>NW_027361765.1:17130000-17730000 GCF_039654945.1 Dendrobates tinctorius | reverse complement strand
TGAAGTAGAGGGAAAAAAAACAAAGCAAAAAATGTTCATTCAAATCAATTGATGGAGCAGAGGAAAGACATCAGGGTACAAGGATCAACTCACAAACCGGTCAGTATCAGCTAAGACAGAGAAACTCACACAAATATTAAGTTAAAAAGGGTGCATATAAAATCTAATTAAGGGGCATTGTGGTATTAACTCCAGGAAAGGCGAATTATAATTATGTTACAATAACATTAAGGGAACCACATAAATTCAGTGATAAAGTGATTTAAGTATTGTTGGAATAAAACAATATAATAATAGGTTAATAAACGATAATTGATTAGTGTTATTGGAGAAAAACTTCAGAGATTTAATTTAACCCAAGTGGTTTTAACCCCTTAGCGACAGAACCAGTTTGCAGCTTAATGACCAGGCCAATTTTTACAATTCTGACCACTGTCCCTTTATGAGGTTATAACTCTGGAACGCTTTAATGGATCCCGCTGATTCTAAGACTGTTTTTTCGTGACATATTGTACTTCATGTTAGTGGTAAAATTTCTTCGATAAGTCTTGTGTTTATTTATGAAAAAAACAGAAATATGGCAAAAATTTTGAAAATTTTGCAATTTTAAAACTTTACATTTTTATGCTCTCAAATCAGAGAGATGTGTCACACAAATTTCTTAATAAATAACATTTCCCACATGTCTACTTTACATCAGCACAATTTTGGAAGCAAAATTTTTTTTTGTTAGGAAGTTATAAGGGTTAAAAGTTGACCAGCGATTTCTCATTTTTACAACAAAATTTACAAAACCATTTTTTTTAGGGACCACATCATATTTAAAGTAATTTTGAGGGGTGTACATGACAGAAAATACCCAAAAGCGGCACCATTCTAAACAATAGACCCCTCAAGGTGCTCAAAACCACATTCAAGAAGTTTATTAACCCTTTAAGTGCTTCACAGGAACTAAAGCAATGTGGAAGGAAAAAATTAACATTTAACTTTTTTTTGCAAAAAATTTACTTCAGAACCAATTTTTTTTATTTTCACAAGTGTTAAAAGAGAAAATCAACCACAAAATTTGTTGTACAATTTCTCCTGAATACGGCGATACCCTATATGTGGGGGTAAACCACTTTTTCAGCACACGGCAGAGCTCGCAAGGGATGGAGTGCAGTTTGACTTTTTCAACGCAGAATTGGCTGGAATTGAGATCGGATGCCATGTTGCGTTCGGAGAGCCCTTAATGTGCCTAAACAGTGGAAACCTCCAACAAGTGACCTCATTTTGGAAACCAGACCCATGAAGGAACTTATCTAGATGTGTGGTGAGCACTTTGAACCCCCAAGGGCTTCACAGAAGTTTATAACGTAGAGCCGTGAAAATAAGAAATCTATTTTTTTTTCCACAAAAATGATCTTTTCGCCCCCAAATATTTATTTTTTACAAGGGTAAGAGGTGAAATCATACCCGCACAGTTGTTATGCGATTTGTCCTGAGTACGCCGATACCCCATATGTGGGGGGGAACCACTGTTTGGGCGCATGGGAGAGCTCGGAAGGGAAGGAGTGCCATTTTGGAATGCAGACTTTGATGGAATGGTCTGCGGGCATCATGTTGCGCTTGCAGAGCCCCTGATGGGCCTAAACAGTGGAAACCCCCCACAAGTGACCCCATTTTGGAAACTAGACCCATTAAGGAACTTATCTAGATGTGTGGTGAGCACTTTGAACCTTCAAGTACTTCACAGAAGTTTATAACGTAGAGTCGTGAAAATAAAAAGTCTTATTATTTCCACAAAAGTGATTTTTTAGACCCCAATTTTTAGACCCCCAAAGTTGGCAAATAGTGGAAACCCCTCAATTCTTGCTCCAACCCTAACCCCAACACACCCCTAACCCTAATCCCAACCCTAACCCTAATCCCAACCCTAATTCTAACCCTAGCCGTGACCCGAGCCCTAACCCTAGCCCAACCCTAGCCCTAGCCTAACCCTAACCCTAGCCCTAACCCTAGCCCTACCCTAACCCTAACCGAAAAAAAAAATATTTTCTTTATTTCATTATATTGGCCTATATAAGGGAGTGATAAACGGGGGGGGGGGTTATGTACTATTTTTTTTATTTTGATCACTATGATCGTTTATCATAGTGATCAAAATAATGAATGGAATCTGCCAGCCGGAGCCGGCAGATTCCCGGCGGGCGCACTGCGCATGCGCCCGCCATTTTCAAGATGGCGGCGCCCATCGGAGGATGCCGGCGGGATGTGGGACCACCGGGAGGGGACGGAGGGCCACGCAGAGGTACCGGGGGGGGATCGGGGACCCTATTTCTCTCTCCTCTGATGTGCGATCACATCAGAGGAGAGAGAAATTAAATGTAAAATCGCTGCTTTTTTTTTTTTTTTTTTTTTCGGTCGCCGTTATAGGGTTAATAACGGCAATCGCAAAAGCGGGGGTCGGTAAAAACCGACCAATTCATGTTCTCTGGGGTCTCGGCTACCCCTGGCAGCCGAGACCCCGGAGAAAATCCGACACTGGGGGGCGCTATTCACTTAAATCACAGCGCCGTGAATTAACGGCGCTGTGGTTTTAGTACCCTTAATTACCGCCGTTAAAAGGTGTATCGGCGGTCGTTAAGGGGTTAAAGTGTTAAGTCCGTAAATCCAAAATATCTTCGGTCTGTCTAGTTTTTGTGCTCTGTTCGAAATATTACTAGGAATGTGTTCAATAGGGCTAATTTTTAATTCATTGTGATTTTTATTGTGTACAATGGAAAAGTGCCTAGAAAGTCCATGAAGAAGAAAACCTTTGCGACTGTTGTGTCTGTGTGAATTTAATCTTAGATGTAAAGTTGGGTCGTTCTTCCAACATATTGATTTTTACAATTGCATTCAATAACAAATATATTCTGTAGTACAACTAAGGTATTGATCATGAAGTTTTCTTTTGTGACAGTAGATACAAAATTATTAGATCCGTGATTGATAGTTACACAACAAGGCAGTTTTTTACACTGCATTTATAAATCGCTTTTTTGTTATTCATTTTCCCTGGTTCCATAGTATCAATCGATGGTTTCAAGAGGCTAGGGGCTAGAATATTTCTAATGGTGAGGTCGCTACGAAAAGTGATACCCAGATTTCTAGGAATAAATTCACCTAAAATAGGATCATCTAGTAGTATATGCCAATTATTCAGGATAATATAATAACAATAATAATAATAATAATATTACAGATTTCTTTGTGTTTTGAATTAAATTGTGTGATGAAGTTCATTGCATATTTATTATCTGTTGTGACCTTAATTTTGTCATTTAGTAATGACTCCTAGTTAGTGGCAAGCAAATTCTTATATGCTGTTTTAATTAGTTCTCCTTCGTATCTCTGAATGGAAAACTTATGTAATATAGCCGCTTGTTCTTTAACCCCTTTGTGACATTGGACGTACTATTCCAACCATGCGCCCTGGGACTTAATGTCCATGGACGGAATAGTACGTCATACGCGTTCATCCTCGCTCACGGGAGGAGCGCGGCTGATCGCCGCTGAATGTCAGCTGATTCTCACAGCTGACACACGGCACTTTAACCCCTGGAACACTGCGATCAAATATGATCGCAGCATTCCAGAGCCAGCAGAGGGCTTGACAGCCCCTCTGCCTTTGGATGGAAGACCCCGAGGCGGGGTCCCGATCGCTCCTATGGTAACCCGATGTCGTCATGACGACATCCGGGTTACCAGAGCTCAGAGACTTCCTACCATGCGCAATGCATGTCAGGAAGTCTCTGATGTGAGTGTGCACAGATACAGCGCTGACAGCTTATATGGCATGCAGATCTGCATGCCATATAAGCGATCAGCCTGCACAAAATGAGTGTCCCATAGTGGGACAACGTGTAAAAGTAAGAATTAAATAAAAAAAATTTTTAAAATAATTGTAAAAATATTAAATAAAATAAAAAAATAATAAAATAAAAAAAACTTTATTGTATCATTAAATCAATATTTGCATAAAAAAGATCTAAACAATGAAAGTAAACATATTTAGTATTGCCGTGTCCGTAACGACCCGACCTATAAAAACGGTCTCACTAGTTAACCCCTTTAGTGAATACTATTAAAAATTAAAAAAAGGCAAAACAACAATGCTTTATCATCATACCGCCGAACAAAAAGTGG
Organism: Dendrobates tinctorius; assembly: GCF_039654945.1. Lineage (NCBI taxonomy): Eukaryota > Metazoa > Chordata > Amphibia > Anura > Dendrobatidae > Dendrobates > Dendrobates tinctorius. Next base: position 17,725,830 of record NW_027361765.1, on the reverse strand, counting down.
AATAACACTTGATCAAAAAGACAGATATAAATAAACCTGGTACTGCTGAAAACGTCATCTTGTCCCACAAAACAAGCCGCCATATAACTCCATCACTGGAAAAATAAAAAAGTTATAGCTCTCAGAATAAAGCGATGCAAAAATAATTATTTTTTCAATCAAATAATTTTTATTGTATAAAAGCATCAAAACATAAAAAACATGATATAAATGAGGTATAGCTGTCATCGGGGTGACCCGAAGAATAAAACTGCTTTATCAATTTTACCACAAGCGGAGCGGTATAAACGTCACCCCCCCAAAAAAAAAAAAAAAAAATTAATGAATTGCTGGCTTTTGTTCATTCTGCCACCCAAAAATCGGAATAAAAAGCGATCAAAAAATGTCATGTGCCCGAAAACGGTACCAATAAAAATGTCAACTCGCAAGACCTCATATGACTCTGTGGGCCAAAATATGGAAAAATTATAACTCTCAAGATGTGGTGATGCAAAAACTATTTTTTGCAATAAAAAGCGTATTTTGTGTGACAGCTGCCAAACATAAGAAGCCACTATAAAAACCCGCTATAAATAGTAAATCAAACCCCCCTTTATCACCCCCTTAGTTAGGGAAAAATAATAAAATAAAAAAATGTATTTATTTCCATTTTCCCATTAGGGTTAAGGTTGGGGCTAAAGTTAGGGTTGGGATTAAGGGGTGTGTAGGGATTAGGGTTGGAGTTAGAATTGGGGGGGGTTTCCACTGTTTAGGCACATCAGGGGCTCTCCAAACGCGACATGCGTCTGATCTCAATTCCAGCCAATTCAGCATTGAAAAAGTCAAACGGTGCTCCTTCCCTTCCGAGCTCTGCCATGCGCCCTCACAGTGGTTTACCCCCACATATGGGGTATCAGCATACTCAGGACAAATTGCACAACATCTTTTGGGGTCCAATGTATCCTATTACCCTTGGGAAAATAAAAAATTGGGGACGAAAAGAACATTTTTGTGAAAAAAATAAGATTTTATATTTTTACGGCTCTACATTATAAACTTCTGTGAAGCACTTGGGGGTTCACGTGCTCACCACACACCTAGACAAGTTCATCAGGGGGTCTATTTTCCAAAATGGGGTCATTTGTGGGGAGTTTCCACTGTTTAGGCACATCAGGGGCTCTCCAAATGCGACTTGACGTCCGATCTAAATTCCAGCCAATTTTGCATTGAAAAGTTAAACGGAGCTCCTTCCCTTCCGAGCTCTGCCATGCACCCAAACAGTGGTTTACCTGCATATATGGCGTATCAGCGTACTCAGAACAAATGGTACAACAGCTTCTGGGGTCCAATTTCTCCTGTTACCCTTGGGTAAAATAAAGCAAATTGGATCTGAAGTAAATTTTTTGTGAAAAAAAGTTAAATGTTTATTTTTTAAACATTCCAAAAATTCCTGTGAAGCACCTGAAGTGTTAATAAAATTCTTGAATGTGGTTTTGAGCACCTTGAGAGGTGCAGTTTTTAGAATGGTGTCACTTTTGGGTATTTTCTATCATATAGACCCATCAAAGTGACTTCAAATGTGATGTGGTCCCTAAAGAACAAAGAATGGTGTTGTAAAAATGAGAAATCGCTGGTCAACTTTTAACCCTTATAACCTAACAAAAAAAAAAAATTGGGTTCCAAAATTGTGCTGATGAAAGGTAATGTTGGAAAATTGCAAAATTTTAGCCAAATATCCATTTTTTTCACAAAAAAACGCAAGTCATATCAAAGAAATTTTACCACTATCATGATGTACAATATTTCATGAGAAAACAATGTCAGAATCACCGGGATCCATGGAAGCATTCAATAGTTATTACCTCATAAAGGGACAGTGGTCAGAATTGTAAAAATTGGCCTGGTCATTAACATGCAAAACACCCTTGGGGGTAAATGGGTGCAACGCTGGTGGGTTTGTGCTTTGTTTCTCCGGCGTGACTCTGCATGTCTCTGCTTTAACCCTTTGCTCCTCTCCCCCTAACTAGCAGGGATACGGTTGTCTGTTACCTGTATGGATGCTGCTCAATTCCCTGCTCCGCTGAGTAGCTGTACATGTGTTGTGATGTCTTTGCTCCGCTGCATGACCATCCGCATGTGCGGTCCCTGGCTACCGCTGTGGAAGCTATCCGCGGGTTGCAAGGTCCTCTGCAGCTGGTGCATGACTTTCCACGTGGGTCCAGGCTTGCAGCTGCTGCCAGGTGCCCTAAGCATCATTTCCTGTGCTGACTGTGCTGTAATGGTTTCTGTTTGTGCTTAGGATGTGCGTGGCCACACCTTCCCTGCTTTTATTAGGGTTAGTGTGTGCACCCAACTTGCTTTCCCCAGCCTATTGCTGAGGGGCAGCTCCTATATAAAGCTACTCTTTCCTGTTGGGTGTTGCCATAGCTTTGTATTGTGTTTCTGAGTCTTGCCATGTGTGTTGGGTGTTCAGCTCCTGTTCTGCCTGCGTTCAATTCTGGGAAAGCTGATGCCTGTTCTTCCACCTGCTCTGGGGGCTGAGTACCAAGATCCGTTACTGTTTGTGTCCTGTTTTTCCATCTTTGCTGGAGGCTGCATATCCAGGCCACCTTTCTGTTGTGTCTTGTTTACCGCCTACCTGAGGGCTGCATTCTCAGGCCTGAATCCTCGATCCTGTATCTGTTCCTGTACCTGACCCTGTCTGAACTGTGTCCTCTGTGTTATGTTCCTTAAGTCCCTCTGTGTCTGGAACCCTGTACCCAGTGACTGTGAACTAACCAGGGTTCGTCTTTCAAAGATGGAGTCCAGTGTTTTTGCTGAGCATTTACTATGCTGTGCTCAGTCTGCTATGCGGTCCTAACTCCATCTGGCTCCAGTCCGGCGGTGCTTGCACCATCCCGCTTGAGTTCCTTCCTACGTCCAATGCCCGGAGCCTGACGACCGTAGTTTGGAACCTGACGACCGCTGACTGATGCCTGGAGATCTTGTCCGATGTCTGGAGCCCGAGCACGCTGTTGTTCCTGGTCCTGTGCCATCCATGTTCCAGTCGATCACCTGGGCTGCACGCCTGTGTCCCGATGTTCAGCCTCTGTCCCGATGTCCAGCCTTTGATGACGTCTGTCCTGGGTCGGTGTTTGATGTTCTCTTGCTGAGTCTGTGCTACACCTGAGGCCTGAGAGAGAGGCCATCCTAGTATGCCCATGCCAGATGACCCTGGACTGCATCAATCCGTGATGACCCCTGATCTGTGATGTCCTCCTGCTGAGCCTGTGCTACGCCTGATAGAGGTTGTCCTAGTATGCCCGTGCCAGATAACCGTGGACTGCATTAACCCGTGATGTCCTCCTGCCTTCGTCTGTTATCCTGAGATGTGTACCCTTCCTTGATGTGCGGAATCGGGAACCTGGCATAGTTATGTTCTGTTTATGTACTGTGACTTCGTTTAAGTTAACTTTATGTTTCTTCATACCTGAAGTTGTGCGGTGTCATCTAGTTCTGCATGTCACCATCTTGTCCACATGCTCAGCTGCCACAGACCCTGCTCGCTGGCCTTCACTAGTCTGGGTAGGTCCAGTGGGTCCACATTCCGTTCCCACCTGGGACGCTTGCCCCACGTCGTCATGGTCTGGGCTGCGGTCGTAACAAGGGGTTAAAATCACTCACTAAACTACAATTTTTTCTGACCTACAGAATTGGTTACTGGGAATGTTATTTAGCCATTTAATGGCCACTTATAGTGGATACAACTATTTGTATCAACTTCTTTAAAAAAGTTTTTGTTAAAATTACATTATCATTTATAAAAATGGTAATATCTAAAAAATTAATACTGTAAGGATTAAGAGGGGAAAAAGGATAATATGTTTAATTTTCTTTGGATAAACTATTTTTTATCTGGCTTTGCCACTCTTTTTAATAAGTGAGGTTATGTTTCTCTGGACAGGGAAGCATTTGTGCTTATTATCTTCCAATCTGTCAAGCATCATAGACTTTGGCTCTTTTATGTCTTCTAACCTCATTGTTGCCTTTACTGCCTTCACCAGCTAATTTGTATCTTTGGTGAAAGCATGGCTGACCTCCACAATCGTCAGAGAAGAACAATAAAAACCCATCTGAATGACACCCCTTTCGTTCATCGTCTTTTACCTCTTCTTCTGAACACTGTCACGATTCCGCCTATCGATGTGTCTGGATGCAGTAAGCAACAATTCAGACGTCCAATCTAGGGCTGGAGCTTGCTGCGCTGTGTGTAAACTGACAGTCCAGCTGCCCAGTAAGGGACAGGGTGTGTAAGGTTTCCTCCATGTGTCTCCTGTTTGGAGTATTTACCTGGCTAACGACCTGGCTCTCTGCCTCCAATTACTGCCAGTTGTAGTTTATGCTAAGTGGAGTCTGCGCGCCTTGTGTTCCTATGCTCAGATCTATTGCTATCTGACCTTGCTTCTGATCATCCGTTTGCCTAGCCCCTTTCTGTCTTGATTTGCTGCTTTCCTGGAATTCTGACCTCAGATGGTAACCTGACTATGCCTTTGTCTTACCCCTTCGTTTATTAGGAGCTCTCTTGGTATCCAACCCTGGACCTCTTGACTACATAGCCTCACTGCTCGTCCGTGAGTAGTGACTAGCGTAAAAAATGTGATGCCTTGCCTCACTGATGAGGTGCTAGGGACTTCTTTCCATCTGGACCCCTTTAACGATTTTTCAATTTCAGTCTTGATTATAGACATCATGCTTTCCATCAGGGAAGGGGATTCTTCAGCTACGGTTCTCTCAATACATGACTGACATAACCTCTTGCCTTAAGCAGACGATAGTTACACTTGCATAATGCACATTCTTTATGTTGTGTTTTGGCCTGCGCTTTCCTAGGCCTGTCCTATAATACATATATGTAAATATGGGTATTAGGTTAGACATATGCCGGCTTTTCTGAAATCAAACAGTCTTAAGCAGAAACTACCAAGGCTGGTGGCAGTGTGTCCTCAGTTGGCCTTTCAAGTTGGTTGCGATCATCCATCCTGCGATGTTCCGCAGGCTGGGATGATCCTGCTGTAAGGAGTCATTCTTATATTAACTCCTCCAGGGGGAGTCCATTTCAGGGCTACGCTCTACCTCTTCTCCTCTGGAAATGATGTCAGAGACCTGGAAGCAATCTCTGCATTTCAAGTCTGGGTGATTCATAATGACCATCAGGGTGCACTGCATCATGCCTGGAACTGCTGTAGCACCATGGATGTCACAGAGAGACACTAAACCATACTAGGCCATGCTCCCTCCCTGAAGAGATGTACCCGACAAGCACAACATATGCCCCCTCGGTGAGTCAACGTGCCATACTAGGCCATCCCCCCTGCAAGAAGTGACGTCTGCCACCACCTGGGGAAGTTACTGCGCCATATCGCACCGCGCTTCTGAAGTCCGACAGGTCTTCTCCGCCGGACATAGGGTTCGTCTTATGCTGCTAGCAACCAGCAAGCACCCCAGGTAAGATTTCTTCACCCCAGCATTGCCGTGGAAGTGCAGGTCTCCCTCAAGGACAGGAAACCACTGAAGAATATAGAGAGGCTGCGCCTTTTAACCCCTTCACCCCCAAGGGTGGTTTGCACGTTCATGACCGGGCCAATTTTTACAATTCTGACCACTGTACCTTTATGAGGTCATAACTCTGGAACGCTTCCATGGATCCCGATGATTCTGACATTGTTTTCTCGTGACATATTGTACTTCATGTTAGTGGTAAAATTTCATTCTAATAACTTGCGTTTATTTGTGAGAAAAATGGAAATTTGGCGAAAATTTTGAGAATTTCGCAATTTTACAACTTTGAATTTTTATGCCCTTAAATCACAGAGATACGGCACACAAAAAACTTGATATCTAACATTTTCCACATGTTTACTTTACATCAGCACAATTTTGGAACCAAAATTTTTTTTGTTAGGAAGTTATAAGGGTTAAAAGTTGACCAGCGATTTCTCATTTTTACAACACCATTTTATTTTTAGGACCACATCACATTTGAAGCCACTTTGAGGGGTCTATATGATAGAAAAAACCCAAAAGTGACACCATTCTAAAAACTGCACCCCTTAAGGTGCTCAAAACCACATTCAAGAAGTTTATTAACCCTTTAGGTGCGTCACAGGAATTTTTTTGAATAATTAAAAAAAAATGAACATCTAACTTTTTTTCATAAAAAAAATTCTTCAGGTTCAATTTTTTTTATTTTACCAAGGGTAACAGGAGAAATTGGACTGCAAAAGTTATTGTGCAATTTGTCCTGAGTACGCAGATACCTGATATGTGGGGGGGAACCACTGTTTCGGTGCATGGCAGAGCTCAGAATGGAAGGAGCGCCGTTTGACTTTTTCAATGCAAAATTGGCTGGAATTCAAATTGGACGCCATGTCACGTTTGGAGAGCCCCTGATGTACCTAAACAGTGGAAACCCCCTACAAGTGACCCCATTTTGGAAACTAGACCCCCCAAGGAACTTATCTAGATATGTGGTGAGAACTTTGAACTCACAAGGGCTTTACAGAAGTTTATAACGTACAGCGGTACAATTAAAAAATCATATTTTTTCCACAAAAATGATCTTTTCACCCCAATTTTTATTTTCCCAAGGGTAACAGGACCCTAAAAGTTATTGTGCAATTTGTCCTGAGTACGCTGATACCCCACATGTGGGGGTAAACCACTATTTGGGCGCATGGCAGAGCTCGGAAGGGAAGCAGCGCCATTTGACGTTTTTGGCTGGAATTGAGATCGGACACCATGTCGCGTTTGGAAAACCCCTGATGTACCAAAACAGTGGAAACCCCCCACAAATGACACCATTTTGGAAACTAGACCCCCTAAGGAACTTATCTAGATGTGTGGTGAGAACTTTGAACCCCCATGGGCGTCACAGAAGTTTATAACATAAAACCATACAATTAAAAAATCATATTTTTTCCACAAAAATGATCATTTCACCTTCAATTCTTATTTTTCCAAGGGTAACAGGACCGTAAAAGTTATTGTGCAATTTGTCCTGAGTACGTTGATACCCCACATGTGGGGGTAAACCACTATTTGGGCGCATGGCAGAGCTCGGAAGGGAAGCAGTGCCATTTGACGTTTTTGGCTGGAATTGAGATCGGACACCATGTCGCGTTAGGAAAACTCCTGATGTACCAAAACAGTGGAAACCCCCCACAATTGACACCATTTTGGAAACTAGACCCCCTAAGGAACTTATCTAGATGTGTGGTGAGCACTTTGACCCCCCAGTGCTTCACAGAAGTTTATAATGCCCGGGCGTGAAAATAAAAAATTCGTATTTTTTCCACAAACATGATCTTTTAGTCACCATTTTTTTATTTTCCCAAGGGTACCAGGAGAAATTGGACCCCAAAAGTTGTTGTCCAATTTGTCCTGAGTATGCTGATACCCCATATGTGGGAGAAAACTACTGTATGGGCACACGTCGGGGCTCGGAAGGGAAGTAGTGACGTTTTGGAATGCAGACTTTGATGGAATGGTCTGCGGGTGTCATGTTGCCTTTGGAGAGCCCCTAATGTACCTAAACAGTGGAAACCCCCCACAAATGACCCCATTTTGAAAACTAGACCCACTAAGGAACTTATCTAGATGTGAGGTGAGCACTTTGAACCCCCAAGGGCTTCACAGAAGTTTATAACACTCGGACGTGAAAATAAAAAAATCATTTTTTTCTAAAAAAAAGAAATTTTTGCCCCTAAATTTTTATTTTCCTAAGGGTAACAGGAGAAATTGGACCCCAAAAATTGTTTTGCAATTTGTCCTGAGTAGGCGGATACCCTACATGTGGGGGTAAAACACTGTTTGGGCGCATGGCAGAGCTTGGAAGGGAAGGAGCACCATTTGACTTTTTCAACTCAGAATTGGCTGGAATTGAGATCAGACGCCATGTTGCATTTGGAGAGCCCCTGATGTGCCCAAACAGTGGAAACCCCCAATTCTAACTCCAACCCCAACACACCCCTAACCCTAATCTGAGCCCTAACCCTAGCCCTAAGGCTGTGTGCACACGCTGCGGATTTTGCTGCTTTTTGGCCGCTGCGGACCCGCAGCAGTTTCTGCTGCGGTGTACAGTACCATGATTCCCTATGGGAATCAAAATCCGCAGTGCAGACGGTGCGGAATTTTCCGCGCGGATTATCTGCGGTTTTCAATCCGCAGAAAGAATTGACATGTCAATTCTTTCTGCGGATTCTCCTGCTGTTTGCCATCTCCTCTATTGAGGAGATGAAAAACCGCAGGACAAAACCGCAGAGCAATCCGCAGGTAAAACCGCAGGTCTTTTGACCTGCGGTTTCACCTGCGGATTTTACAGAATCCGCACCTAATCCGCAGCGTGTGCACACAGCCTTACCCTAACCCTAATGGGAAAATGGAGATAAATACTTTTTTTTTATTTTATTATTTTTCCCTAACTAAGGGGGTGATATCGGGGGGTTTGATTTACTATTTATGGCGGTTTTTATATTTGGCAGCTGTCGCACGCTAAAAGACGCTTTTTATTGTAAAAATAGTTTTTGCATCACCACATATTGAGAGCTATAATTTTTCCGTATTTTGACCCACCTAGTCATGCGAGGTCTTATTTTTTGCGGGACGAGTTGACGTTTTTATTGGTACCATTTTCGGGCATGTGACATTTTTTGATCGCTTTTTATTCCTATTTTTGGGACGCAGAATGAACAAAAACCAGCGTTTCATGAATTTCTTTTGGGGGGATGCGTTTACACCGTTCCGCGTGCGGTAAAATTGATAAAGCGGTTTTATTCTTCGGGTCAGTACGGTTACAGCGATACCTCATTTAGGTCGTTTTTTTAAGTTTTTGTCGGTTTTATGCAATGAAAACTATTTTATATAAAAAATAATTATTTTTGCATCGCTTTATTCTGGGAGCTATAACTTTTTTATTTTTTCACTGATGATGCTGTGTGGCGGCTCGTTTTTTGCGGGACAAGATGACGTTTTCAGCGGTACCATGGATATTTATATGCGTCTTTTTGATTGCGCGTTATTACACTTTTTGTTTGGCGGTATGATAATAAATCATTATTTTTTGCTTCGTTTTTATTTTTATTTTTTAAGGGGTTCGCTAAAGGGGTTAACTAATGGAACAGTTTTATAGGGCGGGTCATTACGGACGCGGCGATACCTAATGTGTACTTTTATTGTTTGGTTTTTTTTATTATTTCCAAAAAATGGATTTATTGGGGGAATATTTTTTTTTTTTTTCTAATTTATTTGGCGATTTTTTTTAAATTATTTTAACACTTTTTTTTATTTTTTTTTTTACTTTATTAAATAGTCCCAGGTGGGACATCACTGTCCTGTGACAGATCGCTGATCTGTCACATCACAGATCACTGTGACAGATCAGCGATCTGACACAGGCACTGCAGAAGGCTTCCTCATGCCTGCGCTTTGAGGAAGCCAGCTTCCTCAGGTCCCCGAAGGCCCCCGTCGCCATCTTGGATTCGGGGGCCTGGAGGAAAGGAGCCCCCCGCAGCAGCGCTGCACATTGCGCTGCCGTGGGGGGCTCAGGGAAGCACGGAGGGAGCCCCCTCCCTGCCGATGCTTCCCTTTAACCCCCGGTACACCGCGATCATGTTTGATCGCGGTGTGCAAGGGGTTAACGTGTCGGGGGCGGTCCGTGACTGCCCCTGACACATTGTGCCGGGTGTCAGCTGTGATAATCAGCTGACACCCGGCCGCGATCAGCGGCGCTCGTCACGTGGGCGCCGCTGATCGCGCCGACGTACTATCCCGTCCATGGGCATAGGGGCCCAGGTCCCATGGACGGGATAGTACGTCGGATGGCAGAAAGGGGTTAAAGCTCTAGGTTTCCTGTCCTTGGGTGCGGATCCGATCGCTCCATGATATTGTCGCGGGTAAGAGAAAATTGCTGTTCACAGACGCTCCCCATCCAATCTCACGGAGCTAGAGCTAGTTTGCAAAGAATAGGCAAAAATTTTAGCTTCTAGATGTGCAAAGCTGGTAGAGACATACCCAAAAAAACTATAATTGCAGCAGAAGGGTGGTCCTACAAAGTATTGACTCAGGGGGGCTGAAAAATGCACAAAACAATCTTCAGATCTATATTTTTAAAATATATAGAAAACCATGTATCATTTCCATGACATCACAAATATTCGGTACTTAGTGTTGGTATAGCACATACAACCTCAACAAATGCATTTAAGTTTGTTGGTGTAATGTGAAAAAATGTGGAAAAGTTAACAGTGTTTGAATACTTTGTAAAAAGGATACTGAAAACAATCTTGGCTCAATTGTTTGACAGAAATATGTACTTCTCTGTGCATTTTTAGAAAAGTCTAACTGCATGGTTGAGATGTTTAAAATCCACTGAAACAATTTCATGTACATAAATTTTCTTTTTCCAGTGCATGTGAATTTGCTAATTTACACCAATTACAGTTATTAGTATTCAGCTACAACTCCAGATGTCTCTCCACAGCTCCGTAGATAGACAATGCCAACCTAAAGCTTACGTTCACCCTTGTTAATAAAGAAAAATATTAAACACAGCTGCATTTATACAAACACCATAAAGTAGTATGGCAAATCAAATGAAGATGCTGAACTTTTTCAATTCAGCTTTCAGTCGTCTTTGCTTCTGGAAACTGTAATGACTCAAGTCAATTGCTCCAGCAATAAATAAAAGCATGTATCAAGGAAGGTGGCCTCAAATGGAGGCACCCTAATCAACCTGGCTTGATTGAGAACCCAGAGGATAGATGTTTTAGAAAGGTTTTGGGCGACAAACCCTTTCCACAGAGACATTAATCAAATAAGACTGGTCTTCTCAGCACAGCATCTCAAGGACTGGAGCACAAATATGCCGCAGTGGTGGAGGTCCGGAGTCTTACTAGGTGGCCTATAAAAGGGACTAGGTCAGCAGGATTTCACCCCAAACTGTTTATATGTCCAGAAGGGGCAGCAGTGGGCGGGAATAGAGCTGGAGTGACCAAGGCTTGAGTTCAACAGCCTCATTTATATATCAATTCAAATGCTGATTTCTCAGTAATGGAGGAATGGACTGGCTATGTACAGGTATTGCTGGACTTGTCTTTGAAAGAGCTACAGATGCATACAGATAATTTAGGGGATTAAATCCTGCTAAAAGATTACTTTTAATACAAAGGCAAGAGTGACTGAAGACAAAGGGGTATTCCCATCTCCAATATCCTATCCCAATATGTAGTAGGTGTAATAATAATATTAGTTAATACCTCCAATTAGAAATGTATAGTTTTTATGATTTGCTATGTCTCTTTCATGTGCAGGCATTGCAGGACCCTAGGTATTCCTGGTTACGACCAATAGCAACTAATTGTCACTTTATCAGTGGTCGTAACCATGGATACCCAAGGTCCTGCAATGCCTGATTTGAAAAAAAAAAAAGAGACATACTAAATCAGAAAAACTACACTACATTTGTAATTGAAGGTATTTGCTAATATTATTATGATTATTATTGCAGTTTGGAATACACTTTTAAATCACCAGCCCAGCTTTTTTTTTATTGCAGTGCTGAACTGGTGCTACTACTTTAAGTTCCCTGCCCTTAAGGCCCCTTTACATTTAGTGATGCACCAGTGATCCCGACCACGATATGACCCGGTCAGGATTGATGGTGCATCGCTAAGTGGTCGATAGTGAGCTGCCAAGCAGGCAGATTTCACTAGTGACGCAGCGATGCAGCAGCGGTCGTTACTTACCTTTCAGATGCGGCGACCATGATGTCCTCCGTCCGCGTCCACGCGTCGCTCGTCGGCGCCAGCAGGAAGCGCCCGACAAGAAATGGACCTGTGCGATCAGCGACAGACAGGGGGAGCCGGTCGGAGGTAAGTATCACACATAGCGATATCGCTAGCAATATTGCTGCTGCATCACAAAATCGGTGACGCTTTAGCGATATTGCTAGCGATATCGCTATGTGTAAAACCCCCTTTAGTCTCATACTTATCAGCCGCTGTCTTCCTCTTATCAGCGCCATTCCGGTCGGTCTCCAGCAGTTTGCACCAGTGTTTGCTGGAGCTTTCTGGGAGGCACAATTCAGTGTACGTCTATGGGACCCAGAATGAGTCTCTCATACACTTACATCGAGAGATTGAGACCGTTACCCTCTGAACTACAATCAGTCAGAAGTAGCGGACACAAGATGGAGATGTGGGACAGAAACAGTGATAGGAAAAGCTGAAGACAGTGACTTGTAAGTATAATACTAGCGTCAGGGAACTTAGACTAGTAGCGCCACCCCAGCACTAAAATAGAAAAACAGTAACAAATAAATGCTGGTGCTTTAATAATTTACGTCAAAGCTTTTTTCTCTTATATAGAATCACCAGGTACTCTTCACCTACCTTTTGATTGATGCACATCCTCATTGTTGTTATTTGGACTTGTACAACGGGGGACAGATCTGGATCTGCTTTTTTTGACGCTGTGGCCTGAAAGCTCTCCTAATGCTCCCACTGATACAGAGTCCCTGCCATATCTTGATGCAGGGCCATAAACATCAGTTATATTAGAAGATAAGGGAATATATGGAGGCTTATTCCGACTCAGGGGACTTGAAAGTCTTCCATCTAGTAGGGAGAAAAAAAACATTACAGTAATCAGTGTGCAAGTACTAAGAAAATAACTAAATGAGAAAAAAAAACAACGGCAGATGAAAAACCGCACAGTACACTTTTTCCTGCTTTAGAACAACATGGTAAATTTATCTTTAAAATAAAGTGTATCGTGAAAACACTTACACTAAATCAGCAGAAAACAGACTGACCCTATGGATAACAGCAACATATCAGTGCAGACATTTACTTAGTAACTTACATATATAATATAATGGGTTCTAATATCATCCACATTTATTATCTCTGCGCCGTTCACATTGCTTGTCAGACAAACCCCTTTAGCGTTTTTGTGATTTTTCCTAAGCAGATAATTAGTAAAATTTAAAAAAAATAATAAATAATAGTGTAAGGGGAAACATGTTTGAAGTGCAGTCCAAAAAAAAAACAAAAAAACAGAAGTATAATTAAAATACTGCCCACAGGCAGCAATATACGGTAGCTAAAGTATACACGTGGTCAAAATTGTTGGTACCCCTCGTTTAATGACAGAAAAACCCAAAGTGGTCACAGAAATTACTTGAATCTGACAAAAGTAATAATAAATCAAAAATCTATGAAAATGAACAAATTAAAGTCAGACATTGCTTTTCAACCATGCTTCCACAGAATTTAAAAAAAAAATAAAACTCATGAAATAGGCCTGGACAGAAATGATGGTAGCCTTAACTTAATATTTTGTTGCACAACCTTTTGGGGCAATCACTGCATTCAAACGATTCCTGTAACTGACAATGAGACTTCTGCACCTCTCGGCAGGTATTTTGACCCACTCCTCAAGAGCAAACTGCTCCAGTTGTCTCGTGTTTGAAGGTTGCCTTTTCCATATGGCATGTTTCAGCTCTTTCCAAAGATGCTCAATAGGATTTAGGTCAGGGCGCATAGAAGGCCACTTCAGAATAGTCCAATGTTTTCCTCTTAGCCATTCTTGGGTGTTTGTAGCTGTGTGTTTTGGGTCATTATCCTGTTGCAAGACCCATGACCTGTGACTGAGACTAAGTTTTCTGACACTGTGCAGCACATTTCTCTCTAGAATCCCTTGATATTTTTGAGATTTCATTGTACCCCACACAGATTCTAGACACCCTGTGCCAAATGCAGCAAAGCAGCCCCGGAACATAACAGAGCCTCCTCCATGTTTCCCAGTAGGGACAGTGTTCTTTTCTTGATATGCTTCATTTTTCTGTCTGTGAACATAGAGTTGATGTGCCATAAAGTTCCATTTTTGTATTATCTGTCTATAGGACATTCTCACAGAAATTTTGTGGCTTGTCAACATGTAGTTTGGCAAATTTCAGTCTGGCTCTCCTATAATTTTTTTCAACAATGGTGTCCTTATTGGTTGTCTCCCATGAAGTCCATTTTGACTCATGCAACGACAGATGGTGCAATCTGACACTGATGTTCCGTGAGATTGTAGTTCACCTTTAATCTGTTAAGACGTTTTTCTGGGCTCTTTTGTTATCATTCGTATTATCGCTTTCTTTGATCTGTCATTAATTTTCCTCCTGCGGCCACGTCCAGGGAGGTTGGCTACAGTCCCATAGAGTTTACATTTCTGAATAATATGTGCAACTGTAGTCACAGGAACATCAAGCTGCTTGGAGATGGTCCTATAACTTTTACCTTTAACAAGTTTGTCTATAATTCTCTTTCTAATCTCCTGAGACAACTCTTTCCTTCGCTTCCTCTGGTCCATATTGAGTGAAACACACCATGTCGCCAAACAGCACAGTGAGTATCTGTAGCCCCCTATACAGGCCCACTCACTGATTCCAAGATTGTAGACACCTGTGATGCTAATTAGTGGACACACCTTGATTTAACATGTCCCTTTTGTCACATTATTTTCAGGGGTACCATCATTTTCTGTCCAGGCCTATTTCATGAGTTTTATTTTTTTTTAAATTCTGTGGAAGCATGGTTGAAAAGCAATGTCTGACTTTCATTTGTTCGTTTTCATAGATTTTTGATTTATTATTACTTTTGTCAGATTCAAATTATTTCTGTGACCATTGTGGGTTTTTCTGTCATTAAATGAGGGGTGCCAACAATTTTACCAGGTGTGTATGCTCGCCCTCTCTACATGCTCAGTGCTTCCCACTCATTTTCTATTTATCATGGTTGCAGACGTCACATCCAGTATATCCTTTGTGACTGCTGCAGCCAGTCAGAGCTCAGCAGTATATGGCCTATCGGTTAGCTTCAGTGGTTAGGTGGGGAATATACAACAACTTCAGCAGCTAAGGTAATTAATAATAATAACAATAATTTTATTTATATAGCGCCGACATATTCCGCACAGCACTTTACAGGTGAAGAGAAGCAGGGAGAAGCGGGGTGGCAGCGCTGGAACAGCGGGGAGCACAAGGGTTAGTATATGTTGTTTAATCATGATGGATTTATTGCTGCCTGCGGGCAATTTTTTTTCGTGAGATAGATCTTTAAAAGAGGTTGCTAAAATGTCCCATATAAAATAATAATAATAAAAAACACACACTCTCCCTGGACCAGCAGCATTCTGCTAATTGGCTGCTGCCTTCACAGTTCCACCAGACCGAAATATTCTGTGTGAAAAAAGTGTGAAGGCTATAGCTCAGTGTGACATAAGTGCTGGAATCCAAGGGGGAACATTTCTCTTTGCGTAAATGGTCAAGCCCGACATGCCAAGGTGAGGAGACTATGAAGCCGCAATGCTCTTCTGCGAAATATGCAAATTGTCTCTTCAGAGAGGAAGAGGACTAAAACTCTAGTGCCACCTATAGGAAGTAGCAATCCTAAAAGAGAGTCAATACTGGCTTTTAGGATTGTTATTTCCTATAGGTGGCGCTAGAGTTCTAGTCCTCTTCCTCTCAGAAGAGACAATTTGCATAACTGATGGGAGACACGGTGCCGACATCCCTGGAATGTGTTAACCCCTGGGACACTTCATGCTACCTTGTGAAGGCCTCTTCATGGCATTGCTCACGTGCTCTCCTTACCAATTGCATCCAGGACAAAAGCAAAACTTGTTAATGAAGAGGACAGACCTCTATTCCATCCCCCAATGCCATCTTGCTCGGCACCATGACAGCTTTTGACAGCAGTGATGTGAAGTCAATGGGACATCTATAGGTGGACATCTGGTTCGTAGCCCAATATCTTACAATAAGGTGTTTGCGTTTGACATGTTAGGCATAGTGTGCAATTTCACTCGCATTACAGAATGGATCACTACTAGCTATTCATTGACTCTGATAAGACCACGTGGACAACAGCAAGTAGAGAGCTTCATCCAGGCATTGTTACACTAGCCCTTCTCCCAGGATCATGTTGTGGGCAGGCATAATCGATGGTCGCCAGACCTCACTAGTCAACTAGTGATAAAGCCATTACTCAAGTGTCCCAGTAGCCATTTTTCAACACAACGTTTGCAATACTATGAGCAGCCTGCAAGACCGTGGCTGGCAGCGTCTCCGGCCTTGTCTCCAATCAAGCACATCTAGGACGTCATTAGAAGGCAAATGCAAAGTGAGCTGTCAGTGACAGATTCTGGTCATTTGCCCGCCAATGTGCATTCCTCACTGATAACACGCCAAGGCAAATAACTGCAAGAATTTCTGCACATGGCACTCATACTTGATATTGTATAAATCAAGATGTTATGAAATTTTGGTTTACTTTTTTTTTTTTTTTTTTTTTTTTATCATCATCATCATCACAATATTAACAAGAGGAGAATTTCGAGGTTAGATGGTGGCCTTGGCAGTAACACAAACTTTGCAGTCAGACATCACACTGCAGTTGCAACATTGTAGCGTAATGCAAGAGGTACAAAAAAAAAAAAAAAAAAAATGGCTCCAGCTTTTTTGCTACTTATTGACTGCATAAATTTGTCTACAGCACAGAAAAGCCTTTTGGTAGAGCTCTAATACCAGCAATGTAATTCATCCGTAGCCCCTCATACCTTGCTTTCCATGAACGTTCCTCTCCAGGTCATGCTGAGGAGGTCGGTTGCTGAGGGGCGCTGTATCCTTACTTAACCTGAAGTCAAACTGCAAAGAGCAGAGGAGTTTGTGAAAACCACCCGAAGTCACATATATATGTAATGCAGCGGTAATACACTTATGCAGTGATGAGGCAGTGGCCCTGCAAAGTTCAAAGCAAAACATCTTGAATGTTCAATTCAGCAAAACACAGCACACAATATCCTCCAGATCGCAGCAGCAGGGGAACATATCCTCTGGATTACAGTCACTAAACACGTCAGTCCTCCTCTGCCTGTTGCCGTGGGGGATTGCGCCGCCATGTTAATGTGCTACTCACAGCTTTACACAATACAAGATATCCTTCAGTTTACAGTCACTAAACCCGCCAGTCCTCCTTTTGAGCCCTTTTGCCATGGGCGACTGCACCACCGTTTTAATGCTCTACTCACAGCATTACACAGTACACAATATCCTCTGGTTCGCAGCCGGGAACCATATCCTCCAGTTTACAGTCACTAAACAGGCCAGTCCTCCTTCGGGCACAGGACAGTCTACTTCCAGTTCACTGCTGGGCACAAGACAGTCCACCTCCGAGACCAGTTGCCATGGGAGACTGCACCACTGTGTACGCTGTGGGTGCCAGGCCCCTGAGCTGCCTTGGCTCCGCTTGACTGTATTGCCTCACACAGATGGAGCCCTGCTGAGCCGACTACTCTATCCTCTAGCACAGGGGTCCCCAGCCGCCGGTCCGCGGCCCAGCACCGGGCCGCTGCAGTGCCTTTGCCGGTCCGTGGACACAAGGGGAGCCAGAGGCGGTCAGTGGCGTAGCGGGGGCTGGGGCGGCGCGCCGCAGTTCTTAGTGGCGGCCAGGGAGCGATCCAAGCAGCTCCGCTGCCTGCAAGAGGGAATAGCAGGAGTGGAGCTGCAAGGACCCGTCCAGCTTCCTGCCCGCCGCCCGCGCTTCCTGTCTCTGACTGACACAGAGAGGAGCGCGCCGCTGCTGTGTCAGAGCAAGGAAGCGCGGGCGGCGGGCAGGTGAGAGAGAGGTGGTGTGTGTGTGTATGTATAATGTGTGTGTGTATGTATAATGTGTGTATATGTGTGTGTGTGTATGTCTGTGTGTGTATGTGTGTGTGTGTGTGTGTGTGTGTGTGTGTTGGTCTGTGTTTGTGTAGCCTGGCCCTGGAGGAGATGGGGACATGAGGAGAAGGCCATGAGGGGAGTGATGGAGAGACGGCAGTGATGGGCAGAGGGGAGTGATGGGGTGAAGGCAATGATGGGGTGAAGGCAGTGATGGAGAGAAGGGAGTGATGGGGTGAAGGCAGTGATGGGGAGAGGGGAGTGATGGGGAGAGGGGAGTGATGGAGAGAAGGGAGTGATGGGGTGAAGGCAATGATGGGGAGAGGGGAGTGATGGGGTGAAGGCAATGATGGGGTGAAGGCAATGATGGAGAGACGGCAGTGATGGGGTGAAGGCAATGATGGGGAGACAGCAGTGATGGGGAGAAGGCAATGATGGGGTGAAGGCAATGATGGGGAGACGGCAATGATGGGGTGAAGGCAATGATGGGGTGAAGGGAGTGATGGGGTGAAGGCAATGATGGAGAGATGGCAGTGATGGGGTGAAGGGAGTGATGGGGTGAAGGCAATGATGGGGAGAAGGGAGTGATGGGGTGAAGGCAATGATGGGGAGAAGGGAGTGATGGGGTGAAGGCAATGATGGGGAGAAGGGGGTGATGGAGTACTTATTCAAAACCTATGGTGAGTTGAGTCACATTATAAATGTTATTTAATTATAAGTATGCACTGCTACACTACAACCGTGTCCATAGCCCCGCCCCCTTATGACCAAAGCCCCACCCCTGCCACACCTCCATCCCCGCCCTGCCAGGCCATGGAAGAATGGTCTTGCTTGAAACCGGTCCCTGGTGCAAAAAAGGTTGGGAACCACTGCTCTAGCACACACCAAACTGACACTAATCCTGACACACCCAACCTCTGTACTGCAAAGTTTTTAACTAGCAACCTGTGGCCTTCAGCCATATGGAAAACCCGGGTCGGGAATGAAACGGACAGCACCACTAACATACTGCAGTCAGTTGCAAAACACAAAAACCCCAAAGGTTTACCCTAAGTCTGCCTTGGACAACCAGCATGTCCAAGACCTATACTCACTTTAGTCTGCATTGCACCCACAGCTACATCTGTGACTACAATGCACTTTCATGGCCTCAAAACACCTCCATGTGCCACCTGGGGGGGGGAACACACAGTGACCCCGATATGTAACACTGGTCACTGCCTCACAATAATATATATTCTATATATACACAGTGCTGGGCAAATTAATTGGGACAAAGCATTTTTTTAAGTAAAATCGTAAGTTGGTTACCAGCCAGTGATTTAAACCAGTTTTAACTGCTTTGAACAGGTGCGAGTGCCTGATCAAAGCAGTTAAAACTGGTTTGAATCACTGACTGGTAACCAACTTACGATTTTACTTAAAAAAAATGCTTTGTCCCAATTAGTTTGCACAGCACTGTATGTGTATATATATTTATTTATTATGTAAAGAGGTTAATGGCCACGTAAATGATGGGAGGTATGTGTCTCAGGGATGGCTGCTCCCTGTGATGTAACCCGGAGTATTATTCTTTAGTGCACGTAAGCACTAAGATGTAATTTAGTGCACCTGGGTCCGGGTTGCGGGTAACTATGAGAGATGGGCGGGTCTGGTTAGGCCTGATTCACACATCAGTTTTTTTTGTGTCAGTTAAAATCCGCCAAAATGGCGGAAAGCGGATCCGTTGTTAACTGACGTGAACGGATGCCACCGGACCGTTATTTTGACAGATCCGTCGAATGAAGAATTTTAAAGGAACCGCTGCCCGAGAGAGAGAGAATTTTTTCTGTCCGCCAGAAATTATTTCAGGGTTAAATTGGGCATGCGCACTATACAAATGCGGATCCTGCAGCACAAAAAACGTTACATGGTCCGTCCAGGCATCTCGGCGGACGCAAAAAAAACGGACCCAACGGATGGCCATCCGTCAAGATCCGCCGGTAATGCAAATCAATGGGGAAAAAAAGAGATCAGCCAAAAAAATGGCGGATCCGTTTTTTTGCAAAAACGGCGGATTTTGACTGATCGTCAAAAACGGAAGTGTGAAACAGGCCTTACCTATATACCTCAACTGTGGGTGTGGTTACAGCCTACATAATGGAGGCTGTTGTTTGGCTCATGGTCTTTGTGCAGAGAGGGAAAAGTCTTTCTGCGTATGTGGCTCCTGACCGAGTCTGAGTGCTGGACATTACCCCAGCCTGTGTGCTCACAGGCCTGAGGGAGCAGAATCCTGCCAGGACCTGTGTGAGGTCAGGGTCATGTGATCTGGCCATGTAAGAGTTAGCAGTGGCTGGTGTCTTGGGAGAGCAGGTACTCTCACATAGCTCTCAGAGGAGCTAGAGGACTAAACTATGGACACTGATGCCATGTTTTGCCTGCTCTAAAGGCCGTTTTCCTTTTTGTTGGTGCTTCTGTGTTTATGAAGCAAATAAACCCATATGGACTTTGAAAGGAACGTGCCTCCTGTCTTCCTCCTATGGAACCTGAGTGAGTACAGTCCCTACAGTATATTATATTTGATCCTTTGCTAATTTTGTACATTTGCCCACTGAAAGACATGACCAGACTATAACTTTAAGGGTATGTTAATTTAACATTGAGAGATATATCAAAAATAAAATCCAGAAAATCACATTATATAAATTTGCATTTTACAGTGAGAAATAAGTATTTGATCCTTCTGGCAAACAAGACTTAATACCCTTAACACACTGGCAAAACCGTTGTTGGCAAGCACAGCAGTCAGACGCTTTTCAGTATTGGATGATTAGGTTTGCGCACGTCAGGAGGAATTTTGGTTCACTCCTCTTTACAGATCATCTATAAATCATTAAGATTTTGAGGCTGTCGCTTGGTAACGCCCTCCATAAGTTTTCTATGGGATTAAGGTGTGAAGACTGGCTAGGCCACTACATGACCTTAATGTGCTTCTTTTTGAGCCACTCCTTTGTTGCCTTAGCTGTATGTTTTCGGTCACTGTCTTGCTGGAAGACCCAGCCGTGACCCATTTGTAATGCCCTGGCAGAGGGAAGGAAGTTGTCACTCAGGATTTTACTGTACATGGCTTCATCTATTCTCCCACTGATGTGGTGTAGTAGTCCTGTGCCCTAACCAGAGAAACACCCCCACAACATAATGCTTCCTCCTCCATGCTTGACAGTGGGGATAGTGTTCTTTGGGTCATAGGCATTTCTCTTCCTCCAAACACGGCGAGTTGTGTTAATGCCAAAGACCTCGATTTTTATCTCATCTGACCACAGCACCTTCTCCCAATCACTCACAGAGTCATCCAGGTGTTCATTGGCAAACTTCAGATGGGCCTGCACATGTGCCTTCTTGAGCAGGGGGACCATGCGGGTACTGCATGATTTTAAACCTTTACAGCGTAATGTGTTACCAATGGTTTTCTTGGAGACTGTGGTCCCAGCTGCCTTGAGAACATTAACAAGTTCCCCCTGTGTACTTTTATGCTGATCTCTCACTTTCCTCATGATCAAGGATATCCCAGGAGGTGAGATTTTGCATGGTGCCCCAGATCGATGACTATTGACAGTCATTTTGTATTTCTTCAATTTTATTACTATTGCACCAACAGTTGTCTCTTTCTCACCCTGCGTCTTACTTATGGCTTTGTAGCCCATTCCAGCTTTGTGCAGGTCTATGATTTTTTCCTTGACATCCTTATAAAGCTCTTTGGTCTTTCCCATGTTGTAGAGGTTAGAGTCTGAAAGGCGACTATGTAAGACAGCTTTCTTTAATGTAGGAGCCAGAACTCTTAATGGTTGGTAGGGGATCAAATACTTACTTCTCACTGCAAAATGCAAATAAGTTTATACAATGAGATTTTCTGGATTTTATTTTTGATATTCTGTCTCTCAATGTTAAAATTATCCTACCCTTAAAATTGTTTATGTCTTTGTCAGTGGGCAAACTTACAAAATCAGCAAGGGATCAAATAGTTATTTCCCCACTGTATGTATGTATGTATGTATGTATGTATGTATGTATCTTCATTCTGCCGCTGTTAATTAAAAAAAAAATAAAATAGAATGTTAGCGTTAGAAGGGTTCTCAGGGGTCATAGTGTCCAACCCCCTGCTCAATGCAGTGTAATGATTATACTCACCTTACCCTGCTCCAACAATGTGGGGTGTCCTCTTCTGTAGGCGGCGCACAAGTCATCAGCTAACTTCAGTGTGCAAGCGATGGACAGAACATGACATCACTGCTATGCGCAGCCAGGGATTTGATCACAGACTTCTGCGTCCGTCCCCTGTCGGTGTTTGCAATGGTGGAGCCAGTGATGCTCTGTATTGTGAGGTGATTGAGTGTTCGGTGTTTGCCATGTGGAGCTGGTAATGCTTCGAGCTGTGATGTTTCTGAGAGTTCAGTGTTTGTCATGTGGAGTCGTTGATACTCTGTATTGCGATGTTCTGGGCATTTGGTTTTTGCCATATGTAGCCAGTGATGATGCTTTCTATGGTGATGTTTCTGGGAGTTCGGTAGTTGCTATGTTGAGTTGGTGATGCTTTCTATAGTGATGTTTCTGGGAGTTCGGTGTTTGCTATGTTGAGTTGGTGATGTATCTGGGAGTTCGGTTTGCCATGTTGAGTTGGTGATGCTTTCTATAGTGATATTTCTGGGAGTTCTGTGTTTGCTATGTTGAGCTGGTGATGCTTTGCATGATTATGTTTGAATGTGGAGCCGGTGATGCCATGTGTTATGATGCTTATACAAAAACACCGTGAGCACAACTATGGGGTGGTGCTAAGGTTAGGTTCCTAAACCATATGTAAATAAAGTATAAACATAGCACTCAACTTAGGCTACTTTCAGACTAGCGTACTGAGGCGCAGGGCTGCCACTAAGCCCCGCCCCCGTCCGCGCCTCCTCCGGTCAGCTCCTCCTATGACCGCATGACGCTGCAAGCGATCAGCGTACCCTATATTTAGCGTTGGGTACGCTGGCCATGCGCTGGTATGATTTTGCTGGCGCTTGCGCCCCTTTGAGGCTGCGCCGAGCGCACAAATACGCACTCTGTTGCATTTTTGTGTGCTCGGTGCAGCGCCAAAGGGGCGCAATCGCCGGCAAAATCATACCAGCGCACGACCAGCGCACCCAATGCTAAATATAGAGTACGCTGATCGCATGCAGCGTCATGCTATCATAAGAGGAGCTGACCGGAGGAGGTGCGGCCGGGGCTTAGCGGCGGCCCTGTGCTGCGCCTCAGTACGCTAGTCTGAAAGTAGCCTTAGATGTGTGAAAAAACAAATTTATTGTAGCACACGAAAAAACGTTTCGGTTGTGACCTTCTTCAGTTACGTGTTACACTCAGTATGCAGGGTACGAGAATATCTGTGATGTGGGACCTGATGTGCTTTATAATATAACGGAGATCTGTGTTGGAAGCTGAGCATATAGAGCTGCAAAATCAATGTGGCCCAGTGTAGTTCAATATTAGTGAGAAATCTCAATTCTCGTTCCAGATCCCTACCACGTATTTCACGTGTGCCATGATGCTGTTACGGTACATTTGGAAACTTACATAACTACGATTAGAAAGATGGACGAATGAGAAATAAGTACGTCAGCCATACTCGCTGGTTTTACCTGTTTAGTTTTATCTGTTACAGGGGACGCTTGTAAGACCAAGTGAAGGCCGCAGTTATTGACCTGCAGAAGGGAAAAGAAGTATAGTAGTAATGCGTACAAAGGTAAATTAAACTGGGATCATTTAGGCCCTGCTCACACTGAGAATAGGATGCTGCCATCAGCTACTTTTCGGTACCAGAGATGAAAGACAGATATGACTGTAATAAAACACAGATGGCATCTATATAAACTAGCTGAAGTATATGGCTCAGACGGGTCCACCTGAATAACGTTTTCTGGGGAGAATGGAGATGGACTGCATATATGCAGAATGAACAGGGCCTTAAAGACATTTTCTTTTGGAGATGCTGTCCTTAAAATATTCACACTGATCGAATATGGACCTCCGTAGTCCGCAGCATGCTGAGGCCTGCAGCTCCAATCACGGACCTGAAAATTAGCTCTCCAGAAGAAACGGTGTCTCTAATGCCACCATTAGAAACCTTCTGTGTAAGCCACAGTGACCCATTAAAGGGCTAATTTACAAAGTTCTTTAGAAAAAAAAAAGATGTACAGAGCACAGCTCAAGCTCCTGAAGCAGAACCAGTGCCCCGAAAGTGGCCCCACTGGGGCTTACTCAGTGCTCTGTCGGATATCATTTCAGCCAGTCATGTATTTGTTGTGGACACCAAGACGTGGTCGACTACGTTTTGGTGCCCGCCTCAAATAGACAGATATGTTAGATATGACTCCTGACAGGTCACACAATGACTACATCACAGCACAGGCTGCATCATTATAGTCAATGACGTGAGCCCGAACGGAGCCACTGGCACAGTTTGAGCCCGGTCTAAGTCCTCAGGACGGACGTCTGCTTTCACATGTGTCAGCTAGCTGGGTTTTTTCACGGTTAGAACCCATTATTTCTTATCTATGAGGCTGTTCACATGTCTGTGTCTTTTGTGGCCTGGGTGGTCGGCAACAACAAAAAAAATAATAATAGAGGTGTCCATTTTACATCCAAATCATGTATCAATCATGTATCAAACTCTCCAATACAAGTCTATAAAAACTACCCGATAGCACAGTCTGCCGCCCGTGTGCTGGCCGTCTTTTACAATGTAATGGATAGGAGAAGCTTTGTCATTTATTTCATGTTTCATATGAGAAAATCACGGATGTGACACAGATGTTAAAAACAGACACACTGACCAAACTCTGCTGAAAGTTGGCCCTTTTATGCGAAAAATTACGACATCACAAAGAGCCACAAAAGATTTCCTAAACGGGGTCTCACTACTTCCTGGTAGTGCTGCATTAGGGTTTATCGCACACATTTATGGCTTATAATAAGGATTTATATAAGATAATGTGACATCTGTGAGGATCTGATCACAGGCGCTGATAGCAGAGGAGAGAAGGCAGCACATCATCCATCTGCCAGTGTTCTGCCATTTCACAAGGACCCTGTACCAACTGCCATAGACTACACACTGCTCTACCGCAGCCAGACTGCTGCATAGAACTCTCCATACAACGTGGCAGAGGTCTGCCACCACCGATAATGTTCTGCTGCCAGTTATACCCTCCACCATATAATAACATATCATACCCTCCACCATATAATATAGCATACCCGCCGCCATATACCGTAACAATATTTCATACCCATCACCATATAACAATACATCATACCCTCCCGTGATATAATATAGCATACCCTCCGCCATATCATAATATATCATACCCTACACCAAACAACATATCATACCCTTCACCAAATAACAATAATAAATTATACACTCTGCCATATCATAATTTATCATACCCGCTACCATATAATTATACATCATACCCATCACCATATAATATATCATACCCTCCGCCATATAATTGTACAGCATACCCTCCACCATATAACAATACATCATACCATCTGCCATATCATAATATATCATACACTCCACTATATCATAATAATTATACATCATACCCTCCGCCATATAATAATTATACATCACCTCCGCCACATAATATATCATACCCTCCACCATATAATAATTATACATCACACCCTCCGCCACATAATATATCATACCCTCCACCATATAATAATTATACATCTTACCCTCCGCCACGTAATATATCATACCCTCCACCACACAATAAATAAATCATACACGCCGCCGTATAATTCTACACCATACCCTCCATCATATATCATAACCTCCACCACATAATTGTACATCATACCCTCCGCCATATACCATATGTGCACCCACCCACAGGAAAGACATCATTCCCTCTGCTATATATCATACCCTCCACCAAATATACATCATACCCTCAGCCATATAATAAATCACACCCTCTGCCATATAATACATCATACACTCCACCATATAACTATACATCATATCCTCCAACATGTAATAATAATTATGCATCATACCCTCCACCATATAACTATTCATCATACCCTATGCCATATAATAATACATGATCATCATACCCTCCGTCATATAATAATTAGACATCATACCCTCCGCCATATAATACATGAAACCCTCTGCCATACAATACATCATACACTCCACCATATGATAATTATACATCATACACTCTGCCATGTAATAATTATACATCATACCCTCCACCACATAATAATTGTACATCATACCCTCAGCCATATAATATCATAGCCTCCACCATATATCATACACTGCGCCATATAATATATCATAGCCTCTACCATATATCACACACTCCGCCATAGCATACACTACCAGTCCACCATAACTGCCCAGTGTGGCACCATATACCTAAGCGCAGCACCCCACCATACAGCGCGGCCCCCCATTATACACAGCGGCCCGCCACCATACAGCCCAGCCCCCCTCCATACAGAGCGGCCCGCCACCATACAGCCCAGCCCCCCTCCATACAGAGCGGCCCGCCACCATACAGCGAGGCCACCTATCATACAGAGCGACCCCCGCCATACAGCGCAGCCCCCCACCATCCAGCGAGGCCCCCTAGCATACAAAGCGGCCCCCCACCATACAGAGCGGCCCCCTATTATACAGAGCAGCCCCCCACCATACAGCGAGGCCCCCTATCATACAGAGCGGCCCCCCACCATACAGAGCGGCCCCCTACCATACAGAGCGGCCCGCCACCATCCAGCGAGGCCCCCTATCATACAGAGCGGCCCCCCCACCATACAGCGAGGCCCCCCCACCATACAGCGAGGCCCCCTATCATACAGAGCGGCCCGCCACCATCCAGCGAGGCCCCATATTATACAGAGCGGCCCCCCACCATCCAGCGAGGCCCCCCACCATACAGAGCGGCCCCCCACCATACAGCGAGGCCCCCCCACCATCCAGCGAGGCCCCCACCATACAGAGTGGCCCCCTATCATACAGAGCAGCCCCCCACCATCCAGCGAGGCCCCCACCATACAGAGCGGCCCCACTATCATACAGAGCAGCCCCCCACCATCCAGCGAGGCCCCCCACCATACAGAGCGGCCCCCCACCATACAGAGCGGCCCCCCACCATACAGAGCGGCCCCCCACCATACAGAGCGGCCCCCCACCATCCAGCGAGGCCCCCACCATACAGAGCGGCCCCACTATCATACAGAGCAGCCCCCCACCATCCAGCGAGGCCCCCCACCATACAGAGCGGCCCCCCACCATACAGAGCGGCCCCCCACCATACAGAGCGGCCCCCCCACCATCCAGCGAGGCCCCCACCATACAGAGCGGCCCCCCACCATCCAGCGAGGCCCCCACCATACAGAGCGGCCCCACTATCATACAGAGCAGCCCCCCACCATCCAGCGAGGCCCCCCACCATACAGAGCGGCCCCCCACCATACAGAGCGGCCCCCCACCATCCAGCGAGGCCCCCACCATACAGAGCGGCCCCCCACCATCCAGCGAGGCCCCCACCATACAGAGCAGTCCCCCACCACATGGCACATCCACAGCTTTCTCCACAGCTCTGCCCACTGCTTGCACAGATCCACTAGTGACTCGGTGCCCCCCAGGGATCAGTACTCACATTGGACACCACCCGCCCCCGGTACTTGCTGGGCAGCATGTCGTTGTCCTATCCCCGCCAGTGCACGGCCGGATACAATGGCATGCAATCACTGCCTCCGCTGTACTGATGACTGACAATACGAAGATGGTCTCTCCCACATCTGTCAGGTGGCGGCGCTATTTGTTACCATAGAGACCGCCGGCCCCCAGTTCCCCTACACACAGAAAACCAATGAGTCGGCCGCTTGCCGGTCGCCATGGCAACTACGCGTCGCTACAAAGCGACTGTACCGAGAGATGTGTGCGCATGCGTGTTAGTGGTGTTACTGTAGCGTGCAGAAGTGTGAACTCGTGTGCGGATACACTGTACAGGGAATAGTGAGGGGAGCCGTGACTGACGGTCCTGTCCTCACCTAATGGAGGGCTGTGCAGGCGTCCTGGAAACAGTCCTGGCTACAGGTTGCCAAGAGATGATGACGAGTCCACGCCTGCTGTCAGTGGTGCAGCCGCTGCAGGTTCCTGTGGAAGACGCGCACAGCCGGGCACATCCACAGCTCTCTAAGGCTACGTGCACACGCTGCGGAATGGGGTGCGGGTCTGGCCTCCCGGATTTTGTAGACTCCGCAGGTGAAACCGCAGGTCAAAAGAGCTTCGGGTTTACCTGCGGATTGCTCTGCGGTTTTTCATCTCCACAATGGAGGAGATGGCAAACCACAGCGTCTCCACAATGGAGGAGATGGCAAACCACAGCGGATTCCGCAGAAAGAATTGATCGGGCATGCGCAATGTGAAAAACCGGTCCGGCGTTTCACGACTGCTGCTAGTTGTGTGGTAAGATCAGGGGTCTGCAATCTGCATAGTTACCAACCTCTCTGGTTTTCTGAGACTTAGGCTGGTTTCACATTAGCGCATTTTCAGCGCGCGCACGGCCGGGGGTAGCTCCGCCCCCGAGCCGGCTCTCTGCCCGGCGTGCCCGCCCCTTCCTTGTAGCGCCGCCTCCTAGCGGACAGCGGCGCCTGCGATCGGCGCACCCTATCTTTAGCATAGGGTGCGCCGATCGTGCGCAGGCCGTGCGCTAGTTGCGCTTTGACCTGCGCTGCGCACTTTTGACGGTGCGCCGTGCGCGCCAAAATCGAACTTTTCGGATTTTGGCGCGCACGGCGCACCGTCATAAGTGCGCAGCGCAGGTCAAAGCGCAACTAGCGCACGGCCTGCGCACGATCGGCGCACCCTATGCTAAAGATAGGGTGCGCCGATCGCAGGCCCCGCCGTCCGATAGGAGGCGGCGCTACAGGCAAGGGGCGGGCACGCCGGGCAGAGAGCCGGATCGGGGGCGGAGCTACCCCCGGCCGTGCGTGCGCATAAAATGCGCTAATGTGAAACCAGCCTTAGCGTGTGTTGCTTTTTTTCTAATCGGTGACCCATTCATAACATGCATGTATCACACAGCTCACAGACAAGTAGCTCACACACAGCTCACGCACGTATGTCACACACATCACACAGCTCACGCTCACCCGTATCACACATAGATACATACAGCCTCACGCTCTCCTCTGTGGTGGAGGGGAGGCTGATCTCCACCTGCAGCTCTGTCCAGCTCATCCCCCGGTCTCTCCTCTCTACCGGGATACACCTGCTGACAGGAGCTTCTCTCTTCCTGGGAGCAGCCACCTATGCTGAGGTTTCATCGTGATTGCTGCACTGGCTCTCTCCCTCAGAGCGAGCTGCACAGGAGGACAACAGCTCTGGAGGAGAGCAGAGAGGCATCCTGTGCGTTTCTGACCTGGGCCCTGTGTGCACGCGCTGAAGAGGGCCACGCTCACACACTGAGGCAGGCCGCTGCGGCCCTTATCAGTGCGTGCACCAACAGGAGCGCAAGCGCACACAGAGCCTAGTCAGAAGTTTTAAAGGGCCAGCAGCCCATTTTGTAGTTCAGAGCCGCCAGCCCACTGGGAATCTGCCCGGTTCGCCAGATTATCAATCCGGGCCTGGGCCGGCATCACACTAGTGAGAAATACGGACGAGCGCTATACAAGAAAAAAAAATCACATAGCACTCGGACCAATGTTAATCTATGGGGCAGCTCCCATCATCCGTTTTTTCTCGCCTGTATTATTTGTGCGGAGGAAATGCAGCATGCTGCGATTGTCACCGTATTACGCCCATAATACGCCAATGCAAGTCTATGGGGGCAAGAAAACTACGGATTACACATGGACCATACGTGTGACTTGCAAGAAATACGGACCGGTGTCTTTCAGAAAAGCCGGCAATTTAGTGCAGTGGAATGTAAAATCAGACTGACTGGTTTATATATATATATATATATATATATATATATATATATATATACTAGATTATGGCCCGATGCTATCGCATCGGGAGGATGCGATAGCATCACACCTCTTGCCATGTTAACCCTCTCACCTTTCACCATCTCCACTCACTTTCACTCCACATACGACCCCTCCTCTCACTCCGTCTCTCATACTCACGCCCTCATCGCCGCTGCTCCACGATCCCCGACATCATCTTCTGCCGGCACCATCCTGGATCCAGACGTTGTCCACGCCGGCGACATGTTCTTGCGGCGACGCCATCTTGAGTATCATGAAACCCCGCGATACTCAAGATGGCGTCGCCGGAAGAACATGTCGCCGGCGTGGACGACGTCGGGATCCAAAATGGCGTCGGCGAAATCTCGCGAGTTTTCACCGACGCCATTTTGGATCCCGAAGTCGTCCTCGCCGGCGACATGTTCTTGCGGCGACGCCATCTTGACTATCGCGGGATTTCGCCGATCCAAAATGGCGTCGCCGCAGGAACATGTCGCCGGCGTGGATGCCGTCGGGATCCAAAATGGCGTCGACGAAATCTCGCGAGATTTCGCCGACGCCATTTTGGATCCCGACGTCCTCCACGTCGGCGACATGTTCTTGCGGCGACGCCATCTTGACTATCGCGGGATTTCGCCGATCCAAAATGGCGTCGCCAGCGTGGAGGACATCTGGATCCAGGATGGCGCCGGTGGAAGATGATGTCGGGGATCGTGGATCAGCGGCGATGACGGCGTGAGTATGAGAGACGGAGTGAGAGAAAGGGTCGTATGTGGAGTGAAAGAGTGAGTGGACGTGAGTGGAGATGGTGAAAGGTGAGAGGAGTGTGTGTGTTGAGGGTTAACATGGAAAGAGGTGTGCTGTGACGTCACCGGTTACAACTGGACGGAAGTTGTTACAACCGGAAGCTGCTTAGGGCATATATATATATATATATATATATATATATATATATATATATATATATACACACACATACATACACACACACACACATATATATTTATCCATGCAAAGAGAAAAGGTCGCACTCATCGAGATGGAAGTTTCACTGATTTATTGACATATCATAAACATGTCAAGTTGGGGGAGTGACATAAGAAGTGCAAGAAAGGCTGACAACGGCCGTTTCGCGCTGCTCGAGTGCTTCAACGGGTCCCGTGAAAATCAGTGAAACTTCCATCTCGATGAGTGCGACCTTTTCTCTTTGCATGGATTCCCAGGATTGACTGTTTCCAGGTCTGGCACCCGAGATTCCCAGCTGCTGGGCTTCTGTATGCCGCACATCATTTGAAGTCACACGGCAACAGCGGTGCCGTCCGCTTTTTATTTTGAGTTTTGTGACATATATATTTATTTATAGTTCGTAGAGTTCTACATAGCATGATAGCCGCTAAATCAATTGCCAGCTTCTGTAAAATCATTACAGTACACGACATGATATGACACATGGTTTACATACAGTAAACTGTCATATCAAAACGATTTATAAATGTCAGTGTTTAATAAATGTATTAGTTTGTGTTAGGAAAAATTTGGAACTCTAGGGGTTACATTTAAGGCTATGATCACAGAAAAAAATTGCGTAGGCTCCCGCGCAATTTTCTCTACCAGAGAGGGAAAGACAGTGAATGAGGACAGATATTAGTATCCTACGAAGGAACCATGGATATTGACCCCCCCCCCCCCCCCCTGGCTAAAATATCTGCCCCAGGCCACCCCAGAAAAGGCGCCTTTCCTCGCACTTAGCCTCTCTA
Organism: Dendrobates tinctorius; assembly: GCF_039654945.1. Taxonomy (NCBI): domain Eukaryota; kingdom Metazoa; phylum Chordata; class Amphibia; order Anura; family Dendrobatidae; genus Dendrobates; species Dendrobates tinctorius. The sequence continues at coordinate 17,694,327 of NW_027361765.1, read as the reverse complement.
TTCCCATTGCCTTTAGCGGTGGCTCATGGGTTAATAAGGGGTTAATGTCACCTTGCTATCGAACAGTGACATTAAACCGGGTTAATAATGGAGAGGTGTCCATTATTAATCCTATAGTGGTAAAGGGTTAAAAAAGACACATTAATTAAAAATTATTTTAATGAAATAATTACACAAAGTTTTTGAACAAATTTATTATGCTGCCAATCCATCAGAATCCCTTGTTCTCCTGTAACAAAAAAAAAAATAAAAAATCAACAATATCCATACCTCTCCGCAGTTCAGTCAGGTCCCCCGCTGCAATCCATCACAAGGGGTTAACTAGTTTACAAACAGGACCGGTGCTAATGCTACTGGCCCGGCTGTAAACCACTGCAGAATCAATGAAATCATGTCTGCGCAGGCGCCCCGGCTGACCGGAGATGAACTGATTAGCGTGGGAAAGTTTCTGAACAGTTTCACCTCAGGTCAGCCAGGGACTCCGCCGCAGCCTCACTGATTACCGCTGACGTCAGCAGGGTGGCTGGGGGCAGATGTTTGTAGCCGGGGGGGGGGGCAATAACCATGGTCCCTTCCTATGCTATTAATATCTGCCCTCTCTGGCGGAGAAAATACCGCGGGAGCCCACACAATTTTTTTCAACGACTTTACCTGTTAATTTAACACCTACATGTCAAAAATTTTACACACATACACTAGTCTAATTATTAGTCAAAGACATATAAAATCTAAATGAAATGGTTCACTGGCAATTAATTTAGCGGCTAGGGTACTATCTAGAAATCTATGACATAGATGTTTATATATAAAGACGGGTCACCGTTGAAACGTTGCCACTTGAGGATCAGTAAAGTATCCACTTTTTTTCACATTTAATTTGAGTGCTGCCTATTTTTATATATATATATATATATATATATATATATACATACACACACACACTTCAATGACGTATATAATATATATATATATATATATTTTATGTATATATCTATTCTTTTGTTTGTGTTTCAACCTGCCACTGGGCTCCATTATATGTCCATTTTACAAGCCATACGGATGCCATACGGATGTCACATGGATGCTTAGATGTGAGAAAATTGCATCCTTGCATTACAATCAGATGACATACGGATCACTGTTCATGAAACATTTGTGCGATTCCTTTTTTTTTTATACGTCGTGTGTGACTCCAGCCCTACACGGAACATACCCTTGTATTACTTACACCCACAATCTGTACCAGTCCTCGCCAATTCCCTGATGTGTGGACTTACTGGATTGTGCATTTTTTCCACAACATTCATATACCACAGTGTCCCCCCCAACAGATCAAGATTTCCATGTTTCCTTAGTTTGCACAGGTGATTGAATTATCATCAAGACAGCAGAAATTGCCACCGGTTATCCCACCTGTACAATAATAAGGGAATCCTGACATCATGGTCTGTTGGGAGCCGGCAGGGCTGGAGATTGGAAACGCTGTTATACAGGGGTAGCTGATACCCCAGAGAACATGATTCGAGTCATTTTTTACCAACCCCAGTGTTGCAATCGCAGCTAAAGTTAGGGTTGGGATTATGGATAGGGTTGGGATTAAGGTTAGAGGTGTGTTGGGGTTAGGGTTGGAGTTAGAATTGGGGGTTTCCACTGTTTAGGTACATCAAGGGGTCTCCAAACGCAACACCATTGATTCCAGCCAATTTTGCGTTCAAAAAGTCAAACGGTGCTCCCTCCCTTCTGAGCCCTGCCATGCGTACTCAGGAGAAATTGCACAACAAATTGTGTGGTCCATTTTCTCCTCATACTCTTGTGAAAATAAAATATTGGTTTCAAAGTAATTTTTTTGTGAAAAAAGTAAAATGTTCATGCTTTAGGCTAGGTTCACATTTGCATTGGGCAGAGCTGCGGAGGGCTGCGTAGTTCCTCTGTTAACCCCACCCACTGCCGCACCTCTTCCATTCAGCTCCGCCTACGTTGGCATGCGTACTATGTACCTATCTTTAACATTGGGTACGCAGGCCATGCGAATGTATGCGGATGCTTCCGCATGCGCCGGTTTGACGCTGAGCCGACCGCAACAAAATGCAACATAAGCCTGTTGTCCGACGGGGCTCATGTCAAACGAGGAACTGGTGGCAGCATACGGTACTGTTGTTAGTGAGGAGCCCTGACAGTGATGGCCAGGAGGTATAGGTATATATACTGTATATATCCCCAGCCTGGACTGGTGATGTATATCCTCCCTCACTGGGAGCACCTCAATAACTTGTACCTATAAGGGAAGCATTTCTGGTGACTATTTGCCCTCGGTGCAGATCCCCGACAGACCTGGGGCAAGTGGTGGCGCTAGAGAGCCCATCCCTGTTGGGTCCTTTTCTCCCCTTCCCCTAGGGTGAGCGAAGTTGACACTCCCTTCCCTCTGTGCGATCCGTCACACAAGTGATACTATTTCTCTATGGGCAGCACGGTGGCTCAGTGGATAGCACTGCAGTCCTGGGTTTGAATCCCAACAAGGACAACATCTGCAAGGAGTCTGTATGTTCTCCCCGTGTTTGTGTGGGTTTCCTCCCACATTCCAAAGACATACTTATAGGGAATTTAGATTGTGAGCCCCATCAGGGACAGCGATGATAACGTGTGCAAACTGTAAAGCGCTGCGGAATATGTTAGCGCTATATAAAATAAAGATTATTATTATTATATTACTCTACTGCTACAGTTACACCTTGTGATATATACTTATATATACACTAAAGCTATTTGTTGTGGGGGGGGTTGTTCCATAGTTTGTGGGGGTTTTTTCGACAATTTGCCATTTTTTTTTTTTTTTTTTTTTTTTAAATCTGATGTATTTCTGCTGTTGTGTTACCACATTGTGCTCCTGCAATAGTGGTGAACTGTAATATTGTGCTCCTGCCCCTGAAGTAACCAATCGCGTTCTAATATAGTGTGAACAATGTTCTGTGTCTTTTATACATATGGTAAAGTATAATGCATAACTAATGTGTTTAGTGTGCAATGTAGGATTTAGGACATATAAATATATTTAATGTATAGAGTTTGCAGTAGGAATTATCCATGGTGTATAATACACAGATAACGTTTGAGACTAGCCCATACTGGGAAGGACACACTCCAATAAAAAGGGACTACATCCTGTTATTGTTCAGATAGGGAAGTACAGCAAAAAAGGTCAAGTTCAAGTGCCCTCATCAACAGTGCCAGCAAGAACCTATCGATGAGGGCAGTGGGAGGCCTTACTGAAATCCCTTGCGGACATTCCTGCAATGTCTGGAACTCGAGGCTCGATACTGGTACTATGGAGAGTGCCTTATTCTCTGGCATACAGGGGATGATGAACGTGGAAATGTGTGAAGGGAAAGTAGCGATCTCGGGTGCACTCCGGGACTGGACAGGAATTCCCTGGGATGACAGAGCCAGTAATCAAAGGGATAGTCCAGGAGGAACGGATAGCAATGCTGGAAACGTACTGTATTAAGGAAACAAGAACCAAGAAGTGTTGTGCCCAGTACTGCGTCTTACAGTCGCATGAACTGTACAGTAAAGTTTTGTTTGTTAAGACGAACTAGGTGTCCCCTGGTTTATGTGCGTTGGCATCGGAAGATGGAGGCCTGGAGAGAGCGAAGGCCTGTGACCTACAAGTGAGTATGATGCAGCCCACACCTGACCGCACACTGCGACTGGAACACGATTTTTGTGCAGGGTGCTAGGGTGTTATGGAACAGCAGCCGGTCCACGGCTATTGCCTTCGGCCACTTTACACTCCGGTGATTGCTTCTTTTCCACAAGTACTTTTAGGCTGTGTGCAGACGCTGCGGATTTTGCTGCGGTTCCGCAGCGGTTTTGGCCGCTGCGGACCCGCAGCAGTTTTTGCTGCGGTGTACAGTACCATAATTCCCTATGGGAATCAAAAACCGCAGTGCAGACGGTGCGGAATTTTCCGCGCGGATTATCTGCGGATTTCAATCCGCAGAAAGAATTGACATGTCAATTCTTTCTGTGGATTCTCCTGCGGTTTGCCATCTCCTCTATTGAGGAGATGAAAACCCGCAGGGCAAAACCGCAGAGCAATCCGCAGGTAAAACCACAGGTCTTTTGACCTGCGGTTTCACCTGCGGATTTAACAAAATCCGCGCGGATGAATCCGCACATAATCCGCAGCGTGTGCACACAGCCTTAGGGGATGAGAAAGCCTAAAGATGAAGAAAATTGTGGTGCAAACTTCACACTACCATATGACAAAAAAAATAATCTGTTTCAGAAAAGTATGATTTTTTTTCTCATTTGTAATCTGTATTCAATCTGCTTTTATGCATAAGACATTATTAAAAATGTACAGGGCTAATTATCGTTTCCTATGTTATAGAATTGTAATATATCTATAAAATTCAGATCCGATTTTTTTTCTTTATGTACCCAATGACTTTTAGGCTGTGTGCACACGCTGCGGATTCTTCTGCGGATTCGGCCGCTGCGGATCCGCAGCAGTTTTTGCTGCGGTATACAGTAGCATAATATCCTAAGGAAAAAAAAAACACGATGTGCAGACGGTGCAGAATTTTCCGCGCGGATTTGCTGCGGTTTCAAAACCGCAGAAAGAATTCACATGTCAATTCTTTCTGCGGATTCCGCTGCGGTTTGCCATCTCCTCCATTGTGGAGATGAAAAACCGCAGGGCAAAACCGCAGGATAATCCGCAGGTCTTTTGACCTGCAGATTTACCTGCGGATTTTACAAGATCCGCGCGGCCAAATCCGCAGAGCATTCCGCAGCGTGTGCATGTAACCTAAGAGTTTCATCCAACACACGGAATGCATCATTGCATGCTGTGATTTGTTTTCACGCACTGATATCGTTCCTGAAGGATTAAAAAAAAACGAATAAAAATCGCTCATCTACACTGCATGATGGGTTTCGGAGTTAAAAATCCATGAAAAAAACATGATGTGCACTATAGATTCATTTTCCCATTCAAATGAAGGTATCTTTGTTGCAAATGGATTTAAAGAACCGTTTTTCTATGTGGATTTTGACGCCGAATGTGCACCAAAAAATCTTAACATACCCTGAAGGAAATCCATATAAAAACTGCTTAAAATAATCTTCGAGTAATCTTCCTACTGATCTTTATGGGAAATCCACTTTTCTTGTGATAGGAGTTTCTCTTTTTTTTTCCCAGAATTTTTATGCCAGCCTTGACGTAGGACGCGCCAAATTCACTAATTAGCAAGGACCTTACAATGAGTTTGGGGCATCTTTCAGCTGCAGTGTCGCTACTGAGGGCCTAGCAGACATTTCTTTTGTAATTTACACCACTTTTATATCTGAAGCATATTTTTAGTGCTTATTTCAATCACTTTTAGCCAAAAATAGGTTTTAATGGTTTATTAGAACATTTGTTGTCTTTCTAATGGCATTTTCCAAATTTTGTTTGTTTCAAATCCATTCATCAATGAAGAAACCACAAGTAGTTTATAAAGCAAAAATGCTGGCTAAACGATCAAAAAGACATGTGGGCGTGGTTTGAGCCTTCCCATTGACTTGTGCTGTAAACTACAGAACATCTTCACAGCTGAACACAGCATACGACTGATCAGCACACTTCTGTAAGCCACTTGTAATCCTTAGAAACCTGAAATGGTTAAAAGACATTCAAAAGAGTGATGTGGTAGGGGCCCGGATTGGGGGGTGGTCCACTGCTTACCGCGACCAGACGATGCAAAGATGAGACGGAGGCAGATTCCAATTGCAACAGGTCCGAGTTTATTGGCCGTCCTCCTGACAACCGTAGCCACACACCGCAGTACCTTTACAGCTCTCCGTATCCAGACCCGGGTACCTTCACCTTTCCTTCAGTCGTGGTGACGTTCCTCGCGGATCTTTCGCTGGGGCTGTCCTAGACCAATCTACCGCCAGCGCTTCACCTGCTCGAGGTCGTCGTCCAATCGGTACCCCCAGGGCCTCGTCTGTCCTGCGGTACGTCGTGTCAGGGTCCCCCCCCCCCCCCCCCCCGCCGCCGACTGTCTCCTCCTGTCAATTCCTTGGTTGAGCTCTCCACCATCGTCAGTCTTCTGTAGTGAGTCTCTCCACCTGAGCTCCTCCCGGGAATAACCTAACCTGGAACCCAGTCCTGTCCTATTTATCCCCTCTTTCACTGGGAATTTCCCTCCTGGGTTCCTATTGCCCCGCCCCCCATGACTAAGCGGTTTCCTAAGGCCTGTTTCACACATCAGTTTTTTCCCATCAGTCAAGATCCGCCAAGTTTTTGTAAAAAACGGATCCACCAAAACAGGGGCGGATCTGTTTTTTACACCCATAGACTTACATTATTTTAGCGGCTCCTGGGCAGATGAGACGGACCCTGCAACGTTTTTTTTTGCAGTGACGGTCCGCTATTTTCACTCCGGAAGGTAATTTAACCCTTGACTACCATCCCGGGAGCCACTAAAATCTCTCTCCGCGCCAATATCTTCTCTCGGACACCTCTGCTGTGCCGCGAGACCATGCGAGATCGCGCCGATATCTTCTCGAGGCCATCTCTGCAATGCCGCGAGAGGGCGCAGATCTCTTCTCGCGGCCATCTCTGCAATGCCGCGAGATCGCGGATCTCTTATCGCGGCCATCTCTGCAATGCTGCGAGATCGCGGATCTCTTCTCGCGGCCATCTCTGCAATGCCGCGAGATCGCGCCGATCTCTTCTCGCGCCCATCTCTGCAATCGGAAGCGGGTTCCTTTAAATTCTAACCTTTGCCGGATCCGTCCATCCGCCACTCCGGTGACACCCGTTGCCGTCAGTCCGCCTGCGGATCCGTTTTCCGCTATTTTGGCGGATTTCGACTGACCTTAAAAACTGATGTGTGAAACAAGCCTAAGGCCTGTTTCACACATCCGTTTGTCACCATCAGTCAAAATCTTTTCCTCATTGACTTTCATTATCGGCGGATTTTGACTGAGGATCGTTCGTTGCATCCGTATTTCTGCGGATCCGCCAAAATTTTGGCGTCCGCTAAGATCACCGAACGGACAATGCAACTTTTTTTGTTGTCCGGATCCGTATTTTCCTCTTTTCCAACATGTTTAACCCTAAATCCAATCTCTCTCTCGCCTCCACTCACCGCGACATCGCCCGAGATCTCGCCTCCACTCACCGCGACATCGCCCGAGATCTCGCCTCCTCTGCCCGCTACATCGCCGGTAGTCATTTTTTCTTTTCAGCCGCGGTTCCTTTAAAATTCCGAGATCGGCAGATCCTGGCGCACCAACGGTCCGGTGGCTCCCGTTGGTGTTTCATCGCCCACGGATCCGTTATCTGCCATTTTAGCGGCTGCCAACGCCGGGGAAAAAGTAAGTGTGAAACAGGCCTAAGCCCTAAGCTGATGTCAAGTCCTATACTACACTCCCCCCTGCCATCTTGTGATCAATTCTAGGTACTGCACTCCCTTTTCTATCTTTCCCAGCTGTTACTCTTCTGTCATGGCCAATCTCCGTCTATAGTGCACAAACCGTCCCCTCCTACTTCCAGTCAAGTCTGTCCGTCAAGTCACCTTCCCCACATGATCATAAGTACAGCACGTCATACTACATACAAATAGGCGCTCAGCTTTTTCAGGGTGTGTTTTTAAGCAGGTTTCGGGGCAGACCCACCTGAAAAAAAGATGCTGTGCTCACACACCCTACTGGTGCGCAGAGAACCCTAATTTCATCTTTGATTCAACTTCAGTGTCTGCCGAAAGGAGGAAGCAATTAAAATACTAAAGTATGATTTGTATAGGGGCTACAGTATATCCATTACACGGCTATGTGCTTAGCTTACACTGTTAGTTTGGGCTGACAGATCCCCTTTAAGGCTGCATTCACACATGCGTTTGACTCATCTGTGTTCCGTCCGTTTCTTCCTTGGACAGCGCACTGACCCATAGAGTTTCAGTGATCCACAAAGCCGGATCCTTGTCTCTGATCTGTGCAAAATACAAGGGCAAATCCAGATGTCCATGAGACACTCTGTCCGTGTTCGGACAGTGATGCACAGACTGGCTCGGGGGTCTCCTGTCCCAAATTTGAAAAGCTCATAGGCATATACAAGGCTGTCAGTTTTGGGCCAGGAGACCCGTAAGGCCATGATCACACGTTCAGTATTTGGTCAGTTTTTTACATCAGTGTTTTTAATGTTAAAACCAGGAGTGGAACAATCAGAGGAAAAGTATATAGTAGAAACACGTCACCACTTCTGCTTTTTTCACCCACTCCTGATTTTAGCTTACCAATTCTGAGGTAAAATACTGACCAATTACTGAACGTGTGCACAAGGCCTAACCAGTCCATGCGTCGCCGTCCAACCCTGATACACTGAGGTGTGACTGGCGCCTAGGTAGGATCCACAGAGCGGCATTGAACTGGTAAAAGTCACCATGTGCCACCACGCTTAAAACTAATTGTTCAATGACTGCACGATTATGCAGGTAAATGGCAGATTTACCAGCATAACTGTGCGGCCATTTAACAATACATTTAGAAAATGCAGCAGCCACGTGTTTCGATGGTTTTTGGACACATTAGTGACACTCCATGTGGCGTTTCCCTTGAGGCCTCATTGAACACTACATTGGTGTCACAGGTCCCTCTTACCCTGACATGTTTGTATGTAAATCTGCCATCTTTGCACACATTAGGCCCTAATGCACACATCTCTTCTTTTCTCTCAGCTCACCATGGTGATTGATGGAGAGTAGAGATGTAGACCACGCAGACTGGTGAGCAGAAGGCAGATGCCAGACGTATTTGCTCAGAGGTGACTAACGCTAAGCACATATATTACTTCCAATACACTAGGCAGAACAAGCACACGCACTCCGCCATGGCTACTGCTGCCGATGGCATCTCTAAGGCACAGAGACACGGCACAATATAGTGATATTGATTCTTCACAGCACAAGAAGTCATTCATCTCTCATTTAACGTCCCACTTGCGCAGCCAATGCAGACTGTACAGGGACAATTACTCAGTCCCATACAGTTGGCGTGAGGAGATACTATATGCTCTGACTAATGACTATCTAGGCCCCCATCAAGGATGTGATCAGAAAATGAGAAGTTGCTCGTTTCTCACCGATCGTGGCCATGGTTACTCATGCCAGTGATCGAGGATGCTCGCTCAGTGATTAAGGCCTTCAGACCTGCTGGTCCGGGCCCGGTGACTACCCATGCTAGTGGTGAAGTCTTCTACAGATATTTCTATTCAGTTTGGCCAAACACCAACTGTTCCACAGCTGACCTATTCCTATCCCTCCCCCAGATATACTTTATCACCAGCCCCCCAGCCTCAGCAGAGATACATGCAGGTTTCCTCATCACTGGGAGCCAATAGAAGACATTTTTTGCACATGTTTTGCGTGACATGAATGCTGATGGGGATATTAGGCCTGGGAGACAACATATCCACATGTCACATTCTTCATCCAGGGTGCGGCAGGCAGTCTCGTGACGGAAGGACTGTAAAAAAGGTAAAGCTTCTGAGGATGACACAGAGCTGTGGAGGGATGGTAATAGGAACCGTGTGTGAGGAGATTCCTGGCCAGAATCGCATGCACTCGCTCGTCCAGGCCGCCACGTTCCTGAATGCCCAGGAAGTTCACAAGTCCTGTCAGTAAAGTGCAGGAATTGTAGGTTTTATGTAAAATGGGCCAATATGGGGGTAAACTATCCAGGCAGGTACACGGACCTTTAGGACACATTTGACTGTACTTTACTGTAATATTCACCAAATATGTCAGACTTAGCAGCGAGCCATGAGTCTCAGTGCGCCATGTTTAAGCCCCGTCCTTACTGAATCACCGAGAGTAACTGGCACCAGTGTGTACGGACGAGGCTTCGCACTAGGCTGGCACCAGTGTGTACGGACGCTGATGGATGCGGTTCTGTACTGGACTGGCACTAGTGTGTACGGACGCTGATGGACGCGGCTCCGCACTAGGCTGGCACCAGTGTATACGGACGCTGATGGATGCGGTTCTGTACTGGACTGGCACTAGTGTGTACGGACGCTGATGGACGCGGCTCCGCACTAGGCTGGCACCAGTGTATACGGACGCTGATGGATGCGGTTCTGTACTGGACTGGCACTAGTGTGTACGGACGCTGATGGACGCGGCTCCGCACTAGGCTGGCACCAGTGTGTACGGACGCTGATGGACGCGGCTCCGCACTAGGCTGGCACCAGTGTGTACGGACACGACTCCGCACTAGGCTGGCACCCATATGTACGGACGCGGCTCCGCACCAGGCTGGCACCCATGTGTACAGACGTAGCTCCGCACCAGGCTGGCACCCGTATGTATGGACGCAGCTCCGCACCAGGCTGGCACCTGTATGTACGGACGCGGCTCCGCACCAGGCTGGCAGCTGTGTGTATGGACGCGGCTCCGCACTAGGCTGGCACCCGTCTGTACCGTTCGTGGCTCCGCACTAGGCTAGCACCCGTATGTACGGACGCGGCTCCGCACTAGGCTGGCACCAGTGTGTACGGACACGACTCCGCACTAGGCTGGCACCCGTATGTACGGACGCGGCTCCGCACTAGGCTGGCATCAGTGTGTACGGACACGACTCCGCACTAGGCTGGCACCCATATGTACAGACGCGGCTCCGCACCAGGCTGGCACCCGTGTACGGACGCGGCTCCGCACCAGGCTGGCACCCGTGTGTACGGACGCTGATGGATGCAGTTCTGTACTGGACTGGCACTAGCGTGTATGGACGCGGCTCCGCACTAGGCTAGCACCCGTATGTACGGACGCGGCTCCGCACTAGGCTGGCATCAGTGTGTACGGACACGACTCCGCACTAGGCTGGCACCCATATGTACAGACGCGGCTCCGCACCAGGCTGGCACCCGTGTACGGACGCGGCTCCGCACCAGGCTGGCACCCGTATGTACGGACGCGGCTCCGCACCAGGCTGGCACCTGTGTGTACGGACGCGGCTCCGCACCAGGCTGGCACCTGTGTGTACGGACGCGGCTCCGCACCAGGCTGGCACCTGTGTGTACGGACGCGGCTCCGCACCAGGCTGGCACCCGTATGTACGGACGCGGCTCCGCACCAGGCTGGCAGCTGTGTGTATGGACGCGGCTCCGCACTAGGCTGGCACCCGTCTGTACCTTTCGTGGCTCCGCACTAGGCTAGCACCCGTATGTACGGACGCGGCTCCGCACTAGGCTGGCACCAGTGTGTACGGACACGACTCCGCACTAGGCTGGCACCCATATGTACGGACGCGGCTCTGCACCAGGCTGGCACCCGTGTGTACGGACGCGGCTCCGCACCAGGCTGGCACCCGTATGTACGGACGCGGCTCCGCACCAGGCTGGCACCTGTGTGTATGGACGCGGCTCCGCACCAGGCTGGCACCCGTATGTACAGACGCGGCTCCGCACCAGGCTGGCAGCTGTGTGTATGGACGCGGCTCCGCACTAGGCTGGCACCCGTCTGTACCGTTCGTGGCTCCGCACTAGGCTAGCACCCGTATGTACGGACGCGGCTCCGCACTAGGCTGGCACCAGTGTGTACGGACACGACTCCGCACTAGGCTGGCACCCATATGTACGGACGCGGCTCCGCACCAGGCTGGCACCCGTGTGTACGGACGCTGATGGATGCAGTTCTGTACTGGACTGGCACTAGCGTGTATGGACGCGGCTCCGCACTAGGCTAGCACCCGTATGTACGGACGCGGCTCCGCACTAGGCTGGCATCAGTGTGTACGGACACGACTCCGCACTAGGCTGGCACCCATATGTACAGACGCGGCTCCGCACCAGGCTGGCACCCGTGTACGGACGCGGCTCCGCACCAGGCTGGCACCCGTGTGTACGGACGCTGATGGATGCAGTTCTGTACTGGACTGGCACTAGCGTGTATGGACGCGGCTCCGCACTAGGCTAGCACCTGTATGTACGGACGCGGCTCCGCACTAGGCTGGCATCAGTGTGTACGGACACGACTCCACACTAGGCTGGCACCCATATGTACAGACGCGGCTCCGCACCAGGCTGGCACCCGTGTACGGACGCGGCTCCGCACCAGGCTGGCACCCGTATGTACGGACGCGGCTCCGCACCAGGCTGGCACCTGTGTGTACGGACGCGGCTCCGCACCAGGCTGGCACCCGTATGTACGGACGCGGCTCCGCACCAGGCTGGCAGCTGTGTGTATGGACGCGGCTCCGCACTAGGCTGGCACCCGTCTGTACCGTTCGTGGCTCCGCACTAGGCTAGCACCCGTATGTACGGACGCGGCTCCGCACTAGGCTGGCACCAGTGTGTACGGACACGACTCCGCACTAGGCTGGCACCCATATGTACGGACGCGGCTCTGCACCAGGCTGGCACCCGTGTGTACGGACGCGGCTCCGCACCAGGCTGGCACCCGTATGTATGGACGCGGCTCCGCACCAGGCTGGCACCTGTGTGTATGGACGCGGCTCCGCACCAGGCTGGCACCCGTATGTACGGACGCGGCTCTGCACCAGGCTGGCAGCTGTGTGTATGGACGCGGCTCCGCACTAGGCTGGCACCCGTCTGTACCGTTCGTGGCTCCGCACTAGGCTAGCACCCGTATGTACGGACGCGGCTCCGCACTAGGCTGGCACCAGCCATCAGCGTCCGTACACACTAGTGCCAGTCCAGTACAGAACCGCATCCATCAGCGTCCGTACACACTGGTGCCAGCCTAGTGCGGAGCCGCGTCCATCAGCGTCCGTACACACTAATGCCAGTCCAGTACAGAACCGCATCCATCAGCGTCCGTACACACTGGTGCCAGCCTAGTGCGGAGCCGCGTCCATCAGCGTCCGTACACACTAATGCCAGTCCAGTACAGAACCGCATCCATCAGCGTCCGTACACACTGGTGCCAGCCTAGTGCGGAGCCGCGTCCATCAGCGTCCGTACACACTAGTGCCAGTCCAGTACAGAACCGCATCCATCAGCGTCCGTACACACTGGTGCCAGCCTAGTGCGAAGCCTCGTCCATCAGCGTCCGTACACACTAGTGCCAGTCCAGTACAGAACCGCATCCATCAGCGTCCGTACACACTGGTGCCAGCCTAGTGCGGAGCCGCGTCCATCAGCGTCCGTACACACTAGGGCCAGTCCAGTACAGAACCGCATCCATCAGCGTCCGTACACACTGGTGCCAGCCTAGTGCGGAGCCGCGTCCATCAGCGTCCGTACACACTAGTGCCAGTCCAGTACAGAACCGCATCCATCAGCGTCCGTACACACTGGTGCCAGCCTAGTGCGGAGCCGCGTCCATCAGCGTCCGTACACACTGGTGCCAGCCTAGTGCGGAGCCGCGTCCATCAGCGTCCGTACACACTAATGCCAGTCCAGTACAGAACCGCATCCATCAGCGTCCGTACACACTGGTGCCAGCCTAGTGCGGAGCCGCGTCCATCAGCGTCCGTACACACTAATGCCAGTCCAGTACAGAACCGCATCCATCAGCGTCCGTACACACTGGTGCCAGCCTAGTGCGGAGCCGCGTCCATACACACTAGTGCCAGTCCAGTACAGAACCGCATCCATCAGCGTCCGTACACACTGGTGCCAGCCTAGTGCGAAGCCTCGTCCATCAGCGTCCGTACACACTAGTGCCAGTCCAGTACAGAACCGCATCCATCAGCGTCCGTACACACTGGTGCCAGCCTAGTGCGGAGCCGCGTCCATCAGCGTCCGTACACACTAATGCCAGTCCAGTACAGAACCGCATCCATCAGCGTCCGTACACACTGGTGCCAGCCTAGTGCGGAGCCGCGTCCATCAGCGTCCGTACACACTAGTGCCAGTCCAGTACAGAACCGCATCCATCAGTGTCCGTACACACTGGTGCCAGCCTAGTGCGGAGCCGCGTCCATCAGCGTCCGTACACACTGGTGCCAGCCTAGTGCGGAGCCGCGTCCATCAGCGTCCGTACACACTGGTGCCAGCCTAGTGCGGAGCCGCATCCATCAGCGTCCGTACACACTGGTGCCAGCCTAGTGCGAAGCCTCGTCCATCAGCGTCCGTACACACTAGTGCCAGTCCAGTACAGAACCGCATCCATCAGCGTCCGTACACACTGGTGCCAGCCTAGTGCGGAGCCGCGTCCATCAGCGTCCGTACACACTAGTGCCAGTCCAGTACAGAACCGCATCCATCAGCGTCCGTACACACTGGTGCCAGCCTAGTGCGGAGCCGCGTCCATCAGCGTCCGTACACACTAGTGCCAGTCCAGTACAGAACCGCATCCATCAGCGTCCGTACACACTGGTGCCAGCCTAGTGCGGAGCCGCGTCCATCAGCGTCCGTACACACTGGTGCCAGCCTAGTGCGGAGCCGCGTCCATCAGCGTCCGTACACACTGGTGCCAGCCTAGTGCGGAGCCGCGTCCATCAGCGTCCGTACACACTAGTGCCAGTCCAGTACAGAACCGCATCCATCAGCGTCCGTATACACTGGTGCCAGCCTAGTGCGGAGCCGCGTCCATCAGCGTCCGTACACACTAATGCCAGTCCAGTACAGAACCGCATCCATCAGCGTCCGTACACACTGGTGCCAGCCTAGTGCGGAGCCGCGTCCATCAGCGTCCGTACACACTAGTGCCAGTCCAGTACAGAACCGCATCCATCAGTGTCCGTACACACTGGTGCCAGCCTAGTGCGGAGCCGCGTCCATCAGCGTCCGTACACACTGGTGCCAGCCTAGTGCGGAGCCGCGTCCATCAGCGTCCGTACACACTGGTGCCAGCCTAGTGCGGAGCCGCATCCATCAGCGTCCGTACACACTGGTGCCAGCCTAGTGCGAAGCCTCGTCCATCAGCGTCCGTACACACTAGTGCCAGTCCAGTACAGAACCGCATCCATCAGCGTCCGTACACACTGGTGCCAGCCTAGTGCGGAGCCGCGTCCATCAGCGTCCGTACACACTAGTGCCAGTCCAGTACAGAACCGCATCCATCAGCGTCCGTACACACTGGTGCCAGCCTAGTGCGGAGCCGCGTCCATCAGCGTCCGTACACACTAGTGCCAGTCCAGTACAGAACCGCATCCATCAGCGTCCGTACACACTGGTGCCAGCCTAGTGCGGAGCCGCGTCCATCAGCGTCCGTACACACTGGTGCCAGCCTAGTGCGGAGCCGCGTCCATCAGCGTCCGTACACACTGGTGCCAGCCTAGTGCGGAGCCGCGTCCATCAGCGTCCGTACACACTAGTGCCAGTCCAGTACAGAACTGCATCCATCAGCGTCCGTATACACTGGTGCCAGCCTAGTGCGGAGCCGCGTCCATCAGCGTCCGTACACACTAGTGCCAGTCCAGTACAGAACCGCATCCATCAGCGTCCGTATACACTGGTGCCAGCCTAGTGCGAAGCCTCGTCCATCAGCGCCATTTCGTCCATCGTCCATCGTCCATCCATTTCGTCCATCAGCTATTTCGTCTTATTTTGCTTTAATTATTGTATTGTTAGCGTTGTTACTTATGACTTGTGTTTTGAAACTGTTAAACTGTAAAGCGCTGCGGAATATGTTGGCGCTATATAAATAAAGATTATTATTATTATTAGTGCGGAGCCGCGTCCATCAGCGTCCGTACACACTAGTGCCAGCCTAGTGCGAAGCCTCGTCCGTACACACTGGTGCCAGCCTAGTGCGGAGCCGCGTCCATACACGCTAGTGCCAGTCCAGTACAGAACCGCATCCATCAGCGTCCGTACACACTGGTGCCAGTCTAGTGCGGAGCCGTGTCCATACACACGGGTGCCAGCCTAGTGCGGAGTCGTGCGGAGCTTCGCACTAGGCTGGCACCAGTGTGTACGGACGCTGATGGATGCGGTTCTGTACTGGACTGGCACTAGTGTGTACGGACGCTGATGGACGCGGCTCCGCACTAGGCTGGCACCAGTGTGTACGGACGCTGATGGATGCGGTTCTGTACTGGACTGGCACTAGTGTGTACGGACGCTGATGGCCGCGGCTCCGCACTAGGCTGGCACCAGTGTGTACGGACGCTGATGGATGCGGTTCTGTACTGGACTGGCACTAGTGTGTACGGACGCTGATGGCCGCGGCTTCGCACTAGACTGGCACCAGTGTGTACGGACGCTGATGGATGCGGTTCTGTACTGGACTGGCACTAGTGTGTACGGACGCTGATGGACGCGGCTCCGCACTAGGCTGGCACCAGTGTGTACGGACGCTGATGGATGCGGTTCTGTACTGGACTGGCATTAGTGTGTACGGACGCTGATGGACGCGGCTCCGCACTAGGCTGGCACCAGTGTGTACGGACGCTGATGGATGCGGTTCTGTACTGGACTGGCACTAGTGTGTACGGACGCTGATGGACGCGGCTCCGCACTAGGCTGGCACCAGTGTGTACGGACGCGGCTCAGTTGTGCAGTTTGCAGCGCATCCAGCAGAGGGCGCACACGTCGCGTTCTGGTGTCTCTACATGGCGCGGCCGCACCGCCTTCTGGCTGAGAAGAACTTGCTGAGGGCTGCGGATGGCTGGTGGGAGAGGAGGAGGAGGAGGACGTCTCTTCCTCTGGTTGGAGGGAGGAGGAGGTGACCAGAACCGTGTTCTCAGCAGCAGCAGGAAGGGCTATAACGGGCTGCAGTGTGTGGCAGTGCCAGCGCCCGCTCCTCGGAGGGTCTGGCAGGCTCTGCATTGACACCTACCCTGCCCTGAATCTCCATCTACGAAGGAAGCCAATGTCTCAGTCTGTGCAAGCCACGGACGTCCTGTCATCGCCTGCACCCGGTCCTCGCGGCGTGGACTCACCTGCGGGGGCAGTGCCAGTGGGGAGCGGATGGGACCTGGGCACCCCGGTGCAGATCAGGGTGGCCATAGAAGCCGCCGAGGAGGATGACACTGTGGATTATAGAGGGGGCCTGGAAGGAGGGAGCTGCAGCGAGGATGACTTCAGCCGCGGCGACAAATACAGGTACTGGCAGCAAGGGGTTAATGCCCAGAGGGCGGCGAGGGGTTAAACCCACGGAACGACCACACTCCCCCGTCTCAGATATTACACGTGGAGCCCGGTCACGTACAAAACTTGCGCGATGTCATTGTTGCATCACTCATTGCATGCGACTTCTTCATAAGGATGGAGGAAAGGAGCCTGGTCCTGCCCAGCCTGCCCCCTTGTACTGCCTGTCCTCCCATCCAGGTGTCTCTCCCCCCCGTCCTCCCGTCCTGGTGTCCCCATCCTGGGGTCCCCTGTCATGGTCTCCTCCCATCCTGGGGTCCCCTGTCCTGGGGTCCTCCCATCCTGGGGTCCCCTGTCCTGGGGTCCTCCCGTCCTGGGGTCCCCTGTCCTGGGGTCCTCCCGTCCTGGGGTCCCCTGTCCTGGGGTCCTCCCGTCCTGGGGTCCCCTGTCCTGGTGTCCTCCCATCCTGGGGTCCCCTGTCATGGTGTCCTCCCATCCTGGGGTCCCCTGTCATGGTGTCCTCCCATCCTGGGGTCCCCTGTCCTGGTGTCCTCCCATCCTGGGGTCCCCTGTCCTGGTGTCCTCCCATCCTGTTGGCCCCCTGCCATGGGTTAGTGTCTGCCTATGATGACCTTATACTGGTGATGGGTTGGAGCCGGCCCCTCTGTCACCACTGTCTGCCCTTCCTCCAGCAGTGACGCAGGTGCCAGCTGACAATGCCCTGTGAATGACAATGCTGGCTGCACAGGGGTCATCATGCCAGTATCAGACATGGCCGCTCTGTTTTCGGGACATGACATTTACCATCTGTGGGTAATCTGTAGGATGTCGCCACCATGGGGAAAACTGAAAAGCTTAGGAGCATCATAATTTCATTCTATGCGAGCACCAAATAAGATTTCCTAAAATCCTGGTCAGAAGCATGCGACGCCTGCTCCGGGTGTAGCCCAGCTAGGACCACGGTGGTCCCTACTGGGGGGGGGCATATACTGGGGATTAGGGCATGTGTGATCCTATATGGAGAATATAAAGGAAAGCTTGTACAGAGCACATGGATTGTATCCAGATCATGCTTCAAAACAATGTATGCTCTGGAAAAGCAGATCTCGTGGGGTGAGACGAGAATAGCGGATCTTCACTTCTCCCAAATAAGAGCATGTTCACACGTCAGATCACGGCTCGTTACCACAATTAGGCTAAGTTCACACGTACCGGAACTCTCGCGGAAATTACCGCGAGAATTCTGGAATTCCATTCCGCGGGAAAATCGCATTTTATATTCCCGCGATTTTCCCACGGAAAAACTAGCATTTTCCAAGCGATCTGGAGCATCGCTTGGAGAACTGATTGACAGGTTGGTCACACTCGTCAAACATAGTGTTTGACGAGTGTGACCAACTTTTTACTACTGAGGCCGCCTATGCAGCATCAGTAGTAAAAGATAAAATGCAAAAAAAAATAAAAAATGGTGTTATTCTTACCTTCCGACGTCCCGCGCAGCCGTTCCCAGTAATCCTTTGCGAAAATGCCCGCGATGACGTCCGTTCTCGCGGGATCGCGATGTCTCGCGGTAATTTGCGATGACGTGGCGCGAATGACCTCCGCAAAATTAATGAGCATGCTGCGTTTTTTACCGCGAAGCAATTCCGCCGCGGTAAAAACCGCAGCATTAGCACAGCATTGCGGAATCCCATAGGAATGCATGGGATGCTTATTTTTCGCGGCAAAATCGCGCGGTTAAAACCGCCGCGGAAACGTGAAAAAAACGCCACTTGTGAACTCAGCCTTACAGTCACATCACACTGATACAGTGCCTTGAGAAAGTATTCGGCCCCCTGGAACTTTTCAACCTTTTCCCACATATCATGCTTCAAACATAAAGATACCAAATGTAAATTTTTGGTGAAGAATCAACAACAAGTGGGACACAATTGTGAAGTTGAACGAAATTTACTGTTTATTTTAAATGTTTGTGGAAATTCAAAAACTGAAAAGTGAGGCGTGCAATATTAATCAGCCCCTTGACTTAATACTTTGTTGCGCCACCTCTTGCTGCGATTACAGCTGCAAGTCACTTGGGGTATGTCTCTATCAGTTTTTTACATCAAGGGACTGAAATTCTTGCCCATTCTTCCTTGGCAAACAGCTCGAGCTCAGTAAGGTTTGATGGAGATCGTTTGTGAACAGCAGTTTTCAGCTCTTTCCACAGATTCTCAATTGGATTCAGGTCTGGACTTTGACTTGGCCATTCTAACACCTGGATAGGTTTATTTGTGATCCATGCCTTTGTAGATTTTGCTTTATGTTTGGGATTACTGTCTTGTTGGAAGACAAATCTCCCTCCCAGTCTCAGGTCTTTTGCAGACTCCAACAGGTTTTCTTCAAGAATGGTCCTGTATTTGGCTCCATCCATCTTCCCATCAATTTTAACCATCTTGCCCTTCCATGCTGAAGAAAAGCAGACCCAAACCATGATGCTGACACCACCATGTTTGACAGTGGGGATGGTGTGTTCAGGGTGATGAGCTGTGTTGACTTTACGCCAAACATATCGTTTGGCATTGTTGCCAAAAAGTTTGATTTTGGTTTCATCTGACCAGAGCACCTTCCACATGTTTGGTGTCTCCCAAGTGGCTTGTTGCAAACTCTAAACAACACTTTTTATGGATATCTTTGAGAAATGGCTTTCTTCTTGCCACGCTTCCATAAAGGCCAGATTTGTGCAGTGTATGACTGATTGTTGTCCTATGGACAGACTTTCCCACCTCAGCTGTAGATCTCTGCAGTTCACCCAGAGTGATCATGGGTCTCTTGGCTGCATCTCTGATCAGTCTTCTTGTTTGAGATGAAAGTTTAGAGGGACGGCCGGGTCTTGGTAGATTTGCAGTGGTATGATACTCCTTCCATTTCAATCTGATCGCTTGCACAGTGCTCCTTGGGATGTTTAAAGTTTTGGAAATCAATTTGTATCCAAATCCGGCTTTAAATTTCTCCACAACAGTATCACGGACCTGCCTGTTGTGTTCCTTGGTCTTCATGATGCTCTCTGTGCATCAAGCAGAACCCTGAGACTTTCACAGAGCAGGGGCATTTATACTGAGACTTGATTACACACAGGTGGATTATATTTATCATCATTAGTCATTTAGGAGAACATTGGATCATTCAGAGATCCACAATGAACTTCTTTCTGGAGTGAGTTTGCTGCACTGAAAGTAAAGGGGCCGAATAATATTGCACTCCCCACTTTTCAGTTTTTGAATTTCCACAAAAATTTAAAATAACCAATAAATTTCGTTCAACTTCACAATTGTGTCCCACTTGTTGTTGATTCTTCACCAAAAGTTTACATTTGGCATCTTTATGTTTGAAGCATGATATGTGGGAAAAGGTTGAAAAGTTCGAGGGGGCCGAATACTTTCACAAGGCACTGTATGTTCTGGCAGCAACTCGACTGCACATGCTGGATGTATACGTATACTCGACGGTGGCAGCAGCTGGAGTTGTAGTGTGCTCCAATGTTTGTGTACTCACCAAATACGCAATTTTTTAAGAAATAAGGCTTGTTTCACACTAGCGTATGGAGGAGGTGTGGAGGGCTGCGTAGTTCCTCCATGAAGCTCCGCCCACTGTCGCGCCTCCTCCGTTCAGCTCCGCCTATGTCTGCATGCGGCCTGCGTACCTATCTTTAACATTGGGTACGCAGGCCGTGCTGATGTATGTGGATGCCTCCACATGCGTTGTTGTCACGGTGCGGCGACCTGCGCCGAATGCAACGTGTTGGATTTTGTTGCGGTCGCCGCACCGTGAAAGCGATGCATGTGGAGGCATCCACATACATCAGCACGGCCTGCGTACCCAATGTTAAAGATAGGTACGCAGGTCGCATGCAGACTTAGGCGGAACAGAGTGGAAGAGGTGCGGCAGTGGGTGGAGCTTCACAGAACTACGCAGCCCTCCGCAGCTCTGCCGAAAGCTAGTGTGAAACTAGCCTAACTCAGTATAAAAAAAAAAAAAAAAAAAAAAATCACAACAAAAAAATTCCTAAGAGATCCGTTTAAAAGAAAACGTGGCACCTGATTTGTGCTGCCCAAACCGTGACCAGCACGGATCAGTGCCTGGCTGATTGTTGGAGCATTTCAGAGAAAACCTAGTTTAGAATAGTGTAAAGATCCCGGCAGCTAGTTGCTGCTCCGGTCTGTATTCTCCTAGAGGTGATTGACAATGGGATGAAACTGACGGAGGAGACACAGATTAGATATTAGAAAAAACTTCTTGACAGTGAGGGTGATCAGAGTGGAACAGGCTGCCACGAGAAGTGGGGAGTTCTCCTCCAATAGAAGTCTTCAAGCAGAGGCTGGACAGACATCTGTCTGGGATGATTTAGTGACTCCTGCTTTGAGCAGGTGGTTGCACCAGATGGCCCAGGAGGTCCCTTCCAACTCTACCATTCTATGACAGGTCTTTCCCATGTATGTAAATAGAGAAGAGATATGTAAATCAACCAGACGTGCTGTGAAAAGCAAGTGACACATCGCTGGAATCAGGGTCTCTGTCTCTACATCATGCTGCTCTCAGATTAGTTGGCAAAATCCTCACAACAGATTACCTTTAAACACTTTATGTCAATAAAAACCTGAAATGTCCAAAAGTGAAAACACATGATCAGTTTTCTAGAGAAATTACTGGGAAGATTCTTTTGAGCGCTTTTCCTGGCGTATTTCAGAGTAGATTTCTTGAAAAAAACCAGAGAACACGCACGTAGTGTGAACACACCTTTGGTATGTTTCTGTAGAAAGCGTGCATCCAAGAGAACCTGTCAGCATGACTGCAGTAGTGAAACCAGTGTCTGGCTGCAAGGCCTCAGTAACACAAATGGTAGTAATCTGATGAGCCAGCGCAGAGAGGCCTCATGAGATAAAGGGATTGAGGGTGTGCCACGGCCCCAATACACTTCCAGGCTACCATCATTTGTACGCGGCTTCAAAGTTTGAGGTTTAGCGTCGACGCGTACAGAATAGGTACCATCTTCATTGTGTACTGTTGACCTATTCAGACACATCGCTAGTTTCAGTAGCCCAATCACACATGGACTCTGAAATCAGTCTCAAGTGCAACATAGTACAGTTGAAAAAAATATGCACATGCCCATCAAGTTTTCCTTAAAGGATTATCTGGGTTTTTTTTAGACCAACTTACAACTTTAGGAAAGACAGGCCATCAATGTAAGATTTGTGGTCATATTCTCAGCTGCTCCCCGTGGCCTTGGTACTACATCTTCATCCTATGCAAACTTCTAAAATGCCAGCATGCACTGTATATGATATATATATATATATATTTTACACACACACTGTATATAGCATTGTACCTTCGCCCCCTCGGGGGCAGAGTCGGTCCCCCACCAGCCTCATATTGAGCCATCCATTAGTTATATGTTATTAATGGTTACGTTCTGATGACTTTTCCTGTCTTCTCTTATGTACATAAAGTCTAAGCATTGTGGGAGGTCTGCAGTTTTGTTATAGAATATTAAACATAGGTTCTGTTTAAACAGAACCTATGACAAATTACCGTAATTCTCTTTTTCCCACCCAACATCAAGTAAACATTATTTTTTGGGCACATGATCCAGAAGGTCATCTTCATCCAGACTTTTACCTGTTCACAGCCCATACCTGAATCCATCCGAGTCCAGAGACGACCTTCTCTGTGAGCTGTGCTCAATGGTAGAACCATCCGGACCCCTAGGTATAATATATGGGTGTGGGTGGAAGACTTCAGTCCAGTCACCGCAGCTCACAGAAGATTGTCTACACAGGAGAAATGAATGGCAAGCTGTCAGCGTGTTAAATCCTCCCAAGAAACCCACAACAATGCATATACAATGCAGCTCAGATTGTGGCCCTCACACCTCCACTGGTTCCACGGACTAAAACCAGTGGAAGGTCTTAGGGCCACGTTGCCAGACTGAAAACTCCATGTAGACAGCAGTAAGATAGCAAAACAAATATCCTACCAATTGGGACCATAGAGGTCCTCTTCTCTCCCATTCACAATCCATACAGGAATAAACCATGGCTTCAGCTTTCTTGATTGTAGCTTATATGTTTCCCTTCTCCCATAGTCTAGGTAGGATGACTATGGCAGCACTTCCCCGTTTCTATTTCTTTCCTTCATCCGCTCCTCACTTAGTTGATAAGATTTTTACAGACATGGCCCCACAATGGGCCATTAATAGTTACTCACCCCCTACAGTTCTACCTCTTACTCCTGAACATTAAAAATATATGTGAGCAGCCACCAGATCCGATCAGGCATGTCTGACTATATGGTTGAATGCACCACTGTCCTAAAGCAACCTTTGTGGAGACCGGAGTCTGCGTTAACAGCATGTGCCACCCATACTGGCCATGCTGCCTGTGATTAGCTTACAATGGACCACAGTTACCGATGCAATGAGTGCTAGGCTGAATCCACGTTTCATGACCCGTGTATGAATAGCAGTGCTGGAAGAACATGGGGTCATGCAGCAGGTTCTTTATTAGCCTCTTATCCGTTTTTTTTTTTGAGAGCCCCCTTAATGGTTCTTAGTGGGCATCTCGTGCGCGCTCATCACTTTTTAGATCCGCACTGACTTTCATGCTCTTGATGTACACATGTTACTTACACAGTGGAGCCATAGTGCATGTCTTCTTCACTCTGCCCATGAAGAAACTGAATAAATAGCTGCACCAGCACAGCAGTATCAAACCACAGCTGTCCAGACCTTAGTAGCCACCATTTGTAGCCATAGTATTTTACCAGCTACCCCCTGGCTGTTTGTCTTTACAGTCAGTGTTCCTGACCTTCAGACATGTTGGATATAAGGGACCACAGATTGTTGCAGTGCGGGAATCCATGGCTGACATGGGGTTATATTTAGGTTCCTGTTGGCACGTACCTCCTGTGCGGGAGCGTTCTCCATTCTAGCTTTCATAAATAAGGCGCAGAGCATATTCCCATTGTTAGGTTGGTATAAGAGAGAGCACTGACGATAGAAAGTGGTGGTAAGCATATTGCACATCAAATCAGCTTCCCTTTTTTTGCGCAACTTTTTTTGAATTACTATCAAAGAATATTCCACATTTCCACAATGCTGCTGCAAGTCTTGGATTCTGCACAGCATAAAGTAGGTGTGTCAAAGGGTATAAAAGGCAGATGTCAGACTTGATGATGTTGTTGTACTTACTTTGAGAAAAAATCTGTGTCAGAATAAACTGTACAATACTGGTATAAAAAGAGCATTTTAGGAGTCCAGATATAGAGTGAAATAGCTCATGCATACAAGTATATTCAGTCTCCGGCGTCCTACACTGACTGCTAGCTGCAGCTTGTACTGAGCAGTGTGAGATCTCAGCCGCAGGAGGGGCACTGAGGAGCTGTCTATTGGGCAAGGTGAGCAGAGATTAAGTAAACCTTCAAAAGACTTACTTAGCCATTTTGACCGATTTTCAAAGCGAGTACCACATTTTCATCAGGTCTAAAACATCTAATTACTCATGTAGGCAAATCATGGTGTTAAGTCCAGTGACAGAAGCAAGATAAGATCACCATAGGGATACTGCTTTCTGAATGTATCCAGAGACTGGTACTCAGAACTGTGAGGCATTTTAAAGGTCACATACATCACTCAAACTATCCATAGCTTTTGCAAATTATCAAAACCTGTCTTCATAAAATCAGTAATACCGATGGTGTTCAGCTAGTTTTTTGGGTGTGCCTCCACATTCAACATACGAATCTACAATATGCCAATAATTACGGATATATCATCCATAAAGGGGATAGGTCACTTGCTAGGCTGCCTTCACCTGACAGAGCTGACACAGAGACAGGAGAAGCCAAGGCGAGGGGCTCGACAGGGGTCTAGTGGTGCCTGCAAACATACGTTAAAGGCTCCCCTTGTGGGTTCCAGTTAATGTCGAAGTTAGGTCCCCAAACAGAAGGATATATGAAGGATGTGACCGGACAGAGGATTAAGCATCAATGGTCCTTCGTGGCTTCCACAAAATGGAAGGGTATCGAAAAGAATCTGTGATGTTTGCGACAAAGGTGCCATCACACAGTCTATGTAGTAGGAGTATCTACATTGCACTGGTGCTCAGTAATTCAGCCCCTCTATGTTTTGTACTGTGCACCCTAGAGGCCAGTGATTGGCTGCAGTGGTCACTGGCATGTCATTGGTGCAGCGAAATAAAGAAAAGATTGACGTGGAGGATCTGAATGGAGGTACTGGAGCGGAGGAGGACTTGTCAGATGAGTAAATGGTTCTTTTCATATTTTTTAGTATTTTTTTCTCCCTTTAACCATTATTTTCCTAATCTTGTAAAACCCCTTTTAAACTTGGAATCTCCGCTAAAACATTATTTTTTATATATGGAAAATCCCTTTAATTCTTTGTTCTCCTTTTTCCAACTCTGATCTGAAGGATTAGGTGGTAGGGTTACATGGCCTCAAGAGCAAGTAAACTATAGCTTAAAGAGGAGCAGGCCAAGAAGCGGCTTCATTCGCTTGATCCATGTCATTTGCATGTATAACTAGCATCTTCTTGGGATGAACTACAGCGATCGCCAGTATTTAATCACAGGCTGTCTTTTGTCAAGCCGCCAGTTGGAGAGAATTATTGATCAGTACCTTATTCGAGATCTGGCTTTTAAACAAATCAATGGTGGTGCATGGCTGCACGCAGACAAGATTATCTTAATTGCCAGCTATTTCTAATTTATTGAGCAGGCCGAAATGCTGAATTGCTCTGATTTCTATCTGATCACTTTCCACAGTAGATACAGCTTGTTGAAAAGACACTGATTATGGGTGCATATACGGTACCTTCCCTGATGGAGTAAGAATGAGTCAAGATGGGAGCGACACTAACGTCCCGATTCATCAAGAATGGCGTTTTGTATGCCAGACTTGATTCAGAGTGGACAGGTGTCAAATGCATTAAAAAGCATGAGCCTCTAGATCAGTGGTTCCCAAACTCCATAGTGTTACACATGTGAGAGAATTCCTGATGCCTTGATGATCGTTCCATCACCTGTGAAATACTAAAGAAATCCTAAAAACATGACCTGTTGGGGTCCAAAAGGACTGGAGATTGGGAACCACTGCTCTAGATTAATTTCGGCACATGTTTCAGCTGTCATTTTTTACTTCAAGGAATCTTCTCCAGTCATGGGCTGGAACAGATTTCTGTCCTAAGTTACGCCATTTACATAGCATAAATGATGAATTTGCCATCTGTGCTTGGCCTCACCACAACCCACCTCTCAAACAGTCAGTAAAACAGGACTGGCGTAAAAATTTAGCAAAATTTCAAAACATTTTGATACCAGAATTTTGCCCAAATCGGCCAATAATTTTTGTAGAAAAAAAGGAACTATAGACAAATTCTTAACTGACATTTGTATGAACACCATAATGCTAACGGGATCATTGAGGACTTGACAATCAATAACCAAAATATTAAAATTTGAGAGTCCTCAGTGGTTGATACCTTTTAATGGCAACCAGAAAAAATGGTAAACTGCAAGTTTTCAAGACTACTCAGGTCTCTTCATCAGGCATAGAATAACAAAATCTGGAGCCACATATTTATGCACAAGAGGACACCGGAATAATGCAATAGATAAGACAAGTGACGTCAAGCAGAACTATCAATGTGGGACAGGGAGAAACCGTGGCCGTAAATATTGGAACAGTTCATAGATAAGGAGTGTCATAGTATTATTGTTCTGCGATTGAGGTCTGGTGAATGATTGTGATGCCCCCAAATGGTCTGAGGAGCATGATTACATTATTCCGGTGACCTCTTGTGCATAATAATGAGACTCTTCAGATTTTGTGTTATATTGAGCCTGATGAAGAGATCCGAGTAGTCTCGAAAGCTGCCATGTGTTACCATCTTTTCAGTTAGCCATTAAAAGGTATCAACCACTGCGGACTCTCAAATTGTAATATTTTTCTATCTACTGGCTAACACCATATATTTCTTCTTAATCAGTAACCAAAAATTTGTGATGGTGTGATGCCTAACAGGCCCACCAATAACCAAAAAGCTTCTCCATCAGCAGCCAGAACTAGATGTGCTAGTAGTACACAGCACCTCCATACATTGCTTACACTAAACAGACACTTGGCAGCGGCCATTAATTTACAGGGTTACTGTGTTCCACCCAAAACATCACTTATACCCAGGTGATGCCAGAGCAGATTTTAGCTGATCTATGGGGTTGTAAAGGTGTTTGACCCATACAGTGGAAGTAGAAAGTCCTGTATCCAGTGCTGCGGCCCTAAATTGGAAAAGGCAATCCACATTTGGAAAAAAAAAAAAAGTTAAAAAGGGGTTTTCCACTGTCCGCAAAGTAGACCCGAAATGTTTGCAGGCTTGTAAACTAACAAAGCCAAATGGTATTCACTTACCAACTTTCCAACCTTGGGTCTCTGCTACCGCAACGGTGATGTCATGTTGATAGTGCTCTTCACTGCCGAGCTCAGTGATTAGCTGCAGCGGTGATGCACTCTGTGGACTTGACATCTTGACTGCAGCCAAAACACAGATACTGGAGCAGCGATGTAGAGCCAGCGCTGGAGACGGAAAGGGTCTAGCTTTCTTATTTTATATGCCTGCAAGCTTTGCGGATGGGGAAAACGCCTTTAAGACATTTAATTTTCCCCAAAAATGTGTCAAACTGTCCTAAGAGTTTGAAAAGAAAGATGGAAACAGCCTCTATTGGATATAGATGTACCGATGCTCCGCTGCTTCAGGGGCTCTCCATAGAAATATTGTCTCTCTCCACTTTCACAGTGTTTCAGAATGACATATGCCCTTTATCGAAATATACCTTAAAACCCACTCATTCCTTCTACCTATAACAAAAAAGCAAAAAAAAAAAAAAAATCAACATTTACATTTAGGAGATAATGGCCTTTATTAGCCAAGAGACCTTTTTTTTAACCGGTGAATAAAAATAAAAGTAACTTGAGTGATGAGCTCCGCTTACACTTGGGCAGTGAGGAAATGACTACTCCATTTCCTTATACTCTATACAATGAATCTGGGTAAACTTTTCCTGTTATTGGTCACATTTGGAAGGGCACAATTAAAGTCACCATTTTCACCCTGTAAAAGGTCATTGCTAGCCATATTTTGGTGGGTAAAATCTGCTGTGAACAGACTAATTCATGTGGACCATTGTGGTAAGAATGCTAATAGTGGCTTTTAATAAAAGTTCATTGGGTTGTCTAGAGAAAAAAATAATACATAAATAAACTTTAAATGCAAAGTTAGAATATATTTTCTACTCTGCTGGTAGAGCCCGTCCATGGTACCGCAGCTTCATTTCTGGTCCTGTCCTCAACACAGAACCAAAGCAGTGTAATGAGACCCGGCTGACTGCGGGTTCTCTGTCCATGTGGTTGGCTGTAATAGAGGCGGACTGGTATAGCTGTTGACATGAGGTAGTCCACCCCTTTCAATAAATATTTCTCCCAAACATAATGGGTATACTGCCATGTTATATTTATGGAATAGACGTCTCCCTCGTTAAGGGATCTGATGGCCACGTAGTTGGGTACCTCACGTACTTATGATATGTGGCGTTTGCCAGCCTTTAGTTGGGCACATACACAAACGTTTTCGTGCTTGCACCTTTCTTGCTATAAAAGTCCAATCTTCCTTAATTGGGACTGCGGAGTGCAATGAATGGAGTAGAAGCCGCTCTTGAGCGCCACCTCTCCATTTAGGACAGGATTGCAAAACTCTGAAGCCCTGAACTTCAGGACTTCTTGCAGTCTACAACTTATAGCCTAACCAATGGGTAGGGAATAATTTGGGGTTTTTTTGCGGTATAACGCATTAGAAATATATTTTGGGGGCATTTAATTATTTTTTTTACATTTTTTTTGTATGGAGTATTTTTTTTTATTTTTAACCCCTTCACTACCAAGGGTGGTTTGCACGTTAACTCCCGGGCCAATTTTTACAATTCTGACCACTGTACCTTTATGAGGTCATAACTCTGGAACTCTTTCATGGATCCTGGTGATTCTGACATTGTTTTCTCGTGACATATTGTACTTCATGGTAGTGGTAAAATTGCATTCAAATAACTTGCGTTTATTTGTGAAAAAAACGGAAATTTGGCGAAAATTTTGAAAATTTCGCAATTTTCCAACTTTGAATTTTTATGCCCTTAAATCACAGCGATACGGCACACAAAAAACTTAATACATAACATTTCCCACATGTTTACTTTACATCAGCACAATTTTGGAACCAAAATTTTTTTTTGTTAGGAAGTTATAAGGGTTAAAAATTGACCAGCGATTTCTCATTTTTGCAACACCATTTTATTTTTAGGGACCACTTCACATTTGAAGCCACTTTGAGGGGTCTATATGATAGAAAATACCCAAAAGTGACACCATTCTAAAAACTGCACCCCTTAAGGTGCTTAAAACCACATTCAAGAAGTTTATTAACCCTTTAGGTGCGTCACAGGAATTTTTTGAATATTAAAAAAAAAATGAACATTTAACTTTTTTTCACAAAAAAAATACTTCAGGTTCAATTTTCTTTATTTTACCAAGGGTAACAGGAGAAATTGGACTGCAAAAGTTATTGTGCAATTTGTCCTGAGTACGCTGATACCTGATATGTGGGGGGGAACCACTGTTTCGGCGCATGGCAGACCTCAGTAGGGAAGGAGCGCTGTTTGACTTTTTCAATGCAAAATTGGCTGGAATTCAGATCGGACGCCATGTCGCGTTTGGAGAGCCCCTGATGTACCTAAACAGTGGAAACCCCCCAAGTGACCCCATTTTGGAAACTAGACCCCCCAAGGAACTTATCTAGATATGTGGTGAGAACTTTGAACCCACAAGGGCTTCACAGAAGTTTATAACGTACAGCGGTACAATTAAAAAATCATATTTTTTCCACAAAAATGATCTTTTCACCCCCAATTTTTATTTTTCCAAGGGTAACAGGACCCTAAAAGTTATTGTGCAATTTGTCCTGAGTACGCTGATACCCCATATGTGGGTGTAAATGACTATTTGGGCGCATAGCAGAGCTCGGAAGGGAAGCAGCGCCATTTGACGTTTTTGGCTAGAATTGAGATCGGACACCATGTCGCGATTGGAGAACCCCTGATGTACCAAAACAGTGGAAACCCCCCACAAATGACACCATTTTGGAATCTAGACCCCCCAAGGAACTTATCTAGATGTGTGGTAAGAACTTTGAACCCCCAAGGGCTTCACAGAAGTTTATAACGTACAGCAGTACAATTAAAAAATCATATTTTTTCCACAAAAATGATCTTTTCACCCTCAATTCTTATTTTTCCAAAAGTAACAGGACCCTAAAAGATATTGTGCAATTTATCCTGAGTACGCTGATACCCCACATGTGGGTGTAAACCACTATTTGGGCGCATGGCAGAGCTCGGAAGGGAAGCAGCGCCATTTGACGTTTTTGGCTGGAATTGAGATCGGACACCATGTCGCGTTAGGAAAGCCCCTGATGTACCAAAACAGTAGAAACCCCCCACAAATGACACCATTTTGGAAACTAGACCCCCCAAGGAACTTATCTAGATGTGTGGTGAGCACTTTGAACCCCCCAGTGCTTCACTGAAGTTTATAACGTCCGGGCGTGAAAATAAAAAAATCGTATTTTTTCCACAAACATGATCTTTTAGTCCCCATTTTTTTTATTTTCCCCAAGGGTAACAGGAGAAATTGGACCACAAAAGTTGTTGTCCAATTTGTCCTGAGTACGCTGATACCTCATATGTGGGAGAAAACTACTGTATGGGCACACGTCTGGGCTCGGAAGGGAAGTAGTGACGTTTTGGAATGCAGACTTTGATGGATTGGTCTGCGGGTGTCATGTGCGTTTGGAGAGCCCCTGATGTACCTAAACAGTGGAAACCCCACACAAGTGACCCCATTTTGGAAACTAGACCCCCCACGGAGCTTATCTAGATGTGTGGAGAGCACTTTGAACCCCCAAGTGCTTCACAGAAGTTTATAACGCCTGGGCGTGAAAATAAAAAAAAACATTTTTTTCCGCAAAATTATATTTTTGCCCCCAATTTTTTATTTTCCTAAGGGTAACAGGAGAAATTGGACCCCAAAAGTTGTTTTGTAATTTGTCCTGAGTAGGCTGATACCACATGTGGGGGTAAAACACTCTTTGGGCACATGGCAGAGCTTGGAAGGGAAGGAGCACCATTTGACTTTTTCAACGCAGAATTGGCTGGAATTGAGATCAGACGCCATGTTGCCTTTGGAGAGCACCTGATGTGCCCAAACAGTGGAAACCCCCAATTATAACTCCAACCCTAACCTCAACACACCCCTAACCCTAATCTGAGCCCTAGCCCTAACCCTAGCCCTAACCCTAGCCCCAACCCTAACCCTAGCCCTAACCCTAGCCCTAGCCCTAACCCTACCCCTAGCGGGAAAATGGAAATAAATACATTTTCTTTTAGTTTTATTATTTTTCCCTAACTAAGGGGGTGATAACGGGGGGTTTGATTTACGATTTATGGCGGTTTTTATGTTTGGCGGCTGTCGCACGCTAAAAGACGCTTTTTATTGTAAAAATAGTTTTTGCATCACCACATATTGTGAGCTATAATTTTTCCGTATTTTGACCCACCGAGTAATGTGAGGTCTTATTTTTTGCGGGACGAGTTGACGTTTTTATTGGTACCATTTTCGGGCACGTGACATTTTTTGATCGCTTTTTATTCCGATTTTTGGGGCGCAGAATGAACAAAAACCAGCGTTTCATGAATTTCTTTTGGGGGGGTGCGTTTACACCGTTCCGCGTGTGGTAAAATTGATAACGCGTTTTTATTCTTTGGGTCAGTACGGTTACAGCGATACCTCATTTAGGTCGTTTTTTTATGTTTTGTCGGTTTTTTGCAATGAAAACTATTTTATATAAAAAATAATTATTTTTGTATCGCTTTATTCTGCGAGCTTTAACTTTTTTATTTTTTTGCGGATGATGCTGTATGGCGGCTCGTTTTTTGTGGGACAAGATGACGTTTTCAGCGGTACCATGCATATTTATATGCGTCTTTTTGATCGCGCGTTATTGCACTTTTTGTTCGGTGGTATGATAATAAATCATTATTTTTTGCTTCGTTTTTTATTTTTTAAGGGGTTCGCTAAAGGGGTTAACTAATGGGACAGTTTTATAGGGCAGGTCATTACGGATGCGGCGATATCAAATATGTGTACTTTTATTGTTTTTGTTTTTTTTATTTTGAAAAAATGGATTTATTGGGGAATATTTTTTTTTTTTTTTTTACTAATTTATTTAGCGATTTTTTTTAAATTATTTTTAACACTTTTTTTTTTTTTTTTTTTTTTTTTTTTACTTTTTACCTTGTCCCAGGTGGGACATCACTGTCCTGTGACAGATCGCTGATCTGTCACATCACAGATCACTGTGACAGATCAGCGATCTGACACAGGCACTGCTGAAGGCTTCCTCATGCCTGCGCTTTGCAGGCACTGAGGAAGCCAGCTTCCTCTGGCCCCCGAAGGCCCCCGTCGCCATCTTGGATTCGGGGGCCTGGAGGAAAGGAGCCCCCCGCAGCAGCGCTGCACATTGCGCTGCCGTGGGGGGCTCAGGGAAGCACGGAGGGAGCCCCCTCCCTGCCGATGCTTCCCTTTAACCCCCGGTACACCGCGATCGCGTTTGATCGCGGTGTGCAAGGGGTTAACGTGTCGGGGGCGGTCCGTGACCGCCCCTGACACATTGTGCCGGGTGTCAGCTATGATAATTAGCTGACACTCGGCCGCGATCAGCGGCGCTCACCAAGTGGGCGCCGCTGATCGCGATGACGTAATATTCCGTCCATGGTAATTAGGTCCATGGTCACATGGACGGAATATTACGTCAATTGTAGGTAAGGGGTTAATATCGCAATACTTAAGTACATGTAAGTCTAGTATCCTCTCTCCGACATCAGGATCCGAGGGACGGGATTGATTATTGAAAATGTTAAGTTAGAAAGAAAGGTCAATGGTAAATATAATTTCTCTCAGTATATCATGGGAAACCACCACCAAGAATGAGAGTTTATCTGCATCTGGCCACATAAAAGAAGCATCTCCTAGTAACAAGACTTCCGTCCACAGGTCCCAGTGGAATAGTTTCTTGTAATCCATTTAGATTGCCTGCACAGAAAGCTGGGCCACAGCTTTGTTTTTTTTATTCTTGATTTACTTAGTTCTCCCCTAAGTTTTTCCTTTGCCCCTTATACCTTCTTGTTCCTAAATGAAAACCTACAGTAGTTATCACCTGAATCACAAGGTTTTAAAACTTTTCATTTTTCCTGGTTCTGCAGAACTCTAAGGGTATGTGCACACGCTGCGGATTCTGCTGCTTGGCCTCTGCGGATCCGCAGACAGTGTACAGTACAATGTAAGTCTATGTGATTTACAATTCGCTGTGCACATGCTGCGTGTTTTTCACTGCGGAAAGCTGCGTTTTTTAATCCGCAGAAAGAATTGACATGTCAATTCTTTCTGCGGATTCTGCTGCGGTTTGCCACCTAATCCATTGTCCAGGTGTCAAACTGCAGGGGAAAACCGCAGGCCAATCCGCAGGTCAATTTACCGGCGGATCCGCACGGAAAACTCCGCTGGTGAATCCGCAGCGTGTGCACATAGCCTAACTGTAAGACCGGGATCACACATCCAAGAAACTCGGACGAGTCTCACATCTTAATATCAGAAGGTGCCGTGTTTTTTCATAATTTAATGTAAAAAAGAAAATAGTATAAAAAGATATTGTCCCCTAAGCTTGACTCAGTGGTGTGTATGTTTTTTTTTTTTTACTGTATTAATGCAGCCACTGGGGGCTGCCATCTTACCTCTCTGGCTGCTGAACGACACTTTCCATGCTCATTTATGGCAGTCCCTGGGCATAAGAGACAAGAGTCGGCTCCCACCCGTATCTGTATCATTGCAGCAGATGTGAACTGGGCACGCCTCTGTGCACAGCTCAATTCACAGCTGTAGGTGTGGCCAGGCGCCATTTTGTTAGAGCCCAGTGCTTTCCTTTTAGCTCCATTTGCACTCTATTGCAAGCCCTGGATGCTGTATTGTTCCAGCATAACAGGGCTTGGATGTTCACTCTGCACATACCAGCTGCAGGAGAGGATACAGGACCAGCTCCTGGAGACCGAGCTGCTCTTTCCAAAACACCCGACCAGCTGCTGCCCCTGCAAAACACTTGGCCATCTGCTGGACATCTAATCCTATCCTGTGTGATACTGACTGCGGAGCTGTGTATCTAATCCTCTCCTGTGTGATACTGACTTCGGAGCCGTGTATCTAATCCTATCCTCTGTGATACAGTCTGCTGGGCCGTGTATCTAAACCTATCCTGTGTGATACTGACTGCGGAGCCGTGTATCTAATCCTCTCCTGTGTGATACTGTGTGCTGAGCTGTGTATCTAATCCTATCCTGTGTGATACTGTCTGCTGAAATACTCTGTGCTGCTGTCACCCTGCTGGTTTTGTGTTTGATCTACATGGTGGTATTGTGTATGATCTATATGGCGGCATTATGTGTGAAGTATATGGCAGTATTATTTGAGAACCCTATGGCAGTATTATCTGCTAAATGGGGAACCATTGTAGGGTGGTTATGGCTGAGCACCTGCACACGGGTCAGGGGTAATAGTTAGGTGCAGTCAGGGGAGGGCTGGTGAAGCAGCTGAAGAGAGGGGTCTCATTTTTATCATTACTATATGGCTACATTTCCCCCATCCTGCTTCCCAGCATCACCCCGGACTGCGCCTGTCGCCTCGCTTTCACACATCGCCAAGACAGGATCTGAGGAGGGGAATGGGGTTTTTGTATGGAAAGTCTGGATCAGAACAGGCCATCAATCAGCAAAAATGTTTCCTGGATTTCTGTGGTGCTGTCACCCTGCTCCTCCCCCATATATCTCCCTCTGTGCCCCCCCATAGACCAGCACACTGCACTCCTGAAATACTCTGTGCTGCTGTCACCCTGCTCCCAGAATCCTTGCATCCTGCTATCCTCGGTGACCGAAGACCCCATTCCTCTCCTCAGATCCTGTCCTGGCGATGTGTGAAAGCGAGGCAACAGGGCCTGATATATGGTGGAAGGAGCAGGGTGACAGCAGCACAGAGTATTTCAGGAGATCAGTGTGCTGGTCTATGGGGGGCACCCTGTTCGGTGCCAGGGATTGTACATAGAGCGCTGTGTTTTATACACATGGATGGACCGTCTGCTTGTCTGCTCCACAGAAATCCAGGAAACATTTCGGCTGATTGATGGCCTGTTCTGATCCAGACTTTACATGCAAAGAGAGTCAGTAACTTTGCAGGCCCCATCAAAATGGCTGCTCACTGTGTTCCTAGATGTCATCCTCTCTTTTCCCTTAGCAAACACCCAGAAGGGGAGGAGAGGAGTGACACCACACCCATGTCAGCAGATTCCGCCCATAATTACTGCAGGGCAGTAATGTGAGCTAGTTGTACACTAGGTTTTTGTGCCAAATTTCAGTTGCTGCTCCCCCTAGTGTTAACAAGTGGAAATGCCAAACTTTTTAAAATTTTTCATATTTTAAAAAATTAAAAACAAATGATATTTAAGAAAATTGTAAACATTAATTCTTTACATTTTTTCAATTGCTGAAAAAAAAATTTTTGGATGGCACCTTCCCTTTAATATCCGGCACTGCCGCTAGCGCTCAGGAGCGGAGCATGCGGCTGCATGTATTGCTATGCAGCCGCACACTCCGATCCCAGTGCCGGCAGCATTGTCTGGTATTAAGATGTGAGAGTGAGACTCATCCGAGTTTCTCGCATGTGTGATCCCGGCCTTACAGTTAGAGTTCTGCAGAACCAGGAAAAATGAAAAGTTTTAAAACCTTGCGATTCAGGTGATAACTACTGTAAGTTTTCATTTAGGAACAAGAAGGTATAAGGGGCAAAGGAAAAACTTAGGGGAGAACTAAGTAAATCAAGAATAAAAAAAAAAAATAATAAAGCTGTGGCCTGGCTTCCTGTGCTTATTGGATGTAGCACGTCAGGTGATGTGTATTTGTGTAATGAGGGGGGGTGAGGCCTAAGGATACAATGCCCTTTATCAAGGTGCGCAGAATTAGTAGGCAGCATGTTTTTCAGAGAAAAATGGGGCAAAAAGATTTAACTGACATAAAAGTAAAAAATTCTTATAGAGGGATGCAGTACTGCTATGATATTGGGATGTGATCACAGAACTATGAAAGTTTTGTTGCAAATAGTCAACAGGGTTGTAAAAAACATGTGGAGAGAAAAAGACATAATAACTGCCAAAGATTTGAGACAAATCAAAAACATGATGCAACCAGGAACCAATTGTCCTGCAGTGCTTCCATACTCCATAACTCCAACCTCCCTGGAGTGCCCAAAGACATGACCAAGGTAAAGGAGGCTGAAACCACCAGTCATCAAGGCACAGAAGATGAAATGTCAAGACTGGGCCAAGAAACAGCTGGCAAACAGTAGAGACTTTGATGCTTGCGATGGAGCAGTGTTCTGCATAAAAATTATGGTTTTCTTGCAAGATGCAGACTTTAGCCTGTGCCACTGCTTGAAGAAAAAAAAAAAAGTCTTTTACAAACTAGCAGTAGGATTGGCAGTGGTTTTTGGGTCCAACTAGCTCTTTCCCTTTCCCACGTCGGGCGTAATAGTATGCCCACGTCGGAATCCATTCCTTTGATGTGGGCTCCAGCGCAGAGCCCACATGTTTTCCGACACGTCGGCTGTTTTGAACAGCTGACATGTGCCTCTAACAGCCGCGGGTGGAATCGCGGGGTTGGCATGACAACCAGAGGTCTCCAGCAGACCTCTATGGTTGTCATAGCAGGATTGCTATGAGTGTCGACTGGTGTTCAGAGCTCATAGCAAGTGAGCATTTCTGCTACATACAGGCAATCTGATCATCACCTGTATGTAGCAGAGCCGATCAGACAACTGCAGCTTCTAGTCTTCCATAGAAACTATTGAAGCATGCAAAAAGTAAAAAGATATAAATATATAAACGTTCAAATCATCCCCCCTTTCAAAATAAAATAAAAAAATATATATTTGGTATCGCCGGTTCCAGAATCGCCCCTGATCAATATAAAAAAAGAATTAACCCAATCACTAAACGACATACCGAGAAAAAAAAATTAAAATATCAGAATGTTTTTTTTTTGGTCGACGCTACATTGCAATAAAATGCAATAACGGGCGATGAAATGATTGTATCTGCAACAAAATGGAATCAATAAAATCGTCAGCTTGGTGCACAAAAATAAGCCCTGACCCAGCCCAAGATCATGAAAAGTGGAGACACTACGGTATCGAAAAATGGCACCATTTTATAATTTTTTTTAACCAAAGTTTGGATTTATTTTTACCACTTAAATAAAAAAAGAACCTACCTAGACATGTTTGGTGTCAATGACCTGGAGAACCATAATGACAGGTCAGTTTTGGCATTTAGTGAACATGGTTTAAAAAAAAAAAAAAAAAAGATCTTAGTGCGGACATAACCATTGGCGCATGTGCTGCTGCCCCCCAGGCAGCCATTTTCCCGGAGTCCACCGCACAGGAAGCCATAGAACTGTGGGGGCTCTGGCCTTTCACAAAATATAGGCAGAGACCCCACAGCAGCATCGGAGACGCCCACAGTGGCGTGCCGCACATCCAAACACCCCCTCATCCCAGCCTGCAGCAGCGCTCCAATCTTGCCACCTCCAGCAGTGACCCTGGGACTTCGCTTCACCGCAGCCACCACCCCCAGTAAGGCCTGTTTCACACATCCATTTTCCTGGTCAGTCTAAATCCGCCAAAATAGCGGAAAACGGATCCGCAAGCGGACTGACAGGAACGTGTGTCATCGGATTGGCGGATGGACGGATCCGGCGAAGGTGAAAATTTAAAGGAACCGCGCCTGGGAAAAAAGAAAAAAAAATACTGGCGATGTAGTGTTCTTTGGGAGCGGGCATACTGACGTGGGAGCTGTCATCGGGATGCCGCGGGCACTCGCGGGAGCAGCTGTCATGTCGCGGGCGGGATCTCGCTGGAGCGGTAAGGAGAGAGAGAATTTTCATCCAGCAGCGACATTTGCTTCAGGGTTAAAAGGGGAAAATGCGGATCCGGACAGCAAAAAAGCGTTGCATGGTCCGTTCGGTGATCTCAGCGGACGCCACAATTTTGGCGGATCCGCACAAATACGGACGATCATCAGTCAAAATCCGCCGATAATGAAAGTCAATGAGGAAAAAAACGGATCCGCAAATAAAAATGGCGGATCCGTTTTTTTGGGCAAATCGGCGGATCTTGACTGATTGTGAAAAACTGAAGTGTGAAACAGGCCTAAGCAATAAGACACATGGATTATAAGAAGCACCACCATTTTACTAAAGAAACAAAAAAAAAAGTTTTTTTCCCATTTTTCTCCTCAAAATTTGGGGTGCGTCTTAAATACCATATTTTGCAGATTGTAACAGCAAGTGCCACGAAGTCATACCGCCAACACATCTGATAAAGATAATGTGTCCGACCCTGTTACACTATCTACTGCTGGGGGCAGAATGAGGTAATATAGCGTCTATAGGAGGCAAATGGCGCATATTTTGCAAATGACAGCCCCTTCTATTGTTTTTACTTGGATTTTTCTGGCTGACAAATCGTGGTAAAAAAAAAAAAAAAAAAAACACCTTAAAAAAATATACCTAAGTAAAATTTGGTATGCGGTTTGGCGTGTTGCTTTTTCCACGTGAAATAAAAACAGCATCATTTTTACTATATGTGTTTTTCCAAATTGAACTTAGTAGGAAGCTTATGCAAAGGGTATTCAAAGAATTTTTTCATGTAGATTTTGGAACAGAACTTGCACTAGAAACCAGGTAAAAAAACAAACAAACAAAACGCCTTTAGTACAGGACTTCGAATACACAATTCTCATGCTTCTCGCAGGGCTGGCATTGCTCAGTGTGAGGGACGTGTTATATATGCTATGAGGCTATAAGTTTGGCTATTGTGATTTATACACGGACCAAGAGCATGACCACTGCACTGAACCATGACAGCCCTCCGTTCTCTGCAGGAGAAATACCCGACTGTCGTAACAAGAATGTCAGTAATATTGGGAGGGTGTCCGCTGCACAGAATGATGTAAAGCCAAAAGTTGTGCCCCTTAGTCCAGTTTTTGGGAAGGGACGAGCTACCATTTGGCTATGTTCCCAGAATGAGGAAATTTGTCATTCTCAGGCTATGTGCACACGTCCGGAATTCCCGCTGATTTTTGCGTTTTTGCCGCTGCAAAAACGCATAAAATAAGCAACCCATTGTATTCAATGGCATTCCGCACATGCTGTGCTAATGCTGCGTATTTTTCCGCGGCAAAATCGCATCGCGGAAAAATACGCAGCAGGCTCATTCTTTGTGCGGAATCGCGGGAATTCCACACATATAGTAATGCATTGTTCCGTTTACTTTCCGCATGTGGCTATGCCCACCATGCGCAAAGTAAGCGGAAAATGTGCGGATGGTACTCACGGTCTGGAGGAGAGGAGACTGTCCTCCAGGCCCTGAGTACCATATCCCTGTAAAAAAATAGAATGCAAATAAAAAATGGTGATATTCTCACCTTCCGGCGTCCCACGCAGCATCCCCAGGCCTCAGCGATGCCTTGCGACAATGACCTTTGATGACGCAGCGGTCTCGCGAGATGCTACGTCATCAAAGGTCATTGTCGCAAGGCATTGCTGGGAACGGGACTTACCGGGACCATTGCTGAGGCCTGGGGATGCCGGAAGGTGAGAATAGCACGATTTTTTAAAAATTATTTTTAACTTTATATCTTTTTACTACTGATGCTGCATAGGCAGCCTCAATAGTAAGTTGGTCACAATTGTCAAACACTATGTTTGACGAGTGTGATCAACCTGTCAATCAGTTTTCCAAGCGATGCTACAGATCACTTGGAAAACGCTAGCAATTCTGCAAGCTAATTATGCTTGCAAAACTCTAGTTTATCACGGGAATTACGCATGCAGAATTCTAGCTTATTTACGGCTGCAGGGAGTTGCGGAATTCCCGCAGAAATTTCCACGGCAATTCCGCAACATGGGCACATAGCCTCAATGTATGTAATCATTGTAGAATATTCCCGATATTCACCATGTGAATTCTTAGCAGACTTTGATATCCAGTCGAATTTATTCCTCATCACATTTCAAATATTTACATTTTAGGAAGCATGCTGTTAAATCACAATTACAGAAAGTCTCCATAGAATAATACTCCAATTATAGAGGTCTGTGCACACAGGAAGTTATATTCACATTAATCCTCCCCGTGAGGATAATATCTATTCCGGCAATCAGTGCCCTGAATGTACAGTAAATCTGCAGAGGAGCCGTAATTGGCCTCTTGGAATGACTCACGGGCCGCACATTGGGTAACTGGGGATTTGTAAGGGTATTCTAGAATTTCAGTTATTAGTCATCTGTAAAAGCTTGTCCTGAGCTTGGAGGGGGTAAAGTGTTCTTCTCGAAGAAACTTTGTTTTAGCATTACCAAATTTCCACACCCAATGAAGACAAGCTTTGGGAGAAGGCTTGATGATACCATTGACTCTTTATGAGCGATCATTAAGTGTCGGGATAATCGATATGCCATCTCTTACTAACATGGTAATTCACCTTTAAGAAAGCTCTTTACCAATAACGCTGTAATCACACATGCCACTACAGAGCCAAAGTCTGAAGTAGATTGACAAATAACACTGCGCAACAAATTTCAGGGAAGTTCTTGTCCCCTGATAAAATGTTATTGTATCTTATAGATTTTGATATGCTGAACACGAATATGTGCTCCAAAAGTCTGTATCAAGTAAGGTTTTTAAGAAACAGTTTATAGTCTACATTATGACGTCCGAGACACTACATACATGTGCATCAATGTAAGTAGCAAAAGCAAATGTTCAAAAGTGTTTTGCAGACGACTTCCATTTATAATCCGCGTCAGATGCTTCTGGAATAAGATTCCAGCAGCAGTCAGTCAGCATTGACGTACTTAACTTTCCCTGGTACCTTTTCTCCAACAGCGCAATGTCTTGGTGAAATCTTTCACTGTGTTCATCGCTAACGGTACCAAGATTGGCTGGAAAAAAGTCCAAGTGAGAATGTAGAAAATGCATTTTCAGTGACATATTGCATTTCATCAAATGATATGCTGTGAGCATGTTGTCCACGAGTTGTTCAAAGTTCGGTGCCCTGCTGTTGCCAAGTAAGTTGAAGGTCACATCTTTAAAGGCTCTCCATGCCACTTGTTCAGCACCTTGCAAAAGACCATCAAAGCTACTGTCTTTCATTATATCTCTGATCTGTGGGCCAATAAAAACACCTTCTTTAATCTTTCATCACTTATTCTTGGAAATTTCTGTCACAAGTAAGAAAAGGCTTCCGATTCTTTGTTCATTGCTTTGACAAAATTCTTCATAAGCCCAAGATTAATATACAAAGGAGGGAGAAATATTTCCTGGATAAACGAGAGGATTATGTTTAACATTCTTCTGTCCAGCAACCAGTTTTTCGCGGCGTGACCAGTCCATTCTGAAATAGTGCATTTCTCGTGCATGACTGTCACTCACAAATAAAACAACAATACTTGGTATATCCAAGCTGCAGTCCAAGAATAAGTGCAATAACTTTTAGCTCACCATGTATGTTCCAGTTATAATTTATGTGAGTCAACAGTAACGCCATATTCTCATACGTTTCTTTTATGTGTATGGCATGTCCAATAGGTATAGAATTATAGATATTTCCGTTGTGTAGTAAAGCAGCCTTTAGACTTAAAATTGATGAGTTAATGAACAGTCGCCATTCTTTTGGGTCATGTTTGCATCCAAGAGCACCAAACTACCCCAAGACGTCATTGCAAAAAGGTTAAACCGTCGACATGGTTTAAAAATTGATTAAGGTCTTCTTGACGACTGCAAAAAACAGAAACTCTTGTTCCTGGTAATAAGAGATTCCGTTCTTGTAGCCTTGATCCCAATAATTCTGCCTGCTTCTTTGACAATTTCAAATCTCTGACCAAGTCACTCAGATCAGCTTGACTGAACAGATGTGGATTAGATGTAGAAGGCTCAAAGTCTGGGTCTGCTGCAGTTTCCTTTTTCACTGACATTGTTAGTTCATCTTCATCGTTCTCCATTGTCCATACTTTGGGCGGCTTTGGAACACAGACTTACATCGTGTGGCACTGGTCTTATGGCTGATGGAAGATTTGGATATTCTATTGATTTCTTGTTCTTTGCTCAATATCCTCTTACATTTGTTAGGTAGAAGTAGCAATCTTTTACATGATCTCTCTGCTCTCTTCTTATCATTGGGACAGCGAACGGCATTGAAGGTCATGATCCATTCAGCCATGCTCTAAGTATGTCAGTATTGTCTATGGATTCCTCCCCTGCCCAGGAGATATGGTATGCTCCGTACACGGTCAGCCGAATGATTAATTGCGCCTGCACGGAATTCGCATAATATGTTCTTGCATATGTGTAGATCAGCGATTTATGTTATTTCAGTGGAAAATTCAGAATATACTGTTTTTAAAAACTCATATGAACTTTTTCTGAATTATAACAAAATATTATAATGTTTTGTATCATTTCTCGAAAACCTTACGTGATCTGAAGTCATTTCTGAAATTAGCATGAAAAAAAATCTGTCAGGAACACTCAAAATTGTCCGAGGGACAAAACCTTGGTAACAGTGTGTAATGGTAAATATTTCGGATCCACTTCTGACTTTGGTCCATAGAAATGCTTGAAAAACTGATACTGAACCTGTTTGTGTGGTTTTAGCCTACGGGCAAACGCTGCAGAAAAAGCGTAATGGACGGTAATGTAAGAATGACATTGCTATGCATATGTTCAGTCTTTTGTTACTTGTTTTTTAAATCGCTAAAGGGTTCGAAAATCATGAAGCTGCTAAATTAATTAGCCACTCGTTAGTTGTAGTTAAAACCTTACAAGTCCCTGGTAGGGGGAGGAGGGGAATGACAAATGCAAGGACAAGAGACTTCCTGTCGTACATAGAGCAGAGAAAAGAAGAATTAGCTGGGTAGGAAGGTAAAATGAGCAATTGGAAGTACATAGTGCTGTGTAATATGATGACTGCAATATATTAAAAGGATAAAACTGATGAAGGAGTAGTGCTTCTTTAAGGTAAAGACCACAAAATAGAAAAATGACAATAAGTTTAGGTAAAATATTCAAATGAGGCTTTTGTT
Source organism: Dendrobates tinctorius (assembly GCF_039654945.1). Lineage (NCBI taxonomy): Eukaryota > Metazoa > Chordata > Amphibia > Anura > Dendrobatidae > Dendrobates > Dendrobates tinctorius. Next base: position 17,650,950 of record NW_027361765.1, on the reverse strand, counting down.
CTATATTTTGAGATACTTGTATAATTTAGAATTGGTAGAAGAATATGCTGTATAAATTCTTCATAAAAAAGGAAGAACAGCACTGCACAGAGGGTAAATTCAGAGGAAAATGGAGAATATGCATATAGTGTTTCATTTTTGATACGAAGCAGGTGATATTCATTCCGAAAACAGATTAAAATATAGAGATGTATAAAAAAAAAAAAAAAAAAAAAAGTACCCATAACGGGACTGGACCCTTCAGGATAAACACACAAAGACGCAGATGAGAGCAGTAGTTCCATATAAAACATGTACAGAAAAGGCGCCAATTCATCACTGATAGACATGAGCAAGCAGTTAGAAGCAGAGATGAATAAGCCATTGGCAAGATATGATGGGATCGGCACCTTACCACCACTGACTGTTTCCACTGAATCGTCGTGATATGTGTTGTGGTGTAGTGAACACTGTGTCTGCTAGGGGGTGCTGTGTGGGTGTCCCAGGACGGGCATACAGGCATATCCATTGTGGTAATGGGAGTAGGATGATGAATGACCATTATGTATCTCAAGGTGGGTGGCCTTGGGATGGAGGCTCGAGTGTTAATCAGCAGAGGTACTGCTTACGTTTCTGTTACAATGCGTCAGGGAGAGCTTTTCCAGGTGGCGGGTGGGACCAGTCACCTACAAACCCACCCAGGGGCGTATGTCTAAATGCCCATAATAAGCCTGTATATATGAGTGTGGCTGGGTGTCTGAAATAGGACCTGCGATGAGGTCATAGCCATGTGATCCGGTGGGCGTGGCTACAGACCATATAAGGTGACCAGGGTAGGTCAGATGAGAGAGAGTGCCTGGAGCTGATTGGAGCACGTGTAGAAGGTCCCGGCAGGTCAACATTCTAGAGGGGCTGCTGCCCTCCTGAACAGCACATGCTGAGGCCGCGGACCTGGTGAGGCCTGTGTATATTGGTCTGTTTGTGTGGGACAGTCCCCAGGAAGGAATGGATGTCCTGAATGAGAAAACAACTAAGAAGGTAACCCAGACAGGGTGAGCTAACTGGGTTTTAGGCGAGAGCCTGCGTACCAGACATAGCACAGCCTGTGTGACCACAGGTTTAACAGAGCGGAGCCCTGTCATGAACATTATGCTGTTTGATATAAGCCTGTTGCGGTTTATGCTGCCTAATAAACCACATGGACTGATTTATGTTGAAAAACCTGTGCCGGACCTGGTTAAATCGGCTACCAAGCGAGTATCCCCTCCCCAACATGGGCGCTACCTTACAGTGTACATGAAAATGATGCAATGCCAAGGATTTTTAGTAATTAGGAGTTCCAAAAATAGTAATCTCCAGAAGCAGCAGATGTTCCATAAAGTGCAGCCAAGCCATCATTTGTCATCTTACAGTGTATTTAGTGTGATATTAATACAGTATTGAAAAATTGAACAATTTACCCACAGAGTTAGAAGAATAACACACGTCAATATTTTCTTCCTAAATTTCACCATTAGTGCAGTGAAAGGGAATCTGTCACCTATTTTTTCATCTATAAGGCTAGTTTCACACTAGCGTTTATTCCACACAGCGCCACTAAGCCCCACCCCCTGCCGGCTCCCTGCCCGTCCCATCCGGTCATCGCCGCCTACTATCGCACATGGACGCTTGCGATCTGCGCACCCTATCTTTAGCATAGGGTGCGCTGGCCGTGCGCTAGTAGGATTTTGGCGTGCGCTGCGCACTTTTGAAGGTGCGCCCGTGTGCGCCGAACGCAGCATGTTGCATTTCGGCGTGCTCGACGCACCTTCAAAAGTGCGCAGCGCACGCCACAATCCTACTAGCGCACGGCCAGCGCACGATCTGCGCACCCTATGCTAAAGATAAGGTGCGCAGATCGCAAGCGTCCATGTGCGATAGTAGGCGGCGATGACCGGATGGGGCGGGCAGGGAGCTGGCAGGGGGCGGGGCTTAGCGGCGCCATGCGCTGCGTGGAATAAACTCTAGTGTGAAACTAGCCTAAGCTGCGGCCACCGCCGTTAGGGGCTTATCTACAGCATTCTGTAATGCTGTAGATAAGCCCCCGATGTAACCTGAAAGAAAACCAGTTAGATTATACTCACCCAAGGGCGGTCCGGGTCCGATGGGTGTCGCGGTCCAGTCCGGCGCCTCCCATCTCCATGCGATGACATCCTCTTCTTTGCTTCCAGTCGCGGCTCCACACAGGCATACTTTATCTGCCCTGTTGAGGGCAGAGCAAAGTACTGCAGTGTGCAGGCGTCGGGAAAGGTCATAGAGGCCAGGCACCTGCGCACTACAGTACTTTGCTCTGCCTTCAACAGGGCAGAGAATTACGCCTGCGCAGGAGCTGCGATGGGAAGCAAAGAAGAGGAAGGCATCACATGAAGATGGGAGGCGCCGGACCATGACACCCATCGTACCCGGACTGCCCCTGGGTGAGTATAATCTAACTTGTTTTTCTTCTCTTTCAGGTTACATCGGGGACTTATCTACAGCATTACAGAATGCTGTAGATAAGCCCTTAATGGCGGTGGCCACAGCTTATAGACGAAAAAAATAGGTGACAGATTCCCTTTAAATGCAACCAGTACCACAGTTATATTTCTGGAGCCAATATCATCCAGGACTCCATCCCCAAACCCTGCTGCAAAATGTTCCCCTATCAGCATTTACATCTTAGAGCAACTCACTACATGGACTCAAATTCCCCTCTGGATTACAAATAGCCTCTTTTCTCCATATGTCACAGGCCCCTTGTTCTTAAAGAGAATCTGTCGCCGGGTTTTTTTTTACACAATTTGAGAGCAGCTTAGTGTAGGGGCAGAGACCCTGATTACAGTGATGTGTCACATACTCGGCTGCTTGCTGCATTCTTGACAAAAATCATTAGGAGGAGATCTTCATTAGGGAACTTGTAAACCTGCTGCAATGTAGTCCTCCAGAGTCATGAATGCATGTATATCATAACAAGTACGCAAATTACATACATGTGGTCATGTTATCGCCAGGTTTGTGGAGTTGGAAAGCCAAACCTCTGACATTTTCCTGACTCTGACACCACAGCACTGGTCACTCCTGAGCATGTACATAAAGTGCAGCACAGATTCATCTCCACTATGACTCCACAGCACTGGTCACTACTGAGCATGTCCATAAAGTGCAGCACAGATTCATCTCAGCTAGGACCCCACAGCACTGGTCACTACTGAGCATGTACATAAAGTGCAGCATAGATTCATCTCAGCTATGACTCCACAGCACTGGTCACTACTGAGCATGTCCATAAAGTGCAGCATAGATTCATCTCAGCTATGACCCCACAGCACTGGTCACTACTGAGCATGTACATAAAGTGCAGCACAGATTCATCTCAGCTATGACTCCACAGCACTGGTCACTACTGAGCATGTCCATATAGTGCAGCACAGATTCATCTCCGCTATGACCCCACAGCAGTGGTCACTACTGAGCATGTACATAAAGTGCAGCACAGATTCATCTCAGCTATGACTCCACAGCAGTGGTCACTACTGAGCATGTGCATAAAGTGCAGCACAGATTCATCTCAGCTATGACACCACAGCACTGGTCACTACTGAGCATGTACATAAAGTGCAGCACAGATTCATCTCAGCTATGACTCCACAGCACTGGTCACTACTGAGCATGTACATAAAGTGCAGCACAGATTCATCTCAGCTATGACCCCACAGCACTGGTCACTACTGAGTATGTACAGTGCCTTGCGAAGGTATTCAGCTCCCTGGAAATTTTCAACCTTTTCCCACATATCATGCTTCAAACATAAGAGTGAGTGCACACAGTGCGGATTGAGCTGCGGATTTGCAGGTAAGTCCACAGGTAAAACCAGGGGAAGAGTCTTGAGGAGATCATTTGCATATTCCCAGTGCCTTCTGGGATAAGTGAAGAGTCTCCGCGAGCTCAACGATCACTGGGTTTTGGCCGTTGCAGCTGAAAAGAGGAAATCGGAAAACCAGGGGAAGAGTCTTGAGGAGATCATTTGCATATTCCCAGTGCCTTCTGGGATAAGTGAAGAGTCTCCGCGAGCTCAACGATCACTGGGTTTTGGCCGTTGCAGCTGAAAAGAGGAAATCGGAAAACCAGGGGAAGAGTCTTGAGGAGATCATTTGCATATTCCCAGTGCCTTCTGGGATAAGTGAAGAGTCTCCGCGAGCTCAACGATCACTGGGTTTTGGCCGTTGCAGCTGAAAAGAGGAAATCGGAAAAACCGCGCGCCGATAGGGGCTCGTCTTTCATCGTTTTTAAGAAATCTCAAGATGGAAGAGGCCAGGAGCCATTTGGTGAGCTGCATTTCTTGTTACATGTTCACAGACTTACCAGTGGAAAAGCCAAACTTCACATGCCACAAATGCAAGCTTGTGTCCCTGTTGGAGGAAAAGTTGCAAAATCTCGAAGAGAGGTTAGCTACGTTGAAGATCATTAAGGAAGGTGAAGAGTTCTTGGACAGAGCAGAATTATCTCTTCATGTTACAGAAAGAGAAGAAATTCGAAGTGCACCTGAAGAAACAGAGGATTGGAGACATGTGACCCAGAGAAGCAGGAGGATCAGGAGGCAGTCAGCACCCATACTGCTCAGAAACCAGTACCAGGCTCTCACGCAGGAAAACGATGAAGAAATACATCAGGGTAAGACTTTGCCAACAAGCAGCAACCTTGTACGCCTTCAGAGTCCTCCTGGATGGAGAAAGAAAAATGTTGTGAAGAAGAAACGGAGAGTGGTGGTCATGGGGGATTCCCTGTTGAGAGGAACAGAGGCCGCTATCTGCAGACCAGATATCACTTCAAGAGAAATGTGTTGTCTTCCAGGTGCAAAAATTAAAGATGTGTCTGACAGGATATCAGGACTCTTCAGACCTACAGATGACTACCCATTCCTGCTACTACATGTGGGGACAAATGACACTGCAAGAAACGACCTGGAAACCATCTGCAGAGACTTTGAAGACTTAGGCAAGAAAGTGAAAGAACTGGGAGCGCAGGTGGTCTTCTCTTCCATCCTCCCAGTGGATGGCCATGGAACAAGGAGGTGGAATAAGATTCTGCAGGTGAACAACTGGCTACGTCGATGGTGCCGTCAGCAACGATTTGGATTTCTGGATCACGGAGTGAACTACTTATACGATGGACTACTTGCTAGAGATGGGGTGCACCTTACGAAGACTGGAAAGCAGGTATTTGGAAGTCGCCTTGCTACACTTGTAAGGAGAGCTTTAAACTAGAACAACATGGGAAGGGAAGCAAAAGACCAGAAAAAGCCATACACCTGACAAATGCTATCGAGAACTCTGCTATTAGAAGTGGAAAGGAAGAACAAAGACGAAAGAATCTAATTAATAAAAATATTGGAGAAAGAGAAACCAATCACAAACTAAAATGTTTCTATACTAATGCACAAAGCATGGGCAACAAACAAGGAGAATTGGAACTACTAACACAGGAAAAGAAATATGATGTCATTGGAATCACTGAAACTTGGTGGGACAATACACATGATTGGAATACAAGACTAGAAGGATACAACTTATTTGCAAGAAACAGACTTGATAAACGAGGAGGGGGTGTCGCATTGTATGTTAGAAACGCGTATATCTGCACAGAGATTGAAGCTTCAGAGACTGGGAGTTCTGTGGAAACTGTTTGGGTAAGAATACAAGGACAGAACAATGGAAAGGACACCATTGTAGGCATTTACTACAGGCCGCCTGTGCAAGCTGAAGCTATGGATGGACTCTTTATGCATCAAATGGCCAAGTTCTCCAAAAAATATGACATAGTTGTCATGGGAGATTTCAACTATCCAGACATTTGTTGGGAATCTCTCTCAGGCAAAACTAACAGGTCAAGGAAATTCTTATCCTCTCTTGCTGACAACTTTATCTTCCAAAAGGTAAGGGAGAAAACAAGGGGAACTGCTACCTTGGATCTAATCCTTATAAACAGGGAGGAAATGGTTGAGGAGGTAAAAGTGGCTGGGACCCTAGGAGGTAGCGACCATGCTATTTTAGAATTTTGGATAACTAGAGGCGGAAGACCTGTGAAGACTCAGACGTCAAGGTTAGATTTCAGAAAGGCAGATTTTAAGGGATTCAGAAAGAGAATTGGAGGGATCCAATGGCTGGATATCCTTAAAGACAAAAATGTCCAGGAAGGATGGGAAATCTTGAAAAATGAAATTCTCAAAGCACAGTTGTTAACAATTCCGAAAAGAGGGAAGAATAGGAAGCAGTTAAGGAAACCAGGATGGATGAACACAGAACTTAAGCACATGCTAAAAAGGAAGAAAAAAATGTTTATAAAATGGAAAGAGGGAGGCATATCTAAAGAAGAATATAATGCTGTCTGCAGAACCTGCAGTGCACAAATCAGATTAGCTAAAGCTGAAAATGAATTGAGGCTTGCAAGAGATGTCAAAAGCAATAATAAAGGATTTTGGGGATATGTCAAAAGTAAAACAAAAGTCAAAGATGCTATAGGATTTTTACAGGATGAAAATGATGAAATGGTAAGACAGGATGTTGAGAAGGCTGAACTTTTAAATTCCTATTTTGCATCTGTTTTCTCTCAGAAAGGAAATGTAACATCAACTGTTATTCACTGTCCTATTAAGGGAATAGAAGAATCCAGGATATCTATAAACAGAAAGATAGTGAGGAAACACTTAGCTAGCCTAAATGAATTCAAGTCTCCAGGTCCAGATGAATTACACCCCAGAGTACTGAAGGAGATAGCAGAAGAAATTTTTGAACCCCTCTCTATAATCTTTGAAAATTCTTGGAGAACAGGAGAAGTGCCAGAAGACTGGAGAAGAGCAAATGTTGTTCCTATCTTCAAAAAGGGGAAGAAGGTGGACCCAGGCAACTATAGGCCGGTGAGTCTGACTTCTATACCAGGAAAGATCTTTGAACAAATTATTAAACAACATGTATGTCAATACCTGGATAAGAATGAAGTGATTAAACAGAGTCAGCATGGGTTTGTAACTAATAAGTCATGTCAGACTAACTTAATTTCCTTCTATGATGGTATCACTGATTGGGTGGATCAAGGAAATGCTGTAGATATAGTATATCTTGACTTCAGCAAAGCATTTGACAAAGTCTCTCATACAATCCTTATTGAAAAAATGATTAAGTATGGAATGGACAAGGCAACTGTTAGGTGGATTCATAACTGGCTTAGTGATCGGACCCAAAGAGTGGTCGTAAATGGCTGCACATCCAGTTGGAAGAATGTCTCAAGTGGGGTACCACAGGGCTCTGTCCTGGGCCCTGTATTGTTCAACATCTTTATCAACGATTTAGATGAAGGAATTGAGGGTAAACTGATTAAATTTGCTGATGACACAAAGCTAGGAGGGATAGCTAATACTAGAGAAGAGAGAGAGAGGATTCAAAAAGATTTAAATAAACTGGAGAAGTGGGCAGCAACTAACAGAATGGTTTTTAACAGGGAGAAATGCAAAGTACTACATCTGGGCAATAAAAATGGAAAAAGCATATATAGAATGGGAGGAATAGGGCTAAGTGACAGCACATGTGAAAAAGACTTGGGTATACTAATAGATCACAGACTGAATATGAGTCAACAGTGTGATGCAGCAGCAAAAAAGGCAAATGCAATTCTAGGATGTATTAACAGAAGCATACAGTCTAGATCACGTGAAGTCATTATTTCCCTCTACTCCTCTTTGGTCAGACCTCATCTGGAATATTGTGTCCAGTTTTGGGCACCACATTTTAAAAAAGACATCAACAAACTGGAGCAAGTTCAGAAAAGAGCGACCAGAATGGTGACCGGTCTGCAAACCCTGTCTTATGAGGAAAGGTTGCAGGATTTGGGAATGTTTAGTTTGCAAAAGAGAAGACTGAGAGGAGACTTAATAGCTGTCTACAAATATCTAAAGGGCTGTCACATTGTAGAAGGATCAACTTTATTCTCATTTGCACAAGGAAAGACTAGAAGCAATGGGATGAAACTGAATGGGAAGAGACACAGATTAGATATTAGAAAAAACTTTTTGACAGTTAGAGTGATCAATGAGTGGAACAGGCTGCCACGAGAAGTGGTGAGTTCTCCTTCAATGGAAGTCTTCAAACAGAGGCTGGACAGACATCTGACTGGGATGATTTAGCGAATCCTGCTTTGAGCAGGGGGTTGGACCAGATGGCCCAGGAGGTCCCTTCCAACTCTACGATTCTATGATTCTACCTGCAGAATTGCTTGCGGTTTGCCCCTGCATTTTGACACCTGGACAATGGAACAGGTGTCACACCGCTGCGGAATCCACTGAAAGAATTGACATGCTGCGGATTTAAAACGGCAGCAAATCCGCGCTGAAATATCCGCAGCATGTGCACAGCGTTTTTTAAAAGCCATTGCCTAACATAGTACTGTACATTGCTTGCGGATCTGCAGCAAAATCCGCACAGTGTGCACACACCGTAAAGATACCAAATGTAAATTTTTGGTGAAGAATCAACAACAAGTGGGACACAATTGAAGTTGAAAAAAATTTTTTGATTATTTTAAATTTTTGTGGAAATACAAAAACTGAAAAGTGGGGCGTGCAAAATTATTCGGCTCCTTTAACTAATACTTTGTTGCGCCACCTCTTGCTGCGATTACAGCTGCAAGTCGCTTGGGTTATGTCTCTATCAGTTTTGTACATCGAGAGACTGAAATTCTTGCCCATTCTTCCTAGGCAAACAGCTCGAGCTCAGTAAGGTTTGATGGAGATCATTTGTGAACAGCAGTTTTCAGCTCTTTCCACAGATTCTCTTTTGGATTCAGGTCTAGACTTTGACTTGGCCATTCTAACACCTGGATACGTTTATTTGTGAACCATTCCATTGTAGATTTTGCTTTATGTTTGGGATCATTGTCTTATTGGAAGAAAAATCTCCATCCCAGTCTCAGGTCTTTTGCAGACTCCAACAGGTTTTCTTCAAGAATGGTCCTGTATTTGGCTCCATCCATCTTCCCATCAATTTTAACCATCTTCACTGTCCCTGCTGAAGAAAAGCAGGCCCATACCATGATGCTGCCACCACCATGTTTGACAGTGGGGATGGTGTGTTCAGGGTGATGAGCTGTGTTGCCTTTACGCCAAACATATTGTTTGGCGTTGTTGCCAAAAAGTTCAATTTTGGTTTCATCTGACCAGAGCACCTTCTTCCACATGTTTGGTGTGTCTCCCAGGTGGCTTGTTGCAAACTTTGACACTTTTTATGGATATCTTTTAGAAAAGGTTTTCTTCTTGCCAATCTTCCATAAAGGCCAGATTTGTGCAATGTACGACTGATTGTTGACCTGTGGACAGACTGTCCCGCCTCAGCTGTAGATCTCAGTGAGGTTTGATGGAGATCGTTTGTGAACAGCAGTTTTCAGCTCTTTCCACAGATTCTCGATTGGATTCAGGTCTGGACTTTGACTTGGCCATTCTAACACCTGGATACATTTATTTGTGAGCCATTCCATTTTGCGGTCAAGCACGATTCAACAGTTTACAGTCACATAATGTGACCGCAGATTGTGTCCTAAGCCTGGACAACCCCTTTACTGGAAAATGTGATTGTGTGCATCCAGTTACCTTGTGAAAAACATACTTTATCAATTGTAGCAGAAAACTGGAATGGCAGAAGTTGGGGAGTAACATGAGGTCCTCAAACCTCCAGGAGGGGAGCACAGACTTGTTGGATATTGAGTTGCATCTGACATCAGATAAATGCAAACTGTTTTGGGTCACTCCGTTGTCAAAAGCCTAAAATATGCAGTTTATAGATTGCAGTCCTGATCTGTTAGTACTGTATACATGGCTCCAGGTCTCGGGATGTGACTAGTGTAGAGAGGGAAGCAATGTCTGCACTGGTGCCAAACGCAGGCATCCTACATATGTGTTTGTGCATTTTGGCCCATGCTATATTTTCATCTTGACATTTGCGGAGTTTAGTAATTTCACATTGCTCTCTTCCAGTGCCAGATTTATATAGTCGGAGATCAGCCATCACGTAGCCAGTACTGACAAAGACCACAACACAAGAACATTAAATTAGTGACTCACGTACTCCTCCAACATGAGCCTGACATATAATAATGACTACTGAAACAGGAATGCTTCTAATTTAAGGAAAACAAGTGCAAAATATCTGACTCATGTTCTTAGATTTGGATGTCCACTACCAATAGTAACCAGCACCACTACTCCCACTGGAGAAGGATATCCAATTAAAGACTCCTTGTCCCTCATCCTAATTACAGGTCAAGGCTACATATTGTGTCAGATAGGTTTTGCCATCAATATTGTTAAAGGGAATCTGTCACCAGGTTTTTTTTCCTACCCCATTTGAGAGTAGCATAATGTAGAGGCAGAGACCCTAATTCCAACGATGTATCACTTACTGGGTTGCTTGCTGTAATTTTGATAAAAATCATTTTTTCTGATGCAAATCAACTTGCTGAGTGCGGAGCTCTGCCTAACTCCGCCCCCACCACTGATTGGCCGCTTTCTGTGTATATTAACAGAAAACTTCCAATCAGTGGTGTGGGCTTGGGTTTCACAGGGCACCGAATTCTGAGCTCTGCAAACTCCTTGCAGATGTTGTCCTTGGTGGGTTCGAACCCAGGGCTAACCACTGAGCCACCGTGCTGCCCAGGGTAGACAAAATATTTTCATTATTCATATGGGGAATTTGGAACTCTATCAAATATAGTTCTGGGTTTTTTAGTTTTCATTTTTCTTACTACATGTACTTGGAGACTGCTAATATAATAAACTGAGCTTTTAGCAAGGCTCTCGCGGTCCAGCAGTGTCTGTCCTCCACTGTTCTAGTCTTTGTTGCTCATCTGCAAATCTATAGGGCTGCAGCCAGTCACAAAACTGTACACCAACAGAGCCAATAAGTCCAGTGATTGGCCTATCCTTAGGACAGGTCACCAATGTCTGATCGGGGGCTATCATCAGTGCCAGAGGGCTGAAATGCTCAATTTCGGAGTTGCTCCATCTTCTGATAGTGTCGGCTGTGTACAGCACACCTGTCTCGTGTTGATATGAATAGGAGGCAGACGTGCAGTACCCAGCCGTGGCCACTGTCAGAAGATGCAGCATTTCCAGCCAACCAACACCACAAGTGTCGGACCCTGGCTGATCAGACATCGATGACCGGTCACAAGGTCAGATGTGAGCAGTTTTTTCAGTTTTGTCTTATATTATTCCCGCTGCGCCCCTTAGTAAATCCTTGTTCGTTGGTTTTTCAAATCCACCATACAATTCCAGAGATACGAGCCTCCGTAATTAGTGCAAATTTTATGGTTTATATCAATGGGTGTGCTGCTCACAGCATCCTCTAGGGCGTGTCTTTACAAGAGGGCATGGCTCACAGGATCCTCTAGGGTGTGTCTTTACAAGAGGGCGTGGCTCACAGGATCCTCTAGGGCGTGTCTTTACAAGAGGGCGTGGCTCGCAGGGCAACAAGGCAGAGACGTGTAAAGATCACGAAAAGCAGCACTATATAACAAAGCCCATATCTTTGTTTTTCAAATCCACCATTCGATTACAAACAAAAGAAAAAATAAGTGGAACTCTGGGGAGCAGCAGTAATAAAATAAGATGAAGGCTATGTGCCCACGTAGTGTTTTTCGTGCAGAATATTCCTGAGCGGAATCGCACACCCTCTTCCCGGGAAAACGCATGCGTTTTATGAAGCGCTTTTGTAAGCGTTTTTGACCCTTTTGTTAAGCGTTTTTGCATGCGTTTTCATATGCGTTTTTGCAATACAATTGAATGTATGTGGAAACGCGTGCGTTTCTGCAAAATTAATGAACATGCTGCGTTTTTTTCTGCTAAGCGTTTCCGCAGCGGAAAAAAAAACGCACCATTTGAACAACATGTACGGATTCCATTATGATTACATTGGATGCTTTTCTTAAGCGTTTCCGCAGCAGAAACGCGCGTCTAAAAGTGCTGCGGAAACGCTTAAAAAACGCAATGTGGGCACACAGCCTAAAAATGGCCACTTTTAATATGCATTTATTGGGCTCCCCATACAGTCTATGCAGAAAGAAAGATGGACCAAAAAAAATGCACATTATTAATCGCACAGTTCACATGAATTTCATGATGTCATATCCACTTTTCTTAGAAAATTTGCAGTATTTCTGTTACGTGGGAGCATGGCCTAAGGGCGAGCACAGTAGACTCCGCGACCAGACTAGTGAAAGGTCACATGTAGAAGAGAGGAATTTCCCCCGCACTGGGGCACAGATCCCGCTTGCTTTGTTTTGCCCAGTCTTACAGCTGGCGTTCTGCGCTAAATAGACACCTATGATTTAGTAAATGGAATATCTAGAGGGACGATGCTGGCGACTGGAGACAACGCTGCCCATGAAGCGGAATCTGTTGCTAGGGAACTGATAATCAGATTAGTGTCTCTTCTGCCCGCTGATCATAATCTCTGCAGTATAGTCTGGCGCAGAAACGCAAAGTCATATTGACATAATGGGTTGAGAAAAGTGCCCTAATTAAATGACAGCAGCCTGTACTGCTCAGCCCAGCGGTGCGGAGGGCTTACTGCTTTATCTCCAGTGTCACGCTGGAGAACCAGATGTTCACAGGCCTCTTCTCACATAGTGTCTCCTCTCCTGTACATAGTCCATGTATCAGGGAAGGCATCCCATTATCCAAAGACGACAGGCCTAAAGCCTCTCCTGTAAAATACAAAAACGTCAACCTACCTTTATTAAGTCAGTGATTGAGAGTTCACATCGAAATGCTACTAGCAGAAGCAAGAATAAGTGTCCACCTAAGGTGTTTCACTAAAAATGTTCCACCATTTGCCTTCTACAGCCTATCTATTGCTGGCTGCACAGTGAGTTAACTAAGAATTCATCAGTGAGCTCACTCTGACAGTCTTATGGAGAGTTTGTAGATCTTATATGTGTTTTCTTTTTGGCTCCTCCTTGCTGATTTATGGCCACATCAAAAGTTCAATATGCAGGAAAACCAAGCGCATGAAACAGTAGCTTTTTTAATCAAAGCCAGTTCCAAAAATTATTTTTAGCCCCATGCATATAAGAAAATAAAATTGTCCCAATAAGTAGGCCACCCCTTTAAGTTCCTGATCTGTAGACTATATTGCACATGTATAGATGTATTAGTAAATACATCGATGGTGATAAAAAAAGGAATGGAAGGGTGGTAAGAATTTTTCCTATTATATTCACTATTGTTAATGTTGCCCAAAAATATTCCTTTTTTTTTCATGGCAGATCTGGTAACTCTTCAAGGAATCTGCGAATAATCATATTTAAAGCAACGGTCAGCACAGGAGGACTGTTCAAACCTAGCACATTAAGGATTTGGCTGTTCCACTTATGTCCACTTGATGTTTTCTTAGGGATTGGTACAGTCTCAGTGTATTGACTATTATATACCGTAGTCCTTCTGCAATTTTTGTGGACTTCTCAGCCCATAATATTTCCCTTCTCCCACCCTCTTTTTTGAGGAGACTAGCTTTTTCGTCCAATGCTCCATTTATTATTATCTGGTTGTATTATGTTTCACCATCAAGGGAAAACTCACCGTTTTTACATTATTTAAGGCCATGTGCACACGATGCAGATTTGCAGCGTTTCCGCAGCGGATTTTACCGCGCAGAAACGTTGCATATCCGCATTGTGATGTACAGTACCTTTAAAATGAATGAAAAAAAAAAAAACGCTGTGCAGACGCTGCGGATTTTTCTGCGCGGTTTTCCTGCGGTACAAAATCCGCAGCATGTTACTTCTTTTGTGCGGTTTTCTATCTCCCCTGTTACCAAATCCGCAGGGGGAAGACCGCAATGGAAAACCGCACGAAAACCGCGTGAAAAATGGAAGAAATCCGCAGGAAAAATGCAAGTCATTTGACCTGCGGTTTTCTTCCATTCTGCACGGAAAAATCCGCAGGGCTCAAAACTCCGTCTGCACTCAGCCTAAGGCTTTTTCACCAGTGCTTGTGTGTTGTACTAATAGAAATGTTAATTCTTTGTCATTATCTTCACTACTCCATTATTATATTTTTTTTTTTATTGCATTTTTTGTGTCTGGTGCCTCATACACTTTCTTGCCTTGTTTTTCAAACTAAGCACAAATACACCTTCCCATCTGCTTTGTTTCCATCTCTCCCCCCATCCTTTGATTGACAGCTCTGGCTTGATAGAGCCAGGGAAGGACAAGGCTAGATGGAAACCAAGTGGGGGCGGGGGTGTATAAATGATTGGCTCCGCCATGATGCACCGTACGCATTTACTTGGTATGAACACTCATTGCATAATGACAGTCCCTTGTGTTCATTGCTAGGGAATGGAAGGGTCTAGCCAGCCATGTTTTCTCCTGTGCAATTAATGGATTTCTGCCATTCTTTGGGCCACCACAAACCTGCATGTTGATGGACGTCCTTGGAGTGATGGCTTTTTGAAGTATTTGCACTAGCCGTTATCTAAGCATTATTTTTTCTCTCTAGATGGATCAGTTGTAAAGAGATGTGACAGGTCACCGAGATGGCACAGTACCAGCTTGCCTTGCAACCTTAGCCATTGTGACCACACATTAGTAATCTCCCACCTGTGGCATTATGAAACTATAACACCCAGCATGCCCCCGACAAGCTGCCGCTCGCTGGGGAGCTAGGCTATGTTCCCATGATGAACTTTTGATATTGCAGTCTTTCTGCACCCATTAAGTAAAATAGGTTACCGCAAAAATTCATGGGAACTCAGCCCTACAAATTAGTAATCAGTGGCTTAACGACCGCAGTTGCCACTGCGACTGGGCCTGTGAGGATGAGAGGCCCGCCGATGCCAGCCCCTACTTCAGAGCACGGGTCCGTGCGTGGCAATACATGCTGCCGACCAAAGGCCGGCAGCTAATGTTGGCGTGCATGCGACTGGGGGGCGCAGGGCAGTGACGCTATGCTCTCCTATCGCTTGGACGGGGAAGTCAACTTCTAGCTTCAGGAGACGACATCATGCAGCTGGGGAGTGGGGGAAGGCGAGTATAATCATTTATTTTTTTTCCCTATGCATTGAACAACAGCGGTGCTGACAGAACGGGGAATATATACTATGATGGGGGCCATTACTACATAATGGGAGGAGGCAGCTTGTATGTCCCTATAGGAATTAGAACACTACAAGAGTCCATGTGGTCGGGGACCAAATTTTACACCAGGGCCCATCGATCTCTAGTTATGCCACTTTTAGTGATCACTGCCAGACACCACATCCTTCCTTGTTTTGCTGCATACGTGGATTCCCAGGTGAATAGCTCACATTAAATGTATAGTTTAAGAAATTGTCAGAAAAAGGAACAGAGCAGATGTAAAACAAGTCACAGCACTTGTGAAGAGCGCCATTCATACACTGCCCTGACAGCAGGCCGAACACGCAGGTTCAGACAGGTTCACAGCACTCGGTCTCATTACCCCAGATGTTACTCTGCCGCAGGCCAAACTGTTATCTAGTAGCCATTTCCAGGAGAGTTCCCTAAAGCCCGGCAGAGAAGAATGAAAATATTGGCTGTGCCAGGTCTGTCACATGATGGACCCCAAAGCTGCTCGATTTTAATGGGGTCGAGTTTCCATCATGGGGTCTGTCATGCCGTATTATTGTTATAAAGGCTTCAAAACAGATGTAACATGATGGAAGACGAAGCGCACGCCGAGACCTTTGGATTACACATCCGTATGCTACATTGGAAGTATACAGACAGCACAAGGACCAATGGAAGTTAAAGTGGTAACTCATACGAATGTTTTTACATAAGAACATTTATTGAGTGGGGAAAAATAATAAACTGCAGTCTGCCCTACTTTTATCCATATTCCTGATCCGACTTGTCCATTATAAATCTATTAATGTGTAGAAAAACGATCACATAAGGGTCACCATCCGTATTTCACTGAACCATTCAGATCGGAAATAGTGCTTAACCTTTGAGACTACTCCAAACGCATGTAGAAAGCAGACATACTGACGTAAAGAAACGGACACATGGATCCAGTATGGATATGAACATATGGGATACAATATGGATAGAAATATTTTTTTCTGCACGAAAAACAGATAATTTTGCATGTGCTTCTCTGAACTCAGCCGAAAACTGAACTAAAACATATGAACTACATAGGCCCTACATGTAGGTCAGCTCTGTGTTGAAGACTCAAGACCTTCACTCGCAGATCCTGTCAGAATGGCGCAGAATGCCGCAATATTTTCCAGTAACATGTCAGAAAAGTCCCCATTAGTCAGTCCGACCCTTCAGGCACCGTTAGTTTCCTCATGTGACAGGATTTTATAAGCCCTGAAAGCTGGGTCTCCGGACGGGAGAACGGTCTTTAGGCCGGAATCACACTAGCATATAGCATATGAAATGAGAGCATCCATTGTGATATGCTAATGACCCTCGTGCCGACTGTCATACTACTGTGCTCCTATCCCCTCCCATGAAAGAATATCACAGCACAGCTGCGGAGGAGACGGAGAAAGTAATTTCTCCATCTCCTCCATTACCTGTCTCTGCGTATATCGCACCGTACTCGGGTAATATCTGGGCGCTGTGGGATGTTTCACTCACACCCATAGACTTGTATGGCTGCGAGTGAGCCGAGTCTCGGTGCATATCGCATCATGCTGCCATTGTTCTCTCATACCTAATCGTCATGAAAAAATAATGGCAGATCTGAGCAGCCCCATAGAACAACACTGGGCCGAGTGCTATGCCACGTTTTATCGCATAGCACTCGGCCATGTTATATGGTAGTGTGACAACAGCCTTAAAGTGCAGTCAACATGGACGACTATGCTCGGACTGCTGCTTTGCAGCTGTTACGCTTAAGTCAAGAGCGCCCCCGGCCAGTCCATGCACTGCGATGCGATCGTCTGTATTGTACCGACGTCTGACTGCGCCCTTAGTGTGAAACTGATCTAAATTTCATCACTGTACCATGAACACACAAAAAAAAGTTTTTATCCATAGCTTCAATGCAGAATAATAAGACTAAATTTGCACTTTTTTTAAGGAGGATTTTGAAGCATATCAGCTTCAAAATCCTACTAAAAAAAAACCACTTCAAAATATAAGTTCTACCGTACTTTGCTATTCACATAATTAATTTTATCAAACTTTTTTTCCCCAAGCAAGGTTTTAAAAATAAAGAAACTCTACGTCACTCAGGTGGATTCCTTTAGAAGACAAAAACTGACGAGTTTTAAAAAGGAATGGACTTCAGAAAATACTTTGTTTCTTTAATTTTTTTGTCCTTTTTAGAAGCTTTTTAGTTTTTTTTCTTGAAGTGGTTTGAAGTTGTTAAAGTTTTATGTTTTTTTCATAATGGTTGTTTTTCCATAAACTTGAATGAGATGAGGAATATCCTGAGCAAAAAATTCATGTGCGTTTTTAGTGCATCTCTATAGCGAAAGCGCACTAAAAAGTCATCTACACGACTATCAGTAAAGTTTTATGAACACAAAGTATCATCCAAAATCAAAATGGTTTTATTTAAAAAACATAAGATAGCAAAAAGAGACAAAAACTGCAGCTGAAGCAAAATGGAATAGAAACACATGTAAAAAAAAACAAAAAAAAACGCAAGTATAACCTATTTCAACTAAGTGGTGCAGAAAATCTGGAACATCAAAACCGCACAAGATACTCATAGCAGAAATTTAGTCTAAGTCAATTTTATATGATGCGATTCCTCAATTGTGACTTATTAAAAAGTTGCTGAATTTTTGCAAGTTTAAGGTACTCCATGTATAAGTTTTGGCTAACGTTTTGGGGTAAATTTTTAGCTGAAAATGCAACTTTTATTTTGCAAAAAAAAAAAAAAGATTAAAAGACAAAAATAAAGAGCATTTTTCATTTTGTTCAAAAATCATGAACCACATTTGCAAAGTACACAACAGAAGGAAAAAAAAAGTGACTTCTAAAAAAAAACGCACATGATAAATTGGGCCAAGTTCACATTGCGTTTGATCCCCACCTCGGTGGCTCCATACTTATGTCTGACACCCATAGAAATCGGGATTTGGAAATATGCACCGATGGGCCTAGTGTTGTGATGCAGATGTGGTCAATGTGTGATTAGGTGGACATCACTTTCATCCATAGCCACCTGTTTTGGGCACGTTTTTGTACACGCCCCAGCGCATACACCCACATTCGGTTTTTAGACCCAAGCCCAGATAGTGCCACTGATGTGGGGATCAAAATTGATATATACATAGAACAACAATGATAATACAATGAATTATTTTTGTTCAATAACCATTGAAAATAGTGGATTTTGCCTTCAATTTGCCACTTGGGAAGTGAATAGATAATAGCGCCAGTGTACGCATCTCGTGTTGTGTACATCGCCATGTACAAGCTGCATGTCCTCAGGTATATTCAGCTGTAGTTGAAGTATGGTTGGACCCTCACAAATGTAATTTAAAAAAAAAAAAAAATTAATGTTTTTCTGTTATTTGCTGCATTGTTTGATCTGGTTGCAGCACAAAGAACTGCAGTAACAACTCAGTGGCTACTTGTGATAGCCCCTTGGCTCTAGTACCTGAACTGGATTTGGGAAAAAAAACACAATAGACTATATTTACCACTAAATATGCTACTAAAACCTGTTTTACAGCTTACCATAGCCATGATGTCGTTTTTAGGTTTGTTCACATGTTGTGGCCTTGGTGTATTTTTTGCCAATTTTTCAAAAATTGCAGCAAAAACGTTTGTGTTTTTTTTTTTGCTTCAAACCACAACCACTAAATGTGAATACTCGGTTACAGGAGACACATATGTAATGAAAGAAAACAGGTTCTATTGTTTTTCTTACTGCGTGGTAAAAACTATTGCCCACAATCACAACGTAACAAAGACTGAATGTTTGATCGCTGCAGTTGACCGTTCCGCCTTGTACGTCTCTCGCTTAGTGATTAGGAATGTGCACAGTAATGTATGTGACCTGGAAGAAATAGATAAACTACATACCTTACAATATGGAATTATCGCCCTGGTGTCAAGAAGCGTGTCTCTGGGGTTGTGAGCAGCAGGACCCTGATTGTGCAGGCTGGAAGTGGTTGATGAATGGCTGAGACATTCACCTGTGATTAACTCACTTCACTTGGATGACTGTAAAAAGCAAACGAAAGGGTTAAGGATCCTACCTGATATAAAGCAGAGCTGGGAGAGGGCAGCGCCCTTCCATGTAGTCAGACTAGGGCTGTGGTCAGTGCAGGGCTATAAGTGAGGGCCACATTCCGGATGTATCAGTTAATGAATACATTTGTCCGCTGCTTTTTAGCTCATTTGCCTTTCCCTGTTCAAGATGTAATATGGCCGGGGCAGAGGACTGAGATAAAGTGGTTTGGTTGTTTGTGTGGAAGAAAAAGGGGACCTCTGTACTGTCCTGATGAAGTGGACCTGGCTGCCAGTGGACCACATGCTGGTCGTTTTTCAAGTGTTGGCGCAGTAGCCATTCTCTGGGGAATAGGTACTTGGTTCTGGGCAGTCTGGCAATCTGTGGACTGGCACCTTTGCTCTCCATTTTTTTTGCAGACTTTACAGAAGAGCCTAGGTTTCCCAAAACCATTTAACCATTCAGGTGCCGTAATGCAGTCTTATACAAACGTCATGGAAAGTCATTCCTCTAATGCAGAAATGGGGTTTGGATTCTTGACTACAGTAGACTCCACAGTTGAGTTTTCAGAAGTTAAAGAGGAATTTGAACCTCCTCCTCAATTAGAGGATGATCCTTTTGGTGGTAGGTTGGAAACCAAAATGCCAGAGCCAGAACCAGATCAGTTTTTTGTAGATGAATTTGAGTTAAGCCCTAAAATTCTACTAGAATCTTCAATGTGTTCAGGAATTGAATTGGACCAAACCTTTGAAGATGACTTATTAGCTGTGTTTGAACCAGAAGATGGTTCCTTAGCAATTGGGGAAACTCGGGCAGAGGAACTCAACAGTCTCTTTGGATACCTGGATGATTCAGTGACCTCTTCTATGAATTTTGGTGGGTCTATTGAATCTGATGTGTGGCTTCCTTTAGTACCTAGTAAGAAAGTAGCTTCTGTGGGATGGTCAGAACTTCAGCCTGGGCTAGGACCGCTTCAGGTTGACTTGGGCTTTGGCACATTCTCTGGCATGGAATGCTATGGACTTGGAAATCATTTAGGTCGTATTATAATCAATACTGGGCCAGATAATGGAGACCAGGAGAATGGCATCACAGAAGGAGGAAGCTGCAGTGATGAGGACTACAGCAGGCATGAGAAGACCAGGTATTTTACACTTGATGGTTTAGGACATTATCGCTATAGTATAATAGACGTCACATGGATTTGTTACTTTATATTACGCTGCCTTTCTCCACTTTTGCTTGCTATGCAGGGTATATACTGCTCATTACTGGCTGTGGTTATAGTTTTCCTTTGTACAGTGGAAACATTGAGAAATGGGGAAGGTGGGGGCTGTGTAGTCTATAATAAGTGTCTCAATGTTTATTACATTAATTCCTGGCACTGGCTGCCAGATCACATGTAGACTACCTGGGAATCAACAGCTTGTGACTTTGTACTGCTAGCAGATGCCAGTGTTCTGTGCCAGAATGACTTGTATGTAAGTGATCTTCAGTCCATGTCTGTATCCCAATTGTCAAAGGTTATGGGGCCCTCAAATGAGTACACCATTAGACACTGGCCAAGACCAGTATCCCATGTGAGTACTATGCCAGTCTGACCATGACACTAGCTAAGACTGGTGCCTCATGTGAGTACTGTGCCAGTCTGACCAGGAGACACTGGCTAAGACTGGTGCCTCATGTGAGTACTGTGCCAGTCTGACCAGGAGACACTGGCCAAGAGCAGTGCCTCATGTGAGTACTGTGCCAGTCTGACCATGACACTGGCTAAGACTGGTGCCTCATGTGAGTACTGTGCCAGTCTGACCATGACACTGGCTAAGACTGGTGCCTCATGTGAGTACTGTGCCAGTCTGACCATGACACTGGCTAAGACTGGTGCCTCATGTGAGTACTGTGCCAGTCTGACCATGACAGACTGGTGCCCCATGTGAGTACTGTGCCAGTCTATGAAAGTATTGAAAAGTGCACAAGTCTAAATATCATCTCTATATATAAAAATGAATGTGTATCACCAATCAATCACGAAGCATCTCTCATTTCACCAGAGCTGGTTAAAAGAAGTTGAGCTGTGATTGGTTATGACGAACAGTTTTCCCACTTGACAACACCTCAGCAGACACTGACATGGTGGGAGAAATATAGCATCCCTGGAAACATAAGCTCCCAGCCATTGTCTGCCCCTCTGGAAGGAGCAGAGATCACATGACAAATGAATCCCCCCCTCCTGTGCCTATATCCCCATCACACATCCTCCATCCCGTAGGCACATCTTCCCTCTTAAAGGGATCATTGGTATGGAAGTCAGAGCAAATCCATCCAGCGCTTTGGTTTTGACCCCAGACCTCTCTTAAAGGGATCCCCGGTATGGAAGTAAGAACCGTTCCACTCAGCTCTGTGGTTCTGACCCCAGGTTCTCTTAAAGGGATCATTGGTATGGAATTTTGGTGCAAATCCACTCTGTGCTTTGGTACTGACCCCAGGCCCCCCTTAAAGGGATCTCTGGTTTGGAAGTCATGGCAAATCCATCCAGCGCTTTAATTCTGACCCCAGGTCTCTATTAAAGGGATCCCCAGTATGGAAGTCAGGGCAGTTGCCTTCAAATGCTCTGGTTCTGATCCCAGGCTCTCTTAAAGGATCCCCGGTATAGAAGTTAGGGCAAATCCACTCAGCGCTCTGGTTCTGACCCAAGTCCCCTCTTAAAGGGATCCTCGGTATGGAAGTGAGGGAAAATTCACTCTGCGGTTTGGTACTGACCCCAGGTCGCGCTTAAAGGGATCTCCGGTATGGAAGTTGGGGTAAATGCCTCAGCTCTCTGATTCTCACTCCAGGCTTCTATTAAAGGGATCATTGGTATGGATGTCAGGGCAAATCCACTCAGCGCTCTGGTTCTGACGCCAGGCCTCTCTTAAAGGGATCCCCAGTATGGACGTTACGACCGTTCCACTCAGCGCTCTGGTTCTGACTCCAGGCTGAGGGGATGATGTGGGATATTAGTGGTAGTTGTCCGGTGGCTCTGGCTGATGGAATGATGTGGGATATTATAGTGAATGTGGCTATGCGGAATGGGCGGGGCTCTACACAGCATATATATATATATATAAATTATTTTTTTTCCAATCATTATAATTTGTTATAGCTAACCTTAGTTACTATGCCCGGGCAGCGCTGGGCTCTTCAGCTAGTATGCTATATTTGTGTGTATATATATGCGCGCGCCACTCTGTCTGAAGCCTTAATAGACTGCACAAGCATGACACACCTGCGCAGTCTGGACCCCACAGAGTTACGCATCCGGGGATGAGGATTGTGGCTCAGGAGATCGCGGTATGCATAAGCACTGAACGCTTACCGTGATCTCCACCACAACAATTTACCTATCCGGTATTGCCACGGGGTCTCTTTGGGCCGGAGGCCGGGACATGAATTCTCCGTCGGAAATGGTGCCATTTTGTTGGTGGGCGGAAATTATTGAAATAAGGCCGTGATGTCAGGAGAGGGCAGCGCCATTTTTGTGGATGCATCAGCGGAGCAATCCAGCCACTTTCTAATGAACAGATATAGAAAATACGTCAGCGCAGCAATCCAACCACTTTTAGTGAATAAATATATAAAATACGTCATCAGAGCAAGGCGCAGGATGGGAGCAGCACATGACAGCATGGGGGCGGGGCGCAGGATGGGAGCACCACGTGACAGGATTGGGGCGCAGGATGGGAGCACCACGTGACAGGATTGGGACGCAGGATGGGAGCACATGACAGGATGAGGGCATACGAAGAGAGTAGCACATGACAAGATGGAGGCGCACAAAACAGGATGAGGGCGCAGGATGGGGGCTGCACATGACAGGAAGGGGGCGCAGGATGGGAGCAGCATGTGACAGGATGGGGGCGCAATATGGTAGTAGCACATACCAGGAAGGAGACCATATACCAATATAAATGCTCACCACCCGGGCATAGAACGGGTTCAATAGCTAGTATGTGTGTGTATGTATATATGTGTGTGTGTGTGTGTGTATATATATATATATATATATATATATATCTCTCTCACAAAACTCAAGATAAAAAGCGGACGGCACCGCTGTTACCGTGTGACTTCAAATGATGTGCGGCATACAGAAGCCCAGCAGCTGGGAATCTCGGGTGCCAGACCTGGAAACAGTCAATCCTGGGAATCCATGCAAAGAGAAGAGGTCGCACTCGTCGAGATAGAAGTTTCACTGATTTATTGACATATTATGAACATGTCAAGTCGGGGGAGAGACATAAGGAGTGTTAGAAAGGCGCGAAACGGCCGTTGTCAGCCTTTCTAGCACTCCTTATGTCACTCCCCCGACTTGACATGTTCATGATATGTCAATAAATCAGTGAAACTTCTATCTCGACGAGTGCGACCTCTTCTCTTTGCATGGATATATATATATATATTACACACACACTATTACTGACCTCCTCTCCTCCACACTTATTCGCTCCTCACTCAACCGCCTCCAAGACTTCTTCTGAATAGCCCCCATCCTCTGGAATTCCCTGCCCCAACACGTCCGGCTATCAACCACACTCGGATCCTTCAGACAGAACCTGAACACCCATCTCTTCAGGAAAGCCTACAGCCTGCAATGATCCCTGCTGCCTCCTCACCACTACTGGAGCTACCGCCTCACCATCACTGGAGCTGCTGCAACCCCCCAACCTACTGTCTCCTTCGCCACCATCCTGTAGCATGTAAGCCTGAAAGGGCAGGGTCCTCTCTCCCCTCTGTATCAGTCTGTGATTGTTAGTTTACTGTAAGTGATACCTGTAATTTGTATGTTACCTTCTCATGTACAGCACCATGGAACCAATGGTGCTTTATAAATAATGGCTTCAGCATGGTCTTGTTTTTCCCATAAAAACACTTTGGAAAACTCTACTAAAGCCAATAGAAGTTAAATGTTGCTTGTGAGGAGAAAAAAAGCTAGGATTTAAGGAAACTGCCATTCTGGCCAAATGCCATATTTTTGTGGTTTTTTTGGCATAGTGTTCAGGAAAAGTAAATGCATTGATGTATCTGTCCCCCACATGTCCAGAAAACTTAAGATTAAGGGAGTCTGTCACAACCAAAACTTAAACTAAACCATTTAGATATTCATATAGGGGACTTGGGCCACTAAAAAAAATCACTTTTTGTTTTGTATAACGTTTTTATATATGTAAATGAGTGGCTGTGGTGCATCCTTGACGTGGGCACTCTGTTTGCCACACCAATTAGTCCTCAGCACCTCTCCTGGTGACTGACGATGCTCACTTTACACCACTGCCTGATCTAAATCCCCAGCTCTGCAGTCAGTATGTGCAGGTGCGTTCTCGCCCCTCTCCTGCACCCTCAGCTGCGCGGTCCCATGTGCATCGAGCAGCCGCCACACACAGGAGAGACTCTGCATGGGCTGGTTGTGTGAATGCAGTGTTCGTGTCTTTTCCTCTCTCCTGTTGGCATCGGCTGCCTGCTGCTGTGGATCCTCTGGTGAGGAGCTGACACACAGGAGAGGGATATGAAGGCACCCGCACAGACTGAGACTGTATATATTTTCGGGCCCTGCAGGGTTGGGTCTTTACATCAGGCAGCCCTCCAAACTGAGCACTGTCAGTCATTAAGGGGATGTGCGGAGCATGGTCATTGAAGTGACAGCTTGGTGCCCTGAGGACCCCTCATTTAAATATCTAATCATTTTTTTTTTTCCTTTTAAATGAAATTAAACTCTACATTACAAGTTTGATTTTTTATAGGGGAAAAGTTCCCTATATGAATGTCTAGTCGACATATGGTTGTGTATGGGGTTTCATTAAATACTTTATGACCATAAGCAGGTTTTGCTTGTTTTTTCATGCTGCTTTTTGTGCTTTTATTTGCTGCAGTTTTGTCATCCTACATGTCTCTTGTGCATGCAGATAGTTTAGAACGCGGCAAAACCTTGATACCTGTGTTTTTTCACCGCCCAACGCTAAGTGACATGCTCTATTCTGCAAAAACCCAAGCAAAGCACAAAATACTCAGCACAATAAACAAGCATGTGTGCGAGATTTCTGAAGTCTCAGACTTTGCTGCTACTGTAAAACGCAGCTGAAAATTTGCATAAAACACAGCAAGAACACCACGTGTGAATGTACCCTGATGGTTTCAATTGCAAAAAAATACTTTGCAAAAACAGCTAGACCGCCAGTGAAGTTGATTTAGGGATAGACTACCAGCACCTTCCTGAGGCTGCTTTCCCTAGGAAAACCTCATCTGGTGTTTCGGATGCCGTGTGCATGGACCCCCCTGGGCGACATCTAGTTTTGTGACCATTACTGTTCACCTAGGGGCTATATCCCAGCTTTAGGGTATGTGCACACGCTGCGGATTCCGCTGCGTTTCCGCAGCGGTTTTGGCCGCTGCGGACCCGCAGCAGTTTTAGCTGCGGTGTACAGTACCATTCAAATGAATGGTAAAAAAAATAACGCTGTGTAGACGGTGCGGAAAAATCCGCGCGGATTTGCTGCGGTTTTGAAACCGCAGAAAGAATTGACATGTCGATTCTTTCTGCGGAATCCGCAGCGGGTTCCTATCTCCACCATTGTGGAGATGGTGAATCCGCAGAACCAAACCGCAGATAATCCGCAGGTCTTTTGACCTGCGGTTTATCTGCGTTTTTTGCAAAATCCGTGCG
Source organism: Dendrobates tinctorius (assembly GCF_039654945.1). Lineage (NCBI taxonomy): Eukaryota > Metazoa > Chordata > Amphibia > Anura > Dendrobatidae > Dendrobates > Dendrobates tinctorius. The sequence goes on along the minus strand of NW_027361765.1, from coordinate 17,625,049 downwards.
GATTAATCCGCAGCGGATTCCGCAGCGTCTGCACACACCCTTAAAGTGGTCAGACAGGAGTATTTGAAAGGCTTGGAAAAGCTTCTATTCCCTGTGGGAGTGATGACTACCACTTTGGTTGTTGGGCCAGCGGTTCTAGTAAGGGGCCTCCACACTGCACTGCCATCGGGTCAGCCTTCATGGCAGTGCAGGGGCTGTACGGCATCTTTATACTCTGCACAGCAATACTTTGTATATCTCCATCTGATATGATGCCTATACATTTTGCTAAAAGCTGAGCCTGCTGGGTTGTAGGCTGGGCTGACTGTCGCTCCCCAACAGTTGTGAAATAACTTTTTTTTTTTTTTTTTTTTTTTTTAAGGCCTAAAAGCCACTGCTGGAGCAGCGTTATATCAGTATTCTCCTTTCTTCCCATTGAAAATGCATTAACCCTTGGCCAAGTCAGAGGTCATAAGTATGGAGGGTTTGGGAAAGATGGTGGTTGGCAGAATAAGGATATTTTGCAGGTCTGGCTTACAATCTAATGTGTATATTGGGCAGGGGACTCCAGATTCTCCTCTATCAGCTATTGAGTTGGGGGGGATCTTTAGGAGAGGCAGCACTCACCGTAGTGATCGTGGTTCTTTGTCGTTGTCTCCACTTCTCCCCGCCACTGTTTTAATCTGCTTTGAACAAAGAATCCCAATCAGTATGGTGATTGTGGCCTCTGCTTTTATATTGGACATTCACATTGCACTTCCTATCTGGCAAGCACCCAGAGGAGTCCTTCCACCAGACTCCTGTGGAGATGTGAAGCAAGGTACATTGTGACTGGCAGCTTGGTGCTGGGTTCTGCTCTTCTCTTCACCACTGATGATTCAGCGATATCTTTAGGATAGGTCATAAATGTCTGAAGGGTCAGGATCCTACACCCCGCACCACCGCCAATCGGCTGTCATCGGTGTGTGAGGCAGTGGCAGTGCTGCTGCCTCTACTCACGGTGGCCGCCACAGGGCACTACACAACTGCCTCCTATAGATTTGAATAGGATGCGAATGTGCTGTACCAAGCCTCGGCCACTGTCAGACGGAGCGGCACCGCAAGTGAGTATTTCAAGCTGCTGCGCAGATAACAGCTGATCGGCAGGCTTGTTGGGTGTAGGACCCACAAATGATCAGACATTGATGACCTCCTAAGGATAGGTAATCAATGCTGAAGTAGTGGACAACCTCTTTAAATCGTGTCTGGTAGGCTCATTAAAAGTGCGGCTGCAAGGAGAAAATGAAACGTTATTCTCCCTGCAGTCGCTTGCTTTCAGTCATCGTGGAGTTGCAGAGAGCGGTTAGTCACCGCTCCCTGTACGGCGAGTGCACGGCAATCCTGCACATTGGTTGGCAGCCTGCTGTGCACACACACCCTGCAATGTGCCATTCACTGTACAGTGCCGCTGCCACAATGGGGCAACCTGACACGATGTAGCTTCCGATTACCCCTCTATCTGCAGGTAAATGGCACTTATAACGGTGACAAGTTAGCTGTAAATGTTCTTGGCTTTAGTGCGGATTTTAGAACTGAGCAAATAGTTAATCTGAGTGCAGGGCAGCTCTCCATGTGCATTTTGTCCTTACATCCCCCACATTCCATATCTATGCATGCAATTCATGGAAACAAACACTGCTGTGGATACAGATCCTGGCGGCCTGAGATGACGTAGAATCAGTAACTTAAAGAAACATTTAACATTTCTGAATTTTTTTAAAGTCACGATTTCAAGGGTTTTATCCTCTATTGCAGATGTACATAATGGAAGGAAGCCTAGATTTAGTTTCTGGTTCCTAGGGGGATTTCCCTGTACTAGAAACTGTAAGGTTGGCATGCCCTGTGCGGCGTATATATTGTGATGGAGATGGGAACTACAAATGAAAAAGGACATGCAGACTTTCCATAGTTTTGCATTGTGGTTATAGGCCGTAAGGTTGTTTTTTGATGACACATTCCACTTAAACAACATTTAAAAAATATTACATTTTTTTAACATTATTTCCCATATCTCAATCTGTATTTAATAAAAGGTGTAATCTTGCAATATTCACACTGGCCTCTGTGGTTATGCAAGACTCATCCTTGTCATTTCATGAAGACTTTTCAGCAGGCTCCTTATCAGAGGCAGGATTACAATGACCGGTAATGCCTCCATACAGAGCTGGTAACACAGGATTCACCAGTCACTATAGTTGTCAGAGCTGACCCTGGTTTCCCTCCACCTTTGCACACGCTCATTAGATGCTTCAATACAAAAGATGGTGTCTGAGTGTCTTGTGCTGCCTAAATATGCTAAATTAACACCAGTGGCCTGTTAAAAAAAAAATTATACAGATTGTGATATGGAAAATAACATTGCAAAAAAGTAACAAAAATATATATTTGAAACAGAAATCACTATAACAGAGCTCACCCCAAGCCCGTCTTCAAACGTGTTACAATGTAGTGCTACTTTCTAGTGATTGGTATGGGTCCTCGTATTGGCGTCTCCTGTGATAAGACATTTATCACCATTCTTGTGGATTGGTGATGAATCTTGTGTGAAAACTTCTTTAAAATCGATCACCACTAACCCCATTGCTCCAAGGCGAGGCCAGCGCAGTCTATCAGAAGGAAGGGACGCAGTACTCTGATGAACACTTTCGCCCATTCCGCTCTGCAATCGGTGGGGATTTCAGCAATTTGATCTCCTGCTCAAATTTTCAGAAGATGTTTGAAGTGACATTTACATGTTGATTGTTCTATGATGTTTTTTTCATCAATGGTTGGGTGATGTTGTAGTTTAGGTTGTATAATATTGGTTTCTAAATTTCTACTACTACTTATAAGCTGGGATGCCATGCTCTCACTCCCAAATAATGGCCCCATTATCCCTGTATGAGAGGTAATGCAGGAAGCAGGCAATGTGGACCGTGCACAATGTTTTCAAAGGATTTCACAGAAATTGAAGAACATTGTGTTACAGGAATGTGAGACCCAAGTGTTCGGGGAAGGAGACCTAATCCTTGTGGCAGACAAGTCGTAACATGGAATGTGCATTGTAAGAGCTGCGTTATACAAATGATCATATAGTCATAGATTCTTTTCATGCCTTTAGCACAGCCTCGGTCACATTAAAGTCCTGTTTTTATGTTGAGCGTATTTTTTTTTTCGCTTAGTCTGAATCCGAAACAAAGATTTACTACTACAAACACTTTTTACTATGAAATGCACTGACCGGGTTCTGTAATGTAATCTCACCAGCTTGTAAGGCTGGGAAGAACATCAGATCCCATTGTTGCCTTGTGTAAACTCCCACCACACTGCAGGATTTGTCTATTAAAGGTATATTCCAGACGCCAACCATTATAACGGAACTGGAGATAAATGTTTAGTCAGTGGGGGCCCAATAGTTTAATAAAATGGGGACCTCAGTCTCCTGTAATTCTCCACTAGCATATCCTACAAGCAGAGGAGTTGTGTGGAGTAGACACTTTGCAGGGTAGCAGCCCTGTTAAAATTCCAGAGACCCAATGTAAAATACTTCTTATATGCTAAAGACAAAGCAGGGTATGCTTCATTTGAAAACCAGCTAGTAGAATCTAAGTGTAGGCACCCAACTTTCCTGTGTTCCTGCACGCGCCTGTTCATACTTGAAAAAGGAATGATTCAAGTGACGGCTTTACAAGATGGAATTGTAGTGAAGCAGATTTTAGATCAATATCCTATATTATGTCATTCTAAAGGGTTACTCCCAAAATCACACGTTATCCCTGATCAATAGGATAGGGGATAATTTGCTAAATGATGGGGGTTTGACTGCTGGGACACCCAGAAATCCTGAGAATGGGGCTTTGGACACATAGAACAGGCTCTAAAGTCCCTTCTTGAATAGTGGAGTGGAGGCACACACGCTTAACCTCAGCTATATTAATTTTCAATGGGACTGCTGGAAATTGCAGAGTACAGCTCTTTGCTTTCTCTGCCAGTCCCATAGACAATGAATGGAGCAGAGGTCGAATATGTGCTCCCTCCACTCCATTAAAGGGGTTTTCCAGGCTTTTCACATAATCTCAGTACATATCTGGGCTGCAGAATTATGACAATAAGTAATTTACTTTCTGTCACTAGTTTGCACGGTTTTCTAGATATTCTGAACAGAACGTCTAAGGGGGGGGGGGTGTTATGGCATTGAAATGAGAACTGGTCGTAACCTCCTACTCTACTCCAAACATGCCCTCTATAGCAACAACCCCACCCTCCATAGCTACAGGCCCTCCCTGACCACATGAATCAGCCCTCATCACACAGTAACAAATCCTCCCCCCTCTAGCAGCCTCACTGCAGAGAGCAGACCACCCAGCTGCTCCTCCCCCAGACACATGCTGAACAGTGATCTATGGAAAGTAAAACTAGTGAGGAGCGAAAATCGCTGTATTCTGGGCCACTCCATGATTACAATACATAACTCATTATCAGTAATTCCTTCCCTCACTGTCCCAGGCTGCTGGCAGCAATGAGAATAGACTGTGTGATGGCCAGTGATGGGGGTCTGCAGCTTCTAATCTGCACAGGGGATGACAGTCACTGATGTAATCTGTTGTGTGACAGCCTCTGCTGTGTGAATGAGACAGCTCTGTCACTGATGTCTTCCCACAGCGGCAGATTTGGTGCAGTGTATATGTGAGCACTGTGTCTCTAATAACACAAATACTGATGGGAGCAGCCTGTCCCAGAATACAGGACGATTTCCCTCCTCCTCACTAGTTTCACTTTCCATAGATCACTATTCAGCGTGTGTCTGGGGGACGAGCAGCTGGGTGGTCTGCTCTGCACTGAGGCTGCTAGAGGGGGAGGATTTGTTACTGTGTGATGAGGGCTTCTTCATGTGGACGGGGAGGGCCTGTAGCTATGGAGGGTGGGGTTGTTGCTATAGAAGGCATGTTTGGAGTAGAGTAGGAGGTTACGACTAGTTCTCATTTCAATGCCATAACACCCCCCCCCCCTTGGACGTTCTGTTCAGAATATCAAGAAAACCGTCCAAACTAGTGACAGAAAATTACTTATAGTCATAATTCTGGAGCCCAGATATGTACTGAGATTATGTGAAAAGCCCGGACAACCCCTTTAAGTACTGGGCTGTAGGCGTTCCAGATCTCCAATCTCTGGATTGCTGGAGATCCCATTTGTTTTCCCCCCATGCAATCAGCAAGGTATCTACCATGACATTAGATGACAACATGCTCCTCAGACTTTGGCGGTATAGCCTTACTAGCAGATGTGTATTAGGTGCTCAGCCAGTGTTAATGCAGCCGATTTCAGAGGGAAAAAGGGATTGGGCATGTAAAATTATGGTCTGTTTCAGTTTTTCAATTCCTCCAGTGGAAGCCTTTGATATAAGCCACTGCATACAGTGCCTATATTAGCGATTGGCTGCCATACTGCAAGTCTTTGTGTAAATTATGGTTATAGGCAGTTTTTTTTATTCTTGCTTACATGGATGCCCTAATTTACAGATCTGTGTCTGAGAAATGTGATCTATCTTCTATACCTGTTTTATGGAATTTTATGCTCTTCATGTTTTGCAGTGGAGCAGCCACAAGTGGGGGAGAGAATGACGGAGATGAGCTGGACCAGGACTGGAAGCCCCCAGACCCAGAGCTTATCCAGAAGCTTGTTGTACAAATAGAGTACTACCTCTCTGATGAGAATTTGGAGAAAGATGCCTTTCTGTTGAAACATGTGCGAAGAAACAAGATGGGATTTGTCAGTGTGAAACTACTTACCTCTTTTAAAAAGGTATTTTAAAAATGGAGTTTGACATTATTAGATGTCTGTCCTAAATGTAGTAAAGCATTGCCTGAGGTTTGACTTTTAAAACTTATGGGGTTGATCACTACTCTGACATCCTTCTTCTCAAGCCCCATGTTTCCCTCTTGTAAAGTAACCCCTATAGTCCCCTCTATTCTAGTGGTGTCGGCACTGGCTCTCCCATGGATCACATGACATTATTGTGTCATGCGATCCCTGCAGCCAATCTGTGCCATTTCTCTTCCTTCCTGCAGACAATGCCCCAGGTGTCTTTCAAGAAGTATATAGATACAAAAGTTCTAATATCCACTTTTTCCGTTGTACAGTACTTTAGATTTTATTTGCACATGTCAAGTGACAAAATTGTCCTGGTTACCAGAAGCGCAAAATGTTGAACACCCTGACTGTGAAAGGGTTTAGTAATGTTCTGCACATTCGCCCTTGAGTAGTAGTGCAGTAGCAGCAGCCACTGATTTTAGATCCATCTAGTTTTTTCCTCCATTATGTTTGTGTAATACCAGGATTGCTTTATAAACTAAAAAATTAATGCAAGGGATAAATGTACAATATGTCAGCCAAACAAACGTGTTGGATGTGATTTAGTCAGTTGCCTAACACAGCTGGTCTTAAATTTAGCAACCAATAGCTTTCATTTATTAACCCCTTACTGCCACTGGATGTTATAGTACGTCCAATGGCAGTACCCCCGCTTTGATGAGGGCTCTGGAGGTGAGTCTGCATCAAAGCCGGGACATGTCAGCTGTTTTTAACAGCTGACATGTGCCCGCAATAGGCGCGAGTGAAATCACGATCCACTCGCGCCTATTAACTAGTTAAATGCCGCTGTCCAACGCTGACAGCGGCATTTAACACGCGCCATTGGCCTAGAAATACACACTCCGCTGACCCCCCCCCCGTCACGTGATCGGGGGTCATCAGTGAGTCAGCATAACAACCAGAGATCTCCTTGAGACCTCTATGGTTGATGCCGGAGATTGCTATGAGTGCCACCCTGTGGTCGGCGCTCATAGCAATGCAGTAATTCAGCTACATAGATGTGATGATCAGATCGCCTATATGTAGCAGAGCCGATCGAGCTGTGGCATCTTTTAACTCCCATGGATGCTATTGAAGCATACCAAAAGTTAAAAAAAATATATAAAAAAATGGAAAAAAAAAGAAAAAACAAGTTTAAATCACCCCCCTTTTTTGCCCCCTTCAAAATAAAATAAAAAAATCACACATACACATATTGGGTATCGCCATGTTCAGAATCCCCCGATCTATCAATAAAAAAAGAATTAACCTGATCGCTAAATGGTGTAGCGAGAGAAAAAATCGAAACACCAGAATTAAGTTCTTTGGTCGCCGCGACATTGCATTAATTAAAATAACGGGAGATCAAAAGAATGTATCTGCACAATAGTATAATTAAAAACATCAGCTCGGCGCTCAAAAAATAAGCCTTCACCCAACCCGAGATCATGAAAAATGGAGACGCTACGAGTCTCGGAAAATGGCGCAATTTTTTTTTAGCAAACTTTGGAATTTTTTTTTCACCACTTAAATAAAACATAACCTAGACATGTTTGGTGTCTATAAACTTGTAATGACCTGGGGAATCATAATGGCAGCTCAGTTGTAGCATTTAGTGAACCTAGCAAAAAAGCCAAACAAAAAACAAGTGTGGGATTGCACATTTTTTGCAATTTCACCGCACTTGGAATTTTTTTCCCGTTTTCGAGTACACGACATGGTAAAACCAATGAAGTTGTTCAAAAGTACAACTCTTCTTGCAAAAAATAAGCTCTCACCTGGCCATATTGATGGAAAAATAAAGTTATGGCTCTGGGAAGGGGAGCAAAAAACGAAAACTCAAAACCAGTAAAAACTCCGGTCATTAAGGGGTTAAACTACCCCAGAAAAAATAATTGCATTGGAATTGGTTATGGATAACAAGGCTAGACTTTATCTTTGATTAATGAGACTAATTGTGTACAGAATTTATATATTTATATAGAAAAGTCAATGCTATGTATCGCCAACATGAGCAATTTTGCATAATTTCCAAGGCTCAGGATAATTTAAGATTAATACAACAAATTCTAATGTGGTGTTCTTTTCAGGTAAAGCATCTTACCCGTGACTGGAGGACCACTGCCTACGCTTTAAGGTATTCTGATATACTTGAATTAAATGAGGATAACAGGAAAGTGAGACGAAAAACTCCAGTTCCTGTCTTTCCTAGCGAAAACCTTCCCAGCAAAATGCTCTTGGTCTATGACCTTCACTTCATTCCTGAGCTACAGTGTCTGAATAAGGAGCAGGAGAATGGTGGGATGCAAGAAAAGATAATGGAACAGCTACTAAAGAGCTTTGGCACTTTTGGAAGCATCTCCTCGATCCGCATCCTGAAGCCTGGTAGAGATCTTCCATCGGATGTGAAGAAGTTCAGCAGTCGTTATAGTCAGGTTGGGACTAAGGACTGCGCAATAGTTGAATTTGAGGAGGTGGAGGCTGCCATAAAGGCACATGAAACCCTTAATACTGAAAGTGACACAGATGATGGTATAAAGGTGGTTCTAATAGGCATGAAGCCACCAAAGAAAAAGATTCAGAAAGACCGAAGCAAAGAAGAGGATGCAAAAAATCTTCGTAAGAGTAGATCTCTCAATAAGCGGGTGGAAGAGTTACAGTATATAGGAGATGAATCTACAGGGTATAGCACCTCAGAGCCTGATAGCAATCCCAACTCGCCAATGGTGGGGCGAAAGATTCAGTCATCCAATAAGCTGAGCCCATCTGCCTACCCAAATAATCACCTGAGTCCAAATGCTTCACCTAGAAATAGCCCTTGGAGTAGTCCTTGTGGTCAACGTAAAGGGCTCAAGCAGTCTCCTCTTGCTGACAGCATGAGCCCTGAAGTTTCGCGGAGGTCTACAGAGTACTCCTCAGACAGCAGCATCACACCATCCAGTAGCCCTTGGGTTCAGAGAAGAAGACAAGCCCAAACTGTTACACAGGAAAAAAGCCCAGCATGTAGTCCAATGCTTGGGAGGAAGATACAGAATGCAGATGGACTGCCACCCGGGGTCCTAAGGCTGCCAAGGGGTCCTGATGGTACGAAAGGCTTCCATAATGGAACAGAAAGGAATAAACTTGTGTAGAGTCTATGAATTCCATGCAACCTTATGGGACTTGCAATTCTACCTGTCACCACCAGCCATTAGTACTGAAGTCTCATGTATGCAAGACCGTGCATGTGGATCCTCCAGTATTCCAGGGCTGGACAAAGCTTCTACCTGGGAAGAAATGGATTTGTAGAAAGACTGATAAAAAGTCTGTATTTATTATTTTTTTATCTGATTTTTCATGGGTACGCATACTTTGTACAGTGGCAGCAGTTGTGCTGTATTATATTTTTCTTTTCTTTTTTTTTTTGTTAAACCCTTTTAATTTCTATGTCAGTCTTACTGGGTATCTGAAGCAATTGCTATTCATTGATGCTTATCTAAATATTAAGGCCAGGAACGCAACAGGTTGCATAATCTCCAAAGCCTATTGGCAGCTCTTACTAGTTTATCCAATAGGATGTTGTCAGTCTCTCTGCGAAGCTCATTGTACACTTCCAAAGACAGACGTGTATAAAGAATGTATATTTTCCGTGCTGTGAATTAAATGAACTTCCACAAGCATTGAAGCATCTTGTCTTTGACTTCTTGCTAAAAAAGGAACCAAGTGTTAAATATTTGGTCAGGAAGTCCTGAAATGTTGCGGATGGGTCAGGCCTACAATACGGTTACTTACCGGATATGGGATAAGTACTGTATAGATCTAATGCTGCGCAACAGCCACTCCTCATTCTAGGCTTGGCAGCATGGTTTGTCACATCTTTATCACATGACTATTTCCTAAGGAAGGAGACTTTCAAAGCATCATGTATCTCAGTACATTTTCAATAGCTGTGAAGCTACATCGTAACAAATGGGTATAGTAGCCGATATGTTGCACTCATAGCAGAAGTAAGAAAAAAAAGGTAATATCAGATGTACTTAAAGGGGTTGTCGGCTCTAAAACTACAAGTCTGTAGTCACTGACTCCAGATCTGTGAATTCTCACATTGCACCCACTGTGAGAATTCTCCTGTGGCGGCATTGTGTGGTGATGTGACTGCGATTTGCATACTTTGTGACATTCAGACTAGACTGTATCCGGTCTCGCGTAATACACTTGCATTGAGCGAGGCCTGATACAATCTAGTTGGCACGTGACCACATGTATGCAAATCGTGTACATAGTGACTACAGGCTTGCACTTTTAGACCAGACAACCCCTTTAAGTGTCCTAGAATTGCATGGATGACAACCTATACAAGATCCTGTTGACTTACCCAGGTTACAGCATGAAAACTTTTAAAGGAGTTGTCCATTTTATCTTTACTTTTACAGATGTGTTGAGGAGTTTTTGTGCCACTTAATTTATAAGTATGACCGATTCCTCTCCTGCACTTGTTAGTGTTACCCTCCTCAAAGACTGCACAGAGCTCCTGTTCTCAAAATATCTGCTGGTGGAGGAGCATGTGACCAGACCTGTCCAGCTGCCTCCAATAGAAAATCAGCCTTACCATGTAAAGTGTTTTTCTATTGGAGGAGGCTGATCTAGAGGTCTGGTCACATGACTCTCCATCAGCCGTTATTTTGCAGCTTTGCCATCGGAGACTGTACTCACAAGAGTTAGAGGAGAACCTGGAATGCTAAAAAAAAAACCTAAAGGTGATGGCCAACCCTCTAAGACTTTGCCTATTACTAAAAGGTGATTTCAAAACTAGCATCGTGTTGTCTCTAGACATCTGATTGTTGCTTACACTATTTAATAACCATACACATTCACTTTTTTTAAATCATTTAATCATATTACAAACATAATGTTAACTATAGTGTAAGATTGCCATATCTTGGTCCTTTCTGGGCCCAATGATTGGTGACAATATATTAGATACATAGACCTGATTCTTCTGGACACTTATTTATACTTGGACATTCTGGAACCGGGAAAAGTTTGTGGACAGTGTTTGTTGCTGAAATTGCATTTAAGGTTATGGCTACACTTCCAGGAATCCATGGAAAGACTTAATATGCTACAGATGTCAAGCGCAGATCAATTTCTGTATAGAATTTATCCAGTGTATGGAGGACGCTCTTGAGATCTTACTTTGCTGCTACTGTAATCTGTAAATATGAATATAATCTTGCAAAAAAGAGGAATAAGGCTGGTTTCACACTAGCGTTTTTAGCGCTGCGCTTTGTGCGCGTCCATGCGCATGCGTCCTGCGCCTCTATCTTTAACATGGGGGCGCATGGTCTAGCGTATGCACACGCGTTCATATGCGTTTTCATGTGCATGCGTCTTTTGTAGTGTGCGCCTAGGCGCGCCAGACGCAACCTGTTGCATTTTTGGTCCGTTTGACCTGTCTAAAAAAAAAAAAAAAAAAACGCTTGCGCAAAGAAACACATTACAGTCTATGGGAACGCAGGCATGCGCATGGAGATCTGCAGAGTAGACTCTTGTCTCTGCTGCATAGTTTCACCCATAGCCATTGATTAGATGCAGTAAATTTGCATGGTTCACTAAACACATAACACGTGGATTTAATGATGTGATTAGGACGCAGCATTTTGGAAGCAGTGAAGATACGCTCCATCCAAAACACTATTTCCTGATCGTGGGTACATAGCCTTTAGACCTCAGTCCAGAGCCTCTCACCTAGCCAAGTCCGAGTTCACACTTTGCACGGACAAGGGGCAATACTCTGAAACGCCATGTTTGCAAATTGAGATTTTGATTTGGCTTTTATCATGTCATATTGCAAGGCTCGTTAAAGGGTCGATAGTGACTCGGATTGCTGCTTCCAACAGGTGGCGCTATAAAGTTTGGCCTCTTTCTCTCTGAAGAATCAATTTGCATATTGCAAAACGCTATAATCTGGGCACCATAAGATTTCCACACTCACAGGATATTCTATTGCAATGGAGATGGTTTGATGCATGCATTGTGGAATAGGATGGGGGTTACATGGTTGACCCCCAGCAGGCCAGAGTTGTATTGCTGATCTGTTCCACAACATGACTACATACAGTTAGCATATGCAATGTGACCACATTTATGTTGTGGTACAAAAGTAATGGAAATCAGTCCATTCTATTACTTAAAATGCACTTTTCCAGAGCAGCTGCTCTCCATTAATAATTTATATAGCGCCAACATATTCTGCAGCACTTTACAGTTTGCACACATTATCATTGCTGTCCCTGATGGGTCTCACAATCTAAATTCCCTATCAGTATGTCTTTGGAAAGTGGGAGGAAACCGGAGGAAACCCATTCAAACATGGGGAAAACATATAAACTCCATACAGATGTTGTCGTTGGTGGGATTTGAACCCAGGACTCCAGCGCGCAAGGCTGCAGTGCTAATGTGCTTTCAACTAATCTTTTGCAAGACATTCAGGCATTATAAGACCTTATCTGATGTATATGGTTAATTCCATCTATTGTATTTGTTGTACTTTGTTGCCATCTACTGGCCATTGTTATATTATGATGTTCATGTATTACTGTGCTTTACCCATAATACCTTTCTTTCTGCAGCTCCTATGTGTATATCACTTCCTCCTTCTTGCTCAGTGCCATCTTTGACTGCACGGGCTTCAGGACTGGAGAAAGCTTTTTCTTGTTAGACGAGTTTCACATTTGCGCTTTTTAGCGCAGCGACGGCCTGCGCACGGCCGCTGCCTACTAGCGCACATGGGTGCTTGCGATCTGCGCACCCTATCTTTAGCATAGGGTGCGCTGGCCGTGCGCTAGCAGGATTTTACCGTGCGCTGCGCACTTTTGAAGGTGCGCCGTGCGCTCCGAAATCCAACATGCTGTGTTCAGCGCACACGGGCGCACCTTCAAAAGTGTGCAGCGCACGGCAAAATCCTGCTAGCGCACGATCTGCGCACCCTATGCTAAAGATAGGGTGCGCAGATCGCAAGCACCCATGTGCGCTAGTAGGCGGTGATGACCGGAAGGGCGGGCAGGGAGCCAGCAGGGGGCGGGGCTTAGCGGCGGCCGTGCGCAGGCCGTCGCTGCGCTAAAAAGCGCAAATGTGAAACTAGCCTTACCTCTAACTTTGTGCTTCTAACTTGCAGTACTAACTCCTACCTCATCTTCATAATCTGATTTCTCACCTCATCAAGGTACTATGAATAAAACCTGTTGAATTCATCACTGCATCATCCTCCGGACTAATCACGTGCAGCTCATCATGAATAGTAGGACGAGTTAGGGTGTGTGCACACGCTGCGGTTCCGCAGGGGATTTGGCCGCTGTGGGTCCGCAGCAGTTTTTGCTGCAGTGTACAGTACCATTAATTCCCTATGGGAATAAAAAACCGCAGTGTAGACGGTGTGGATTTTTCCACGGTTTTCAAACCGCAGAAAGAATTGACATGTCAATTCTTTGGATTCCGCTGCGGTTTGCCATCTCCATTGTGGAGATGAAAAACCGAAGGTCTTTTGACCTGCAGATTTACCTGCGGATTTTACAAAATCCACGTGGCCAAAAACGCACCCCATTCCGCAGCGTGTGCATGTAGCCTTAACGCTGTCTGCTATTGCGTATACAGAGAACAGTGATCATGTCCCTCAGACACATGTCTACCACGTACATCAGTGGCAGCTAACCACTTAGCCACTGTGCTGCCCTATTAAGAAACCTACTTGCTAGGGTAAATTAAGTGTTGGGCTGGTCTGACCTATGGATTAACTAGTACGTTTACAGGCCGCTCCTGCACCTGATTGGTGGAGGAGTGCACCTAGATTCATCAAGAGCTAGAGTAGTCAAAAAATAAATTCGGCATCCAGTGTGACTAGTTTTGGGGTAAAGCCAGAGATTCACAGCGGGCACATTTCAAGTGTATTATTTTACAGTGTTCTGTTGTGCACATGTTTCTTGCAATAGTCTATTAAAGTTGGTCATGTAGTTAAAAAAAAAAAAAAAAAAAAAAGCAAATTGTGTGATTTATCAAAATGCAACCGACATGTACTTTCTGGTTTAAGCCCAGACTGTGCAGTGTATTTATAAAATTGATTGTTATGAAAATTGTAAAATTACTGCAAAACTGCTATTTTGTACAAACATCCTTATGACAGGTGCTGCTAAAAAAAAAAAAATGATGTAAGTGCTGCGAATCAGAAGTATAGGAGTGTTATTCTGCTGCCAATTTGTTGCTTCATTGCAAAGGGTGAATTCTGTCAAAATAAACCTATTGCACGAGCAAAACATCTGATAATCCATACGTACAGATCTTGTGATTTTTCAGTTTCAGAAATGTATACAAAAACCTCTGTAATGTGAGTCTACCCTACCCAGGACAGGCCTGTGTGAGTCACAAGTGCTGAACTTTGATGTGCTGATAAATCGGCCCAGAAGATCATAAAAAGATGAGCTGCGCACTGCACCCTGCCGTCAGACAGGGCCACTTGTGGACTTACCACATTCTGCAGATGACCATGTCCTGTGATGCACAGAGACTTTATATACCAAAGGTCCAATGTTGGGGGGGGGTTTATAAATTAAAACTACAGCAAAAAGTTTTTCACTTGAATACGGTACATGCATTTACCGTAATTAAAGGGGCAGCGAAGAGTTGTGTATTTGTAAGTACAGCTGGGGCAGACCAGTATTTTATTACTTCTATGGAAAATGGGCACACGGGGCCATCAGAACTTTCCTTGGCAATAGTTCTTGTTTTCTCTCTACTGTGCCAGTCATTTTTTGCCGGCAGTTTTGGCAATATTCGTCTCCCAGCTGCTGCCTTCTCGCCGTGTTCGAGCTTTAATTTTCTTCAAATGTCAAGGAAATGTTATGAGAACATCCCAGCTGTTGGCGTGTAATCTAGCTTAGATCTAAGCTACAGTTCATTGCAACTGATCTTTATTTTTCTCTTGGCTGTTGAAAGACCCACTTGATAAAGGTGTGGTCACGTTCTATAAAAATGTACAAATATATTTAGCAATTGTCTTCAAGGTTTTACATACGTAAATATTTACCACGTACGGATGGTGTACCATACCTAGGGAGAGTCTCGCTACTTAAAGGGGTTATCAGGGCTTTGCTTATTTGTCATATTGGGCCAAGAACTTACCAGCAGCTACGGTAACTACTGTTGTGCCGACAGAGGTCATGGACCGCTCCTCCCCACATCTTCTGGTGACGTCCGCTCTTTTGGTCTGCTCTCATGATGGGACGTCCTTGTCAGTGTTATGCTGCAGACAGCTGTCAATCAGCATGACGTCGACAGGGCAGACCGGAGGAGAAAGGGAGAAAGCTGCTCTTGTGAGGTTAAAGGAAGCCAGAGAGTCTTCACCTGAGCAGATTCGGCAGGTAGTTACCAACCTACAAATATTGGAAAGTGGCTAAATTCTGATGACTAGGCAACTGGCTCAGAGCATCTCCAAAATGGCAGGGATTTTGGTGTTTCCAGTATAGAGTGTGATCCACAAATGGGTGCTGACAATTTATTGATGGTTCATGTGGTCAAACGATAACAAATTGCCGAAAAGCTTAAAGGGGTTGTCTGGACAAAACTGATAAGTCGGCAGTCACTCTGTGTGACTGCAGCCTTATGAATGCCCCTGTTGCACTGTGCGCAAGGATTTGGCGGTTTCAGACCCAGCAACGGAGGGTATGCGTTATACATACCCATGGCCAGCGGGTGTGGCCTCACTCCATACACTTGTGTTGAGCAAGGCCACGCCCCAACTAGTGATGTGGGTGTGGCTGACTAGTGTCTGGAGAGTGAGGCTGCGCCCACTGGCCGGGGGTGTGTATAACTCTTACATACCCTCCTCTCAGGAACCAATGAATCCTCGCTGCGCACAGTGTGTGTTCTGGGGGGATTCATAAGTCTGCAGTCACAGAGAGACTGCAGACTTATGGATTTGGACCGGACAACCCCTTTACGGATGACTATGATAGTGTTAGAACAGGCAGCGCGGCTTGGTGGATATGGAGCCACTTATCTGCTTAAAGCTTGTCCCTAAAAACAACTTAAAAGGTGCAAGTGAATCGGAAGTATCCCAAAGAGCAATGGAAGAAGGTGGTGTGGTTTGATGAATCAAGTTGTTGCTTTATATGAAGAGAGAAGTGTGTGAATCATTTACCCTGCGAAGGGGCACTAGAATGCACAATGGGAAGAAGACAAGTTGGAAGGGCAGTGTAATGTTCTACTGGAAAATATTAAGTCAATGTTACGGACAGGTACCACTTCAATGCATACTGCAGATTTAAAGGGGTTATTCAGTACAGTGATAATGGTTACTTAAGATATTTAATCACAATCAGATTGTTAGAGGTTAGACACCGGTGCATCTCCTTACAAGCAGATTCTATCAACTCTGATGGCTGGATGTAAATAGTTTATGAGATGGACCTGTACCGAACGTTCCCAGGTACAGCAGATCAGCTTCTATTGAAGTGGATAGGAGCGAAGCCACAGTACCCAGAATGGCCACTAGGCAGTGTACAGAGCCAGATCCATATACTATGTTCATCCACCTGCTGCCTGAGCTGATAACAGCTTATTATTGGGAACATCGGATCCAAATATTGGATATTGATAACCTAATCAATATCACAGACCTGGACATCCTTAAAGTAACCCCCTTACAGAATAATATTCCTAAATAGCAGCGGTCTCTTCCTGCAGGATAACGTGCTCAGGAATGTTGTAAGAAATATGATGGTGGGAGGGTCACAATAAGGCCGGGGTCACACTTGCGAGTAACTCGCACGAGTCTTGCATCAATACCCGGCACTGACGTCGGCGGTTCAGACCGGAACGTTCAGCTGTATAGAAATACATGCAGTCGCACACTCCGGTCCCGAGTGCCGGCGACGGTGTTGGGTATTGAGAAGCGAGACTCATGCGGGTTTCTCACAAGTGTGACCCCGGCCTAACTCACAGCAGCGCTTCCATTTTTGATATAAAACACAGATTAAAATTACCCCAGCAAATCTATGGTTCTCGGAAAATCTCCACAGGCACATGGATGGCATCACTGTGGAATCTGGGTGTTGTCTGTGATAAACATTGAAATGAATGCAAACTTTGTAATTTATTCATTTTTCAAGCGAGACAATAACTAATCAAACACTGATGGTATCTGAAAAATAAAACCTGACACTGACCTCCGCTGACACTCGGACTGGGTTTTTACATAAAATCCCGAATATCTGAACGAGACGTAAGGAGGCTAGTTATGTAGTTATACTTTTATGGCTGCACGTGATAGACACGTTGGGAACCTGCAGCTATGGTTCTCCGATTTCCTGGATGTCTTTTGCCCTCTCCCTTGTAATTAGTATTATGGCAGAGATAAGTCTGGTACATATCCGCCTGGAAGATCTTCTTACGTACATGGATAATGACTGCATGTGGCTTGTGCAGTGCGGCAGGAGTATACACACCATGATACTGGGGTGGGGGTTAGTCCAGCAATCAGCTCATGGACCCCAGATTGAAGCCTTTACGAGAGCAGTATTTCTCCATGGTGTGTTAGCGGTTCAGACATATCCAGTAAGGCACCTCACTGTTCTATTGTACTAAATGAACACTTGGGAGAATACAGCCCTATTGTGGACTCTGATGGCAATGTACTCCAGCCAGATGTGTTACATCTCATATATATGTACTTTCAGGCTGTATTGACTTCTGTCAGCGTAAAAAAAAAAACATCAAGAACATGGATTGGGTCAAAGAAAAGATCAATATTAGTGAAGTGTAAAAGAAAAAAAACCATCAGGTAAGTCTATGGACAAAATGTTTCTGTGCTGGGCCTGTAGCACAGCACCCCCTGCTGGAGGCTGCAGACCTTGCAGGACAGTAGTAATAGTCTTCATTTAGTTTGCCCTTCAGTGAATATGCTTTTTTGTTGTCTTTATGTAATGTTGATTATTTCACTTTCCTCCCAATTTTAATTTGACTATCATTTTCTAGTAGGACTAATATTATGTACATAGTATCAGATATAACATACTAAATGACCTAATAACTAACAATTATCTGGCTGTGATATGGTTTATTTCGTTTAACTGTTTATTTGTGTGTTTAAAACTATTTGCTACTGATATGCAGCCAACATATTCAATCATCTTGTCCCTGGATCTTAAACATCGACATGTATCCCGGCTCAAAAGCATGTATATACAACCAAATTACGCCATCTGGAAGACTTTGTTGTAGACCCAGATGTGTTTGACGGAGATATAATAAAAAAAATTTTTTAAAAAATGTACCTAAGCACTAACAGGCAGGGCTGTGGAGTCGGAGTCGTGGAGTCGGAGTCTGAGTTAGTTTTGGTTGGAGTCGGAGTCGGTAGAAATGTACCGACTCCGACTCCAGCTTTAAAAAAAAGTATTAATATTTCATAATTGAACTTTCATATGAATTTTATAAATGTTACTCAAATATATATGTTCTATCAAACTATGAACAACAGTGATAAGCAGTTCTGCTGGAGATAGAGACATTTCTTACTTCTTGTGTGTCACTGTTCTCCACTGCCCTTATCTAATCTTATACTTGGTTAACCTCATGCTGCCCCAACCCCCCTACTTACAATGTATGAAACTGAAAGTGAAAATGTGTTGCAAATTCTTAGTAGTAAAGCTCCTCCTCTAGACTAGATCATACTAGGTGTGCGTCTTCCAAGCATCTCACAGCTGCCTGCTACTCAGAAGAGGAAGACTGTAAGAAGTATTATCCTTTCAACAAACTTTGCATCAGTTAACTGTGAGTACATGAGGAATAATAACAGTATTACTGACCACTATATCAGTTGTACGACCTGGCAATAATTTTGTACAATTGTTTTTAGGAAAAACAATTGTCATTTGGATTGTGAATGCAGAATTAAAAACCTGAGAATGTCAAAGAAGCATCACATTAAATCAGCTGTATTTGAATATTTCACCATCACTCAAGATAGAAAGCATTATGTCTGTCAGTGTATGACAAATGATCCAGACGAAAACAAATGCTGTGAAGCCAAGATGAGTGCATATTCAGGCAAAGATAAAAATGCTCCTACCAGAGCTTCTAATCTAAAGAGACATTTACAGCGCTTTCATCCAGAAGTACTGAAAGCAGTGGATGAGAAAGACTGCATCCAAACCAATGAACCATTTTCCAGCTCTTCCAGCTAAACAAAGGAGCAGAGAACTTTGCAGCCATCAGTTGCAAGATATTTTGTCAGTGACAAAGTTACTGTGACAATGACAGTAGATACATTTAAAAAACAGATCATAGAGCTTGTTGTAAAGGATAGTGTGCCTATTTCATTATTTTCACGACCAGCTTTTGTGTGTCTGAATGGGGAAATGGCCCGCAAGCTTGGTGTTTCTCTGAGAGAGAGTATTAGAAAATTAGTAATCGAAGAAGCTTTTAAACAAAAGGAAGAACTTAAAAAATCTCTCAAGGGACGCTTTCTGTTTCTTAAAATGGATGCCTGCACACATCACAGAGTGAACTATTTTGCCATCAATGTCCGATTTGTTTGTGACAAAAATGAAATAGTTACCAAGACATTGGCAGTAAAAGACACCAAAGCTCATCACACCAGTGAGTTTCTCCAGGTCTTGGTGGAAAAGGTTCTGCAAGACTATGAACTTAAAAAAGAGCAAGTTCTTTCTGTCGTAACTGACAATGCTTCAAATATGATAAGTACTATTAAGCTAATGAATGAGAGTAATGATGGTGACCAGCAGCTAGAAGAACATTCTGGGTCCACAGACACAGAAATGTTTGAAATAGAGGAACACAGTATTGTAACTGAGGAGCAAACTGAAGTTGCTTCAGATGAACAGCAACATGATAGTTTAGATGATCTTGTTGAAATTGTGTCAATATGTTCTTTCATTCATCACATGCGCTGTGTTGTGCATACGCTACAGCTGGCTATAACAGACAGTCTGCAAGAAGGACATGCTGCTGCACTGATTGGCAAGGTGAGAAAATTGGCTACTGTTGCCAGAACCCCTAAAGTTGACTCAATTTTCAAGAGACGTGCTGGAAAAGGGGCAATTATTGATCAAGCCACACGATGGGGCAGTACTTACTTAATGATTCAGCGCTTGGTTGAACTGAAAACCTTTCTTGTAGACATGGCTAACCCTCAACTGACGCTAAATGGAAGTCAGTGGAATCAGGTGACTGAGCTGGAAAAATTGCTAGAGCACCCATTTACAGTGACTAAAAAATTTCAAGCAGAGGACTTAACTCCAGGTATTTTCTTAAAGGAGTGGAAGAACCTGATGTTTCGCCTGTCCCAAAGAGGAGGGTTAATTGCAAGTGGCATTGCTACATCAATGAAACGGAGAGAGGAGCTACTATTACAAAATAACATTCTTTTGGCAGCTGTTTATGTAGAAAAATTGAGAAATTTGACCGTTCATCAAAAATAACAGTGCAACAAGCGATTCCTCTGTATCCTGACATTGTCAGAGATGTTGCCCGAGTGGTTACTGCTTTGCCACCAACATAAGTTAGTGTAGAGAGGTTGTTCTCTGCTCTCAAAATAATTAGATCAGATTTGAGGGCATCCATGAAGGAGGATCTGACAGAGGCAATACTTTTTCTGAGGACAAATTTATAGATTTCTTCTTATTAACTGCATAAAAGTGTTTATTGCATATTTACTTACAGTTTAGAAAAGTTTATAAAAGTTATTTGCTATATTCTAATTGTATTCTAATAAATGTAGTTTTTGCTCTAAGTGGTCTGATTACTTATATGATGGTGAGAAACGGAATAAGCACGATGTCTAATATTTTACAACAGTAAATTTGTTGTTATGAATTGGCCATTTATGAAGGAGCCGGAGTCGGAGCCTGATAAAATCCAGGAGTCGGAGTCGGAGTTGCAACTGTGGCTTACCGACTCCACCGCCTTGCTAACAGGCACGTAATTGCAATTTACCTTCTTGCTGTGCACGGTGCAGTTTTCCCATGGCACAGAGCAGTCACAGACCGCTCCTGCTGGGAATTCAGGAGCCTCTGCTGACGTCATGTCGACAGGGCGGACCGGAAAAGAAGCCTCCAATCTGAAGACTTCTGGCATTATTCTGATTAACAGCCGGATCCACGCTGCCTAACTGGGGGGAGCCTGCTGTCAGTCAGAATGACGTCTGAAGTCCAGTCCTATCACATCAGCAGAGGAAGCTGAATCTCTGGCAGGAGCAGTCTAACTCTCTCTTCCTGGACTGATTATTCATTCTCAAACTTCTCAATTCTCTGTATATAGTGAAGACAAATAGTTACATTACTGATGATAGTTGGTGCTATGGAGATGGGAGGTGAGCTCCTGTCTCCTCTTCTCTGCTCCCCTGTGTACAGAATCTTACCAACTGCCATCTCCTATATAACTAGCTGTTTCCAGTCAGCTAACGCTCGGCATGCTCATTGCTATCTAATTAACGCTGCTGGTAATTAAACTAAAGTAAATAATGACAACATTCAATAGCGCTTACACAGGTGGTAAATTAAAATGAAGTTAATAACAATAATAATCATTAAAAATCTGAATAATACTAATGATACATTTTATTCACAGTGTAAAATCAAAAACAAACTGGATTCAGTAAGATGTGCGTTTTTTATTCATTCCAGCATCGAAACAAATTTCATAAGGAAACATAAATTAAGTTAATATTTCTCTGTAAACACAATTAAATGTATAGTCATTTTCGTCATTTTCAAAGATCTTTCCTTGACTTCTACCAGGTACAATTTGAACTGAAAGACCTTTACAACTTGTTACTCTAGAGAATGCAGTGTATAATTGACCATGTGTGAATACAGGATCAGGTAGGAGAATGCCAATCTTATCGAATGTTTGTCCTTGCGATTTTGTAATTGTCATGGAATAAGCCAGACGAAGTGGGAATTGTTTTCTTGTTAACTTAAACGGGATATCGCAATTTTCGCTAGTGTCCAATGGTATTCTTGGAATGAGAACCTTTTGACCACGACGCTCCCCAGAAAAAATACTGCAGTCGATGAGATTTGTGCCAAGAGTTTCTACTATTAATCGAGTACCATTGCACAGTCCTTTCTTTGGATTTAGATTGCTGAGTAGCATGACACAGCAGCCTTTCTTAAGGTTCAGCATATGAGGAGGGAGGCCCATAGGAGTTAGGGAATGTACAAATTCGATGGGGTACTGAGCTCTTTCTTATTCTGTCTCACAGGATGAAATATTTTCGACACTGAAGTATGATTTAGTCTGACCTCTAAGCATGTTCAACACTTGTTCATTGACTGTCAGCGTGTCACAGGTTTTAGGGCATAGTACTGCTCTGGAAGCAAGATCAGCAGGAGTGAGAGTTCAGGTCATTCCCAAATACGCTCGTCACAACGTCATGAGTCAGAATGTCTTTGCTCAGCTTCACAAAATCCACCAGATTCCCATCTTCAACTCTTGATCCAACAGTTAGCAGCCACTCACAAAATTCAACCTCATCAGGATTGACTCGCATGTTCCTGATTAATTTCAGTTCCTTGAAGGATTTCCAGACTGGACTGCTCTTGACACACGCCTCTACAATACTCACGCGATTTCCATGAAGTACAACTGGAGCTTGCTGACAAAAATCTCCTTCAACAACAATCGGGATCCCACCAAAAGGTTCTTCATTGTGAAGGAGAATACGTAAGCTTCTATCAACGGCATTGAAAAGATGAACGTGAGACATTGAAATTTCATCCCATATAATAAGTTTAGTATCCCGAAGCTCTCGGCAGACTGAGGGTCCTTATTTAATACTTGATACAGTTCTCTCATTCAAATGAATTGAAATTCCAAATCCGGAGTGGAGTGTTTTACCACCTGTGTAAAACAAAAAAAAAATCTTCAATACAGACATCTTAAATTTACATTTTTCAGTATTCTGTAATCGTAATTAAAATTACCTTTTAGTAATGTAGCTGCCAAGCCGGTAGGAACAACTGTTTTTACAATGCCACCATTCCCAAGTATAGTAGATGTCAAAGCCTTGTACACGAAAGTCTTTCCACAACCTCCTGCACCAGATAAAAAAAGCATTTTTGTGATGTGGTTGGATTATTAACTGCATTCATGATTGTTTGAAAGGCGCCTCGTTGTTCTAGGTTCATCAGAAACTGCAGTCGTTCAGATTCTTGTTTCTCCCTTTCCACATCAACAATGTCACACATTTTATACGCATCTGATGGGGAAGGTAGTCCACAACTTTTGCAATCTTTAGCAAACTGTCGTAAGTGGTCTTAGATATCAGCAAGTGTTTGCTGCTCTGCCATGTATTCGTTATGAGTCAGGAGGAAGTCTTCCATCATGTTATTTTTATATTTGTTGTATAAATCAAGTCCCCTTGTGATGTTGGCGTGGTTCAGGATGGCAGCAAATCGCTGTTGAAGCTCACCGGGCATTCTAAATAAAGATGCTTCTTCCATTGTTTTGTCCCACTCTGAATTGTCATGCAATAATCCCATGGCCTTTGCTGCCAGAATATAAGTTTCATATGTGTGTCCTTCCACTGTTCTCAGATCTTCGAATGACGTAGCACCTGTAAACAACATAAAGAAAATAATTAAAAATTAAAAAAGGATCTAATAACGTACAATTAGATGAATATGACTTACCCTTGATATGCATCAGGAGTAGGCGCAGGGAAAATCTTTCCCTATCTTGTGGAGAGACAGAGTACATTCTTGGAAGGATCTTGTCATCACCTCTTTTTCTTGTCTTCCAAAACTTATTTGTCCAGACATAACGTTAGGGTATTTCACAATATAAATACTGACGTGCTGATGGATCAGTTTGGTTTAGAACGAACCATTTCGTAAGTTTTGTGCCATCACGCTGAGCTTTTTCCACAGAAAGCTGCTCCGTTCCATCCTCAAAGTAAACTGATTGTTGGAAAGGTAGGTGTACCGGAAGTCTTTCTACAGCATGGGAACGTGCAGACATCTCAAATTTTCGCAGCCGCCACATTGCTTCAGGCGATGCCAAATATCGTGTGTCGATGTAAGTCTTAATCTCATCCCAGCGGTAGGTGCCGGTGTTGCTGACTTCGTTCACCTGAACAATGGCTGCATCATGTCCTTTGTACACGTACTTGAAAATATATTTGACGGTCTGGATGGAAGAGCAGATTTCCACATTTATGTGTGCGCTGTATTTCTGAGAGAGGTAGGGGTTGCATGGTACAACCGAGCGGCTGTCAACTTCCACATCCCTAAGCTTGAGCTTAATGCCATCTTTTCGTCTGCGGTATACTGGATAACTATCCACATTAATATTTGTTTCTTCGCTGAAGTCTTTGGGAAACTTTTTGGAGCATGTCCGGGTTCCTTTTACATCTTCCATACACGGTGAATTTCTATTGTGTTCTCCACAGGGCCCATGAATCATGCAGCTGGTGACAACATCGTAAAGCTCCTTGTTAATATCCGGGTCAAGAATTTCTGCACAAACAGCATTGTCACAATCGATAGCTTTTTGAAACTTGTCTTCGTCGTCCAGAATTAAGAGCATATGGCAATGAGGAAGACCTGAAATAAAAGGATGCATTAAATGTGCATTATTAATCATTCCATTCTTAACATTACTGTTACGAACATTCAGATGAATGCACGTAATACCTCTTTTTTGACGTAGGTGTATGCCTTTACTTGTCCCATCACTCCACCTTTTTTTTGCAGTCAAGTCGTTTAGTAACTCTTGTAGCTTTAAGTGGAATATGGTAGATACCAAATCTGGGCGGTCTATTGCTGTTTCATGTTGTAAAAGGCCGGACTGAATTTCTTCCCACTTTGGGTTGCAAGTGAACGTAATAAACAAATCCGGCTTTCCAAATTTCGCTACCAAAGTCATCGCATCTTGGTAATTCTGTGTCATGGCACTTTTCCACCGGTAAAAGAAGAGGAAAGTATGACGATGCGACCCGGTCTCAGATCTTGTTGTTCAGCCCTACTGTTGATATAATCCATAAGCCCGACATATAATTCTACTCTGAGTTTCTTTTGGTTTTGTCTGTTCCAGTCCAGTCACTGCGCTTCAACCTTTAGGTAGACATCAATTATGTATTGTTGTGTCAGCTTGCCAGAATGTAACAGCGGATTGAAGGATTGTCGATCCTGAAGGCGGTACGCATAGAATTCCCTCATTGACACATTTCTGTTTTTTTTTTTTTTTCCTTGTTCCCCTGCATCGTGACTGATATCTTCCTGTTCTTCATCGTCACCTTCCTCCATTTCATGACTTTTCCTTTTTGCAGTTCTCCCTTGCTTCCAGGTTATTCCAGGTTGCCATCCGTGTTCACCATATGGAAAGAGGAGTGAATACACCATTGGATCACAGTTTGGGCTATGGTACACAATATTCTGTAGTCCTCGCTGCCCAATGGGATGAACGGCAATGTCTCTTTTGATCGGCGGCTCTCCATCATCGGAGACCAACACAGCTGCAACTTCATTGGCTGTCGGCAAGTTGTATCGGCGAGGGTCGTGTTGTCTATCCTTGGTTATCCACATTTCGATTTTATGCTGGTCGTAGCCACGCTGATCAATCAAATCCTTCATCATCTTGAAAGCCTGAGCAAATGGGTTCATATCTCTGAGTAAACAGTCAATAGTATTCATTATGTCCCTCTTGCATCCTTCATTTTGCTCGTTATGTAATCGTTGAATGTTTGCATACTCAGGATACAATATGTAGAGTTGTGAATATGAAGGAGTATCAGATCTAAAGAAAGCACAAATATATTTTCATTAAAAAATAGTAGGAATGAATTAAAAACGTACATTTAATTTTATTCAGGTCTTTTACCTTAGAGAAGTTGATGTACAGTGGCACACTTGTCCATGAATGACTAAAACGGGTGGGCCACCGGAAAATTTCATTGACTGAAATCCAAAGGATGCAAAGGCAAAAGCACTGTTGTACTTTCAAGTGTTCTTTCTAAAAATTTTTGCCTCGTTCGTATCTTCAGTTAACCATGCTTGAAACTGCTGAGGATATTCATTTACTTCACGTAAGTGTATAGTACCACTTTCGCAGCACGACGCAAACTTTGCACTGTGTAATTTTTCTTTCTAAAAGTGAGATGCACCGCAATCACTACACAACGTCTTGCTTTCCCACGTGGTGTTCACTGGGTATATTCTCTGGATTTCTTGCTGCAAACCTCGAAGGTGGTGGCAGTTTACGTCGACGGGCATTGTTGTTTTCAACTTCCGCAGATGTCAAATTCCTTCTTCGTTGACGCTGGTGATATATATCAGCTTCCCTTCTTTCTGTCACTCGGTTGATATAAACCTTGTGATATCTCTCTCTGTCCTTATCAATCTGCTCAGGTGTTCGCTGTTGATAACCAATCCTACGATTTTGTCGATATTGTTGTTGTCGATCAGCTACTGCATCGTTGTCCGGATTTTCCTGCGGCCTGTGAGATGGACCTGGCGACTCTTCTTGGCTCATTTTGTTTGAGAGAATGCGGATGCAATTAAATGTACGTTTACCTTGGCTGAAGTGGTTGAATTACATAGAAAGGAAGTGCTGCGTGTGGTAATGGGGGGGAACGGAGCCTCGTGTGGTAATGTGTGGGGACGGAGCCTCGTGTGGTAATGTGTGGGGACAGAGCCTCGTGTGGTAATGTGTGGGGACGCAGCCTCGTGTGGTAATGTGTGGGGACGCAGCCTCGTGTGGTAATGTGTGGGGACGCAGCCTCGTGTGGTAATGTGTGGGGACGCAGCCTCGTGTGGTAATGTGTGGGGACGCAGCCTCGTGTGGTAATGTGTGGGGACGCAGCCTCGTGTGGTAATGTGTGGGGACGCAGCCTCGTGTGGTAATGTGTGGGGACGCAGCCTCGTGTGGTAATGTGTGGGGACGCAGCCTCGTGTGGTAATGTGTGGGGACGCAGCCTCGTGTGGTAATGTGTGGGGACGCAGCCTCGTGTGGTAATGGGGGGGGACGCAGCCTCGTGTGGTAATGGGGGGGGACGGAGCCTCGTGTGGTAATGGGGGGGGGACGGAGCCTCGTGTGGTAAATTGGGGGGGACGGAGCCTCGTGTGGTAAATTGGGGGGGCGGAGCCTCGTGTGGTAATGTGTGGGGACGGAGCCTCGTGTGGTAATGTGTGGGGACGCAGCCTCGTGTGGTAATGTGTGGGGACGCAGCCTCGTGTGGTAATGTGTGGGGACGCAGCCTCGTGTGGTAATGTGTGGGGACGCAGCCTCGTGTGGTAATGTGTGGGGACGCAGCCTCGTGTGGTAATGTGTGGGGACGCAGCCTCGTGTGGTAATGTGGGGGGACGGAGCCTCGTGTGGTAATGTGGGGGGACAGAGCCTCGTGTGGTAATGTGGGGGGACGGAGCCTCGTGTGGTAATGTGGGAGGACGGAGCCTCGTGTGGTAATGTGGGGGGACGGAGCCTCGTGTGGTAATGTGGGGGGACGGAGCCTCGTGTGGTAATGTGTGGGGACGGAGCCTCGTGTGGTAATGTGTGGGGACGCAGCCTCGTGTGGTAATGTGTGAGGACAGAACCTCGTGTGGTAATGTGTGGGGATGCAGCCTCGTGTGGTAATGTGTGAGGACGGAGCCTCGTGTGGTAATGTGTGGGGACGCAGACTCGTGTGGTAGTGTGTGAGGACGGAGCCTCGTGTGCTAATGTGTGGGGATGGAGCCTCGTGTGGTAAATTGGGGGGGGACGGAGCCTCGTGTGGTAAATTGGGGGGGACAGAGCCTCGTGTGGTAATGTGGGGGAACGGAGCCTCATGTGGTAATGTGTGGGGACGGAGCCTCATGTGGTAATGTGTGGGGACGGTGCCTCGTGTGGTAATGTGTGGGGACGGAGCCTCGTGTACAGGGGCGGACACTGACAGCTTGGTGCCCCTGTGCAAGAAATGTGTCTGGGCCCCCCTCCTTTTATGGCGTCAAAGCTACATGTGTATATGTGTATATATATATATATATATATATATAGCCACACACACATGCATGTATATACTGTATATTACATAGTCTCCTTTATTATGTATATTGCTGTCCCTTACACAGTGCCCTCTCTTATGTACAGTACCGTCCCTTACATATTGAATTATATAGAGCCCTGTTTTTTATTACATACCGTCCTATCTTGTTAGCTGTATAATGCAATGATGGCTGATGGAGCATGGGAAAGCTTCCTTTCTAATGGAGGAGCTGATTGACTGGTAGTTTGGTCACCGGCTGCTCCATCAGCAGTCATTTTATATCTAACAAGAGAGGGGACTATGTAATAAAAGGGCACTGTAAATAACAAAATTAACAAGAATACACTATGTAAGAGACAGCACTATACATAACAGCAGAGGAAGCTATATAATAAGGGACGGCACCATATATAACTAGAGAGGATGGCACATAATGGCGGGACGTGTTACACATAATAAAAGAGGAAACTATGTAACTAAGGGTGGTGTTATACAGAATTAGTGAGTACACTATATACTAAGGGACTTTGTTAGACATAGTAAGTACACTATATACTAAGGGACTGTGTTAGACATAATAAGCGATAACGTCTTCCTCCACCTCCCCCTTCCTAACATCCCAATCCCCCACACCCCTCATTGTCCTCCTCCCCTCGCATACCATTATTGTCCTCTCCCCCACCTCATCATTGCCCTCTTCACCACCTCCATCATTTTCTTCTCCCCCACCACTATCTTTGCTTTCTCCCCCACCAATCCCATCATTGCCCATTTCACCACCTCCATCACTTCCTCCTCCTCCACCACCTCCATTATTGCCCTTTCCACCACCACCAGTGCATTCTCCCCACCACTTCTTTTTCCCCCATCATTGCCTTCTCCCCATAACTCCCATCATTGCCTTCTCCATCACCCCATCACTCCCATCATTGCCTTCTCCCCATCACTCCCATCATTGCCTACTCCCATCATTGCCTGCTCCATCACCCCATCACTCCTATCATTGTCTTCTCCCCATCACTTCCATCATTGCCTGCTCCATCACCCCATCATTGCCTGCTCCATCACCCCATCACTCCCATCATTGCCTTCTCTCCATCACTCCCATCATTTCCTTCTCCCCATCACTCCCTTCTCTCCATCACTCCCATGATCCCATCAATGCCTTCTTTCCATCACCCCTCATGGCCTTCTCCCATCACCCCGGGCATCATGGCCTTCTCTCCTCATCACAGTCTTCTCATGTCCGCATCTCCTCCAGGGCCAGGCTCCACCTACACACAGACACACACACATACATACACACATATACATACACACACAGACATACATACACACAGACACACATACATACGCACATACAGACACACACATACATACACACAGACATACACATACAAACATGCACACATACACAAAGACATACACAAACACACACATACACACACAAGTGACTTACTGACCTGCGGCTGCAGCCACCATCCGGCCGGCGCCACAGGCACAGTGAAACAGTCTGTCTCCTCCTCTCCTCCCCCACAGCAGCAGCACAGCGTGACTGACGCTGATATCATCTCACCTCAGGGCTGGCTCCTCTCCTCCTTGCTGGCGCTCCACATGGCTAATTTGAATAATTAGCCATGGGGTGCTGGAGGGGCCCCCTCTCCCCTGGGGCCCCGTGCAATGCACGGGCTGCAGGGACGCTAGGTCCGCCCCTGCTCGTGTGGGGACGGAGCCTCGTGTGGTAATGTGGGGGGACGGAGCCTCGTGTGGTAATGTGGAGGGGCGGGATTATGTGGTAATGTGGTGGGGGGGCGGGATTGTGTGGTGATGTGGTGGGGGGGCGGGATTATGTAAGGTGATGTGGTGGGGGGGCGGGATGTGCGGTGATGTGGTGGGGGGCGGGATTATGTGCGGTGATGTGGGGGGCGGGACTATGTGCGGTAATGTGGGGGGGCAGGATTATGTGTGGTGATGTAGTGGGGGGGCGGGATGTGTGGTGATGTGGTGGGGGGGCGGGATTATGTGCGGTGATGTGGTGGGGGGCGGGACTATGTGCGGTAATGTGGTGGGGGGGCGGGACTATGTGCGGTAATGTGGTGGGGGGCGGGACTATGTGCGGTAATGTGGTGGGGGGGCGGGACTATGTGCGGTAATGTGGTGGGGGGGCGGGACTATGTGCGGTAATGTGGTGGGGGGCAGGACTATGTGCGGTAATGTGGTGGGGGGCGGGATTGTGTGGCGATGTGGTGGGGGGGCAGGATTGTGTGATGTGGTGGGGGGGCGGGATGTGTGGTGATGTGGTGGGGGCGGGACTATGTGCGGTAATGTGGTGGGGGGCGGGACTATGTGCGGTAATGTGGTGGGGGGTGGGACTATGTGCGGTAATGTGGTGGGGGGGCCGGGATTATGTGCGGTAATGTGGTGGGGGGGCCGGGATTATGTGCGGTGATGTGGTGGGGGGCCGGGATTATGTGTGGTGATGTGGTGGGGGGCAGGATTATGTGTGGTGATGTGGTGGGGGGGCGGGATTGTGTGTGGTGATGTGGTGCAGGGCCGGGATTATGTGTGATGTGGTGGGGGGCCGGGATTGTGTGTGGTGATGTGGTGGGGGGGCGGTATTTGTGTGTGGTGATGTGGGGGGCGGGATTGTGTGTGGTGATGTGGTGGGGGGCGGGATTGTGTGTGGTGATGGGTTGGGGGGCGGGATTGTGTGTGGTGATGTGGTGTGGGGGCCGGATTGTGTGTGGTAATGTGGTGGGGGGTGGGATTGTGTGTGGTGATGTGGTGTGGGGGCAGGATTGTGTGTGGTAATGTGGTGGGGGGCGGGATTGTGTGTGGTAATGTGGTGGGGGGCGGGATTGTGTGGTAATGTGGTGGGGGCGGGATTGTGTGTGGTAATGGGGTGGGGGCGGGATTATGTGTGGTGATGTGGGGGCGGGATTATGTGTGGTGATGTGGTGGGGGCGGAGCTACTGTGCAGGGGGCTGGATTAGCAAGTAATCACGATGCCTCATATACAGTCATATGTAAAAGTTTGGGCACCCCTATTAATGTTAACCTTTTTTCTTTATAACAGTTTTGGTTTTTGCAACAGCTATTTCAGTTTCATATATCTAATAACTGATGGACTCAGTTATATTTCTGGATTCAAATGAGGTTTATTGTACTAACAGAAAATGTGCAATCTGCATTTAAACAAAATTTGACCGGTGCAAAAGTATGGGCACCCTTATCATTTTCTTGATTTGAACACTCCTAACTACTTTTTACTGACTTCCTGAAGCACTAAATTGGTTTTGTAACCTCATTGAGCTTTGAACTTCATAGCCAGGTGTATCAAATCATGAGAAAAGGTATTTAAGGTGGCCACTTGCAAGTAGTTCTCCTATTTGATTCTCCTATGAAGAGTGGCATCATGGGCTCCTCAAAACAACTCTCAAATGATCTGAAAACAAAGATTATTCAGCATATTCTCCAATACAAGTCAATGGGTGCGATTAAAAAAACGGACCATCTGTTTTCAACGGATACATTACCATTCTGTGGCATAGAACACTGTAAATGGTCCTGTAAATGACTGTAGAAAAATAGTTGCTGGGGAAAAAAAACGGATTGTAAAACGGATGTAAAGATTAAAAACCGCATAGAAATCGCAGGACACTCACATAACACTCCACCCTTTTTTACAGTCCAGAAATCGGACCGTTTTTTTATTCGCCAATGGGTATGAGGCCTTAAAGAGGACCTCTCACACCAGATTTCTGTGTGTGAGATGTAATGACACAGTGCTGATCTCCTAGTCTAACCTCCTGCTTGAGCAAGTGTGGGTTGAGGGGCAGTATAGCTGAATTTACCTTTGTCACATTACAAACACTTCTCTCATGAGTACTCAATGTGTCAGAAATCACAGTTATGTCTGCTGTGCTGAGACAACATGTACTCGCTCTGCAGTGAGCTCACCTTGTCAATACATTTCACACAAGTTAGCTGTCTGTTCTGTACTTCTCCTGTGTGAGATGTAATGTCAGCCTGCACTGCTTTCAGTGCAGTGCTATTGCAAGTTCAACACAACAGACATAAGTGTCATTACGAATAAATCTCTGAACATGCAGTGTGGGGGAGGGACAGAACAGCAGAGCCGACAGTGTAGTGAGGAGAGCTGATAGAAGAGTTTGTAATGTTATGCAGCTAAACTCACCTGCACGTTCCCTCCTTCTACTCTGACTAATCCTGGACGTTAGACTAGGAGGACAGAGCTGTACCATTACATCTAACATGCTGAGAAATCTGCTGGAACCTAGGGTGGGGGGCATAATCTTTCCTTTGAGTATTTCTGCTTGCTTATGATTGGTTAGCATCATACAGGGAGAAGACGCACACTCCCCCAAGGAAAACTCTGATAACACCCTTATACTTTGATTGCTAATATCTCTGCAACAAAGAGGCAATTTTTTTTTTTAAAAGAAAAAAAAAAAAAAAGCGTTTTATTCCGCTCTGCAGCCACTATTGTATCATTTGTCCAGTTCAACATGAAATATTTGGAGAAAGGTGCTCTTTACTAATGTTTGAGCAGCCAATCATATTCCAGATACCCTTCTATTAAAGGTCAGCCATGGATATTTGTAGAGTATGGATTCACATTTCTTTTGCAATCAAAGAGCAGGGTGATGTGTGGTTTAGCTTCTTACCACACCAAATGCTGGATACTATTCTTGGAGGTGATCCGCTCTTGCATTCTACTCTTCCTTTGACACCATTACGCTCAGCTAGCATTGGCAGACCTCAAGTGTTTGCTTTAAGAGAACCCATCACTTTGTACATTCAGTCCGATCTGTGGTCAGCATAGTATGGAGAAGTTGAGCATCTTACATGGGTTTGTTGGAAAAGATTCAGTACAACTTACTTTATTCACCGAAATCTCTGCTGTTTGTGAGCAGCCAAGTCCAGTGGGCGGCATTAGGGTAAGTGCCCACGTTGCAGAAATGCTGTGGAAATGTGCGCAGTATTTCCGCAACTTCCTGCTGCGGGTAAAAAGCATGCGGAATTCGCATGCGTTTTCCTGCAAAACACAAGAGTTTTGCAAGAGTTTTTAGATTGCAGAATGCTTGCGCTTTCCAAGCGATTTGAAGCATCTCTTGGAAAAGTGATTGACAGGTTGGTCACACTTGTCAGGCATAGGCAGCATCAATAGTAAAAGATAGGATGTAAAAAATAAATTAAAAAAATGTTATTCTCATCTTCTGACGGCCCTGAATCTCCTCAGTGACGCTGCCGGCAAGCTCCATTCCCAGGGATGCATTGCGAGAATCACCCCAGATGACATCACGCTCGCGAGGTACCGACGTCATCTCAGGTCATTTGCGCAATGCATCCCTGGGAACGGAAGATGCCGGCAGCGTGGCTGAGGGCAGGAGGGCTCCGGAGGCCATCAGAAGGTGAGTATATCACTATTTTTTATTTTTATTCTATTTTTTACAGGAATATGGTACCCAGGGCATGGAGGAGAGTCTCCCCTCCTCCAGACCCTGGTTACCATCTGCACACGAAGCGCTCACTTCATGCATAGTGGGCATAGTCACATGCGTAAAGTGAGCATTTCAATGCAATCCTATGGCGGCGGAATTGCCGCGATTCCGCAGGAATAATGAACATACTGCAGATTTTACCGCTATGCGATTCCGCAACATGGGCACTGCAACTGCAGAATTCCATAGGACTGCATGGGATGCGTTTTAAGTGTTTCCGCTGCAGAAAAAAAGCGGCAAAAACGCTTAAAAAACGCAACATGTGCACACAGCCTTACTGTTGCAGTCATACAGGAAGGACTGCCCATCAAGGAATAGGACTGTATTTTTGTAAGCCGTGTTGTGTAAGCCAAAACATGGAAACATGACTGATTTTAATCAGAGTTAAGGATCAAACTCGCCAGGGGAAATTTATGGGTCACTGAAAATAATGTGCTGTCTGATTTCATGTTCGCTTTATAGGAGAAGCTTTAAAAAAACCAAGCATATGCACAAAAATAAGACGCGGATCAAACACGGACCCAACACTGAAGAAAATTGTCATGTTTCTCATACAGAAAAAAACTACCAGATATCTAAATGAATACTACTGTACATATTACCAGTTAACCCAATGTGTGCCACATAAAAACAAAGAGGAGACCAGTTCACTAAAATATATAGATTTATCTCATAAAAGGAAATATTTCAAATAACTGCAGCCAACGAGCTGCATATAATGTAATAAAAAAAGAACGTGCATTGCAGAACGTAGTCTGGAGATCTGGAGATGGACGCAGTCTCTGGAAGGTTTAGGCTACCAGGGAGACGGACGTTCCAGTCCCTGAGGTTGTGGGTCAGTCAGTGACCGGATCAGTGGCTATTACTGCACATGTCTGAAGAGCTCTGGCTTCATCTGTGTCCACTTCTCCTTTAAGTTGACCTTGATGTGTTCTGGAGCGAAGATGTAATCGATGGCTCGGTGTGACAGATCCCATATTTGATGTGGGGTCAGGTTAAATGTCTTAGCAGCGATTTCATACTCCAGGGACAGATCTGTAGCGAAGACGCCTTTATCATCAGTCTATGAAATAAACAAATAAGGTAAAAATACTGGGGAGCATTCATCATTGTGTTTGCACCACTTTTTTTTTTTTTTTTTGCAACATTAAATTTTTGTAGATGTCCAAGCAAAATTTACTAATGTTTTTTGCCATTTCTAGTACCTGTGTCAAAACCTAAAATGATGAGTAAATGATGGCATGGTTAACCTTGTGGTGTGAAGTACAACATATTTATAAACGCATTTCTAGCTGCATTACAAAAGGCGTGGAAGAAATACATTTATGTTGTAACTAGTGTTAAAAAAAAAAAAGTTGCAAATTTCACAAAATTTCAAATTATGCAACACATTGGTCTCCCTTTGCTTTCTAACAGTAAGAAGTGCGCCCATTAACAAGTATAAAATGTTGCAATTTGCATAAATACACTTTGCCTTCAAGTGCAACATCTGACAGTTTTGTCTCGGACATTTATCTAACATTGTACCTTGCTTAAGAAGTTGCCAAAAAAGTGCAATTCACCAATAGTTATTTTTTTTTTCACTATGTTCACTATACTGTAAAACTGACCCAGTAATATCTCCAGGTCAGCATGATTACACAGATACCAAACATGTATAGTTTTTTTTTCTAATTAATTGGTGTTTTTATTGCCAGTAACGCTTTCAATTTTCGGGATAAGGGGCTGTGTGAAGAAGTTTTTACTGACACCATTTGAGGGTAGATATGATGTCTAACAAAGACATTACAATTGCAATGTTGTGGCGGCCAAAACACCGTAACTCTGGCGTTTCAATTTTTTTTCCGTTACAGCGTTTACCAGTCGTATTCATTTATTTATATTTTGACAGAATGACCTTTTCCATATGCAGTGATACAAAATATATTTTTTATTTTAACTGTTTTATTTTTAATGGGGAAAAAAATGGGTGATTTGAAGTATTGTGTTTTTTTTCAGATTTTTTTTTTCACTTTTTTCTGTATTTATAGGTTCCCTTAGGGGGCTTGAAGCTGCCATCATCTGATCGCTTGTACTGTACATAGCAGTGCATCAGAAAATCACGATGTCCTATGAACGCCTGCTAAACGATAAGGACAGGCAGAACAGTGATTTTCAACGGATCCCCAGCTGTCAAAGCAACCCATTGGCAATCCACGATCACGTCATGTGGGCCAAATGACATGTGGAATGATGCGTCCCCCTGTCAGCACATGTCAAACACCTCTGTCAAGAGAATGACAGCAGCTTTTAACTGCCGCAGGCGACGCTCCGCTCCAACCACGGCTGCTAGAAGCAGATGATGGCTGAATAGTTCAGCCATCATCTGCCGGGAAACATGCAGGCACAACTTGCTACCCAGCATCAAAGTCATGAAGCCGGCATATGTCGGTAAGGGGTTAAAGAGGATCTGTCACCCTAGGGGATTATCAGCTGCGGCCACAGCCATCAGGGGCTTATCTACAGCATGCGGTAATGCTGTAGATAAGCCCCCGATGTAACCTGAAAGAAAAAAGAGTTAGATTATACTCACCCCGGCGTTCGGTCCGGTCCGATGGGTGTCGCCGTCCGATCCGGCGCCTCCCATCTTCATACGATGCCGTCCTCCTCCTTCTTGCTTCTCCCTCGGCTCCTGCGCAGACGTACTTTCTCTGCCCTACTGAGGGCAGAGCAGAATACTGCAGTGCACAGGCGCCGGACCCTCTCTGACTTTTCCCGGCGCCTGCACACTGTAGTAATTTTCTCTGCCCTCAACAGGGCAGAGAAAGTACGCCTGCACAGGAGCCGAGGGAGTAGCAAGAAGGAGGATGTCATCATATAAAGATGGGAGGCGCCTGACCGCGACACCCACCGCACCGGACGACGCTCCCCTGTGAGTATAATCTATCTTGTTTTTCTTATCTTTCAGGTTTCATCGGGGGCTTATCTACAGCATTACAAAATGCTGTAGATAAGCCCCTGATGGCTGTGGCCGCAGCTGATAGGCCGAAAATTAGGTGACAGATTCGCTTTAATAAACGTTGGCCACTATCTTTAAATATAATCTGTTAGCATGACTTCACAACCTAAATTATTTATATGTGCATGTTAGCCCATTTAAAGACAAGTCCAGCAATATCTTTACATAGCCAGACCATTCTACCATTACAGAGAAATCAGATTTATAATTGATTTACAAATGGCCATGGTAGATCTGAAGCCTCTGTCACTCCAGCTCTATTCCCCAACCAGCGCCTCCTCCTGATCCTTAACTGATGGCTCCTTTGTCTGAAGTCATACAGCATACAGGCCAGAGTGACGGAGACTTCAGATCTACCATAGCCATTTGCATATCAATTCAAATGCTAATTTCTCAATAATGGAGGAAGGGACTGGCCATGTATAGGTATTGCTGGACTTGCTACCAGGGCTGTGGAGTTGGTAAGCTAAACCTCTGACTTCTCAATTTCCCTGACCCCACAGCACTGGTCACTACTGAGCATGTACATAAAGTGCAGCACAGATTCATCTCAGCTATGACTCCCCAGCACTGGTCACTACTGAGCATGTACATAAAGTGCAGCACAGATTCATCTCCACTATGCCCCCACAGCACTGGTCACTACTCAGTATGTCCATAAAGTGCAGCACAGATTCATCTAAGCTATGACCCCACAGCACTGGTCACTACTGAGCATGTACATAAAGTGCAGCACAGATTCATCTCAGCTATGACTCCACAGCACTGGTCACTACTGAGCATGTACATAAAGTGCAGCACAGATTCATCTCAGCTATGACCCCACAGCACTGGTCACTACTGAGCATGTACATAAAGTGCAGCACAGATTCATCTCAGCTATAACTCCACAGCACTGGTCACTACTGAGCATGTACATAAAGTGCAGCAGAGATTCATCTCAGCTATGACCCCACAGCACTGGTCACTACTGAGCATGTACATAAAGTGCAGCACAGATTCATCTCAGCTATGACTCCACAGCACTGGTCACTACTGAGCATGGA
The DNA here is from genome assembly GCF_039654945.1 of Dendrobates tinctorius. Taxonomy (NCBI): domain Eukaryota; kingdom Metazoa; phylum Chordata; class Amphibia; order Anura; family Dendrobatidae; genus Dendrobates; species Dendrobates tinctorius. The sequence goes on along the minus strand of NW_027361765.1, from coordinate 17,587,621 downwards.
CATAAAGTGCAGCACAGATTCATCTAAGCTATGACCCCACAGCACTGGTCACTACTGAGCATGTACATAAAGTGCAGCACAGATTCATCTCAGCTATGACCCCACAGCACTGGTCACTACTGAGCATGTACATAAAGTGCAGCACAGATTCATCTCAGCTATAACTCCACAGCACTGGTCACTACTGAGCATGTACATAAAGTGCAGCACAGATTCATCTCAGCTATGACTCCACAGCACTGGTCACTACTGAGCATGTACATAAAGTGCAGCACAGATTCATCTCAGCTATGACTCCACAGCACTGGTCACTACTGAGCATGGACATAAAGTGCAGCACAGATTCATCTCCACTAACAGTCCAGATCCTTAGACCAGAAACAGAACAGACAGTTATAGGACATTGCATAACTTTCCCAAATTCTTATGAAGACATTTACAGCACATACTGCATTGTACTACTGCACCCAATTTATTGTATATTTAGGAGTCGGTCCATTTTATACTGACTCCACAGCCCGGCTTGCTACATGTGTGTATAAATAGCTTGGGGGGTGACATCCTGCTGACAGATTCCTTCTAAAGCTAATAAACTGAGCACAACATATTCAGAAACTTAACAATTTGTCTACTATTTTCTCCAGCCAGTCTATTTTTCCCAATTACTTAATTTCTATTCAATCAATACCCGTTGTAGTTATAGTACTCAGTTGCTATGAAACATGGATTTTTGTGAGTACTCACCGTAAAATCCTTTTCTCCGAGACGCTCATTGGGGGACACAGAGACTGTGGGTGTATGCTACTGCCGTCTGGAGGCTGACACTAGGTATACAAAAAACAAGTTAGCTCCTCCTCCGCCGCATACACCCTCGCCCCGATAGCGGGCGGAAACCAGTTTAGTGCAAAAGCAGTAGGAGAACATAAAAAACAAATTAGCCTTAATGCAGAAAGTCATGTGTCTGGAGAAGGACCACCCTACATTAAAAACAGGAATTATAGTAATTAAATAAAGAAGAGCCAACTGGCCTATAGGGTGGGTGCTGTGTCCCCAATGAGCGTCTCGGAGAAAAGGATTTTACGGTAAGTACTCACAAAAATCCATGTTTCTCCTTCGTCTCATTGGGGGACACAGAGACTGTGGGACGTCCTAAAGCAGTCCCTGGGTGGGAGGACAACTCACCGATCCAATCCGCATGCCCTCCTGTCTAAAGGTGTGCCACTGCTGCTTGGAGAATTTTTCTACCCAGGCTCGCATCCGACGAGGCCTGAGTATGCACATTGTAATGCTTACAAAAAGTGTGCAGGCTGGACCAGGTTGCTGCTTTGCATACCTGCTCTGCCGAAGCTTGGTGCCGAAGCGCCCAAGAGGCGCCCACTGCCCGAGTAGAGTGCGCCCCTACCCCTGTTGGAATCGGTGCGCCTCTAATACGGTAAGCCTCCTGAATAGTTAGGCGAATCCATCTGTCTATGGTCGACCGTGAGGCTGTGAGCCCCTTCCTGTGCCCTTCAGGAATCACAAACAACGAGTCTGTCTGGCGAAAAGGTGCTGTCCTTGCCACGTACCTCCTGAGAGCTCTTACCAGGTCTAAAGTGTGGAGCCCCCTTTCCACTCTGTGTACTGGCGCTGGACAAAACGAAGGCAGAACAATGTCCTCATTAATATGGAAAGAGGACACGACCTTCGTCAGAAAAGGCGGCGGTGGTCTAAGGACTACCTTATCCTTAAAAAAAGTCAAAAATGGGGCTCTACAAGATAATGCTCCCAACTTCGAGACCCGCCTAATGGATGTTATGGCTACCAAGAATACAACCTTCCTGGAGAGATAGGACAAAGAAATTTCCTGTAACGGTTCAAACGGGGCTTCCTGCAGGACACTCAGGACCAGGTTAAGGTCCCAGGCGTCTATGGGTGCTCTATAGGGGGGAACTAAATGAGAGACCCCCTGAATGAACATCCTGACCTGCATGTTGGTAGCGATCTTTCGCTGGAAAAGGACCGACAAGGCCGATATCTGCCTCCTAAGGGAACTCGGAGCCAACCCTGCGTCTAGGCCGGACTGAAGAAAAGCCAGGATGTTGGGGACCGAAAAGGATAATGGCGCAACCCCGTGTTCTCGACACCAATGAAAGAAAACTTTCCAAGTGTTATGATAAATTCTCGCTGAGGCCGGCTTCCGGGCGCTAACCGTTGTAGCAACCACTTCACGCCCAAACCCCGCCTGGGCCAGAATCCAAGATTCAACAGCCATGCCGTCAAACCCAGGTCCCCTAAGTTCAGGTGGCAGATCGGCCCCTGGGACAGTAAGTCTGGTCGTTCCGGTAGACGCCAAGGCACGTCTGCGAGGAGCTGCACTAGATCCGTGTACCATACTCGACGGGGCCAGTCTGGGGCCAGCAGAATTGCTGGGACCCCCTCTGCCTTGATCTTTTTGATGACCCTCGGGAGAAGTGGCAGTGGGGGAAACAGGTATGGGAGCCGAAACTGGTTCCATGGTAGGACCAACGCATCCACTGCGATTGCTCGCGGGTCCTGGGACCGAGCGACAAACGTGCCCACTTTGGCGTTCTCCCTGGAGGCCATCAGATCCACGTCCGGAGTCCCCCACCGTTGGCAAATCTGCTGGAAGACCTCGGGGTGCAGGGACCATTCCCCGGCCGCGACACCTTGCCGGCTTAGGAAATCTGCTGCCCAATTTTCCACGCCTGGTATGTAAACTGCTGAGATTACCGAGTGGCGCCTCTCGGCCCAACGGAGTACATGCTCTATCTCGCGCATGGTTGCCCTGCTGCGCGTGCCTCCCTGGTGATTCACGTACGCCACTGCCGTGGCGTTGTCTGATTGAACCCGGACTGGGCGTCCTGCTAGCAAGTGCTGAAAATGCTGCAGTGCCAACCGCACCGCTCGAATCTCCAACAACAGGTTGATCGGGAGACGAGTCTCCTGAGGCGACCATTGCCCCTGGGCCGTGTGATGGCGGAAGATTGCCCCCCAACCGAAAAGACTTGCATCGGTCGTGATCACCAACCATTGATCTGGGGGAAAGGGCTTCCCTGACGAAGAGAGGAGTCGCGCGTCCACCATTGAAGTGCCCGTCGAACCTGAGAGGACAACCTGCACTGATGATCGAGCGAGAACGGACTCCTGTCCCAAGACGCTAAGAGAGCATGCTGCAGGGGACGAAGATAAAATTGAGCAAACGGAATTGCTTCCATCGCCGCCACCATCCTCCCTAGAACCCTCATCCCGAACCGGATAGTGTGAGGGCCTGGTTGTTGAAGACTTCAAACTCCCTGCCGGAGCGCCCGAGCCTTGTCCTGAGGGAGAATTACCAACCCTCGGGAAGTGTCGAAAATCATCCCTAGGAATGAAATCCTCTGAGCTGGGGTAAGGGATGACTTCTTCCCGTTGACCAACCATCCTAGGCAAGATAGGGTATCCAGTGTGTTGCTGACGTTTTCCTCGCATGCCCGAAAGGACGGGCCCTTTACTAAGAGGTCGTCTAAGTACGGCAAAACCACTATGCCCCGAGAATGTAGAATGGCCATGACGACAGCCATCACCTTCGTGAAAATTCTGGGGGCCGTGGCCAACCCGAAAGGTAGGGCCACAAATTGGAAATGCCGACCATCGATTGCAAACAGAAGGAACCTTTGATGCGGGGGAAAAATAGGGATGTGCAGGTAGGCATCCTGGACATCGATCGAGGCCAAATATTCTCCGTGCTCCATGGACGATATGACCGACCGGAGAGATTCCATGCGAAAATGCCTGACTCTGATGAACCTGTTCAGGAGCTTTAGGTTCAGAACCGGCCTTACTGTTCCGTCCTTCTTGGGGACCGCGAACAGGTTGGAATAAAATCTTTGGGTTCTTTCGCACTCTGGTACAGGGACAATGACCCCATTGCGCTGCAGCACCTCGATGGCCCCTAACAATGCCTCTGCCCGGGATTCCGTTTTGGGAAGCCGGGAAAGAAAAAATTGTCTTGGCGGATCTCTGACAAATTCTATTTTGTACCCGGAACACACTAATTCTGCCACTCATGCGTCGTGCGCCACTGCGACCCAGACGCGGCAGAACCTGAGCAGACGTCCGCCTACTCTGCTGTCCTCGGGTACCGGATGCCTCGAGTCATTTTGCTGAGGGCCTCTGGGACCTGGCCCCCCTTGACCTGGGCGGGCGGCCCAGCATCCTGCCCAGCGGGTTGGTTTTATACGTGACCTGACGCTCTTTGTCTTAGCTATAGCGAGCTGGGGCGGGGGTACTGGCCTCTGCCATCCACCCGGGGGTGCGAAATGCTCGAAAGCGCGCCTGAGGTTGACGAAATGGCAGTCTAATCTTCTGTTGTGGAAGAAAGCTGCTTTTTCCCCCTGTAGCGTCTGAAATGAGTTTGTCTAATTTCTCCCCAAATAGCCGATTACCCTGAAAAGGCAGGGAAGTCAAAGACTTCTTAGAAATCGAATCAGCCCGCCATAGCCTTAACCACAAGGCTCTCCTAATGGCGATTGCATTTGCCGCCGCTAGTGCCGCGCCATTAGCCGCATCCAAAGATGCATTAATTAAATAGTCACCCGCCATTGCGATCTGACTTGCTACCTCAGCCACTTCCGTCGGCAATTCTCTATCCTGTAGGACCCTATTCAAAGAATCTGACCATGACATCATGGCTTTGGCTACCCACGTTGCCGCAAAAGAAGGAAAGAGCGCTGATACCGATGCCTCATACACCGAGCCCGAAGCCGCGGGCTAAATTAGAGACGGTCCACCCGCTTGGTATGCTGGCGGACCGCTACCCCGCGATCTGACTCCCCATGCCACTCCGTCTGCTGGCGGCTCCCCGGGCCCACTGAGTCTCCCGGACCGCACCGGTACCAGGAGGGAGGAGGGAAGTGACGGCGCGAGGAAGGTTAGATGAGCGGAGGGAGGGAGGCTTTAGCCATTCTAAAGACTGTCCCTCCCAGCCAAATGGCCGCCTGACTCCTGCAGGGCCTCTCCACCCGGGGGTAAGCCTGACTACTATCCCTGGCTCCGAAAAACGCTGCCCATGGCCCTCTCCAGCTCCTACCTGCGCTCTAGCTCGATAGCCAGCACCTGAGGTATTTCCGTTTAGGACGGTGCAGGCACCCTAACTCCATCCGCCTTGCATGGGCGAGGAGAGGGACCGTCCGCCGCCATGCAGCACCACCGTCATGTGTTGGTGGAGCAGTGGGGGCCGCACAGACTAGTCTTGTGCCTCTGTGCAAGCCCATAGTTTCAATACCTAGGGGTGGACAGGGCTAAGTCTGGCATAGTGTCCCATGTCGCGGGAAAGGAAACGTGCAGGGACACTCGCACGTGGTCGCCCGTTGCTGGTTTGGGGAAATCGGATCCTTTCAATAGGATGCGTTGCCCCTGTCTTATCTTCATAAAATAAAAAACAAAGAAAAAAAATAGATGTCTGGGGAAAAGTCCCAGAGATGTCCCTCGGTGCGGGAAAGGATACGCGGAGGCGATACTCAACGCGTGCTCGCCCATTGTTGGTTTGGGGAGATCGGACCCTTTCTATAGGATCCGTCGCCCCTGTCTCATCTTCATGGTAAACTAGAAAAAAATAGTCTGGAGAGATCCAGACTGCGTGTGCCTCCATAAGACACTAAGCAAAAAACTGGTTTCCGCCCGCTATCGGGGCGAGGGTGTATGCGGCGGAGGAGGAGCTAACTTGTTTTTTGTATACCTAGTGTCAGCCTCCAGATGGCAGTAGCATACACCCACAGTCTCTCTGTCCCCAATGAGACGAAGGAGAAATTAGTCAGCAGTATAACAGGATATATTTTCCTCAACTTCCTAGTCATGTCAGAAACATTTCTCTTTTTTTGCCACCTAGTGAATAGGACATCAATATTTGGAAATAATAGTGCACATATTTAATAAATTAGACACATTTTGTGACTCCCTTTTTTCGTTAAAACAAAAGTGCTAAGTACTAAGAAGTTCTATTCTGGTGCATATTGTTTAGTAAAACTGCTTGGTTGTAGCTGAATAGTAAGATGGGGCATTAGGCAATAGTAAGGGTCAAATACAGTACTATTAATATTCTGCCAATTGCATGCAAAGGATGGAAGATATCGGGAGATGAATCAATGCAAAACACAATTTTATGGCAGAATTGCAATTAAAGGGAATTTGGAACCAGGTTTTTACCACCTAATGTAGTAACAGAGACCCTGACTGCAATGTGTCACTGGGCTGCTAGCTGTGGTTTTGATAAAATCACCATTTTATCAGCAGGAGATTATCACTAGAGGACTAGTTAACCTGCTGCCATGTATTCCTCTAGATTTTTGTATAACTGCGTCCCCACCAATGACTGGGCAGCTTTCTGCCTATGCACAGTGTACACAGAAAGCTGTCAATCAGTGGTGTGGGCGGGGTTATACAGAGCTAGCAGTCCTCTTGAATGCTGAGATCTGCTGCAGATAGGACAGTCCTTTATCAAAATTGCACCAGTCAGTCAAGTAAATGATATATCACTGGAATCAGGGTCTTTGCCCGTACATCATGCTGTTTTCCAGGGTGGTAGCAAAAACCTGCTGACAAGATTCCTATTTGGGAAAAAAAAGCATTGCCGAATGATTTTTGGAGGTAGCAGGATTTCCCTGTAAATTCTGCACTCCGTGCAGTCATGTTGCAGGATACCTACTGTACATGTACCTCATTACCAAACTCAGCTAAATAATGCTGTTTTTTTATTATACACGTTTTAAGAACGGTGACAATTAAGTGATAGACTTACACATAATACAGACGGATGATCCAGGTTGTACCAAAATCCAAAATGATGCTTGTCATAGGAAGAGACCGTCTGTCCTTTAACATTTGAGGTCAAGCAGAGTTCTAGGCAGAGTAATAATTACTTACAGTATTATATTCATTCCATGCGGTTATGAAAACACCTAGCTGGTGGCAAGGTCAATAAAACATGAAGCGGAACAACAATGGCGTAGAACAAAATGTTATCGTCTAAAAATACCAGGTCGCTCCGAGTCCTCATCACTTAACATTCATAATACATACATAGCGGAGGACTTCATATTTAGCACCGCTAACAGCCATAATGTAAAACTGCACACGGTTAGTCACGGCAGAGATTAATGGGAAAGAAGCGCATGTGGCATCTGACTCATTGTTTCACATCCAGCAGGGCTGACTCATTTTCAAAGAGATTTTCAGGACAAAGCTACGTTTAGTATAGCTGTATATAGAAAATATTACATTTGGATGTTAAGATTTTACCAACTGATCTGCCTGATAATAGTTTCTTATATTGATTTGTTAAGATTAAAGAGGACTTGTCACTTGCTCAACCAGATTGATTTAAGTAACTTGTTAATCTCTCCTGATTTTGCTACTTTTTTTTGTTTTGTGTTGTGTCGCTTCATTACAGAGATATTCACATTTGCTTTTAGAGAGCACTATGTGAAATCTCCTCTTGTAGTGCAGATGGGCGATTCTTCAGTTTTCTCTAGATAGATAAAAATGCATGTAATTGTATCCCCCAGATGCTGAAAATCACAGGTCGGCAGCATCGGAGTCTGCTAGATCGGCTGCCAGGTCGTGATTGGCCCCCAGAGAAGGCTCTGAAGAAACGCATAGCTGAACTACAAGCAAAAATTTCACATAATCCGCTCCAAAAGCAACAAATGTGAATGGAGTGATGAAACATAAAATGAAAAAGGCGGCAGAATCAGGGATTTAGGTATTTAATTCAAATTTTTTTTTTTTTTTTTTTTTTTTTAAGGAGTGACAGGTCCTTTTTAAATTTCGTTTTACCAAGGTAATGAATTAACCTCTACTCTTAAGATAGGGGACAACTAACTGATCACTGGAGGTTCCACCGCCAGGACCAACAACAATCCCATCTGAATGGAATGGAGGTCAGGCATACTCACACCCGCTCCATTTACTGTCTGTGGGACTGCTGGAGAAAGCAGAGTACAGCTTTTAATGGCGATCCCATTGACCATGAAAGAAGTGTAGGTGCTCATGCTCGACCGTTCAGTAACTCCTCTGTTCTAATAATGGGGGGTAACTAAGCAACACCTTTGAAGAAAAGCTCAATTTAAAACCTGCTTTAGTAGACATGAAACCTTTTTCTGTACTATTGTGTCTAGATGCCTTATAACCTCTCACAGTAGCAGGCCCAAATCCTGAACTGCACCCCTGAAAGTATCTATGTGGTACATCATGGTTTCCTGTGCAGTGTGGTCATGGAGACCACGTGTGGCTACCACAAGGCCTACTTCATACCTGACTTACATAGGGATAGATATGTGTGCTCATGGATGGATCACTCCTTATACTGACAAACCCGTTAACAGGAGCAGACGGGTAGGCCGGGGTCACACTTGCCAGTGTGATGCGAGAAACTCGGCAGCACAGAAAGACATGCAGCCGCACACTCCAGTCCGAGTGCCAGCGGCAGCGCCGGGTATTGATGCGAGTTTCTCGCATCACACTCGTAAGTGTGACCCCAGCCTTACAAGGACGATAATCAGCCTTCTTTATTATCCAGCCGCACTTTCCGCTATTACCAATCTAAATGTGCTAATAGCATTAAATATCTGCTGGCAAATGCAAGAAGTGTCTCAAACAAAATGAATGAACTGGAGACTGTTAGGTCAGTCACAGAATATGATGTGCTGGGCATTACGGAAACAGGGCTGGATGACTGCCATGACTGGGTGACAAATGTAGAGGGTTACACTACATTTAGAAAGGACAGGAAAGACAAAAAAGGTGGAGGGGTATGTATTTTCATCAAATACAAATTAAGACCTGTGCTCAATGATGACATTGGGGGGAGCTGCGACAATATAGAGTCATTATTGGTAAATATATATGGGGATGGCAATAATGGAAAGCTGCTAATTGGAGGATTAAATGCTGCTACAAATTAAAAAGGCAGCAAATACAGTGCCTTGCGAAAGTATTTGGCCCCCTGGAACTTTTCAACCTTTTCCCACATATTATAAAGATACCAAATGTACCTTTTCCCTTCAAACATAAAGATACCAAATGTAAATTTTTGGTGAAGAATCAACAAGTGAGACACAATTGTGAAGTTGAATGAAATTTATTGGTTGTTTTAAATTTTTGTGGAAATTCAAAAACTGAAAAATGGGGCGTGCAATATTATTCGGCCCCTTTAACTTAATACTTTGCTGCGCCACCTTTTGCTGTGATTAAAGCTGCAAGTCGCGTGGGGTATGTCTCCTATCAGTTTTGTACATCAAGAAACTGAAATTCTTGCTCATTCTTCCTTGGCAAACAGCTCGAGCTCAGTGAGGTTTGATGGAGATCGTTTGTGAACAGCAGTTTTCAGCTCTTTCCACAGATTCTCGACTGGATTCAGGTCTGGACTTTGTCTTGGCCATTCTAACACCTGGATAGGTATATATGTGATCCATGCCATTGTAGATTTTGCTTTATGTTTGGGATTATTGTCTTGTTGGAAGACAAATCTCCGTCCCTGTCTCAGGTCTTTTGCAGACTCCAACAGGTTTTCATGAAGAATGGTCCTGTATTTGGCTCCATCCATCTTCCCATCAATTTTAACCATCTTCCCTGTCCCTGCTGAAGAAAAGCAGGCCCAAACCATGATGCTGCCACCACGTTTGACAGTGGGGATGGTGTGTTTAGGGTGATGAGCAGTGTTGCCTTTACGCCAAACATAACGTTTGGCATTGTTGCCAAAAAGTTTGATTTTTGTTTCATCTGGTGTGTCTCCCAGGTGGCTTGTTGCAAACTCTAAAACAACACTTTTTATGGATATCTTTGAGAAATGTCTTTCTTCTTGCCACTCTTCCATAAAGGCCAGATTTGTGCAGTGTACGACTGATTGTTGTCTATGGACAGACTGTCCCACCTCAGCTGTATATCTCTGCAGTTCATCCAGAGTGATCATGGGCCTCTTGGCTGCATCTCTGATCAGTCTTTTCCCTGTTTTAGATGAAAGTTTAGAGGGACGGCCGGGTCTTGGTAGATTGGCAGTGGTATAATACTCCTTCCATTTCAATATGATCGCTTGCACAGTGCTACTTGGGATGTTTAAAGTTTTGGAAATCATTTTGTATCTAAATGCGGCTTTAAACTTCTCCACAAAAGTATCACAGACCTGCCTGTTGTGTTCCTTGGTCTTCATGATGCTCTGTGTGCTTCAAACAGAACCCTGAGACTATCACAGAGCAGGTGCATTTATATGGAGACTTGATTACACACAGGTGGATTATATTTATCATCATTAGTCATTTAGGATAACATTGGATCATTCAGAGATCCACAATGAACTTCTGGAGTGAGTTTGCTGCACTGAAAGTAAAGGGGCCGAATAATATTGCACTCCCCACTTTTCAATTTTTGAATTTCCACAAAAATTTAAAATAACCAATAAATTTCATTCAACTTCACAATTGTGTCCCACTTGTTGATTCTTCACCAAAAGTTTACATTTGGTATCTTTATGTTTGAAGCATGATATGTGGGAAAAGGTTGACAAGTTTCAGGGGGCCGAATACTTTCGCAAGGCACTGTAATAATTGCGTCCTTCTTATAGGGCATATCAACTATCCAGACAATCAATCGGACATAGAATCATCTGATTTTGCTAAAGGCTGCAAGTTCTTATTCACAATTCAGGACAACTACCTCTCTCAGCTGGTAGATAAACCAACCAGGGGAGGTAATCTGCTGGATCTAGTCCTGTCAAAACAGACGAGATTCAATTTTAGATCTTCAGGTCTGGGAGTATTTGGGATACAGAGATCATAATATGGTAAATTTCAATGTAATTTTCAATTAAACGGGGAAATGCAAAGCCTGGAACTTTAGGAAAGATGATCTCAACAAATTAAGAAAAGAGCTTAATCGTTTAGACTGCAACCATGTCATAATAACTGGGGATACCAACCATAAATGGGGTGTTTAAGGATATACTGCGGGAATCCTGTAGAAAACGTATACCCTCTGCTATTAAAATGTCCACATATAAAAAGAAGCCATTATGGATAAATAAGACAGTACAAAAGTTAAATAAGAAAAGCAAAAATAATTCAAAATCAGTGGTTAGCACTTCAGCCTTGCAGCACTGGGGTCCTGAGTTCAAATCCCACCAAGGACAATATCTGCAAGGAGTCTGTATGTTCTCCCCGTGTTTGCGTGGGTTTCCTCCCACACTCCAAAGACATACTGATAGGGATTCTAGAGTGTAAGCTCTAATGGGGACAGTGATGATAATGTCTGTAACGCGCTGTGGAATTAATGGCGCTATATAAATGATTAAAATAAATAAAAATAAATAAAATCTTGAAATCTTGAAGGCCGAGAATACAGAAATTCCAAAAAAAAACAAAACAACTGATAGTGTCAACAATAACAACAAGATAATTATAGAAAACAAAGAAAAGGCTGATATTAACCCCTTACTGACATCGGGCGTAATAGTTCACCAATGTCAATATCCCCGGCTTTGATGAGCCCACATCAAAGCCGGGACATGTCAGCTGTTTTGAACAGCTGACATGTGGCCGCAATAGCCGCAAGCGGAATCGTGATCCCCCGCGGCTATTAAATAGGTAAATACCGCTGTCAATATCACAAGCAGCACAACCTGTTCACCTGGGGCAAGGTGCTGCCAATAACAATAATTTTTTTGCCAGCATAAATGATCCGATCAGCCAGCGAACAAATGTTTTGCTTGTTCATCAGGTGATCTTTGGCATTTTTGTATGGTTTACCTTGTCCAATTTTGGAACCATGTTGAGCAAGGTGAAAAAAGTGTCTAAACCTTAAAATAAAAACATTGAAAGGCATGGAAACAGATAATATTGTTCTAGATGACAATCTGTAGTATGATTTACACCGATCATGAAAACCCTCATCTACATCGTAATATAATCACTGTAGATCTGTCATGAAAATGGCAAAATGTATCGTACAGTACTATTAATTGATCTACACAGCATATCATTAATGGCACATGAAGCAACAAGAAACTGGCACATAAAGCAATAATAATACTTAACCATCATACGATATAGCGGTATAAGCCGTTTAAATATACAAAAGCAGAACGAATACCTACCCATGGGTATGCGATGTTCCTTAACCACTTCAACAATTTTTGGAGAGTTACAGAGGAAAGTCCCGTGTCCTATTCTGTCTGGTGGAAGTCCAAGTAGAAGCATAGTCTCCTCTTCTTGACTGGCCACCTATAATCAATGAGTTGCCTATATATCAGGAATCGGCATCAATCATTCTACCTCAGTCCAATTACACACTTAAAATATTGCTGCCTGTCGTTTGGAAATATGAGTTATATGGCCTGGTTTTTGGGTGGAGGTCTACTTATCGAATGCTGTAACACTTTCAGGATAAAGACCTTTTCATTCTTTAGGAATTATGATACATTCTTATAGTATAAAATAAAAAATAAAATCAAAACATTTGACTTCCTTTTTCTGCAACCAAGTTCCTAGCAAAATACCCTTAATTGTGGTAACACAATGTAACCATTATCTTGCAATGTTTTTGTTGGAAATTGGACAAAACTGCAATAGAGATACTTTTATAATTTACATTAATTTTACAAATACTTAAATATTTTTTACCTAAATATAATCCTATTTATCTTGTATATATAACATCACATCAACAGCTTGTGCCATTAATTCAGTCTGAGCTCACTGATTGGCTGCAGCGCTGTCAACATGATATCAGCACTTCAATATACAGAAATCTAGACTACACATACACACATCGATCATATCGTGAATATATGAAATACCTCTGACAAATGAAGAGCTAGTTTGAGGCCAGATCTTCTAGCTTCAGTGAGCGGATCCATGAAGTCTTTTCCGTGTCCAACCTAAAATCATCAAAGTCATCATTATCGTTCCACAACCAGTCTACTGAAATACAAGTTACACAACTGCAACTCTACGCAAATAAGAAAACGTTCCCAATTTGATATATTCTTCTGGATTCAAAAAGGTTTCCTATAGTTTTATACAGTTCTATCTTAAAAAGTTTTTCTTGTTTGTTTTTCTTTGTAAGGAAATGAGCCATACTTACCCGCTGTCCCCCTCAATCACGGACTGCAGGGTTGGGAGATAACCAAATCCAGCTTATCACAAAGGTTCGAAATTAGGTTAAACTTGTCTGATGGCAACTAAAGACACCCATACACATGAGTTGGCTATTCGGTTTGTCTGACCCGTGACCATCTTGCCCGACTTTCCCACACACCGTAGCGCTTGCTCTGCCAAGCACTCCTGGGTTCTCTATTAGGCCGGCGTCACACTACCTTAGAATATGGGCGAGTGCTATGCGAGAAAACATCGCATAGCACTCGGCCCAGTGTTAACCTATGGGGCAGCTCACATCACCGCTTCTTTTCTCGGGCGTATTCAGTGTGCGCATAAAATCGCAGCATGCTGCGATTGTCACTGAGACTCGGCCGAGACTCGCCAATGCAAGCCTATGGGTCCGAGAAAAGAAACTGCACAGCACTCGCATGGTCCGGGTGTCCTTTGAAAAGTCGGCAAGTCATGTGTAATATCATATGGACAGGGATCTCCGGTATGGAAGTTAGGGTAAATCCCTCAGAGCTCTGATTCTCACCTCAGGCTTCTATTAAAGGGATCATTGGTATGGAAGTCATGGCAAATCCACTCAGCGCTCTGGTTCTGACGCCAGGCTGACGGGATGATGTGGGATATTATGGGTAGCAGTCCGGTAGCTCTGGCTGACGGGATGATGTGGGATATTAGTGGTAGTTGTCCGGTGGCTCTGGCTGATGGGATGATGTGGGACATTAGGGGTAGTAGTCCAGTGGCTCTGGCTGACGGGATGATGTGGGATATTATGGGTAGTTGTCTGGTAGCTCTGGCTGATGGGAAGATGTGGGATATTGTAGTGAATGTGGCCATGCGGAATGGGCGGGGCTCTACACTCAGCTTTATATACATAGATATAATCATTATAATTTTTTAGTTAGTTACTATGCCCGGGCAGTGTGTGTATATATATATATATATATATATATATATATACACACACACACATATATACATACACACACACACACTGTATATATACACATGCATTATATGCAAGGTTTTCACCTCACGGGGCACACCTGTGATGTGAAAACCATTTCCAGTGACTACCTCTTGAAGCTCATCAAGAGAATGCCAAGAGTGTGCAAAGCAGTAATCAAAGCAAAAGGTGGCTACTTTGAAGGACCTAGAATATAAGACATATTTTCAGTTGTGTCACACTTTTTTGTTAATTATATAAATCCACATGTGTTAATTCATTGTTTTGATGCCTTCAGAGTGAATCTACAATTTTCAAAGTTATGAAAATAAAGAAAACTCTTTGAATGAGAAGGTGTGTCCAAACTTTTGGTCTGTACATGCGGCATATACCAAGGTGATGCACTTTCCCCATTGCTGTTCTGCATAGGCTTGAACCCCCTCAGTCAGATAATTACAGTCTGGCTATGGATACAAGTTCAAGAGGGGAAGCACCATCAGCCATTTCCTCTACATGGATGACATCAAGCTGTATGTGAAAAATAAACGACACACGAATTCATTGATCCACCTGACAAGGATCTACTGTACAGTGAAGACATCGGGATGTCCTTTAGACTGGAGAAGTGCGGCCGGTTGGTAATAAAGAGAGGCAGGGTAGTCAAGACTGATGGAGTGGAAATACCAGCAGGGCACATAGCAGATGTAGATACATGCTACAAGTACCTCAGCATCCCACATGGATACGTTAACCAAGATGAGGAGGCAAGGAAAGCGGCAACATCCAAATACCATCAAAGGGTAAGACAGGTCCTGAAGAGCCAGCTCAATGGGAAGAATAAAATCCGTGCCATCAATACATATGCCCTGCCAGTTATCAGATACCCTGCTGGCATAGTGTGCTGGCCAAAAGAAGAGATGAAAGCTGAAGATGTGAAGACACAAAAGCTCATCACAATGCATGGAGGTCTCCACCCTAAGTCTAACACCCAAAGATTACATACAAACAGAATGGAGGGTGGTCGAGGCTTGATAAGCATCCAAGCCACCATCACGGATTAAACAAGGATTATCCAGGAATACATCAGAAAAATGGCACCAAAAGATGAGATGCTGAGAGAAAGCCTAAAGCATCAACAACAACAGATCTGGAAGGAAGTAAAGAAACATGAAGCACCACGGCAAGACAAGCCGCTGCATGGGATGTACCATCGACAGATAATGGAGGTGGCAGACATGGAGAAATCCTACCAATGGCTGGAGAAAGCTGGACTTCGAGACAGCACAGAGGAACTAATCATAGCGGCACAAGAGCAAGCACTAAGTACCAAATCCATAGAAGCAGGAATATACCACACAAGACAAGACCCAAGGAACAGACTATGCAAAGGAACCTCAGAAACCGTCCAACACGTAGTGTCAGGATGCAAAATGCAAGCAGGAACAGTGTATATTGAACGCTACAACCCAGTAGCGGGAATTGTATACAGGAACATCTGCACAGCGTATGGGCTAAGTCCAGGTGGGGAGACCCCAGAAAAAGTGGTGGAGAATGAAAAGGCTAAAATCCTGTGTGACTTCAAGATCCAGATGGATAAGCAGGTGTTGGCTAACCAACCAGACATTGTGATAGTAGACGAGGATCAGAAGACAGCAATGATAATAGATGTGGCAGTGCCAAGTGACAGCAACATCAGGAAGAAGGAATAAGAGAAGTTGGAGAAATACAAAGAAGATGTGGAAGGTGAAGGCAACAATGATTCCAGTGGTGATAGGAGCACTTGGAGCAGTGACCCCCCCAAGTTGGAAAAATGGCTATAACAGATCCCAGGAGCAAAATCTGTACTCTCTGTCCAGAAAAGCGCAATGCTGGGAACAACTAAGATCCTGTGCAGAATCCTCACACTCCCAGGCCTCTGGTAGAGGACCCGAGAATGAGGAAGGGCAAAAAATTCATATGGCGTTTACAGTAAAATCGCAGAGACAGTTTAGAATAGATAGAATGCATAGATATATATAGAGGTCAGTGATATACATAATATATTATATATACACACACACACTGTATAAAGCAATTCATGTTCCTCGTTCTGTAAAATCACAGCAGGAGCTGACAGGATAGAAGAGATGGATTACATACAGTAAATACAAATAGAATAGCTAGATATATAGATGTCTGTGATAAGTACAATTAGTGCAGTGTGTGTGCACCTTAGGCTAATTTCACATTTTGCGCTTTTCCATGCGTTTGTGTTTTTTATGCGCATTTGTTCTCTAGGGGTTAAAACCAGTGTCTACACATTTTTACGCCAAAACCGCATGCGCACGAAAACGCAGACGAACGCATGTCCATGTGCACGCCTGCGTTCCCATAGACTGTAATGCGTTATTTTGTCGCATTCCATGCGCAAGCATGCGCATTCTGTTTTTTTACGCCTTTCGGCGGCCCCAAAAATGCAGCAGGTTGCGTCTGGCGCGCCTAGGCGCACACCCTGAAAAAACGCATATGAACGCGTGCAAACGCAAGACCATGCGCTCGCCATGTTAAACATAGGTACGCATGATGCATGCACATGGACGCGCACGATGTGCTACGCAAAAAAACCCTAACGTGAAACCAGCCTTACTGTGCATGTATTCAATAAAATTTTTCTTGGAAAAAAATGGCATGGTCTCACATGCAATTTTCGTAACCAGCAGAGGAAAAACCGACAGCTGGGGGCTGATGTTTATAGCTTGGGAAGTGGGTAATACCCATGGAGCTTCCTAGGCTATTAATATCAGCTCACAGCTGTATAATTAGCCTTTACTGGCTATTAAAATGGAGGACCTCAAAAAAATGAAGTGGGTCCCCCCATTATTAATAACCAGCAAACACTACGCAGACAGCTGTGGGCTGATATTAATAGCCTAGAAAGGGGCCATGGATACTGCTACCCAGGCTAAAAACATCTCTGGCACTTAGCCTCACTCTTCCCAATTGCCCTGTAGCGGTGGCAAGTGGGGTGATAGTTGGGGGGGTTGAAGTCACCTTTGTATTGTCAGGTGACATTAAGCCCCGAGGTTAGTAATGGAGAGGCGTCAATAAGACACCCCCATTACTAACCCCATAGTCACATTGTAAGAAAACACAGACAAAAAAAAAAAGGAAATTCTGGCAATTAAAATTTATTTATTGCCTTCTCATGTTTGCCTTTTTGGTTGACCATAATAATTTTAGATTTTGATAGATCAGATGTTTACAAATGTTGTCTAACCGAATATGCTTATTGATTTTAATTTTTTTTTTTAAAGGGACTATGCAGATCATACAATTGGTGACCTATTCACACCCAGCACCCCACAGCTCTGTTGAAATGTTCTGCAACAACCAGATATTTTTTCTATCTCCCATTCACTTATATCTGAGATAAGGTGCATTCCTCAGCAATGGCCACTAAACAATTCATATTGTAGAAGATTTCAGCTTGCTGGTGGCGGCCCGGCCAGAGTGTCAGACCCCCACCAATCTTATATTGTTGACCTATCCTGTAGATACGGTAGGTCAGGAATTGTTTAGTCTGGCAATCTTATTATTCTTTATTATTACTGTACTTTTCACTTTTTTCCAGTCTTCAGTGTCAGCCAGTGTCCGATAAATGCTGCCCGTACATCGGACAGCATGCATCACATAAAGTTCCCTTTATTGTTAAACCAAATACCAACAGAAATTAAACTACCCAACTACATAATAAACTATTCCATCTTTATCAGGTAAAGTACAATAAAAACATACAATTAAAAAGCTGAAATAAAGGAGGGATTTTTCAGAGACAGAAGTGGTAATCAATCATATATACACATAATGAAAGATATAATATAACAAGACTAATATAAATATATACTGGTATACACACTCTCATAAAGAATTTTACAAAGTGCAGAATATATCAGGAGATGGATGGTTCCAATAACCAAGCAATAAATACGGCAGATGCCACAGCGCCACCTAGTGGTTTAAAGGTGATAGTATTATTTAGGGGAAAATAATGTCCTTATAGATCATATATAGACATATATTACATGAACAGCATTCCGTCCTGTTTTCTTACTTGATCAAGATACTTGGTGTTTATACCTCCACCAGCTGCATAATACCCATGGAAGACTTTATGTAGCACTGGTCTGCACTTTACTTTATACTTACCTCATCTTCCATGGATATTGTACAGTGGTTGTTATATATGCTCTGACTACATTATATATTTTCTTTTGGGTATGTTCAGCTTTTGCTCTGTGTCTCTTTATTAAATAGTGGTATGAATCACTTGTTGCACAATATTTTATTAATAAGCAAACAATAATTATATTCATTTTTTATTTATTTATTTATTGATGTATACGGTGCAGTGAGTGTTTTATACATACACATCTTAACTTAGGGGAAAATAATGTCCCTGTAGATCCCCTAAATAATACTATCACCTTTCCACCACTAGATGGCGCTGTAGCATCTGCCGTATTGCTTGGTTATTGTAACCATCTCCTGATATATTCTGCACTTTGTAAAATTCCGTGTGTGTGTGTGTGTATGTATATATATCAATCAAGAAAAAGGGCAGCACTACCAAAATAATACAGCAATTTCAATAAGAAATAAAGAAAAGCATCATTTTACTCCAACCCTGGTTTGCTGAGTTCTTGCTGGATTTCCTTCTTGTTCTCCTATTGAAGGATTTACTCCTAATCCAGTCCGTGCAGGTACTTGATTACCAGGTGGGAAAGACCCATGAGTCTCATTGCTGCAGCTGGACACTGACTATATATATATATAGTCTTGTTATATTATATATTTCATAATGTTTATAATAGCATGGCCCGTGCAAGATTTTCACACATTGGTCGTCGGGGGCGCAGGCAATTTCATAAAAAGCAAGCTGCTCAAATGTAAATGTATTTCATGAGCTGATGAGCACAGACAGGTATTTATATATGTAGATTGGTAATACAATAAATGGTTTTGATAGGTAGAGGCCAATCAATGTTTTCCGTTTGAGGTGCCACCCGCAGGTCATTGTGTCTTTCTGCAGAAAATTAATGTTTAAACTGTATTTTGTGATCAAATCGTGAATGTGTGGTTTGTTTGGATCTTTTCTTGTTGAAGGGGGCAAGTTTACCTTTCAAATGGTGTATCGTGTATGTGTGGGTGCAGTATGAACGGAGATACAAATGAATCACCGAAAAACAGTGTGCAGAAATAGTAGAATCGATGATTACCACTTCTGTCCCTGAAAAATCCCCCCCTTTATTTCAGCTTTTTAATTGTATGTTTTTATTGGACTTTACCTAATAAAGATGGAATATTTCATACTCCCTTATATTGGTTAAACAGTGACTTGTATTCGTTTGAAGCATGTTGGCGTTACACATATATGTCTGGAACCATGAAGCTAGGAACCATGAAGCTGTATTTTTAATGATGTGTGAATAACGAAGTATCTGCTTGAATTATAGGCTCTGGATAGTAGACGTCTAATCTATGTTTTTCTGCTTTGTTTTTGTTTTTTAGCCACACTTGTCTTCAAAACCAGAGATATGATTTCCCACGTATGTACATTTCCATGATGCTGATAAAACCGGTTGTATCTGCTTGTGTTTTACGCATGGTCTCTGAAGCAAGATACAGCACCTATGCTTGTTTCCTGAATACTATCTCGCTCACCCTACCTTCTAGGACCAGATGGCACACAGGAGATAAGGCCACTTTGTCACAAAGTCCTTCTATGACACTAGGCAACAAGCTCGGGGGCCTCCACAAGGATAAGAGCGCAGGAATACATTCTGTCTCTGTTCTGCAAGAAGATACAGCATGGCTACATGGGCTACTATCTATCAGAAACATCTCACACTTATTTCAAAACAAAAAAGGTATTCTTGTAAAAGCTCTTCTATGTTTAGGTCAACCTAGAAAACAATGTACATGGCTCTGTGCTGGATCATAGATTTAGTTGTTTTTCTTGCTGTTAGAAAAAAAGAAATAATTGTTTTACAAATGTGTTATACATTTACATAATGGTTAACCCCTTAATCAACCCTTAAGTGGGTTCTGCGGGAATTTTAAAATATCCTAAATACTTATCATTAATAAATCAAAATCAAACCTGTTTAAGGAGGTAATTCATATATAGAGTTTAAATATCAGCCTGTCCGAGAAGGTGCCTGTGCAGTAGAAAGCTCCCCTGCTGTGACCTGGAGATAATCTACACCGTGTATTGCCACTCAGAAAGACAGCAGTGTGAGCAGTCTCTTCTTGCCACAGCATCCATGGTATCTACACTATTAGTTTCAACGGTTTTATTGAAAAGGAAACATAAAACATGAAATACATTCATATTAGAGTACAAGGATCACCTCGCAGGGGGAAATATACAAGAAAATACACAATATGTCATACTTTATCCTTGACTTCGTAATCTAAATTTGTAGAAATTTGTAGAAGAACAATTATAACACGACTAATCTAGTCTTAACGAGGTGGGGAGGGAGAGAGGGGAGTATGTAATAAGTGTCA
This sequence comes from Dendrobates tinctorius, assembly GCF_039654945.1. Classification (NCBI taxonomy): domain Eukaryota; kingdom Metazoa; phylum Chordata; class Amphibia; order Anura; family Dendrobatidae; genus Dendrobates; species Dendrobates tinctorius. Next base: position 17,566,996 of record NW_027361765.1, on the reverse strand, counting down.
ATAGTATAGAGTAAATAGGTACTAGAGAGTTTGTTTTAGAGACTATAATTGTAAGAGACAACTACCATGTCAGTCCGCTATGTGGATAAAGATATCCTGGAAAGGTCATCATCCCCATAAGCCTGAATCCAAGGGTCCCAGATATTTCGAAAAGCGTCGAGTGCATCAGATCTGATGGCTTCTATTTTCTCGTATAACATCAAATTAACCCTTCTCTTCACCTGCGTTATTGATAGCATACTAGTCTTCCATCTGCTAGCTATGTGGTTTCTCGTTGCCATAGCAATAAAGTCAATAAGACGGCAAGTCCCATTATTAGCATTGATTGGTCTGTCTCCCAGTAGTAGTACTGATGGCGACAGAAGCAATTTCTTACCCAATATATTGTAAATTAGTTTTACCACATCTTTCCAGAGAGACTTTACCATCGGGCATGTCCACCATATGTGGAGGGTATATCCCCACTATCCGTGCACCCTCTAAAACAACCGCCAGGGACTGAATGGTAGATATTGTGCAGGAAGCTAGGTACGTAGCGAATCCTATGGAACAGTTTAAGAGATGTTTCGGTGAGTGAAACTTGATTGCTACCCCTCGTTATATTCTCGTAACACCTGTACCACCTTTGAGGTGTGAGGGAGATTTGTAGGTCTGCTTCCCATTGCTCCATAGATTTCAGTTTAGAGCCGTCTCTAGGTTGATTAAATGTAGAATAGAGTTGGGATATAAGGCCATTACCCAGGGTTCATATAAACATTTTAACTCGTACGTTGTAGGTTTTATGTTTGGTGAGCCTACTGTTAGGTTTTGCAGAAAGTGGAAAATTTGTTCCAGTCTGAAAGCCTCAGACCTCGGGACTTGATATTTCGCGACAAACTCTTGTTTTGACATTAGTTTAAAAGTGAGTCGATAAATTCTGCAGCCTAGTTATTTTATTCTGGTGCCACCACGAGTGGTTCCAAGACGTAATTCCTGGCAGAAATATGGGGTTATTAAACAAGTTTAAAAGTGGGAGGTGTGAGATTGTAGTGCGAATTGGAATCTGTTCGCTCTCCCGAGACTTCGGTAAGGGTCCTGTGGCCCAGATTAGGCTCTCCAAGGAATAAGGTGCTATCTGTGAGTTTTCTATTTGCGGCCAGATGGGAGTGTGTTGTTCTGCGTTGACCCCTGCCAGCTGGGCATTCTGGGCCGCCCTGTAATAAAGAGTAAAGTTTGGCAGAGAGACTCCTCCCTGTCTTTTATGTCTGAACAAAATTTGCTGAGAGATACGGGGCTTTTTATTATTCCAGTTAAAACGTGTTATGTGCGACATTATCATTTTGAAAGTCATCAGAGGCACTCGAGTGGGCAGAGATCGAAACAAATATAGGAATTGAGGCAAAGTGACCGTTTTAATCGAATGGACTCTTCCTAAAAAAGAGAGAGACAGGGAGGACCATTTTGATAAAAATTGTGTTCGTTTTTGGAGAAGAGGGGTGTAGTTATGCTTAAATAACGTGGATTTGGATAGTGTAAGGTTTATTCCTAGGTAGGTGATATAGCGCTTCGCATTGCAGAAATGGAAGTTCTCTAATACTGAGGTTTGTTCAGTAGGGGAAGTATTAAGGAACATGATTTCTGATTTATCAACGTTAACCTTCAAACCAGAAATGTCCTCAAAGTGTTTAAATGTATTTATAAGATTAGGCAGGGACACATGTGGGTTCGTCAGAGTCAAAAGAAGATCGTTGGCAAACAGACTGACCTTGTATTCATGTTTACCTATAGTTTGGCCTGTGATATCGGGGTGTAGGCGGATCTTCTGCGCCAATGGTTCCATTACCATAGCGAATAGAGCTGGAGACAAGGGGCAACCCTGCCTAGTTCCCCTATGAATAACTATTGGTTCTGGAGAAGTTGAGGGTAGTTTTAAATACGCTACTGGGTTATTGTAGAGGAGTTTGAGTGAGTTGATTAATTGTTGCGATATCCCCAATTTGTGCATTATATTAAATATATATGACCATGTGACGGTAACAAAAGCTTTTTCTATATATAAAGCAAGTATAGTTAAAGGGGTTTTACGTTTGTTGGCGCTATGAATAAGATTTAGGTTTTTACGTATATTATCTGGGGCCTGCCTAGTTGGAATGAATCCATCCTGATCCCTGTGAATAAGGCTAGGTAGGCATTTATTAATCCTGTTGGCTATTAAGAAGGAAAAGATCTTGAGGTCCACATTCAAGAGGGATATTGGCCTATAGTTTTTCGTGAATAACGGGTCTCTCCCTTGTTTTGGGATAACAGTGATATGTGCTGTGCAAAATTCCGGCGGCATTGTTTGGCCTGTTAGTATGTTATTGCAGTACATTTGAATATGTTTAAGCAAGATATTTGAGAATTTTTTATAGTGTAGTGCGGTCAATCCATCGGGTCCCGGAGCTTTCCCAACTTTTAGGCGGCTTATTGTGGATGTGATTTCCTCTTCGGAGATAGGAGAGTGTAATGTGGCAGCGTAAGTCGGGGTTAGGGAAGGTAGTGGCACATTAGATAAAAAGTCCTCCAGTTTGGGCAATGAGAAATTTGCACTATCAGTGTATAATTTTTGGTAGTAACTTTGAAACGTTTTATAGATTTTATTAGGATTAAAGGTAGTTTGGGACTGTTCGTCTTTTATAGAAAAAATAGAGTTTATTCGCTCTTTCTGTTTTAATTTTCAAGCAAGCATTCGGTCCATTTTATTAGAGAATCGATAAAATGTCACTTGCGTCCACCTAATTGCTCTTTCTGTGCGGGTCATTAGCAAAGTGTTTAGCTTTAGTTTTAAATCATAAATTTGCTTAGTTAAGTATAATGAGGGGTGTAGCTGGTTGGCGGTTTCTAATTTATAGAGTTCGTTCTCGAGAATCAGTTGCTCCTGAAGACTATTTTTCTTTTTTTGGGATGCTATCCTAATGAGTACGCCAGTGATATATTTTTTATGGGCCATCCACACATTACCCATAGAGGTGTCAGGGGTAATATTAGAGAGTAAAAAGGCATTAAGCTCCTGTTTAACCAGTAGTCGAGTCTGAGGATCGGACAATAAGGATTCATTCAATCTCCATGTGTACAGACGTGTATTCGCTACGCCCAGTTTAAATACAGAGAGCACACCATCATGGTCAGACCATGAAGAAAGGACATGCCTGGAATACATCAGTGATGGTATATTTTCTGAGTTGGTGAGAACCCAGTCTATCCTGGAGTATGAATGAAAAACCCTAGAAAAAGATGTGTAACCTCTTGACTGTCTATGGGATTCTCTCCATGTATTAACCAAATGATGAGTTTGGAGGATATTTTCAAGTATAACTTTATCCTTCCTTGACATGTCGGACCTCTTATTATTGGAGCTATCAAGGGTTGGGTTTAAGATCAAGTTAAAATCACCCCCCCATATGATAGTATCATAGGAGATGGACCTTAGGGATTTTGCAATAGATTTAATTGTTTTCATTTGTAATGTCGGAGGTGCATATCAATTAGTAAGACAGAGTCGCTTCTCCTGTACCGTGCCCCAAAGGATTATGTATCTACCCTCTGTGTCCACAGTCATACCTTCCTGCAAAAATGGGAAAGAATTATGGAGCAGTATGGCGACTCCTTTCGTTTTTTTATCATGAGAGGCAAGAAAAAAATCTCGAGTAAAGCTTATGGAAAAATTTAGGGGATGAGTTATTGGAAAAATGAGTTTCCTGCAGGAATAGCACATCAGGGGAATGTTTCAGGTAGTCAATAAAGGCGCGGTTTCTTTTTATCGGAGAATTGAACCCCCTAACATTGTGTGAAAGTGTCTTAAGCATTTGGTTTAATTAAATAGGTCTAAATAAATCTCTAGCATAATAACATCCAGGGTGGATAGCTTCACGTCGGTTATCAATCTAGGAACATGTTTATAAGACATCAGCACTCTTTTAGTGGAAAGGAGGGAGCGGAGGTAACAAAAACTATAATAACAAATGAAATGGTCACAACCAATGACCGGTATGCGGGCTAGAGTGTGCCAGCCCATTATTAGTAGGGCCAGAAGCAGCAACAGCCCAAAATGGAGTGGCATACTTACTCCAGGGGCACAACGCTCAACAACAAGAAAAGAGAAAACAATATTATATGTAAATTGTCATAAATCACATCAAATAGTAATACTTATCAGAACAATGTCCCAGCATTTCATTTGCTCTTTGAATCTGTTCCAGCACAATCGCCGGTAGCGGTCTCAAGAAGTATCTACACTATTAGATCTGATAGACAAGAAGACAACTCTCAACCCTACATTAGTACCAGTAGCATAGCTACTGGGGGGGGCAGAGGGGGCCGTTGCCCCGGGCCCAGTCATATGCAGGGGTCCACTGGGAGACAGGGCCAGTATCTGAGGTGTCATGGAGAGTGCAGCACAATGCCGGCTCCCCTGTCTGACAGACTGCACAGCGGCTGGTTGCAGAGCCAGAGTCTCAGTCCCTGCAGTGTGCTGCTTTCTCACCCCAGAAGCTCCTTCCAGCAGCTGCAGTTACTTTCTCTCTGTGCAGGCTCATGCACGCTGGGTCCTAGTGTCCTTCTCACATTAATCTGGACACTTCCTGGTCCTGCCTCACTGTGCCTGGAAGCTTCATTGGTAAGTGGGGATGCAATTGATTAGATTCATTTAGTTTGGGCATGTCATGGTCACTGTGGGTTGAATGGGGGTATTATGAGGGGGGGCTAGGGCACTGGGGGAGTGAATGTGAGAGGATGGGGTATTATGGGGGCTAAAGAGGGGAACAGGGCACTGGGGGTTAATGTGAGACAATGGGGTATTATGGGGAGAGGAAACGACACTGGGGGTGAATGAGAGGATGGGGTATTATGGAGAGAGGGACGGCACTGGGGGTGAATGTGAGAGGATGGGGTATTATGGGGGCTGAAGAGGGGAACAGGGCACTGGGGGATTAATGTGAGACGATGGGGGTATTATGGGGAGAGAAAACGACACTGGGGGTGAAAGAGGATGGGGGTATTATGGAGAGAGGATACGGCACTGGGGGTGAATGTGAGATGATGAGGGTATTATGGGGAGAGGAAACAGGGCACTGGGGGTGAATGTGAGAGGATGGGGTATTATGGGGGCTGAAGTGGGGGGACAGGGCACTGGGGGTTAATGTGAGAAAATGGGGTATTTTGGGGGCTAGGGCACTGGGGGTGAAGGTGAGAAGATGGGGAGAGAAGACATGATGCTGTAGTGTGAATGTGAGAGGATGGGAGTATTGTGGGTGTTGGGGTGGTGGAGATGAGATACGGCACTGGGGGTGAATGTGAGAGGATGGGGGTATTTTGGGGAGAAGTGGACAGGGCACTGGGGGCTGATTATTATACTGTTTTGATATGAAATTATATGCACTCCCATCACATGTAACAGTTGCTATCTTGGGGCTCGAGATAGGGGGCTTTTTATACTTGCAAGCTGGGTATTTTATAAGTATTAGTATAATAAGCATGACAATACAGGTTAATAGCAATAAGTTAATAAGGGGTTAATATCTCAGTATTAGTATAACCAGGATAAGTATAAGGCCTGGGTCAGACTTGCGAGTGTGATGCGAGAAACTCGCACGAGTCTCATGTCTCAATACCTGGCACTGCCACCGGCACTCGGACCGGCGTGTGCGGCCACACAGAAATACATGCAGCCGCACACGCCGCTCCCAAGTGCCGGCGGCAGTGTCGGCTATTGAGGTGCGAGACTCGTGTGAGTTTCTCGCAAGTGTGACCCCGGCCTTAGCATAAGGGTGCAGGCAGACGGCCGTATAACTCATGCGAGGATTGCTTCGCAATCCTCGGACTGGCTGCTGCCGCTCCTGACATGAGCGTCACAGTGTGATGGATTACTATGCAGCTGTTACACTCAGGTCAGGAGAGCCAACTGTCAGTCCGAGCATTGCAGTACGATCCTCGCATGAGAAATACGTCTGTCTGTCTGTCCCCAAACAAGTATAACCACACAGTAACCACGAGCTGCATTCTATTTAATAATTTCATAATTTATTATTATAAAGTAACTAAAGGCACGGGGGGATAAATGTCTGCAGTCACTCAGACTACAGATGGCCATGACATGGTGCACCTGCTGTCATGAGACCCCAATACCACTGGTGCGATCAGGCGGTCATGCGACCACGTTTGCTATGTGCCTGTGTCGATTAGATAAGTTTGACTTCTCTCAATAGAAGGGGACATCATACTGTATATAAGTGAGCTATGGACCCATCATACTGTGTATAGGGGAGCTGTGGGATCATCATACAGTGTATAGGGGAGATGTGGGATCATCATATGGTGTATAGGGGAGTTGTGGGCCCAGCATGCTGTATATAGGGGAGTTGTACATGGGGAACTTAGGGGACATAATTAAATGTTAAGTGAGCACTTAAACATTATTGTTATAGGGGCACTCAGTATTGTGACCATCAAAGTTGCACATTGAGTATTATTACTTTCTAGGGACAAAACGTGGAGGGCACATGCACCTGAAATTAATATTTTCTTGGAGGCAATTTTACCATCTAGAGATCACAAAGGAGGCATTATTACGATGTAAGGGGCACAGTGGTGGCATTACTATATGGGGCAGTAAGAGGAGCTCTGTTTTTGTACCGCACAGTAGATGCAGGAATAGGGATTCATATGGCAGCAGCGGCTCAGTATTGGGGTATCAGCAGAATGAGGAGTTTGTGCAGGTTGGGAATACATTTACACATGGAAACACAAGAAGCAATAGGATGAAACTGAAAGGGAGAATATACAGATTAGATATTAGAAAAAACTCTTTGACAGTGAGGATGATCAATGAGTGGAACACGCTGCCACGAGAGGTGGTGAGTTCTCCTTCAATGGAGGTCTTCAAACAGGCTGGACAGACATCTGTCTGAGATGGTTTAGTGAATCCTGCAATGAGCAGGGGGTCTGACACGAGGATTATGATTCTACATGTGAACGGTGCTGGAAATGTGAGAAGTCAGATGTGTCTTTGTTGTAATCTCTGCAGATGAGTCCTGGCTGGAGAAGTAGACATGTCTGTCTGGGCCACATGGAATAGACGGGAAAAGTGAATGACTCCACCTGAAAGAACGTCCTCTGTAAGTCACCATCTATAACTGTACTGTAATCTCTATATGTTCTGCAGGACTGGTATCTACCACTATGTGTCACCATATGGCGGTAATATCAGTGCTGGTCTTTGTATAGAGATTTTCAATAACAGTTTGGTCATCTCCTGAGGTTCCCCTATACCACCATAGTTATAATTATGATTACCTGGTTAGGGGCCACAAGGAGACACAGATGGAAAGAGCCCCTGTGCAATAACAATATATGGGCCCTTTGCAGCCCAAGATCACCTTCTTTGGAGGTAGATATGGGCCCCCTAATCTCTTGCACTCATGTGCGGTTGCGCAGGTTGCACCAATGATATGTCCTCCAGTTAGGGGCCCACTCAGATGTTTTGCCTACCCCCCAGAGCTGAACCCCTAGCTACGCCTCTGGTTAGTACCCATGGTATCTCCAGTATAAGATCAAATAGAAAGGGTGGACTGCAGAGTAAGCAGCCTCTTCTTACCTAAGCACTTCCGGTATGGCTGGTAATACATCAGATAGACACAGTGGAAAGCACTGTGATCAGCCTCTTATCTCAACACCCATAATATTATTTATTATTATACATTTTTATAGCGCCATTTATTCCATGGCGCTTTACATGTGAAAAGGGGTAAATATAGACAAGTACAATAAACATGAGCAATACAAGGGACACACAAGTACAGAAGGAGAGAGGACCCTACCCGCAAGGGCTCACAGTCTACAGGGAATGGGTGAGAATACACTAGGAGAGGGTAGAGCTGGTCGTGCGGCGGTTAAGTAGACTGAGGATCACTGCAGGTTGTAGGCTTGTCGGAAGAGGTGGGTCTTCAGGTTCTTTTTGAAGGTTTCCATGGTAGACGAGAGTCTGATGTGTTGATGTAGAGAGTTCCAGAGTATGGGGGAAACACGGGAGAAGTCTTGTATGTGGTTGTGGGAAGAAGAGATAAGAGGGAAATAGATAAGGAGATCTTAATAGGATCGAAGGTTGCTTGTGGGCAAGTACCGGGAGGCCATGTCACAGATGTATGGATTAGACAGGTTGTGGATGGCTTTGTATGTCATACAGTGGGGAAAAAAAGTATTTAGTCTGTCAGCAATAGTGCAAGTTCCACCACTTAAAAAGGTGAGAGGCGTCTGTAATTTACATCATAGGTAGACCTCAACTATGGGAGACAAACTGAGAAAAAAAAAATCCAGAAAATCACATTGTCTGTTTTTTTTTTCATTTTATTTGCATATTATGATGGAAAATAAGTATTTGGTCAGAAACAAAATTTCATCTCAATACTTTGTGATATATCCTTTGTTGGCAATGACAGAGGTCAAACGTTTTCTGTAAGTCTTCACAAGGTTGCCACACACTGTTGTTGGTATGTTGGCCCATTCCTCCATGCAGATCTCCTCTAGAGCAGTGATGTTTTTGGCTTTTCGCTTGGCAACACGGACTTTCAACTCCCTCCAAAGGTTTTCTATAGGGTTGAGATCTGGAGACTGGCTAGGCCACTCCAGGACCTTGAAATGCTTCTTACGAAGCCACTCCTTCGTTGCCCTGGCGGTGTGCTTTGGATCATTGTCATGTTGAAAGACCCAGCCACGTTTCATCTTCAATGCCCTTGCTGATGGAAGGAGGTTTGCACTCAAAATCTCACGATACATGGCCCCATTCATTCTTTCATGTACCCGGATCAGTCGTCCTGGCCCCTTTGCAGAGAAACAGCCCCAAAGCATGATGTTTCCACCACCATGCTTTACAGTAGGTATGGTGTTTGATGGATGCAACTCAGTATTCTTTTTCCTCCAAACACGACAAGTTGTGTTTCTATCAAACAGTTCCAGTTTGGTTTCATCAGACCATAGGACATTCTCCCAAAACTCCTCTGGATCATCCAAATGCTCTCTAGCAAACTTCAGACGGGCCCGGACATGTACAGGCTTAAGCAGTGGGACACGTCTGGCACTGCAGGATCTGAGTCCATGGTGGCGTAGTGTGTTACTTATGGTAGGCCTTGTTACATTGGTCCCAGCTCTCTGCAGTTCATTCACTAGGTCCCCCCGCGTGGTTCTGGGATTTTTGCTCACCGTTCTTGTGATCATTCTGACCCCACGGGATGGGATTTTGCGTGGAGCACCAGATCGAGGGAGATTATCAGTGGTCTTGTATGTCTTCCATTTTCTAATTATTGCTCCCACAGTTGATTTCTTCACTCCAAGCTGGTTGGCTATTGCAGATTCAGTCTTCCCAGCCTGGTGCAGGGCTACAATTTTGTTTCTGGTGTCCTTTGACAGCTCTTTGGTCTTCACCATAGTGGAGTTTGGAGTCAGACTGTTTGAGGGTGTGCACAGGTGTCTTTTTATACTGATAACAAGTTTAAAACAGGTGCCATTACTACAGGTAATGAGTGGAGGAAAGAGGAGACTCTTAAAGAAGAAGTTACAGGTCTGTGAGAGCCAGAAATCTTGATTGCTTGTTTCTGACCAAATACTTATTTTCCACCATAATATGCAAATAAAATGAAAAAAAAAACAGACAATGAGATTTTCTGGATTTTTTTTCCTCAGTTTGTCTCCCATAGTTGAGGTCTACTTATGATGTAAATTACAGACGCCTCTCATCTTTTTAAGTGGTGGAACTTGCACTATTGCTGACTGACTAAATACTTTTTTTCCCACTGTAGTTAGGATTTTGAACTGGAGCCTCTGGACGATAGGAAGCCAATGAAGGGCTTGGCAGAGTCGAGGATCACCCCAAAATGGAACCGAGCATGCGGGACTGGGGAAAGTGAGCAGCCATTGACATTGATGGATAGGTCTGGTGGAGGGGTAGAGTGAGATGGGGGAAAGATTATGAATTCTGTTTTGTCCATGTTCAGTTTTATAAAGCGAGCAGAGAAGAAAGCTGAAACAGCAGACAGACATTGTGGGATTTTGGTAAGTAAGGAGGTGAGGTCAGATCCAGATAGGTAGATCTGCGTGTCATCAGCATAGAGATGATACTGCAAACCGTGGGATTTTATGAGCTGTCCCAGGCAGAAGGTGTAGATGGATAAGAGTAGGGGTCCTAGAACTGAGCCTTGAGGAACACCGACAGACAGGGGGTGAGGTGGGGAGGTGGTGTGGGAGAGGGTGACACTGAATGTTCAGTATGTTAGATATGATGAGATCCAGGATAGGGTCAAGCCTGTGATGCCAAGAGATGAGAGAATGGTCCACAGTGTCGAAGGCAGAGACAGGTCCAGGAGAAGGAGGACAGAGTAGTGTCGCTTGCTCTTGGCGATTAGTAGGTCGCTGGTGACTTTACTTAGGGCAGTTTCAGTTGAGTGATTATGTCAGAAGTCTGATTGTAAGCGGTCAAAGAGGGAGCAGGAGGAGATGTGGGAGGACAGTTCAAGATAGACATGCTGTTCCAGTAGTTTTGAGGCATAAGGGAGAAGAGATATCGGGCGATAGCTAGACACAAAGAATGGGTCAAGGGAGGTTTTTTTTGAGGATGGACGTGATCGAGGCATGTTTGAAGGATGAGGGGAACACACCATTTGTAAGTGAGAGGTTGAAGAGGTGTGTTAGAGTAGGAATGAGGACTGTGGCGAGGTTAGGGATGAGTTGGGATGGGAGCGGGTCAAGCATACAAGTGGTGAGGTGTGATCTTGATAGGAGGGTGGAGAACTGATCTTCTGTCATGGTGGTGAAGTTGGATTTGGAGGAACAGGGCTGAGCAGCTAAGAGGGGCATTGGGGGCTTTTGGCCAAATATCTATTTAGCTCAGATAGGCAGGATGGACAGCAGTGTGAGCAGCCTACTCTTACCTCCATTATTAGATCAGAATATTCACTGGGAGTACGTCTTCCTACACATGAATGGAGAGACGGATCTTTTACAGCAAAAGGTCATTGGCACCTGTTTTCTGTTTTGTTGTTAATAATCTATGACATGTTTCTATCAGTGACCATTTCAATTCTATATTGCTTATCTTCTTAGAAAAAAGGATTGTCCGTTTCTAATTAAATGTATTTAGTAAATTATTTATAATGACAATTTAATGACCGGAAAGTCTCTACTAACATCACTGCATGAAAACTCCTGCAACCTAGAAGCAGCAGGTAAGCTTCCTTACTGTCATAAAAAACCCAGGGATGCTGGAGTGAAAATAAAGGCAGTTTATACACAACTTCTGTCTTCTCTTTTTCATCTTATATAGTACTTAAAGAGCGCAGGAGCAGAAAAAACGGGATTACTAAAATATGCTGCATTTTTTCCTTATGATTTACAGCTTTCAGTGCGTTGGGTTTTTTGGGGTTTTTTTTCAAAACAGGATGGCAATTATTTCAGCATATTTGCAGTGCTTGTGCTGTATTTTTTACCCATTGAAATCAATTTGGGTCTTAATAAATGCAATTGAAAGTTTACATGCTTTTCTCATGCTTTTTTGTGTTGCTATTTCACCCTATAAAAACGTAGGTGCGTTTTTAAAATAGGATGATATTAGATGTCACGCTGGTGACTCACACAGGCGGGAAGTCCCGTCCCATTCACTACAGTCACCACTCTGCTCTCCTCAGTAGCAGGCTCTCTTGCTGAGCTGCCTCTTGTAGCATTTCCAACATTGCTGCATCATACTAAGTCTCCACTTGCCTGTTGAGAGGCGCGGCCACTATCTGCAGATATTTAACCCCATGGTGTCCTGCAGAGGTGAGATCCTTTGGCCTATCCCCAAACAGCACCACTCCTTACCTGATCTAAGGTTCTAGTTCAGTCTATGTCTAGATTCTTGAAAAGTGCTGTCTTGTATGGTCTCTTCTGTTATCTGACCCGCTTTGCCTACCCATTTATCCAGACCTCTCCTCTCCTGACCTCGGCTACGTTTATTGTACCCATGCTGCCTTTCCTGACCTTGGATTGTATGACCACGTCTTTGCCTCTGTCCACTTGTACTAATATCTCTGAACCTCTGGTGAGCTGACCCGGGGACTGCCCTGGAGTGGTACTTCGTTACTAAAGGCGTCCATGCCTATCCTCACCATTAAATGCTCTAGTGAACACCCAGTAGTCACTTAGTCACACTTCTCCAGGGTAAGCCTGGCCCATGACGCAGCGGGTTCGCACCCACCAGCGTTACATTGGATCCTCTGAGGAGGAGGAGGAAGACATTGCAACTTAAAGAAAGCATCAACAACCTCATCAATAACGTATAAAAAAAGCTTTTTTCCTACCAATACACTTATTTCATGTGGGGGAAAAAGCAGCAAAAACGATTTGTGTGAAGATACCCTAACTGTAAACGAAAATGTTTGTGCTAATTGACTGCAAGGAGAGATCATGAAGGTTTGAAACGTAAATTACATTAGTTGCCTAACTGGAGAAAGTTAGAAAACTCCTTTAAAACAAGCACAAAGTATGGATAAATAACATCCGTAAAACTGGTTAGCGACATTAGTCATGTGGTATAGGAAATGTCAGCACATAGAGTACACTGAACTCACGGTTGGGTCGCCGCTGAGATCCAGGCCTAAAACAAGATCATTGGTAGAATGGAAAAATTGCTCGGCCAGTTTTACAGTTTCTTTAGCAACTGTTGGACCACCTCTTCTGTCAATTGCTAGTAAGAATCTGAAAGAAATGAGAAACCGAAATAACGTTATATAAAAATTTCTATGTTTAAAAGATAGCCCCTTTCCAATAAAATACTCCTCGGCTTTCTTTATGTAACAGACCAAAGTGAGTTCTGTGGAAATACCCACAAGGAATTGTAGTAGAGCGAAACCACTGGGCGAGGCGTACCTAACATCGATGTCCACCTCCTCAGCCTTGCACCGCTTTATCCCTTCAAGCACAGTCTCCACATATGTTTGCTTTGTCATCCCTGCAAGGAGATTAAGTAATAGCACGAATTCATCCATTTGGTGAACACATGGTCCAGGCAACATATCAACTGTCTGTTGCTCTAAACATGATGTGCTCACAACCTTTATGTAATTCTTCCTCAAAATACCAAAAATGAAATGGGCAATACATAGTACCTGTGGCAGACTCCCTTGGTGTGCTCCGTAACTCCAGGTATTTGACACCATCTGCCGCAAACTCTTTAATAACATCCTTTGTAACCTAAATGAATAACAGGTAATCAGGGAAAACCAGGACAAGTTCATTTTAAAGGGACTGTGTCATCAGAAAAAGATATACTGCTTATAATCATATTATTAACTAGCTGAAGAGCCCGGCGTTGCCTGGGCATAGTAACCAACTGGGGTTAGTTATAACAAATTATAATGATTATACTGCACATAAAAACCATGCATCTAATCCTATCCTGTGTGATACTGACTGCTGAGCCATGTATCTAATCCTATCCTGTGTGATGCTGACTGCTGAGCCGTGTATCTAATCCTATCCTGTGTGATACTGACTGCTGAGCTGTGTATCTAATCCTATCCTGTGTGATACTGTCTGCTGAGCTGTGTATCTATTCCTATCCTGTGTGATGCTGACTGCTGAGCTGTGTATCTAATCCTATCCTGTGTGATACTGTCTGCTGAGCCATGTATCTAATCCTATCCTGTGTGATACTGACTGCTGAGCCGTGTATCTAATCCTATCCTGTGTGATACTGGGCTCCCCCTGCAGTCTGTGTCAGAGGGTGGTCTGTGTTGGCACGATAATAAATTGTGTTATTTCCAGCTTTACAGAAGGACGATAACACCATAGAAATGATAAGAATAATAGGCCTCAGTTACCACAACTGTCTACAAAGAAAACTGTTGCTGATAGCAACCAATCACAGCTCATTTTTCATCTTTTAAACAGCTCTGGGACAGCGTGCGAGTGGCGACTTTTGTGTTTCGACTTTTATGTGGCGAGGTTGGTGTATGTGTGGTGAAATGTGTACTGAGGGTGGTATATGTGTTGAAGCACGTGGTAGTGTGTGGCGCATTTTGTGTGTGTGTTCATATCCCCGTGTGTGGTGAGTATCCCATGTCAGGGCCCCACCTTAGTAACTGTACGGTATATACCCTTTGGCGCCATCGCTCTCATTCTTTAAGTCACCCCTGTTCACATCTAACAGCTGTCAATTTGCCTCCAACACTTTTCCTTTCACTTTTTCCCCATTATGTAGATAGGGGTAAAATTGTTTGGTGAATTGGAACGCGCAAGGTTAAAATTTTGCCTCTCAACATAGCCTATGACGCTCTCGGGGTCCAGACTTGTGACTTTGCAAAATAATGTGGCTGTAGCTGCGATGGTGCGGATGCCAATCCCGGACATACATACACACACACACGCACACATTGAGCTTTATATATTAGATGAATTTTTAAAGCATTTTTAATCATCTTTTTATTTTTCGTATCATGATTTGTATTTAAAAAAAAAAAACAACTTGAAATATTGCAACTTTCATAGTGGGCACTGGGGCTATTCCAGACTCATTCTTCCTGTTTCAGGAAATTCACATCTTTTGCATCAAAGAATCTAATAAGTGTGTGCAAGGGTCATTGTGAAAAAAATGGGAAACAGAAGGAGCTGTGACACCTCCTAATGTGATTGGTGGATCCTGCATTATCAGTTATGCAAGACCTGTCACCAGTCATTGTAATCCTGCCTGTGATGATTACGAGGCTTCTGAAAAGTATTTTCTAAAGAATAGGATGTCTGAGTCTATAATGGTCCAAGTGTGAAAATTGAACAATTTGTAATATGATGAACACTATATCAATATGAGTGCTTGTGCAGGACTGTATTGAATATTAAGGTGTTAAAGGAGTTCTGCAGTTAAGTAATGTTTTTTAAGGCATCAAATCTAGAATAACCTACTAATATACTCTAATTAAAAAAGTGCAGTGCCCTGATGTGGAGAATACAGCACTAGTCCTGAGGGGTAACTCAGGTACATTTCAAATGCTAAGCCAGGACCTATTCAGTCTACGGAGATTTGAAGATGGGGGTTGGCTTAGCTACTTTAAGAAGCCAGACAGCCAACCCCCTTTGAACACTTGACAAAGTGACAAGGAGGAAGCTCTCTACATATCGAAAAAAGTGAAAGTGCAGCTAAATGGATCACTGGGTATAGTTCTTTTTCTTAAGTATATCAGTAAGCTTAAGGGTATGTTCAAATTTAGTTTTTTTGTGTGTATTTTTGCAACTAATTCATTTTAATCTCAAGACTGAAAAACTGCATTAAAAGGGATGAAAAAATTGACATGTCTTGTTACTTATTTTTTTTAAATGTCATCTTTTTTGAATGTCACTCAGCAACCGCAGGATGACATCAAGTGACCTACAAAAGGAATGGCAAATGGCAACTGGGGTGAAAAGCACGACAAGATAAGTTCGTAACAGGCTCCTAGAGGCAGGGCTCAAGTCATGTAAAGCTACAAAAAAGGCTTTCATCAATGAGAAGCAAAGGAGAGTCAAGCTGAAGTTTGCCAAAGACCATAAGGATTGGATCATAGCAGAATGGAGTAAGGTAATCTTCTCTGATGAGTCTAATTTTCAGCTTTGCCCAACACATGGTCATCTATTGGTTAGACGGAGACCTGGAGAGGCGTACAAGCCACAGTGTCTTGCACCCACCGTGAAACTTGGTGGAGGATCGGTGATGATCTGGGGATGCTTCAGCAAGGCTGGAATTGGGCAGGTGAATCTTTGGGAAGGACGTATGAATCTAGCCGCATACAAGGTTAGCCTGGAAAAACAGTTGATTCCTTCTGCTCAGGCAATGTTACCCAACTCTGAGGACTGCCACACAGCTGGGTCAATCAATGTGTGGATGAAGGATCACCATGTGACGAGCGTCAGTTTACGCTGAGTCATTTTTCTTCTTAGAGTGGACCCTCTGGGCCGTGGCACCCACCCACCTAGGGCGAGCTGACCTAGTAAGAACCCACCCCCTGTAGAGGGAGAGTCAGGGGCAAGACCAAGGGGGTGAGCCACCACAGCAGCTGGACCAGACAGCAGGCTCAGGGAGACACTATTGAGTGTCTAGCAACAGGACGAACAGGATATGAAACATAAGCGAGGTCACAGGGTTTCTTCAGCAAACGTGGTTACACACTTTAATCCGATACAAGGCAAAAACAGAGAATCAGATGCAGGGCACAAACGGTGAAACACGGCAAGGTGCGTGCAAGGGCATGCCAAATGTTCCAGACATAACACGTGCAGAAAACATACCGGAGTCCAGGGCAGGGTATGTGTTAGGGGGTCACACCAGAGTTCCTAGGTGGGATGCGTGCTAGGACACGCTAGAGTCCAAGACAAGGTGCGTGCTCGGAGACACGCCAGAGTCCAAGGCAGAGTGCGTGCAAGAAGACACGCCAGGGTCCAAGGCGGGTGCGAAGGCATCAGACTCCGGAAGACTGGCAAGGACTGACAGGATCCAGGCATCAGGATGTAGTTATCTGGTTCCGGACCTCTGGCAGCGGTCAGCAGGCTTCGGGAATCCGGCAAACTAACCAGAATATGGGGCAGGGTGCGTGCTAGGAGACACGCCAGGGTCAGGTTCAAGGACGGAGGCCTGCGTGTGCAGAGGGCACGCCAGGGACAGGTACAAGGACGGAGGCCTGCGCGTGTAGAGGGACACGCCAGAGACAGGTACGAGGATGGAGGCCTGCGCGTGTAGAGGGATACGCCAGGGACAGGTACAAGGACGGAGGCCTGTGCGTGCAGAGGGAAACGGCAGGGACAGGTACAAGGACAGAAGCCTGCGCGTGTAGAGGGACACGCCAGGGACAGGTACAGGCAAGGACCTGTACGTGCGAGAGGGCACGACAGGGTACTTGGCAAGACCTGCGCGTACTTTTACAGAAGCACGGGGAGGTATGCCACGGGGCAGGCGAGGGCCTGCGCGTGCTAAGAGAAGCACGGAGAGCACAATGCAGAGACAGCCTGAGGTGCAAGGAAGCACAGAGAGCACAGCTGGGGCACTGTCTAGCTGATCGGGCTGCGGCACTGACAGACGTGCAAGACTCCAGCGAACCCGGCTGAGGAATGGCAGGCGACACAGCTGTCACTGACCGACGAGCACGGCTGAGGCACAAGCAGGCGGGCACGGCTAGGGTGGGCACGGCTGAAGCACAAACAGGAGGCTAGGAATGCCAGGCGCATGCAAAGAGCACACGAAGCAACAAAGCAAGGTAAGACAAGAAACAAGGCAGAGCAAAACAGAGAGTGGAACACGGAGAGGAACATAGGCAGAAACACAGAGTTAGGTCAGAGAGAGAACAGAGCTAGTAGCAGAGCGTAGGCCGAAGCCCAGAGCCGGGCCAAGGCAGAGCCTTGGGACTAGACAAGGAAATGTGCAAGAGAGCACAAGAGGACAGAGTACGGAAAACCAGGCAGAGACAAGAAACATGAGAAGCCCTACAAGGCTCAGAATAGCAAAGAACAGACATGGTGAAACAGGCTAAGGCAGAGAACAGCGGAAATACTACAAGGCAAAGCAAGGCAAGGACAAACATGGCACGAGACAGGAGACAGAGTACAAGCACAGAGCGTGTGCAGAGACGCACGACAGGGCAGAGTGCAGGGGCACAGAATACAGAGAGCGACCAAGCAGACCAAGCAGCCATGCAGGGAAGCAACACGATACTCAGGCCCTGACCATAGGGAGGGGCGATCTGATATAGCACCATAGCACCAGTACTTCCGGGTCAGCACCAGGGAGGGACTTTGGGTTCAGATCCTCCAGGATCATAGAGAGCATTGCTAGAACAGCCTGAGTAGAACCATAGAGAAGGTCACAGGATCAGGGGTTATAGGAATGCAGCGGATTGCAGAACCAGAGCAGGGCTGGAGCATAGGAAAGGTCACATGACCAAGGGTTCCAGAATACAGCGGATTGCAGAGTGAGATAGAGACGGATGGTTACCCAGCAACAGCGTGCAGCCATGAGGTAAGGCGCGCGTGCACACTGCTCCAGGCATCTTGCGGCATGACAGACATGGCGGACATGACAGACATGGCGGACATGACACACCACATCAAATCCCTGTCATGGCCATCCCAATCTCCAGACCTGATCCCCATTGAAAACCTCTGGAATGTAATCAAGAGGAAGATGGATAGTCACAAGCCATCAAACAAAGAAGAACTGCTTTAATTTTTGTACCAGGTGTGGCATAAGGTCACCCAAAAGCAGCGTGAAAGACTAGTGGAAAGCATGCCAAGACGCATGAAAGCTGTGATTAAAAATCATGGTTATTCCACAAAATATTCATTTCTGAACTCTTCCTGAGTTAAAATATTATACACACACAGTCAGACGCAGCAGTGCTCCACAGTCAGACGCAGCAGTGCTCCACTGTCAGACGCAATAGTGCTTTAAGCCTAGGAGGTGAATATCAGCCACACGGCAGAAACTAATACCCATCCTGGCAGGGTAATGAATAATTTATGTATTAACAGCAAACCTATTAACAATAATGGTACTTACCAGTAATATGTCTTCTGCTGTATCTGTAATCTGATGAATTATTCGGAACATTTGAAAACACCTAGAATGAGATGAGATCAAGGAAAGAAGACGGATAAATCACTTGTAGTAACATATCTGTAATAGGTGTGAAATCAATGCAACACAATAGAGGCTAAAAGTACCAGAAACTACTGGAAAATGAAAAACAAAAATTCCATCATGGTGAAAGCATAGTTTATACCTAGATTTCAGTAGAATGTGAACTAAAATATACCGTAAGCTGATGTAGACATACTGACAAAGGCCACGTTCATATGTTCAGTATTTGTAAGCCAAAACCAGGAGTGGAACGGTCAGAAGAAAAGTATAATAGAAACACGTCACCACTTCTGGATTTATCATCCACTCCTGGGTTTGGCTTAGAAATACTGATGCGAAATACTGACCAAATACTGAACATGTGAACTTAGCATTATGGAGATACTGAGCCTCATTTATCAAAAGTGTGGAAAAAAAAAAAACTTTTTTTTTTTTTTTTTAACTACCTTGACAAAACGAAAGCTGTGCTGTGATTAGTTTCTATGGACCCAAAAAAAACACCACCCCCCAAAAAATTAAATTTTCGTTCAGTCTTGATGAATCTGCCTCATTGCACCTCATCTAGTATCCTTCTAGAAATACACATTATCCAGCTCAACTAACAGGAACTTACGGTACATAATCGCATTAAGCAGGTAAACGCTTTGGCTGTGTTCAAATTTAGGGTACATGCTGCGGTTTTTTTATCCAGTTGATTTTTATCCGCATGTGTCGGAGCTAAAAAAAATATGCAATGACAATCTTCTCTGATTATTGTGACTTTTTGATGCATTTTCCCTTTAATTTGATGCGATTTGATTGCAGATTTAAAGCTACATTTTTATGCATTTTTCTAGTGCAGAAATGCTGAGACTCTGCACTTAGCCCATTCGTGACCGCTAATACGTCTCTTTACTGACCTGCGATATAAGAGAATAGCATCCCAATACAGGTGACAATCCAGCAGCTGTTGCTGTGCACTCTAGCTGACAACTTGCTGCATCAGCCACGATCAGTGATGGCACCAACCATGGCCGTTTAACCTCTTCAATGCTGCTGACAATTATGACTACAGCACCTAGTGGTTAACAGAGTGTGTGGGGGGGGGCTTCCTCTTTAACCCCACTGGCACCCTGAGATCTTGATTGTGTGGTCCTGCAGTTCACTGCCAAATAACAGCCTTAGGCTATGTGCACACGCTGCGGATTGGTCTGCGGATTCTTATCTGCGGAACTGCAGGTAAAACCGCAGGTAAAATGACCTGCGGTATTACCTGCGGATTGGCCTGCGGTTTGACACCTGGACAATGGAATAGGTGGCAAACCGCAGCAGAATCCGCAGAAACAATTGACATGTCAATTCTTTCTGCAGATTCAAATCCGCAGCTTTCCCGCAGATAAAAATCCGCAGCATGTGCACAGCAGAATGTAAATCCCATAGGATAACATGCTACTGTACACGGTCTGCAGAACTGCTGCGGCCAAAACCGCAGCGGAACCGCAGCGTGTGCACATAGCCTAAGAGTCTGCCGGCTACAGCGGCCTGTTCAGAAGTTAGAGACATTTAGACTGTAAAAATAAATGTCTTCATTCCTGTTATGATACTTTGCATTAATTCCTAAAAAGCACCTGAAGGGTTAATAAAGTACCAGAAAGCAATTTTGAATACGTTGAGGAGTGCCGGTTTTAAATTATCACTTATGGGGGTTTTAAGGCTATGTGCCCACGTAGCGATTCCTGAGCAGAATCGCACACCCTGCTCCCGGGAAAACGCATGCGGTTTTTGACGCGCTTTTTTAAGCGTTTGTCAAGCGTTTTTGCCCATACAATTGATGGTATGCGGAATCGCGCGCGATTCCACAAAATTAATGAACATACTACGTTTTTTACCGCCAAGCTATTCCGCAGCGGAAAAAAACGCACCATTGGCACAACATGTGCGTTTTCAATTAGGAATGCATGGAATGCTTTCTTTTTTAAGCATTTCCGCGGCAGAATCGTGCGTTTAAAATCATTGCGGAAACGCATAAAAAATGTTACGTGGGCACACAGCCTTAATATATAGGACCCCCAAAGTCACTTCAAAACTGAACAGGTCTCTAAAAAAAAATGCTACATTGTAAAACCTTCTAAAACGTTAACAAAATAAAAGATTTTATGAATGGTGCTGATATAAAATTAGACAAGAGGGACATGTTATTTATTGATGTTTTGCTATGGTATGACTCTCTGGATTAAAAGAATAATCATTCAAAGTTTGAAAATCGAAAATTTTTTGAAAATCTTGGGAAAATTTTATATTTTCATAAATAAATACAAAACATATCGATCTAAAAATTTACCATTACCATAAAGTACAATGTGTAATACACATTTAACTTTTTGTTTTGGCTCCCCACAGAAGCCTGTAGAGAAAAAATATGCACAGTTCAATGGAATCATTAACACTATAAAGTGGGGGTACGTGAGTTTTCAATTAATCACACCCACTTTGCAGACAATTAAACGCAGCAGATTTTCTTAAAACAAAAAAATAAATAATCCAGAGCATTTACGCTACATATGAACATGGCCTTGGATACACCCGTGCTGCTGTAAGTATTTAAACCTACATGTTGGCAATATACTCTAGACACCATGGAATTAAAAGGGGTTGTACAACATCTTATGCCAATTCCCTATCTAATAAAACTAAGTATTCCTCTAATTTAGGTCAGATTTACCCTATTTCTTCTTTTTTTTAAACTTCGAATGCGGATTGAAACTCCCAGCATGCATAGAGGGGATCTAAGACAAAATGTCATCACTGATGATCACTCCATGGGCTAGTCCTGCTGTCACATCCACTGGCTCATGCCCTTCAGAAGCTCATCAATGACATCTGCTTCAGGGGTTGGACTCGCTTTCCCGTGTACTGAGCATGTGTCGGTTGTTTGATCTGACACATGCTCAGTGTCGTCTCTCTCGTTAATTCATCCATTCTCCCTCTTCACTACTAATATATCAGGCCTTGCTTCTTATCCAATCATACAGTGCCTTTAACAATGTCATTTAGACCCACATGCCCAATAAAGTCCATGAAGAAAGCTGGCCATCACCTGCTTGCTTGGCCCTTGATCTCACCTGCCCAGCTAAAAGGATTATGAGAAATGGAGTATGGTCACTATGTGAGCTCTACCACTATGTCATCAATGGTACAATGGAGCTGGGAGGAGAGGGAGAGTCACTGATAGGTGATTGTCACGGTCAGGACGATCTAGCGCACTAGCTGAGAAGCTAAAATTATTGGGGGATAATATAGCTCCATTTTCATTAATACAATGACATTGGTGTTAGAGAATCTATTCAATTAAGCATTACATGCACCATTTCTATTAGACATTAAAAGGGACCTGTCACCAGGGCTGTGGAGTCGGTAAGACAAATCAGACTCCTCAATTTCTGTGACTTGGACTGACTCCAAAGCACTGGTCACTACTGAGGGTGTACATAAAGTGCAGCACAGATTCATCTCAGCTATGACCCCACAGCACTGGTCACTACTGAGCATGTCCATAAAGTGCAGCATAGATTCATCTCAGCTACAACTCCACAGCACTGGTCACTACTGAGCATGTACATAAAGTGCAGCACAGATTCATCTCAGCTATGACCCCACAGCACTGGTCACTACTGAGCATGTGCATAAAGTGCAGCACAGATTCATCTCATCTATGACTCCGCAGCACTGGTCACTACTGAGAATGTCCATAAAGTGCAGCACAGATTCATCTCATCTATGACTCCGCAGCACTGGTCACTACTGAGCATGTACATAAAGTGCAGCACAGATTCATCTCAGCTATGACTCCACAGCAGTGGTCACTACTGAGCATGTACATAAAGTGCAGCACAGATTCATCTCAGCTATGAGTCCACAGCACTGGTCACTACTGAGCATGTGCATAAAGTGCAGCACAGATTCATCTCAGCTATGACTCCACAGCACTGGTCACTACTGAGCATGTACATAAAGTGCAGCACAGATTCATCTCAGCTATGACTCCACAGCACTGGTCACTACTGAGCATGAACATAAAGTGCAGCACAGATTCATCTCCGCTATGACCCCACAGCACTGGTCACTACTGAGCATGTACATAAAGTGCAGCACAGATTCATCTCAGCTATGACTCCACAGCACTGGTCACTACTGAGCATGTACATAAAGTGCAGCACAGATTCATCTCCGCTATGACCCCACAGCACTGGTCGCTACTGAGCATGTACATAAAGTGCAGCACAGATTCATCTCAGCTATGACTCCACAGCACTGGTCACTACTGAGCATGTACATAAAGTGCAGCACAGATTCATCTCCGCTATGACCCCACAGCACTGGTCGCTACTGAGCATGTACATAAAGTGCAGCACAGATTCATCTCAGCTATGACTCCACAGCACTGGTCACTACTGAGCATGCACATAAAATGCAGCACAGATTCATCCTCACTAAAAGCAGAGATCCTTAGTTCTGGAATAGTTGGGAAAGTTATGAAATGTCTTATAAATATAGGACATTTCATAACTTTCTCAAATTCTTATGTAAAATATGCAGCACATCCCGCATTGAACTAATGTACCCAATTTATTAGATATTTTAGGAGTCGGATTCGGTTCATTTTATAAAGACTGACTCCAACTCCACAGCCCTGCCTGTCACCTCTCCTGACCTCTGTCTTTTAGTAAATGATAGCTTTCTCTAAGGCTATTTTCACACATCCGGTGTGATTGTTCCGACGGGGTGCGGCGGAAAGCCGGACCGCCGGATCAGGCGTGCAGCGGTGATAGCGGATGCAGGTGCGGCGCCTGATCTGGCTTGTAAAACATTTAAAGGAGCCGCAGAGGGAGCAAGCGAGAGAGGCAGCACCGGGGAGGCCGGTATGTACGGAGGAGAGAGAGGCAGCACCGGGGAAGCCAGCACCGGGGAAGCCGGTATTAAAGGATCCGCAGCGGGAGCAAGCTAGAGAGGCAGCACCGGGGAAGCCAGCACCGGGGAAGCCGGTATGTACGGAGGAGAGAGAGGCAGCATTGGGAAAGCCAGCACCAGGGAAGCCGGTAAAGGAGCCGCAGCGGGAGGAAGCGAGGCAGCACCGGGGAAGCCGGTATGTACGGAGGGGGGGGAAACGCGCGTGCTGCGCCGGGCACTTATGGGGTTAAAACTCACAGTGCCCGCGCATGCGCTGTTGAAAAAGCCGGTCCAGCGCTGTAAAAAAAAAAAACGTTGCAGCCAACGTTTTTAGCTGACGCCGGACGGCGCAGGTTTGCCGTTTCCGGCAAAACCCGGAGGCGCCGTATGTCCATCCGGCACGATGCGGCGATCATTACATTCTATGTGCCAAAACCGGATCCAATTCCGGATCCAGTTTTCACACTTTTCGATGCATCGTGCCGGATTAAAAAAAACGGATATGTGAAAGAGGCCTTAGAAATAACAATTCTGGATCGTCGTTTGTAAGAACTCTGCATTGTACTGTACAGCGGCTATTTCTCCATAAAATGTATGAATAAATTGACAGGCTACTACCAGCCACAGCCCTTTATCAATGGATGCATCACTATACTGGCAACATTTACTGCACAAGGGCAAACTGTGAAGAGACACATACCAACTGGGGACACTCAGTTATCAGTGTATTCACACATTTCTAGGATTAGTAACAGAGAAATGGCACAATGCAGTTATAAGACTAAAGAAAAGGTGCTCCAGAATTGTTTGGGATGAGCACCATGGTAAGACGTACATGTGGCACACACGGTCCCTGACCTTCATCTCCTGGCTGCTGTAGGGGGAGGCGTGGGTGCAGATAAGTGACTCTCCAATTCCAAGCAAAACGCTCAGCAAGTTGTACTCGACTGATTTTGTCCAATAACAAGATATAAAAACTTATTAATGCCCAGAGATGGGATCAGATACTTACTCTTCTAGACTCCTCTTCTGTCCTTTGTCTATCATCGTCATTCCATTCTGAATTTGAAGATGAGGTTTTTGTGCCATGAGCTTTTTCATGGTGGCAGAACTTATGGAGCCATTGAGGTGGGCATGCAGCTCCTAGAAGAGGCAACCCAATACACCAATTATCATATTATATTGTGAACGTCAATTGAATTTGTTGATTTTCCTCTGTATTGTAGAAACAACCAGTGATTGAAAACACTTTCATATACAGTGGGTACGGAAAGCATTCAGACCTCTTTACATTTTTCACTCTTTGTTTCATTGCAGCCATTTGGTAAATTCAAACAAGTTCATTTTTTTCTCATTAATGTACACTCATGACTGAAAAATAAACAGAAATGTAGACATTTTTGCAAATTTATTAAAAAAAGAAAAACTGAAATATCACATGGTCATAAGTATTCAGTATGAAAAAACAAAAATGTTGTTTATCAAAAGGCTCTTGAACGAGTTGAAAATAAAATACTACTTGAAATTCAGTGAGATCAAGGCTAAATATAATCTACCATCATCTGAGCTGGTCTTTTACACCATGTTGAAAGACAGAATTTTGAAAATCATAAAAGGGAAGACTTTAAATTATGAAATGCTAACTTCACTGTGCAACCTTAAAAATAAAAACCTCTGGAGTCTGCGTAATTTGTATAGATCTGTCGTCAAGGACCTAACGAGCCACAAAAACATATACATGAAGAGATGGGAGTCCGATTTTGGTGCTGATATCCGTCTCGAGAACTGGAACATTGCCATCAAATTCACTTACAATTCCAACATATCAATGGGTCTTCACGAGGGTTATTTTAAACTGTTAAATAGGTGGTACTATACCCCGACAAGGTTATCACATTTTAACACAGAATTATCTTCCTTGTGCTGGAGAGGCTGTGGACATCAAGGGAACCTCTACCATATATTTTGGGGTTGTTCAAAAATCAAAAACCTCTGGTTCCAGGTCACACAGCACATTAACCTCATTGCTAAGGACTTCACAATTACGCCTGAAAGAGCACTTCTTTCATTAGACATGGAACAATTTGATGATTCGGTAAGACACATTATCATCCACATCCTCCTAGTGACTAAGACCATGTTAGCACAATGGTGGAAGAAAGTCGAGGTTCCTAAGTTTTCGGATGTACTTGATAAAATAGGCCAACATAGTGATTTAGAACTCAGATTTGCGATTAACAACAATCACATCCACAAATATACAAAAAAAAAGAAGACTTGGAACAACAAATTCCATATCAAATAGACCTATTAAGAGGTATTATATTTTGAGGCCTAAACATGGCCGTTGTAGTACCGGGATGTCGTATCTCCTTCTAAGAATGTTACCCCATAATAAGGATTGTCGATTTTCTTTTCTTTTTTTGTTGTTATTTGCAATATGCTATTTAATGTCTATTTGTGGGTTCTCTAGTTTTAAATTTTTTCCGTACCTGTACAAGGTTCTTTACTTCCCATTCCCTTTCCTCCCTTCCTACCTTCCTTCCCTTACCCTGTTTAATGACTGAAAACCAATAAAATTATTTGAAAAGAAAAGAAAATACTATCAATACTTGGGTAATCGTTTAGTTAATTTGTGTTGCAAATCTGTAGTGTTGAATATGTGATGTGAAATGTTTTTATGTGCAATATAATCATTATAATCTAGTATAATAAATGCGCTAAGCAGCTTCCGTCCGGTTGTAACGCAGCTTCTGTCCGGTTGTAACTTGGTGACGTCACATCCAGACAGAAGCTGCCTTTGGCAGTAGCACTGTGCCTCTTCTGCCTCCCCGCACACTCCCCGACACAGTGGCGTAGCGTGGGGGGGCGGTCCGCCCCAGGCAGCACGTGTGTGGGGGCGGCACGGCGCGGCAGCACTGACAGCTCCTCAGCTGCTTTTAGGAAAGGCCCCAGCAGCCGTGTTGTTATGGTAACACTGTAGGACTACATTACCCGTCATGCCTCGGGCGCGCGTTCCTGGTATGACCCCGCTGCAGCGCTGTAGACTGGCAGTCACATGACCGTGGAATCTGCCGAGGCTCCGGCTGTCACATGCCCAAACAGCGAGCGGAGCGGCCGCACAGCACGGAGCATGGCCAATGTGGCCAACAGGGTGTCGTGGTCCGGCCGGGAGTAGCTGGAAGAGGCCGGGGAGAGCACACCGCTGCTGAACGGAGCCGGCAACCGACAGGTGAGGGCGGGACGAGGTATACTGGGAATTGGGGCGCTGTGCAGATAGGTGGCCACGGCGAGGCTGTGCAGGGGAGGACATGGGGGGCTCTGTAGGGAGAGGACATGGGGGGGCTGTAGGGAGAGGACATGGGGGGCTCAGTAGGGGGAGGACATGGGGGCTCTGTAGGGGAGGACATGGGGGGCTGTGTAGGGGAGGACATGGGGGGCTGTGCAGGGGAGGACATGGGGGGCTGTGCAGGGGAGGACATGGAGGGCTGTGCAGGGGAGGACATGGAGGGGCTGTGCAAGGGGAGAACGTGAGGGCTCTGTAGGGGGTGTACTGTGGGTCTGTGCAGGGGGAGGACACGTGGGTCTCCTTACACTGTTTTATGGTGCGGCTCTCGGCAGGGCAGTGGTGGAGGTTCAGTAGGGTCATCAAGCTAATACATACATATATATATATATATATATATATATATATATATATATATATATATATACACAGAGAGAGAGAGGGAGAACTGCAATAAGATGAAAGTCTAGAAATTTAGAAATAACAGCAGAGTCAGCTTTGAGTGTAGTGTGGGCTCTTCGGATGCTTCCGGATTATCAACGACCAAAGGGGCGGCAAATTTTTTGACCGCCCCAGGCGCCACAAACAGTTGCTACGCCACTGCTATCTCCACTCACGTCCCCCCACTCTTTCACTCCACATACGACCCTTTCTCTCACTCCGTCTCTCATACTCACGCCGTCATCGCCGCTGCTCCACGATCGCCGTCGGCATCGGCACGATCCCCGACCACTTCTTCCGCCGGCGCCATCCTGGATCCAGACGTTGTCCACGCCGGCGACATGTTCTTGCGGCGACGCCATCTTGGATCGGCGATATCCTGCGATACTCAAGACGGCGTCTGCGAAATCTTGCGAGATTTCGCCTACGCTATCTTGAGGATCGCGGGATTTCGCCGATCCAAGATGGCGTTGCCGCAAGAACATGTCGCTGGCGTGGACGACGTCAGGATCCAAGATGGCGTCGGCGAAATCTCGCGAGATTTCGCCGACGCCATCTTGGATCCCGCGGAATTTCGTCATTTACCTCACGCCGTCTTGCTGTGCGGACGTGTTGCTTTGCTCCTCTGCCTGTTCACTGCCGGTGTCTAATTACAGGGGCAATTTGCCTCTACCACTTCATAACTACTGCTGGGCAATTACAGGGCCAATTTGCCGATACAACTTCATAACTACTGCTGGGCAACTACAGGGCCAATTTGCCTCTATCACTTCATAACTACTGCTGGGCAATTACAGGGCCAATTTTGCCTCGACTAGGAGGACACCAGTTTCTTCAAACGTTAAGCATAACTACAGGAGGACCCCAGTTTAAGTCTTCTGCATAATTACACCAGTTAATAAGTCATTTATCTCACATCATTTATATGCCCTGTTTTGCTGTACCCCACTTCTATAAGAAGACTCACAGTGCCGCACAACACATGGTCAACACTACATCACTATCCGGGCCTTAATCTAGTCTACTATATAATTGTCTAATTCAGTCTGTCTTTCTGTAATGGAAATCCTGCCTTGCTGATTGGTCACAGCCTAACTGCCGCGACCAATCAGCGACAATTGCTTAGTCGTCGCGGCAACACGGTTGCATTGCTTATTGTACAGGCACATTACAGCCGTTAAAGGAATCACTGCTGCGTCGCTCATTACACAGGCACAGTCCTGTACATATTCTGGAGTACATTAGGTAACAGCAGAAAAGTGACTGCAGCTCTGGGTGTAACTGGAGTACAATACATTAGGTAAGATCTGAACAGTGACTGCAGCTCTGGCTGTAACAGGAGTATAATACATTAGGTAAGAGAAGAACGGTGACTGCAGCTCTGGGTGTAACTGGACTACAATACATTAGGTAAAAGCAGAACAGTGACTGCAGCTCTGGGAGTAACTGGAGTACAATACATTAGGTAACAGCAGAACAGTGACTGCAGATCTGGGTGTAACTGGAGTACACTACATTAGGTAACAGCAGAACAGTGACTGCAGCTCTGGATGTAACAGGAGTACATTAGGTAAGAGGAGAACAGTGACTGCAGCTCTGGGTGTAACTTGAGTACAATACATTTGGTAAGATCTGAACAGTGACTGCAGTTCTGGCTGTAACAGGAGTATAATACATTAGGTAAGAGAAGAACGGTGACTGCAGCTCTGGGTGTAACTGGACTACAATACATTAGGTAAAAGAAGAAAAGTGACTGCAGCTCTGGGAGTAACTGGAGTACAATACATTAGATAACAGCAGAACAGTGACAGCAGCTCTGGGAGTAACTGGAGTACAATACATTAGGTAACAGCAGAACAGTGACTGCAGCTCCAGGTGTAACATGAGTAAAATACACTAGATGGTGGCCCGATTCTATCGCATCGGGTAGTTTAGAGTCTCTGTTAAAATAAAAAATAGTTATATACTCACTTTCCGACGGCCCCCGGACTCTGTCCCGCCTCTCACCACGCTCCCGGCATCTTCCGGTTCCAGTAATGATTAGCGAGAAGGGCCGAAGATGATGTCACTCTTGCGAGAGCGTGACGTCATCAGCGGTGATTCGCACAAAGCATTACTGGGACCGGAAGATGCCGGGAGCGTGGTGAGAGGAGGGACAGAGTTCGGGGGCCGTCGGAAGGTGAGTATATCACTATTTTTTATTTTAACAGAGACGCTAGAATACCCGATGCGATAGAATCGGGCCACAATCTAGTTTGTTATAACTAACCACAGTTAGTTACTATGTCTGGGCAACGCCGGGCTCTTCAGCTAGTCTATTATAAGCATGGGCTCCTGGAACCTGATCCCTCATCGTCACCCGATACTTAAAGAGCTACCATCCGTCACTGTCCTCTCACAATCCAGAGTCATGACTTGGTTAGACCTCCCCCACAGGTCAATACAGCAGTGTGATTCACTTCCCTCTGTATCTACAGTCAGGACCAACTCGGTATCGTCACATTCTCTATTAGGTCTCTTATCTTGGACCCTCAGCATTAGTTTAACAGGGGATTCACTACCCCTCAACCTAGTATGGCCACTATCCTCAGGACGTCTCCGGAAAGCTCTAAGATGGTGTTTTCCTCCATCACCTAGAGACCGTTGCACCACCTGTCTCTAGCTTCTGCTGTGGCCAGTAATAAACACACTGATTGTGCGTCTATAGTATACACACCAGGGGGAGTGTGAAGGGAGGCAGCAGTCTCGAATTGGTGCGTGCGGCCGCTGCTGAATGCGAGCCACACGAGAGCAGGACCTGAGACATGTGACCACCGGGGGAGTGGCAGGAGGTGGAGCTAACCCCAGTGTGAGAGAAAGAATGAAAACGGGAGTCGGCAGCGCCAGGAGAAAGGTCAGACTAGCCAAGTTCAGTAACCGGAGCATAACGCAGTGTCATAGGGATGAGACAGAGGAATGGTGCAATACAAGTCGAAGTCAGAAGCCGGACAGGAACACAGTAACCAGGGGCACAGACAAGGGGGAAGTCAGAGAACTTAGCCAAAGGTCAGAACCGGAGAATTATCAGAGGTACCGAATCATAATGCAGACAAAACGAGGGAGAAGCCGAATCATACACAGTACAAGCACACAGAGGAATAAGCGGTATAGACAAGTATCACTTAGGTCAGCTGCTCAGCCGAGAACGGAAGTATCACTGACAAAGAGCCTAGCACAAGAGCGTGTTAAAATAGCCCTCCCCCAACCCAAGGGAGGCTATGCAGCGTTAACCTCAACAAATCCAGGGCAGGGAAGGAAATCCTGTCCTGAGCCACGCCAGGCTCATCTATTACTGGAAGGCCCTCCACTTCGTTGGGTACCATGCGTAACAGAGGGCTTCCAACTTTGGAAGCGATGCCGTCATTCGATCCTCGCTCTTTCCAGCCTTAACTGCTGTAGTTCTTTAAGATGAGCCAGCCTGCATGCGAGGAGAATCTGCATATTGCCAAGACTCTCTCCTGTCCCCACCATGAGGAACGGAACCATACCCACTTTCCTGGGAACCTTGCCTTCTTTATTATGGGGAATTCTCACTCTCGTCACTCCCGATTTCTCTACCATTTACTGCATGAGTTGCCTGTTTGTCCCGATAACTTCTCTCAGCAGAGAACTAGGCACCTGGACAACATCTTCCAGTAAATTTCCTCATAAGTTGGGTAGGTCATATGGCAGACTGGACACCCATAGTACACTTGTCCCCAGCAACAGTCCGTCTGCGCCACCCCTTTGAAAGCGGGATGCTCCTCCCTCTTTTGGGCCATTATCCCCTTTACGGCCACCACCCCCTTTTGGGACTCTGCCCCCTTTTGGGCAACTACCCCTTTTGGGGATACCGCCCCCCTTTTGGGCAACTACCCCCTTTTGAGATTACCGCCCCCTTTTCGGCAACTTTCCGTGGACACCCCACCAGCTCCTGCGGATGCCCACGGATCACTGAGTGATAAATCTCCTCGAGAGTGTCACTGTAAGCCACTTCACACATGGCTGCTTCGCTTCCCACGGCTGTCGCTGGACCTCCTGACACCCCCAGTTGTTGGACCCCTGCCGCTGCACACCAATCCACGCCGGGCATTTTGCATGTCTCGTTGCGGTCGCTCTTAATCTTGGCATGCTCCTCCGGGCCACAGCAAACCTGGGTTGAGTGCATTGATACGCTTTGTAACCCCTCCGAGTTACAGCCAGATGCTTTAATCTTTGTGGCCCCACCGAGCCAAAGCGAGATGCTTGCTTCCGCGTGTGCTGTTGCAGCTATATCGTTGCCCCCAGCAACCAGGCTGCACAATCCAGAACCGTGCACCTCGTCCGTTGCACCCAGCAACCGAGCTTGTAAGCCTCATCCGTTGCCCCTAGCAAAAAGGCTACAAGAGTGCCCCTAGCATTGTCCACCACATGTGACATAGCGATCACTTAAGTGAGTTGGGGAACACTCACATGGCAGCGATATTCAAATGCACAGCAGCCGTTTTTTCATTAAAACAAGTCCAGTCCTGGTTTATTATATAAGCATAAACCACTATAGGGCAGTTGCACAACCTCACGCCTCCTGATAAAGTGACACTCAGGAAACGTGCATCGGGGAAGCGGGAGCACCAGAATCAGCCTCTACTCATTTGTGCAAGTTCCATTTGCACTTTGTACTTGAGACAAAGCACTTTAAAGGATTTCAGTGTATATATAGCGTTTTTTGTGCATGCTTTTCAGCAGCAGCTTGTATCTAATCAGGCACTAATTCAGCACTTTATATATATTTAAATATGCCTATAAGTTAACTTATGTTTAAAGCTATAACACTTTATATTTAAAACAAAAAACACTTTATAGGATTATATTACCGGTATATGCAGTATTTACTCAGCATGCTTTTTAGCAGCATTTTAAATTTTTCTAGCATTTAATATATTTGTATGCTTATGAGGAAGATGAACTAAGGTCTCCCTAGACTGTTACTGGATTTGCAGCCTCCGATTTGGCATTAGTACTCTATTTATTTGGAATATTTTTTTATTATGTTTAATAAAGATTTATATTAATTCTTTATTTTTGTACGTAAGCTCTTTTTTTTCCTTTTGAGTTAATAAATAGAGAGGATGTTACGTAATAAGGGATGGCAGGGTACAGTTACCGCAGACACAGTGCAATGTGCAAAAAGGAGGCAGGAGCATGACGGCGACCGTACCAAAGGGCCGGTGAATAAGCTGGTGTCCCTGCATGGAGGGAGGAGGGGACACCTTGTTGGGCATAGCGCTACATGCCCCTTTCTCTGATAATTTGTCTTGTTCTTCTGCAACACATGAAAAAAAAAAAAAAAGATTCTGCTCACCTGTCTCAGCTCCCACGCCACGCGGCGTCCTCTTCTGCAACCGGCGCAGGAGCCGCCTGCTGACTTCGGCCTCCCCACCATCGTGCATCATGTCACTGCCATATGCCCCCCAGTCATGGGCACACTTAGGTCAGCTGCTGGACGCAAGTTGGCCAGCGGTGTGTACTGCAGGGGAACTGACAGATCCCCTGCGCTGCAATATATTTCAGCCTAAAGTGCGTCCAAGGATGCAGACCGAACTGAAATATTTGCTGGTATCAACCGGCCTCACTCCACCTCTGGGCCCGATGCAGACGCACCGGCGATTTGCCTGTTCCCTGGAAACCCTCGTTAAGCGATACTTACCCTTACACATACTGACTATTGTGTTTCAGGTACTAAATTACATATATATTACATATACACACACACACACATATATATATATACACAGACTGTGTGTCCATAAAGTCATGGTGCATTTTTGACCAGTCACAGGTGAAAGCCATGGCCACCACGATCCCCGGATCTGACGCCCTTTCACTTTTCCTGTTATGTGAAGCAACATGTACATTGTACGTATCAACGACATTAATCACTTAAAACAGAGAATCACAGACGTTATTCACTCTGTTACACCAGACGTCCTTACCCGTGTGTGGCAAGAACTTCACTATCGTTTGGATGTGTGTAGGGCAACAAATGGAGCACACATCAAACTGCACTGAAAAGGTATGAAACTGGGAGAGTTTTTCTTTTATTTGGAGCACAATTCACATACCTATCATTTTTTGTTGCTTTCCAGTGACTGGTCAAAAGTGCACCATGACTTTACGGACACACTGTATAGTTTTTTATATATATATATATATATATATATATATATATATATATTATACACACACACTGCTCAAAAAAATAAGGTAACACTTAAACAACAGAATATAACTCCAAGTAAATCAAACTTCTGTGAAATCAAATTGTCCACCTAGGAAGCAACACTGATTGACAATCAATTTCACATGATGTTGTGCAAAATGGAATAGACAACAGATGGAGATTGGCAATTATCAAGACACCCTCAATAAAGGAGTGGTACTGCAGGTGGAGACCACAGACCATATCTCAGTACCAATGCTTTCTGGCTGATGTGAGGAGGGTCATCAGAAGACTTGGGAAAGTGATGCAGATGGTGAATAGGTCCGGTCTGATGAGAGTGAGGATTCTGGCTGATGACGAAGCCCAGGTCGTTGGTGAAGATGGGATGGTTCCATTCCTCGTTGTCGGATCCATGGAGAGCCTTGGGAATATCCAGATGCTCCTGGAGTATCGCATGGCGTTCCTGAAAGAAGTAGAGCAGCTAAGACTTGAGAGGGAGCAGATCAACAGAGAGCTGCAGGAAATGGGAAGAAGATGGTCGCCACCTTCAACTCGCGGTATAGAGAGGCGAAGAGGTTCGCTTAAGACTGGAAGTCCTCAAGCTGCAGCTAATAGACGACAGGGACTGCTCTCCAGGTAATAAAGACCATAGGAGAAGTGGTCAGCAGAGATATAACAGAAGGTGGCCTGATGGAGGAGGTAGAAGCAGTGATGCCTCAGTTAGCTCAGGGCTGAGTGACCTAAGCGGGAGACACTGTAGACAAAATGACAAAGAGTCAGACCAGACAGGTCGCATGGGTGCATGGGAGTTATGCCTACATACTGACCGATGGGGGCAGGGAAGGCCTAATAGATTTCTGATGCTGAAACATGAGGCGACAAAGTCTGATAGAGCATTGTTCACAGACAGGGATGTGGTGACAGTGACGGACTATGTCTCAGGAGCTGACGCTCAAAACCAATGGGGAAGGCCCTCTCGACGGGTAGGGCAAGGTGATATGGGTGTCCTGGCTCGAGGCCCTCGGTTTAGGACAAGTGTTCAGCCCCACAGGTTTGAACGGGGGGGGGATATGTGGTGTGACTGGTGGTCGCATGGTTAATGGGAGGTATATGTAACAGGGATGGATGCTCTCTCCTCACCTCTGGGTACCCCTGTTTCCCTGTGTGTGGTTGTGAATTTCATGACCTGCAGTGAGGTCATGACCATGTGACCAGCCCATGTGATCCATACCTCACCTGTGGGTGTGGTTACAAGCTATGTAATCGAGGTGTGTTTAGCACATGGCAGTGAGTGTTTGGGAGTCTGCCAGTGTGGACAGACTTCCATGTGTCCAGGCTGGATATTACAGGGTGGTCTGTGTCTTGAGAGGGAGAAGCCTTCCTGTGTCTGTGGCTCCAGATAGAGCCTGCGTGCTGGACATTGCACAGTCTGTGTGCCCACAGGCCTGGGAGAGCAGAGCTCTGCTATGGACATTGATGTAAAGACTGTTTACCTTTTTGTTGCTGACTTCATGGTTTATGAAGCAAATAAACCCACATGGAAGTTGAAGAGAATGTCTCTCCTGTTTCCTCCTACGCACCTAAGTGAGTACAATCCTTACAATATACACACTTTCACAAACTGAAAATAGTAAGTCTGTACACATTTTATTACCTCTTTCTGGCAGGTGCATTCTTCCGTCTCCAGCAGCTCCATCCTGGTGGTCTTCAGTCCATCCATAAGCACTTACTAGCCAGATCTCCAGCTGTCACCAGTCCTTCTGCCTCTTCATTACCTCTGATAGCTTCAGAGAATAGCCTTCGAGCAGTCAGTGAATTGGACACTTCTTCCTCCTGAGAAGTTCTGGCAGGTGCCTGACCCATGTGAACATCGGCCATCACATCAACCTCCCCTTCGCCCGTAGCCACTTACCACCCCCGGTATTGAGGGGGCTCTATTGGGACACAGCTGCACTAGACATTCACTGGACACTGCAGCTACTGCCTCTGAATGTGCCAGAGCAGCAGTTTTCCATTAAAGGGAATCTGTCACCTTATTTTTCACCTATGAGCTGCTGGCACCGTCTTCAGGGGCTTATCTGCAGCATTCTGTAATGCAGTAGGTAAGCCCCAGATGTAACCTGAAAGAGAAGAAAAAGGAGTTAGATTATACTCACCCAGGGGCGTTCCGGCTCCGGTCTTGGTCCGATGGGTGTCACGATGCGGTCCGGCGCCTCCCTTCTTCTAACGGTGACGTCTTCTTCTTTGCTGCCTGTCGTGGCTCCTGCACAGGCGCACTGCTCTGCCCTGTTGAGGGCAGAGCAGAATACTGCAGTGCGCAGGAGCCAGACCTCT
Source organism: Dendrobates tinctorius (assembly GCF_039654945.1). Classification (NCBI taxonomy): domain Eukaryota; kingdom Metazoa; phylum Chordata; class Amphibia; order Anura; family Dendrobatidae; genus Dendrobates; species Dendrobates tinctorius. The sequence continues at coordinate 17,531,155 of NW_027361765.1, read as the reverse complement.
CACGCCCCTCTCTGACAGCAAAAGACTAAGGTATGGGCCCCCTTCCTCTCCTCTTAGGTTATGTTTCCACTCTGCGTACTTGCAGCGCTTTGGATGCAGCGGAAACCCCACTCCACCCAAAGCGCCACACCCTGTTGTACGCGCGGTGAAACTGCATGTGCTCATTGCACACATGCAGAATCATCGCATCCTATCCATAGACTGGGTTATTTATCTTGCGTAGACGGAGCGTCTCTGCAAGATAGACATGCTGCGATCTGGAAAGATGCGCCGCATGCCTGTAATTTCGGGTGTGTCACCCGTGTCCCTGCATGCATAGTGAATACTGGATTTCATAAAATCCACTCCACTATGCTGTAACATCTGGACGCTGCGGATTGAACGTTGCTGCGGTACGCAGAGTTCTATCTGCAGCAAATCCTGAAAACATACGCTATGTGGAAACATACCCTTAGTGTAGATGCTGCCGCTGGCTCTATCAGAGAACAAGACATTTCAGCAGTTGATCGGGCCCCCTCTTCTCCGGGGCTCCTGTGCAGCTGCACCTCCTGCATCGGCAGTATGTCCACCCCTGCCTACCACCACTATAACTCAAACCAATAAACTGATCTATGCTGTTGCCTCAGCAATCATGGAAATGCTTAGCTATTCAACCAGCAAGAACAATAGAAGTACATGCCCCCCCTTGAAAAAGACTAGAGACAAAGATCAAGGTGACACAAAGGGAAGTCAGCCAACTAACAGAAATACAGATCTTGTAAAGATCAAGAATAAGACCAAGCTGGACAAGCAAAGGCCTGACCCAATCTGAAGCCCTAGAGACTGCTACAAAGGCTCACAGCACTCGCTGAAAGACTAGGGAGATACAATAGAGAAATTGAGGCCAAGAAGATAAATGCCCTGTTCTCCAAAGAAGCATTCAAGGTGTACTCTCAACTACAGAGTAACAGCACAAAGGCAGCAACTCCACCAATAGCAGAGACTGAACAATACTGGAGGAACATATGGGAGAAGGAAAAAACGTACAACACAAGTGCAATGTGGCTGCAAAATCTGAGAATGAAACACAACAACCATCTAGAGCAAGAACCAATCACCATTACAGAAGCAGACATCCAACAGAGGGAAAAGAACATGAAGAGCTGGACAGCACCTGGCCCAGACATGATCCACACCTACTGGCTAAAGAAAATAACAGCTGTACATGAACGCATGGCAAAGATGATAAACCAATTGCTAAGGGTATGTGCACACGTTGAAGATTTGTGGGCAGAATTTTCTGCACAAAATCTGCATCTCCTGGCAGAAAACGCAGCTGCGGATTTGTCAAACTTTATTGCGGTTTTGTCACGTTTTTGTGCGGATTCTATGCGTTTTTAGTGCGTTTTTCATTGCAGTTCTTGCTGCGTTATTTGTGTGGATTTGATGCGTTTTTGCTTACATTTTTCATGCAGATTTGTCGGCATTTTCGTAAAGCTAAATAAAGAGAAGAAACTTCAAAACAGAAAAAAAAAAAAGGTTTTGTAGGAAATGATATCGCATCAGCCCACAGTCGCTGGCTTTCCCTCTCTAGACTTGAAAATTGGGCGGGAGCCCACACCATTTTTTTTTCAAGTCCAGAGAGGTAAAGCCAGTGATGGGGGCTAATGTTTACAGCCTATAAAGGGGTTACTCTTCACAGGCTATAAACATCGGCCCCAAGTCACTGGCTTTACCTCCCTGGACTTGGAAAAAAAAAAATGGCGTGGGCTCCCGCCCAACTTTCAAGTCCAGAGAGGTAAAGCCAGCGACTGTGGGCTGATGTTTTGTAGCCTGGGAAGGGGGTTAATCTTCCCAGGCTATGAATATCAGTCCGCAGCTGTCTGCATAACCTTTTATGGCTATTAAAATAGGGGGACCCCCCAAAAAAATTGACGTGGGGTCCCCCTATAATTTATAGCCAGAAAAGACTACGCAGACAGCTGCGGGCTGATATTCATAGCCGAGGAAGGGGCCATGGATATCGGCCCCCCCCGGCTACAAATACCAGCCCGCATCCCCCCCAGAAATGGTGCATCTGTAAGATGCACCAAATCTGGCGCTTAGCCTCTCTCTTTCCACTCCCTTGTAGTGATGGGTTATGGGGTAATAAGGGGTTAATGCCACCTTGCGATTGGAAGGTGACATTAAGCCCGGTTAATAATGGAGAGGCATCAATAAGATGCCGATCCATTATTAATCCTATAGTAGAAAGGAAAAAGAAAAAAAAAACAGACAGGAAAAAAATATTTTAATGTTCTTATTTTTACCATACTTACGAATACGCCTAATTCCACGAATCCCTCAATCATCTGTAACAAAAGTAAAATAATAAACCAACAATATACCACCTGTTCCGACGTAGTCCAATCAATATCGAGTGTACCACGACGATCTAGCGTGGAGAACAGTCACATCAAGAGATGTGACTGCTCTCCACGGCTTCCAAAACACACTGACAGGAGCTAAAGCTCCTGCAATGTGACTGCGCATGCGCGAGAGTTTACCGAAGTTCAATCAACTCCGGGACGCTCACTTTACGGCACTTCATGCAGGTCAAGTGCCGTAAAGTGAGATCCCGGAGTAAACTACCGGGGAGCAGTGATACACTGCAGGAGTGATTAAAGCCCCCGTCACACACAGCGACCTCGCTAGTGAGATCGCTGCTGAGTCACAAGTTTTGTGACGCAACAGCGATCTCACCAGCGAGATCGCTGTGTGTAACAGCTATCAGCGACCGACCCCCTGCCGGGTATCGCTGATTGTTCATGAAAGGTCAGGACTTTTTTTGGATCATTGGTCTCCTGCTGGCCAGCACGCAATGCTGCGTGTGGCAGGCGGGAGAGCAACGACCAGCTAGCTGGTAACCAAGGTAAACGTCGGGTTTCTAAGCGGCGCACAGTGCTTAGAAACCCGATGTGTACCTTAGTTACCAGTGTGCTGATGCAGGGAGCTGGTAACCAAGGTACATATCGGGTTTCTAAGTGCCGCTTAGAAACCCAATGTGTACCTTGGTTACTAGCTCCCTGCATCAGCGCGCTGGTAACTAACGTACACAGCGACGCGCCTGCTCGGCGTCGCTGGTGCTCATCGCCGGTAAAGCTGCCTGTTTGATAGCTCACCAGCGATCATGTAGCGACACACCAGCAATCCTGACAAGTTCATATCGTTGTCGGGATCGCTGGTGAGTCGCTATGTGTGACGGGGCCCTAACTCTTGCAGTGTATCACCGAAGGATGTCGTGGGACAGTCTATTGGATTACCGTGGACCAGGGAGTTTTTATTTTTAAATTTTCAGATGATCGAGGGAGGGCTTCGGGGACAAAGCATATGTAGTGAGCATGTACTACATGTTGTATGTACTGTATGTTACATGTATGTAATGTGTTTGTGTTTTTAACCCATTGTAGTCATTCGCCTGACGATGGGACAACTCTCCCATCATCATATTTTGATGGGAGCAGTTGTCCCATCCAACGAATGACTACAGTCAGTCACTAGACACACAGACCATATTTACCAACTCAACCAGACGCCTGACACCCATCCTCATGCGACGGTACGACTCCATTTTGACAACACTCCGCCCACACACTTCTTCCTGTGACATCACTTCCCTCTGCTGCGTTTTTGACACCCCAAACTACATCAAATCCACAGCAAATCCGCAGATGTTTTTTACATGTGCGGTTTTGTTGCGGATTTGCCTGACACAATGGAAGTCAATGGGTGCAGAAACGCTGAAAAGAAGAAAAGAACTGACATGCTGAAGAAAATAAAACGCTGTGTTTCTGTGCGGATTTTTCCGCAGCATGTGCACATCAAGTCTGCCGTTCCCATGACTAACATTGGTTGTGCAGTACACTGCGGATTTGATGCAATTCCGCGCTGAGAAAAACGCTGAGGATCTGCAATTACATTCGCAGCGTGTGCATATACCCTTAAAGAAAGCCACCAACCAACCTAGCTAACACAAGGAAGAACAGTGCTGATCATGAAGGATCCTCACAAAGGAACAGTTCCATCCAACTAGTGCCCAATAACCTGCCTTACAACAACATAGAAACTCCTGTCAGGCATCATAGCCACCAATCTACAGAACCATATGAACCAGTACATAAATCCACCTCAGAAAGGCTTGGGACCGAAACCAGAGGCTCTAAGCACCAGCACATAGTAGATAGAGCACAAGCTCAAGACTCAAGATCCAGACACACCAATCTCAGCACAGCTTGGATTGACTACAGGAAAGCCTGTGACTCAATAGCACACACATGGATCTGTGAATGCTTGGCTCTCCACAATATCAACAGGAAATTAAGAATCTTCCTCAGAAACTCAATGGGGCTATGGAGAACAACATTGGATATCAACTCAAGACAACTAGCACAAGTGACCATCAAATGAGGCATATAACAAGGTGATGCACTGTCCCCATTGCTGTTCTGCGTAGGCTTGAACCCCCTCAGTCAGATAATTACAGTCTGGCTATGGATACAAGTTCGAGAGTGGAAGCACCATCAGCCACTTCCTCTACATGGATGACATCAAGCTGTATGTGAAAAATGAACGAGACACCAATTCACTGATCCACTTGACAAGGATCTACAGCGAAGACATCGAATGTCCTTTTGGACTGGAGAAGTGCGGCCGGTTGGTAATAAAGAGAGGCAGGGTAGTCAAGACTGATGGAGTGGAAATACCAGCAGGGCACATAGCAGATGTACAGACATGCTACAAGTACCTCAGCATCCCACAGGGATACGGTAACCAAGATGAGGAGACAAGGAAAGCAGCAACATTCAAATACCACCAAAGGGTAAGACAGGTCCTGAATAGCCAGCTCAGTGGGAAGAATAATATCTGCACCATCAATACATATGCCCTGCCAGTTATCAGATACTCTTCTGGCATAGTGTGCTGGCCAAAAGAGATAAAAGCTGCAGACGTGAAGACACAAAAGCTCCTCACAATGCATGGAGATCTGCACCCTAAGTCTAACACCCAAATATTGTATACCAACAGAATGGAGGGTGGTCGAGGCTTAATAAGCATCCAAGCCACCATCACGAATGAAACAAGGATTATCCAGGATTACATCAGAAAAATGGCACCAAAAGAGGAGATGCTGAGAGAAAGCCTGAGGGAGCAACAACAACAGATCTGGAACGAAGTACAGGAACATGAAGCACCATGACAAGACAAGCCGCAGCATGGGATGTATCATTGACAGATAATGGAGGTGGCTGACATGGAGAAATCCTACCAATGGCTGGAGAAAGCAGACTATGCAAAGAAACCTCAGAAACCGTCCAACACATAGTGTCAGGATGCAAAATCAAGCAGGAACAGCGTATACCGAACACCACATCCAAGTAGCAGGAATTGTATACAGGAACATCTGCACAGCATATGGGCTAAGTCCCCCTAAGTCCAGGTGGGAGACCCCAGAGAAAGTGGTGGAGAATGAGAGGGCTAAAATCCTGTGGGACTTCAAGATCCAGACGGATAAGCAGGTGTTGGCTAACCAACCCAAGGATCAGAAGACAGCAATGATAATAGATGTGGCAGTGCCACGTGGCAGCAACAACAGAAAGGAGGAATATGAGAAGCTGGAGAGGACAAAAAAAGACCACCCCGATTGGGGGGGGGGGGGGGGTAAGAAGGAAGAGATATATATTATATATATAAATAATATATTTTTTTTCAGCTCTATCCACAGATTCTCGATTGGATTCAGGTCTGGACTTTGACTTGGCCATTCTAACACCTGTATACGTTTATTTGTGAACCATTCCACTGTAGATTTTGCCTTATGTTTGGAATCATTGTCTTGTTGGAAGACAAATCTCCGTCCGAGTCTCAGGTCTTTTGCAGACTCCAACAGGTTTTCTTCAAGAATGATCCTGTATTTGGCTCCATCCATCTTCCCTGTCCCTGCTGAAGAAAAGCAGGCCAAAACCATGATGCTGCCACCACCATGTTTGACAGTGGGGATGGCGTGTTCAGGGTGATGAGCTGTGTGGCTTTTACACCAAACATATCGCTTGTTGCCAAAAAGTTCGATTTTGGTTTCATTTGACCAGAGCACCATCTTCCACATGTTTGATGTATCTCCCAGGTGGCTTGTTGCAAACTTGAAACGACACTTTTTATGGATATCTTTGAGAAGTGGCTTTCTTCTTGCCACTCTTCCATAAAGGCCAGATTTGTGCAGTGTACGACTGATTGTTGTCCTATGGACAGACTGTCCCACCTCAGCTGTAGATATCTGCAGTTCATCCAGTGTGATCATGAGCCTCTTATCTGCATCTCTGATCAGTCTTCTCTGTTGTGAAGTGAATTCGCTTTCTGGCCTACCTCTGGTTACTAGTGAAGGTAGTGGAGCTGGTTATATTGACAGAGGGGTCGCGAGTTCTCTTTCCGGGCTCCCTCTGGTGGTTACTGGAGGTAATGGAGCTGATCTAATTAACAGAGGCCTGCCACCTGATAATGAGGAGGATGACTGGAAATCTGGAGTTTCTGACTGGATTTAAGACAGCGACTCTCTCTATCCCTGCTGGTGATTTTTTCCTGCCTACTGAGGTCTTAGTTTCCAGCTCAGTCCCTGCATGCTCAGCTAAGTGTTCTTTTGCTATTGTTCACATTTGATCTGGTTTTGTCTATTTCAGTTTTGTGTGTTCAGCCAGCTTCGGCTGGGGCTGTGCTGAATTTCCATCCCTTTGTTACTGCTTGTGCCAGTTTGTTTTTCTCCCTTATTAGATTGGCCTCTTTTTGCTCGGCTTTCAGAATATACCAGAGTGCTGATATAGTGGGCAACGTCTAGTGACTTCAGAATTTTTCTATCAGACGTGTTGGGCATTTTTTGCAGGGTTTTTTGCGTGATTGCAGACAGTCTTTCCTTTCCTTCTAGTTAGTGTGGGCCCCATCGTTTGCTCAGTCTATTTTCCTAACTGCGTTTGTGTTTTCACCTTTTCTCACCAACAATATATGTTTGAGGGCTATCTATTCCTTTGGGGTGTGCTCTGGGGCAGTTTAGATTTCCCCTTTCTTGCTTTAGGCTTATTTAGTTCTCCGGCTGTGTCGAGGCGTCTAGGATCATCGTAGGTACGCTCCACGGCTACTGCTAGTTGTGTGGATAGGATCAGGGGTCTGCAATCCGCTTAGTTACCAACCTCTCTGGTTTTCTGTGGCTTAGCTTGGTCTTGCTTTCCTCCTCGGTGACCCAATCATAACACTTCTCCCTATTTGAGATGAAAGTTTAGAGGGACGGACGGGTCTTGGTAGATTTGCAGTGGTGTGATACTCCTTCCATTTCAATATGATCGCTAGAACAGTGCTCCTTGGGATGTTTAAAGTTTTGGATATAATTTCGTATCCAAATCCGGCATTAAACTTCTCCACAACAGTATCATGGACCTGTCTGCTGTGTTCCTTGGTCTTCATAATGCTCTCTGTGCTTCAAACAGAACCCTGAGACTATCACAGAGCAGGTGCATTTATACGGAGACTTTATTACACACAGGTGGATTATATTTATCATCATTATTCATTTAAGACAACATTGGATCATTCAGAGATCCACAATGAACTTCTGGAGTGAGTTTGCTGCACTGAAAAAGTAAAGGGGCCGAATAATATTGCACGCCCCACTTTTCAGTTTTTGAATTTCCACAAAAATTTAAAATAACCAATAAATTTCATTCAACATCACAACTGTGTTCCACTTGTTGATTCCTCACCAAAAATTTACATTTGGTATCTTTATGTTTGAAGCATGATATGTGGGAAAAGGTTGACAAGTTCCAGGGAGCCGAATACTTTCGCAAGGCACACACATATATATATATATATATATATATACACACATACACATAGATACATCAAAACCCTGTCATGGGCAGCCCATTCTCGGGACCTGAACCCCATTGAAAACCTCTGGAATGTAATCAAGAGGATGATGGATAGTCACAAGCCATCAAACAAAGAACTGCTTAAATTTTTGAGCCAGAAGCAGTGTGAAAGACTGGTGGAAAGCATGCCAAGATGCATGAAAGCTGTTTTTAAAAATTATGGTCATTTCAAAAATATTGATTTCAGAACTCTTCCTGAGTTAAAACATTAGTATTGTTGTTTCTAACTGAATATGAACTTGTTTTCTTTGTATTATTTGAGGTCTGAAAGCACTGAATTTTTGTTTGTTTTTTTTAATTTTGACCATTTTTCTTTGTCAGAAAAAAAATACAAAATTTATTGCTTGGAAATTCGGAGACATGTTGACAGAAGTTTATAGACTAATTTACATACATATGTACATTTATTATTTGAATCCTCCAAAACTCATGGAGTCCAGTTCTGTCAGCAACTAATGAAATTGGCTGCCTGAGAATAACTGTAAACATTAGAAAGGTGAAGTTTGAAGACTAATAATTTAGATTATTAATCATGAGAAAACTGATTAGTCAGTTATACTACTGTTGGTATTGACTGTTTTTTCTAACCAAACCATGGGGCCTCCAGTATCAGGGAGAACACTCATGTTATCAGTAGATCATTTGCACTGAGTGTTTAGGAAAGAGGCCTACAGGCTAAAGCTGGCCATACAAGAGACAACCATCTCCCCAGGGTCTCCATACACAAGACAACCATCTCCCCAGAGTCCATACACAAGAACTCAGCCGAGCGTGAAAGCTGCCAGACAATCGGGCAGTGCTCAGGTTGCAAAACAGACTGGGCATAGAAATGCCAATACTCTAATTCTTCTTTACCAGGATGTCCTTGTCATCTCATGAATTAGACAAATGGGCATCGCCACTTTCGCACATATTTTTCAAAAGATGACTGAAAGTGACGAGAAACCGATATTCCACAATGATGAAACTGCAGGCGGTTTTTTCCAAGCAAATACACTGGCAAACCATTCAAAAAGATGCCGATTTTGAGCCTATTTACTTGTATTGTAAATAATTTACAGTAATATGGATTTTTTTTTATCTAGTTTTGGCTAATAAATGTCTACTCTAGCCTAACCTATAGAATCACTTTGGCTTTGTCCACGTCGCATCCATGATGAATGGCTCATCTGGACTGGTATAAGTTATAATCTCCTTTTTTTCCCTTAATTGAAATATTTAATCTGTGATGTACACACCAATATTTTTTTTAAAAAAAAAGAGACAAAGAACAGAAATAAATACCATACAATGAACAGAAAACGCCATGTCCCGATCTGTACATGCCAGACGTTGAATAAACATCACGGCACTTTTCAGCCTGATATTTCATCAGTTCCTTCTAAATTTGGACATTGATCGATCCTAAATCTCTTCTATTAGTGCTATATCGGCAAGTAAGAGAAATAACTGTCCCAAAGTGGGCCCCATAAGAAATAATGCTGAAACTGTCATCAGTAGACACAAGGTGCCCAGTATAATGTCCAGGACTGTCAGCAGTAGATACAAGGTGCCAAGTATAATGCCCAGGACTGTCAGCTGTAGATACAAGGTGCCCAGTATAATGCCCAGGACTGTCAGCTGTAGATACAAGGTGCCCAGTATAATACCCAGGACTGTCAGAGGTAGATACAAGGTGCCAAGTATAATGCCCAGGACTGTCAGCTGTAGATACAAGGTGCCAAGTATAATGCCCAGGACTGTCAGCTGTAGATACAAGGTGCCCAATATAATGCTCAGGACTGTCAGCAGTAGATACAAGGTGCCCAGTATAATGCCCAGTACTGGCAGCAGTAGATACAAGGTGCCCAGTATAATGCCCAGGACTGTCAGCAGTAGATACAAGGTGCCCAATATAATGCTCAGGACTGTCAGCAGTAGATACAAGGTGCCCAGTATAATGCCCAGGACTGTCAGCAGTAGATACAAGGTGCCCAGTATAATGCCCAGGACTGTCAGCGGTAGATACAAGGTTCCCAGTATAATGCCCAGGACAGTCAGCTGTAGATACAAGGTGCCCAGTATAATGCCCAGGACAGTCAGCTGTAGATACAAGGTTCCCAGTATAATACCCAGGACTGTCAGCAGTAGATACAAGTGCCCAGTATAATGCCCAGGACTGTCAGCAGTAGATACAAGGTGCCCAGTATAATACCCAGGACTGTCAGCAGTAGATACAAGGTGCCCAGTATAATGCCCAGGACTGTCAGCTGTAGATACAAGGTGCCCAGTATAATGCCCAGGACTGTCTGCTGTAGATACAAGGTGCCCAGTATAATGCCCAGGACTGTCAGCAGTAGATACAAGGTGCCCAGTATAATGCCCAGGACAGGACTGTCTGCTGTAGATACAAGGTGCCCAGTATAATGCCCAGGACTGTCAGCAGTAGATACAAGGTGCCCAGTATAATGCCCAGGACTGTCAGCTGTAGATACAAGGTGCCCAGTATAATACCCAGGACTGTCAGAGGTAGATACAAGGTGCCAAGTATAATGCCCAGGACTGTCAGCTGTAGATACAAGGTGCCAAGTATAATGCCCAGGACTGTCAGCTGTAGATACAAGGTGCCCAATATAATGCTCAGGACTGTCAGCAGTAGATACAAGGTGCCCAGTATAATGCCCAGTACTGTCAGCAGTAGATACAAGGTGCCCAGTATAATGCCCAGGACTGTCAGCAGTAGATACAAGGTGCCCAATATAATGCTCAGGTCTGTCAGCAGTAGATACAAGGTGCCCAGTATAATGCCCAGGACTGTCAGCAGTAGATACAAGGTGCCCAGTATAATGCCCAGGACTGTCAGCGGTAGATACAAGGTTCCCAGTATAATGCCCAGGACAGTCAGCTGTAGATACAAGGTGCCCAGTATAATGCCCAGGACAGTCAGCTGTAGATACAAGGTTCCCAGTATAATACCCAGGACTGCCAGCAGTAGATACAAGTGCCCAGTATAATGCCCAGGACTGTCAGCAGTAGATACAAGGTGCCCAGTATAATACCCAGGACTGTCAGCAGTAGATACAAGGTGCCCAGTATAATGCCCAGGACTGTCAGCTGTAGATACAAGGTGCCCAGTATAATGCCCAGGACTGTCTGCTGTAGATACAAGGTGCCCAGTATAATGCCCAGGACTGTCAGCAGTAGATACAAGGTGCCCAGTATAATGCCCAGGACAGGACTGTCTGCTGTAGATACAAGGTGCCCAGTATAATGCCCAGGACTGTCAGCAGTAGATACAAGGTGCCCAGTATAATGCCCAGGACTGTCAGCAGTAGATACAAGGTACCCAGTATAATGCCCAGGACAGTCAGCTGTAGATACAAGGTGCCCAGTATAATGCCCAGGACTGTCAGCAGTAGATACAAGGTACCCAGTATAATGCCCAGGACAGTCAGCTGTAGATACAAGGTGCCCAGTATAATGCCCAGGACAGTCAGCTGTAGATACAAGGTTCCCAGTATAATACCCAGGACAGTCAGCTGTAGATACAAGGTACCCAGTATAATGCCCAGGACAGTCAGCTGTAGATACAAGGTGCCCAGTATAATGCCCAGGACAGTCAGCTGTAGATACAAGGTGCCCAGTATAATGCCCAGGACAGTCAGCTGTAGATACAAGGTGCCCAGTATAATGCCCAGGACAGTCAGCTGTAGATACAAGGTGCCCAGTATAATGCCCAGGACAGTCAGCTGTAGATACAAGGTTCCCAGTATAATACCCAGGACTGTCAGCAGTAGATACAAGTGCCCAGTATAATGCCCAGGACAGTCAGCTGTAGATACAAGGTGCCCAGTACTGTCAGCTGTAGATACAAGGTGCCCAGTATAATGCCTAGGACTGTCAGCAGTAGATACAAGGTGCCCAGTATAATGCCCAGTACTGTCAGCTGTAGATACAAGGTGCCCAGTATAATGCCCAGGACTGTCAGCTGTAGATACAAGGTGCCCAGTATAATGCCCAGGACTGTCAGCTGTAGATACAAGGTGCCCAGTATAATACCCAGGACAGTCAGCTGTAGATACAAGGTGCCCAGTATAATGCCCAGGACAGTCAGCAGTAGATACAAGGTGCCCAGTATAATGCCCAGGACAGTCAGCTGTAGATACAAGGTGCCCAGTATAATGCCCAGGACAGTCAGCTGTAGATACAAGGTGCCCAGTATAATGCCCAGGACAGTGCTGCAGCAGAACAGGACGACTACTATAAGGTTATTACACACCACAGCTGTGATATCTGGCAGCGCTCTGCAGATGGCGGTAATTGCGGGGCTCTCACCACTTTGGGCAGCTGTGTGTAGAAGTGTCGCTCCGCTCCTCCAGACATTGCGCCTCGGCTCCTGTGTCCTGTCCGATGTGTGAACACTCACAGCGCCGTTGTCTTCCTCTACTCCAGTAACTCCACATACAAGAGCCGCGCTCATTGGCCGCGGAGCCGCCATCCTCCTCCATGTGGGCGGCCGTGTCACCATCCTTCCCAGGCGTCATACTTTGTGGTCTGTGCACCTGCACCACAGCAGAGAAGCCGGGGCGTGTCCAGGGATTCCAGGGGCGTGTCCAGGGGCGTGTCCAGGGATTCCAGGGGCGTGTCCAGGGATTCCAGGGGCGTGTCCAGGACTCCGGAGCTCAGCAGCATCAACTCAGAGGAGAGGAAGGGGCCCTTCCCTTAGGCTATGTGCACACCTAGTTCAGAGAGCTGCGGATTTTTCCGCGCGGATTTATAAAAATCCACAGGTCAAAAGACCTGCGGATTAGCTTGCGGTTTAGCTCTGCGGTTTCACACCTCTACAATGGAGAAGGTGTGAAACCGCAGCGGATTCCGCACAAAGAATTGACATGCTGCGGATTGTAACCAGCAGCAAATCCGCGCGGAAATATCCGCAGCATGTGCACAGCGTTTTTGGTTTGACCATAGAAAACAATGGTACTGTACAATGCAGCAGAAACTGCTTCGGACCCGCAGGGCCAGAACCGCTGCAGATCCGCAACGTGTGCACATGGCCTTATAGCAAGACAGGTACGAGCCCCCTTCCTCTTCTTTTAGTGTAGATGTTGCCGCTGGCTGTATCAGAGAACAAGATATTTCAGCAGCTGATCGGGCTCCCTGTCCTCCTGGGCCCCTGTGCAGCCGCACCAGCTGCACATGTGGTATGTCCGCCCATGGCTCCCGTGTGGTGTAGTATATAGAGGATCTGTCAGCTCTCCCGTGTGGTGTAGTATATAGAGGATCTGTCAGCTCTCCTGTGTGGTGTAGTATATAGAGGATGTGTCAGCTCTCCTGTGTGGTGTAGTATATAGAGGATCTGTCAGCTCTCCCGTGTGGTGTAGTATATAGAGGATCTGTCAGCTGTCCTGTGTTGTGTAGTATATAGAGGATCTGTCAGCTCTCCCATGTGGTGTAGTATATAGAGGATCTGTCAGCTCTCCCGTGTGGTGTAGTATATAGAGGATCTGTCAGCTCTCCTGTGTGGTGTAGTATATAGAGGATCTGTCAGCTCTCCTGTGTGGTGTAGTATATAGAGGATCTGTCAGCTCTCCTGTGTGCTGTAGTATATAGAGGATCTGTCAGCTCTCCCGTGTGGTGTAGTATATAGAGGATCTGTCAGCTCTCCTGTGTGCTGTAGTATATAGAGGATCTGTCAGCTCTCCCGTGTGGTGTAGTATATAGAGGATCTGTCAGCTCTCCTGTGTGGTGTAGTATATAGAGGATGTGTCAGCTCTCCTGTGTGGTGTAGTATATAGAGGATCTGTCAGCTCTCCCGTGTGGTGTAGTATATAGAGGATCTGTCAGCTGTCCTGTGTTGTGTAGTATATAGAGGATCTGTCAGCTCTCCCATGTGGTGTAGTATATAGAGGATCTGTCAGCTCTCCCGTGTGGTGTAGTATATAGAGGATCTGTCAGCTCTCCTGTGTGGTGTAGTATATAGAGGATCTGTCAGCTCTCCTGTGTGGTGTAGTATATAGAGGATCTGTCAGCTCTCCTGTGTGCTGTAGTATATAGAGGATCTGTCAGCTCTCCCGTGTGGTGTAGTATATAGAGGATCTGTCAGCTCTCCTGTGTGCTGTAGTATATAGAGGATCTGTCAGCTCTCCCGTGTGGTGTAGTATATAGAGGATCTGTCAGCTCTCTTGTGTGGTGTAGTATATAGAGGATCTGTCAGCTCTCCCGTGTGGTGTAGTATATAGAGGATCTGTCAGCTCTCCCGTGTGGTGTAGTATATAGAGGATCTGTCAGCTCTCCCGTGTGGTGTAGTATATAGAGGATCTGTCAGCTCTCCCGTGTGGTGTAGTATATAGAGGATCTGTCAGCTCTCCTGTGTGGTGTAGTATATAGAGGATGTGTCAGCTCTCCTGTGTGGTGTAGTATATAGAGGATCTGTCAGCTCTCCCGTGTGGTGTAGTATATAGAGGATCTGTCAGCTCTCTTGTGTGGTGTAGTATATAGAGGATCTGTCAGCTCTCCCGTGTGGTGTAGTATATAGAGGATCTGTCAGCTCTCCCGTGTGGTGTAGTATATAGAGGATCTGTCAGCTCTCCTGTGTGGTGTAGTATATAGAGGATCTGTCAGCTCTCCCGTGTGGTGTAGTATATAGAGGATCTGTCAGCTCTCTTGTGTGGTGTAGTATATAGAGGATCTGTCAGCTCTCCCGTGTGGTGTAGTATATAGAGGATCTGTCAGCTCTCCCGTGTGGTGTAGTATATAGAGGATCTGTCAGCTTTCCCGTGTGGTGTAGTATATAGAGGATCTGTCAGCTCTCCCGTATGGTGTATTATATAGAGGGTCTGTCAGCTCTCCCGTGTGGTGTAGTATATAGAGGATCTGTCAGCTCTCCCGTGTGGTGTAGTATATAGAGGATCTGTCAGCTCTCCCGTGTGGTGTAGTATATAGAGGATCTGTCAGCTCTCCCGTGTGGTGTAGTATATAGAGGATCTGTCAGCTCTCCCGTGTGGTGTAGTATATAGAGGATCTGTCAGCTCTCCCGTGTGGTGTAGTATATAGAGGATCTGTCAGCTCTCTTGTGTGGTGTAGTATATAGAGGATCTGTCAGCTCTCCCGTGTGGTGTAGTATATAGAGGATCTGTCAGCTCTCCCGTGTGGTGTAGTATATAGAGGATCTGTCAGCTCTCCCGTGTGGTGTAGTATATAGAGGATCTGTCAGCTCTCCCGTGTGGTGTAGTATATAGAGGATCTGTCAGCTCTCCTGTGTGGTGTAGTATATAGAGGATCTGTCAGCTCTCCCGTGTGGTGTAGTATATAGAGGATCTGTCAGCTCTCCCGTGTGGTGTAGTATATAGAGGATCTGTCAGCTCTCCCGTGTGGTGTAGTATATAGAGGATCTGTCAGCTCTCCCGTGTGGTGTAGTATATAGAGGATCTGTCAGCTCTCCCGTGTGGTGTAGTATATAGAGGATCTGTCAGCTCTCCCGTGTGGTGTAGTATATAGAGGATCTGTCAGCTCTCCCGTGTGGTGTAGTATATAGAGGATCTGTCAGCTCTCCCGTGTGGTGTAGTATATAGAGGATCTGTCAACTCTCCCGTGTGGTGTAGTATATAGAGGATCTGTCAGCTCTCCCGTGTGGTGTAGTATATAGAGGATCTGTCAGCTCTCCCGTGTGGTGTAGTATATAGAGGATCTGTCAGCTCTCCCGTGTGGTGTAGTATATAGAGGATCTGTCAGCTCTCCCGTGTGGTGTAGTATATAGAGGATCTGTCAGCTCTCCCGTGTGGTGTAGTATATAGAGGATCTGTCAGCTCTCCCGTGTGGTGTAGTTTATAGAGGATCTGTCAGCTCTCCCGTGTGGTGTAGTATATAGAGGATCTGTCAGCTCTCCCGTGTGGTGTAGTATATAGAGGATCTGTCAGCTCTCCCGTGTGGTGTAGTATATAGAGGATCTGTCAGCTCTCTTGTGTGGTGTAGTATATAGAGGATCTGTCAGCTCTCCCATGTGGTGTAGTATATAGAGGATCTGTCAGCTCTCCCGTGTGGTGTAGTATATAGAGGATCTGTCAGCTCTCCCGTGTGGTGTAGTATATAGAGGATCTGTCAGCTCTCCCGTGTGGTGTAGTATATAGAGGATCTGTCAGCTCTCTTGTGTGGTGTAGTATATAGAGGATCTGTCAGCTCTCCCGTGTGGTGTAGTATATAGAGGATCTGTCAGCTCTCTTGTGTGGTGTAGTATATAGAGGATCTGTCAGCTCTCCCGTGTGGTGTAGTATATAGAGGATCTGTCAGCTCTCCCGTGTGGTGTAGTATATAGAGGATCTGTCAGCTCTCCCGTGTGGTGTAGTATATAGAGGATCTGTCAGCTCTCCCGTATGGTGTATTATATAGAGGGTCTGTCAGCTCTCCCGTGTGGTGTAGTATATAGAGGATCTGTCAGCTCTCCCGTGTGGTGTAGTATATAGAGGATCTGTCAGCTCTCCCGTGTGGTGTAGTATATAGAGGATCTGTCAGCTCTCCCGTGTGGTGTAGTATATAGAGGATCTGTCAGCTCTCCCGTGTGGTGTAGTATATAGAGGATCTGTCAGCTCTCTTGTGTGGTGTAGTATATAGAGGATCTGTCAGCGCTCCCGTGTGGTGTAGTATATAGAGGATCTGTCAGCTCTCCCGTGTGGTGTAGTATATAGAGGATCTGTCAGCTCTCCCGTGTGGTGTAGTATATAGAGGATCTGTCAGCTCTCCCGTATGGTGTATTATATAGAGGGTCTGTCAGCTCTCCCGTGTGGTGTAGTATATAGAGGATCTGTCAGCTCTCCCGTGTGGTGTAGTATATAGAGGATCTGTCAGCTCTCCCGTGTGGTGTAGTATATAGAGGATCTGTCAGCTCTCCCGTGTGGTGTAGTATATAGAGGATCTGTCAGCTCTCCCGTGTGGTGTAGTATATAGAGGATCTGTCAGCTCTCTTGTGTGGTGTAGTATATAGAGGATCTGTCAGCTCTCCCGTGTGGTGTAGTATATAGAGGATCTGTCAGCTCTCCCGTGTGGTGTAGTATATAGAGGATCTGTCAGCTCTCCCGTGCGGTGTAGTATATAGAGGATCTGTCAGCTCTCCCGTGCGGTGTAGTATATAGAGGATCTGTCAGCTCTCCCGTGCGGTGTAGTATATAGAGGATCTGTCAGCTCTCCCGTGCGGTGTAGTATATAGAGGATCTGTCAGCTCTCCCGTGTGGTGTAGTATATAGAGGATCTGTCAGCTCTCCCGTGTGGTGTAGTATATAGAGGATCTGTCAGCTCTCCCGTGTGGTGTAGTATATAGAGGATCTGTCAGCTCTCCCGTGTGGTGTAGTATATAGAGGATCTGTCAGCTCTCCCGTGTGGTGTAGTATATAGAGGATCTGTCAGCTCTCCCGTGTGGTGTAGTATATAGAGGATCTGTCAGCTCTCCCGTGTGGTGTAGTATATAGAGGATCTGTCAGCTCTCCCGTGTGGTGTAGTATATAGAGGATCTGTCAGCTCTCCCGTGTGGTGTAGTATATAGAGGATCTGTCAGCTCTCCCGTGTGGTGTAGTATATAGAGGATCTGTCAGCTCTCCCGTGTGGTGTAGTATATAGAGGATCTGTCAGCTCTCCCGTGTGGTGTAGTATATAGAGGATCTGTCAGCTCTCCCGTGTGGTGTAGTATATAGAGGATCTGTCAACTCTCCCGTGTGGTGTAGTATATAGAGGATCTGTCAGCTCTCCCGTGTGGTGTAGTATATAGAGGATCTGTCAGCTCTCCCGTGTGGTGTAGTATATAGAGGATCTGTCAGCTCTCCCGTGTGGTGTAGTATATAGAGGATCTGTCAGCTCTCCCGTGTGGTGTAGTATATAGAGGATCTGTCAGCTCTCCCGTGTGGTGTAGTATATAGAGGATCTGTCAGCTCTCCCGTGTGGTGTAGTTTATAGAGGATCTGTCAGCTCTCCCGTGTGGTGTAGTATATAGAGGATCTGTCAGCTCTCCCGTGTGGTGTAGTATATAGAGGATCTGTCAGCTCTCCCGTGTGGTGTAGTATATAGAGGATCTGTCAGCTCTCTTGTGTGGTGTAGTATATAGAGGATCTGTCAGCTCTCCCATGTGGTGTAGTATATAGAGGATCTGTCAGCTCTCCCGTGTGGTGTAGTATATAGAGGATCTGTCAGCTCTCCCGTGTGGTGTAGTATATAGAGGATCTGTCAGCTCTCCCGTGTGGTGTAGTATATAGAGGATCTGTCAGCTCTCTTGTGTGGTGTAGTATATAGAGGATCTGTCAGCTCTCCCGTGTGGTGTAGTATATAGAGGATCTGTCAGCTCTCCCGTGTGGTGTAGTATATAGAGGATCTGTCAGCTCTCCCGTGTGGTGTAGTATATAGAGGATCTGTCAGCTCTCCCGTATGGTGTATTATATAGAGGGTCTGTCAGCTCTCCCGTGTGGTGTAGTATATAGAGGATCTGTCAGCTCTCCCGTGTGGTGTAGTATATAGAGGATCTGTCAGCTCTCCCGTGTGGTGTAGTATATAGAGGATCTGTCAGCTCTCCCGTGTGGTGTAGTATATAGAGGATCTGTCAGCTCTCCCGTGTGGTGTAGTATATAGAGGATCTGTCAGCTCTCTTGTGTGGTGTAGTATATAGAGGATCTGTCAGCTCTCCCGTGTGGTGTAGTATATAGAGGATCTGTCAGCTCTCCCGTGTGGTGTAGTATATAGAGGATCTGTCAGCTCTCCCGTGTGGTGTAGTATATAGAGGATCTGTCAGCTCTCCCGTATGGTGTATTATATAGAGGGTCTGTCAGCTCTCCCGTGTGGTGTAGTATATAGAGGATCTGTCAGCTCTCCCGTGTGGTGTAGTATATAGAGGATCTGTCAGCTCTCCCGTGTGGTGTAGTATATAGAGGATCTGTCAGCTCTCCCGTGTGGTGTAGTATATAGAGGATCTGTCAGCTCTCCCGTGTGGTGTAGTATATAGAGGATCTGTCAGCTCTCTTGTGTGGTGTAGTATATAGAGGATCTGTCAGCTCTCCCGTGTGGTGTAGTATATAGAGGATCTGTCAGCTCTCCCGTGTGGTGTAGTATATAGAGGATCTGTCAGCTCTCCCGTGCGGTGTAGTATATAGAGGATCTGTCAGCTCTCCCGTGCGGTGTAGTATATAGAGGATCTGTCAGCTCTCCCGTGCGGTGTAGTATATAGAGGATCTGTCAGCTCTCCCGTGCGGTGTAGTATATAGAGGATCTGTCAGCTCTCCCGTGTGGTGTAGTATATAGAGGATCTGTCAGCTCTCCCGTGTGGTGTAGTATATAGAGGATCTGTCAGCTCTCCCGTGTGGTGTAGTATATAGAGGATCTGTCAGCTCTCCCGTGTGGTGTAGTATATAGAGGATCTGTCAGCTCTCCCGTGTGGTGTAGTATATAGAGGATCTGTCAGCTCTCCCGTGTGGTGTAGTATATAGAGGATCTGTCAGCTCTCCCGTGTGGTGTAGTATATAGAGGATCTGTCAGCTCTCCCGTGTGGTGTAGTATATAGAGGATCTGTCAGCTCTCCCGTGTGGTGTAGTATATAGAGGATCTGTCAGCTCTCCCGTGTGGTGTAGTATATAGAGGATCTGTCAGCTCTCCCGTGTGGTGTAGTATATAGAGGATCTGTCAGCTCTCCCGTGTGGTGTAGTGTATAGAGGATCTGTCAGCTCTCTCGTGTGGTGTAGTATATAGAGGATCTGTCAGCTCTCCCGTGTGGTGTAGTGTATAGAGGATCTGTCAGCTCTCCCGTGTGGTGTAGTATATAGAGGATCTGTCAGCTCTCCCGTGTGGTGTAGTATATAGAGGATCTGTCAGCTCTCTTGTGTAGTGTAGTATATAGAGGATCTGTCAGCTCTCCCGTGTGGTGTAGTATATAGAGGATCTGTCAGCTCTCCCGTGTGGTGTAGTATATACAGGATCTGTCAGCTCTCCCGTGTGGTGTAGTATATAGAGGATCTGTCAGCTCTCCCGTATGGTGTAGTATATAGAGGATCTGTCAGCTCTCCTGTGTGGTGTAGTATATAGAGGATTTGTCAGCTCTCCTGTGTGGTGTAGTATATAGAGGATCTGTCAGCTCGCCCGTGTGGTGTAGTATATAGAGGATCTGTCAGCTCGCCCGTGTGGTGTAGTATATAGAGGATCTGTCAGCTCGCCTGTATGGTGTATTATATAGAGGATCTGTCAGCTCTCCTGTGTGGTGTATTATATAGAGGGTCTGTCAGCTCTCCTGTGTGGTGTAGTATATAGAGGATCTGTCAGCTCTCCCGTGTGGTGTAGTATATAGAGGATCTGTCAGCTGTCCTGTGTTGTGTAGTATATAGAGGATCTGTCAGCTCTCCCATGTGGTGTAGTATATAGAGGATCTGTCAGCTCTCCCGTGTGGTGTAGTATATAGAGGATCTGTCAGCTCTCCTGTGTGGTGTAGTATATAGAGGATCTGTCAGCTCTCCTGTGTGGTGTAGTATATAGAGGATCTGTCAGCTCTCCTGTGTGCTGTAGTATATAGAGGATCTGTCAGCTCTCCCGTGTGGTGTAGTATATAGAGGATCTGTCAGCTCTCCTGTGTGCTGTAGTATATAGAGGATCTGTCAGCTCTCCCGTGTGGTGTAGTATATAGAGGATCTGTCAGCTCTCTTGTGTGGTGTAGTATATAGAGGATCTGTCAGCTCTCCCGTGTGGTGTAGTATATAGAGGATCTGTCAGCTCTCCCGTGTGGTGTAGTATATAGAGGATCTGTCAGCTCTCCCGTGTGGTGTAGTATATAGAGGATCTGTCAGCTCTCCCGTGTGGTGTAGTATATAGAGGATCTGTCAGCTCTCCTGTGTGGTGTAGTATATAGAGGATGTGTCAGCTCTCCTGTGTGGTGTAGTATATAGAGGATCTGTCAGCTCTCCCGTGTGGTGTAGTATATAGAGGATCTGTCAGCTCTCTTGTGTGGTGTAGTATATAGAGGATCTGTCAGCTCTCCCGTGTGGTGTAGTATATAGAGGATCTGTCAGCTCTCCCGTGTGGTGTAGTATATAGAGGATCTGTCAGCTCTCCTGTGTGGTGTAGTATATAGAGGATCTGTCAGCTCTCCCGTGTGGTGTAGTATATAGAGGATCTGTCAGCTCTCTTGTGTGGTGTAGTATATAGAGGATCTGTCAGCTCTCCCGTGTGGTGTAGTATATAGAGGATCTGTCAGCTCTCCCGTGTGGTGTAGTATATAGAGGATCTGTCAGCTTTCCCGTGTGGTGTAGTATATAGAGGATCTGTCAGCTCTCCCGTATGGTGTATTATATAGAGGGTCTGTCAGCTCTCCCGTGTGGTGTAGTATATAGAGGATCTGTCAGCTCTCCCGTGTGGTGTAGTATATAGAGGATCTGTCAGCTCTCCCGTGTGGTGTAGTATATAGAGGATCTGTCAGCTCTCCCGTGTGGTGTAGTATATAGAGGATCTGTCAGCTCTCCCGTGTGGTGTAGTATATAGAGGATCTGTCAGCTCTCCCGTGTGGTGTAGTATATAGAGGATCTGTCAGCTCTCTTGTGTGGTGTAGTATATAGAGGATCTGTCAGCTCTCCCGTGTGGTGTAGTATATAGAGGATCTGTCAGCTCTCCCGTGTGGTGTAGTATATAGAGGATCTGTCAGCTCTCCCGTGTGGTGTAGTATATAGAGGATCTGTCAGCTCTCCCGTGTGGTGTAGTATATAGAGGATCTGTCAGCTCTCCCGTGTGGTGTAGTATATAGAGGATCTGTCAGCTCTCCCGTGTGGTGTAGTATATAGAGGATCTGTCAGCTCTCCCGTGTGGTGTAGTATATATAGGATCTGTCAGCTCTCCCGTGTGGTGTAGTATATAGAGGATCTGTCAGCTCTCCCGTGTGGTGTAGTATATAGAGGATCTGTCAGCTCTCCCGTGTGGTGTAGTTTATAGAGGATCTGTCAGCTCTCCCGTGTGGTGTAGTATATAGAGGATCTGTCAGCTCTCCCGTGTGGTGTAGTATATAGAGGATCTGTCAGCTCTCCCGTGTGGTGTAGTATATAGAGGATCTGTCAGCTCTCCCGTATGGTGTATTATATAGAGGGTCTGTCAGCTCTCCCGTGTGGTGTAGTATATAGAGGATCTGTCAGCTCTCCCGTGTGGTGTAGTATATAGAGGATCTGTCAGTTCTCCCGTGTGGTGTAGTATATAGAGGATCTGTCAGCTCTCCTGTGTGGTGTAGTATATAGAGGATCTGTCAGCTCTCCTGTGTGGTGTATATAGAGAATCTGTCAGCTCTCCTGTGTGGTGTAGTATATAGAGAATCTGTCAGCTCTCCTGTGTGGTGTTGTATATAGAGGATCTGTCAGCTCTCCTGTGTGGTGTTGTATATAGAGGATCTGTCAGCTCTCAAGTGTCATGATCCAGTGTGGATCTTACAGTTTAAATGGATAAGTGAACTTTTTTTTCCTTTGGCTAGGTGCCAAAGTGATGTGATTGCCCCCGGTGGCCATTAGAATTATTACACGTGGTGTTCATTCTAAGTTGCCCCGGTGGTGGTGAGTGGTAGTGCACCTTAGTTTCTTTGGTTTAGTGAACGTAATTATAATTCAGGTGTTAGGCTCTATAAAGGAGAGCCAGGTGTGTTCAATCACTAGTGTTGGTGATATTGTGTTCGTCATTTGGGAAGCAAGCCTGGGTGAGGAAGGAGCTGAACATGACTCCTGCGCAGCCCAGCCAGAGGGGACGAGTGGCAGCTATGTGGTCTGCAAGAAGGGCTGGCATAGCGTGGTGGAGTCACAGTTTATGGTGTCGGCAGGAAGTGCTTGCATGGCTTGGTGGAGTGACGACTATGGAGAGAGTTGCACTCAGCATGCGGGACTTGGTTGCTGAGAGCTGGACTCAAGCATGCTTGACTTTTTGGGCAGGAGCTGAACTCATCTTTGGGACTCTGTTACTGGACTTCTGCAATTGGTGGTGGACTCTGCTCCAAGGCTGCTCTATGATGAAGGATCCAGTTATGGTGATGGATCCGGGTGGAGAAGATGCACACAGGTGGTGGGCTCTGTTGCTAGGAGCGTACGCACCAGAGCAAAGCTAAGTGGTGTTTCCCCTGTATTGTCATTTTCCCTCATGTGTGTTTAGTGCAGTGGTGGGATTAGTTTCCGCACCGACCAATTTTCTAGTGAGGGTTTAGGTTCAGGGTAAGCTAGGGTTTTTAGGTTCCTATGTGTCGCCCGGTGCGGAACCGGCATAGGGAACGTTAGGAGTGCAGGGACACTGGCTCAGGGGAGTACAGGAGATCTCCACTTCCCTATTCCCTATTGCAGGGCCCACCATTGTTAATGTTACCCAGGTTCCCCTTTATTATTTAAATTCGCCTTACTGGAGGCGGGGTTTCCAGACTACTGTATGTATACGTGTAATACCTAAATTCGCCAGTTGGAGGCGGTGTATCCAGCTGCACGTCGTATTATTTAAATTCGCCCAACTGGAGGCGGTGTATCCAGGGTCACGTGTGTCATATGGGTTCGCCTTGCGGTACTCGCTGCGTCCAGACACACGTGACCATGACATCAAGTATAATCTAGAGAGGATCATCCCGACACACTTATTCACAGATACATTCTTCTCTTTGAAAATTCCTAAATTCCTCACATCCCACAAACTCTGCATCACACAAGTCATAATTAACCCCTTCGCGACCTAGGATGCCTACGTAGGCGTCATGAATAGTCGTGCCCAAACGACCCATGACGCCTACGTAGGCGTTATGCTATAAATAGCGTTTGTGCGGGTCGGGTGACCGGGGTCACTGAAATGTCACCCGACCCGCAGATACAGGACAACATTGAGTTAAGCCCGGGGGGTGGCTTCGCCCCCACGTGGTTAGGATCGCTCTGATTGGCTGTTAAAAGTGAAACAGCCAATCAGAGCGATAGTAATATTTCATCAATGAAAATTGATGAAATATTACAATACAGCCATGGCCGATGCACTAGCATCGGACATGGCTGAAGACACTAACATGACCCCCCCACATGGCTGGCGGGGGTGATCGGCCCCCGCCATGGACTGACGGCAGCGATGGGCCGCTGCCATCACGATCTGCTCCCCCTCCCCTTCCCTCCTGTCCCCCCGATGTCCGATCCCCCCTCACCCTCCCCGGTACCTCCTATGTCCCGCCGTCCCTCCTGCATGGGTGCCGCCATCTTGGAAAATGGCGGGCGCATGCGCTGTGCGCCCACCGGCATTTCCCGGCTGTAGATTCAATTTTTTTTATTTTGTTCACTGTGATAAACTCTCACAGTGATCAGAATAAAAAAAAAAAGTAAATCACCGCCCCCCTTATCACCCCCATAGGCAGGCACATGTAATAAAATAAAGAAAATATTTTTATTTTTCAATTAGGGCTAGGGTTAGGGCTAGGTTTAGGGTTAGGGCTAGGGTTAGGGCTAGGGTTAGGGCTAGGGTTGGAATTAGGGTTAGGGTTGGAATTAAGGTTAGGGTGGAATTAGGTTTGTTATTAGGGTTAGGGTTGGAATTAGGGTTAGGAATAGGTTTAGGGTTGGGTTGGGATTAGGGAAAGGCTTGTGGTTAGGGTTAGGGGTGTATTGGGGTTAGGGTTGTGGTTAGGGTTATGATTAGGGTTGGGATTAGGGTTAGGGGTGTGTTGGGGTTAGGGGTGTGTTGGGGTTAGGATTGGAGATAGAATTGAGGGGTTTGCACTGTTTAGGCACATCAGGGGGTCTCCAAACGCGACATGGAGCCACCATTTATTCCAGCCAATTTTGCGTTCAAAAAGTCAAACAGTGCTCCCTCCATTCCGAGCCACGACGTGTGCCCAAACAGTGGTTTACCCCGACATATGGGGTATCAGCGTACTCAGGAAAAATGGCACAACAACTTTGGGGGTCTAAATTCTCCTGTTACCCTTGGGAAAATAAAAAATAGGGGGCTAAAAAAATTATTTTTGTGGAAAAATAATTATTTTTTATTTTCACACCTGGGCATTATAAAATTCTGTGAAGCACTTGGGGGTTCAAAGTGCTCACCACACATCTAGATACGTTCCTTGGGGTCCAGTTTATCCTGTTACCATTGTAAAAATAAAAAATTGTGGGCTAAAAATAATTTTTTGAGGAAAAAAATTTTTTACTTTCATGGCTCTGCGTTATAAACTGCTGTGAAGCACTTGGGGGTTCAAAGTGCTCACCACACATCTACATAAGTTCCTTGGGGGGTCTAGTTTCCAGAATGGAGTCACTTGTGGGGGGTTTCTACTGTTTAGGTACATCAGGGGCTCTGCAAACGTAACATGACGCCCGCAGACCATTCCATCAAGTCAGCATTTCAAAATGTCACTACTTCCCTTCCAAGCCCCAACGTGTGCCCAAACAGTGGTTACCCCCCACATATGGGGTACCAGCGTATTCAGGACAAACTGGACAACAATTTTTTGGGGTCCAAGTTCTCCTGTTACCATTGTGAAAATAAAAATTAGTGGGCTAAAAAATCATTTTTTGAGGAAAAAAAAAATATTTTTATTTTCACGACTGCGTTGTAAACTTCTGTGAAGCACCTGGAGGTTCAAAGTGCTCACTATGCATCTAGATAAGTTCCTTAGGGGGTCTAGTTTCCAAAATGGGGTCATTTGTGGGGGAGCTCCAAAGCTTAGGCACACAGGGGATTTCCAAACACGACATGGTGTCCGCTAAGGATTGGAGCTAATTTTCTGTTCAAAAAGTCAAATGGCGCTCCTTCCCTTCTGAGCCCTGCCGTGCGCACAAACAGTGGCTCCCCCCCACATATGGGGTACCAGCGTACTCCGGACAAACTGGACAACAACTTTTGTGGTCCAATTTATCCTGTTTCCCTTGGGAAAATAAAAATTAGCTTGCTAAAATATAATTTTTGAGGAAAAAAAATGATTTTTTATTTTCTCTGCTTTGTGTTATAATCTTCTGTGAAGCACTTGGGGGTTCAAAGTGCTCACCACACATCTAGATAAGTTCCTTCGGGGGTCTAGTTTCCAAAATGGGGTCACTTGTGGAGGAGCTCCAATGTTTAGGCACACAGGGACTCTCCAAACGCGACATGGCAACCGCTAAATATTCCAGCATATTTTCCATTCAAAAAGTCAAATGGTGCTCCTTCCATTCTGAGCCCTGTCGTGCGCCCAAACAGTGGTTTATGACCACATATGAGGTATCGATATAATCAGGAGAAATTGCCCAACAAATTTTAGGTTCTATTTTACCCTGTGGCCCACGTGAAAATGAAAAAAACTGAGGCTAAAAGTAAATTTTTGCGAAAAAAAAGTATTTTTTTTTTATTACAGATCAATTTGTGAAGCACCTGGGGGTTCAAAGTGTTCACTATGCATCTAGATAAGTTCCTGTTAGGGCTGGCGGAACGCACCAAATTATAAAATAATAATAGGTGCGTTCGCAGCCCGGGGTCCACCGTGCAGAGGTGGTACACTGCTGCTAAGTAATGGCGGAAGAATTAAGCGGTGTGAAACCAGTCACACGTGGGTTACGTCACCCAATGTGAACAGGGCGAACTCTGTTACTGCACAGAGCCGCACCACCGCTGAAAGTAGATGCCGGAGCCTGTTAACTCACAGAGCTCGGCCAAAAGAGTGCACAGTGTACGGCCACAGAACTCTACCCCAAGGACACGGGGTTAGAGTCCTTCTAGGCCCGTGTTCCCTCTCAAACTCACAATATTACATTCCACATCATTCTTACGTATTATTTTCATCGCATTCTTAGCCATTCTAAAATCATTCATCGGTACACTCAGTAAATCATGCTTCCTCACAAACTTCTCAATCACCTCATACCAGACCGGACACTGGAAAGCAACAGGCACTCTAGCATCCCTCTTTCTCCAACATAAGCCATATAACATCCAACCAGCAGAATAACTTGCCATATACCCTCCCTTATTTCCTTTATTCAACAAAATAACAACAGTTTTGATATACTGAAGCCCCAGAAAAATCTCAATGTTTGGAAAGGCCATGGCACCATGGTGACACGCCTTAAAAAGACTCTCTCTCTTAAGTTTCTCTATTTTACGGCTCCAGAAAAAAGTAAAAACCAACTTTTCCACTCTTTTTATTTTCCTACACGACGGTGGAAAAACTGTTGCAACAAAAAGCAAAATCGGAAGAATCACCGCTTTTATGACCAAAATCTTACCACTCAAGGTCAAGTCTCTCAGTCGCCAAAAATTTAACTTACGCTCTATGCACAATCCACACTCCTCCCAGCTCTCCTTACCTTCCAAGTCCTTATTAAATAACACTCCCAGCACTTTGATAGCACCCTCCTCACACTTTACCCCCTCCATTTTAACCTTGTTATCCCAAAAACATTTAAAACTACATTTATTCCAATTCACTCTAAAGCCAGATGCACCACAGAAAAACTCCAGAAGCAACTTAACCCTACTCATAGACGCAACACTTTCACTCACAGCCACAACATCATCCATATATCCAAGAACTTTCACATGCTTCCCACCACTCCCAGGTACCAGCACACCTCGCATCATTTTATCACGTCTCACCAAGCACAACAGAGGTTCAATCACACATACAAACAAGACAGGGGACATGGGACACCCCTGCCTTACACCAGACTTAATATTCACTTTCTCACTCAACCACCAATTAACAAGAAACTCACTTGACACACAATCATACAGAGACATTATCCCATTCACAAATTTTTCAGGAAATCCCATTCTCTCCAGAACTTTAAGCAAAAACACATGCGAGACCCTATTAAACGCTTTCTCAAAATCAATTGACAAAACCATACACTTCCGTTTCCTTCCCATGCAGTCTCCAATCAAATCCCTTAATAACAATAAGTTATCACTCATACTTCTTCCAGGCACAGCACACACTTGATCCTCATCCACAACACTACCAATCACCTCACGCATACGATTCGCCATCAATTTGCTATAGATTTTGTAATCTGCATTCAGCAATGTTATAGGTCTCCAATTCTCTAAACACTTTCTCTCACCTTTCTTATGCACAAGCACAACCACCCCCTCTTTCATTGATTCACACAACTTACCACTCTCCCACATATACTTACATACAGTCATATGTAAAAGTTTGGGCACCCCTATTAATGTTAACCTTTTTTCTTTATAACAATTTTGGTTTTTGCAACAGGTATTTCAGTTTCATATATCTAATAACTGATGGACTCCGTTATATTTCTGGATTCAAATGAGGTTTATTGTACTAACAGAAAATGTGCAATCTGCATTTAAACAAAATTTCACCGGTGCAAAAGTATGGGCACCCTTATCATTTTATTGATTTGAACACTCCTAACTACTTTTTACTGACTTCCTGAAGCACTAAATTGGTTTTGTAACCTCATTGAGCTTTGATCTTCATAGCCTGGTGTATCAAATCATGAGAAAAGGTATTTAAAGTGGTCACTTGCAAGTAGTTCTCCTATTTGATTCTCCTATGAAGAGTGGCATCATGGGCTCCTCAAAACAACTCTCAAATGATCTGAAAACAAAGATTATTCAACATAGCTTTTCAGGGGAAGGATACAAAAAGTTGTCTCAGAGATTTAACCTGTCAGTTTCCACTGTGAGGAACATAGTAAGGAAATGGAAGAACACAGGTACAGTTCTTGTTGAGCCCAGAAGTGGCAGGCCAAGAAAAATATCAGAAAAGCAGAGAAGAAGAATGGTGAGAACAGTCAAGGACAATCCACAGACCACCTCCAAAGACCTGCAGCATCATCTTGCTGCAGATGGTGTCACTGTGCATCGGTCAACAATACAGCGCACTTTGCACAAGGAGAAGCTGTATGGGAGAGTGATGCGAAAGAAGCCGTTTCTGCAAGCACACCACAAACAGAGTCGCCTGAGGTATGCAAAAGCACATTTGGACAAGCCAGTTACATTTTAGAAGAAGGTCCTGTGGACTGATGAAACAAAGATTGAGTTGTTTGGTCATACAAAAAGGCGTTATGCATGCGCTGTATTGTTGACCGATGCACAGTGACACCATCTGCAGCAAGATGATGCTGCAGGTCTTTGGAGGTGGTCTGTGGATTGTCCTTGACTGTTCTCACCATTCTTCTTCTCTGCCTTTCTGATATTTTTCTTGGCCTGCCACTTCTGGGCTTAACAAGAACTGTACCTGTGTTCTTCCATTTCCTTACTATGTTCCTCACAGTGGAAACTGACAGGTTAAATCTCTGAGACAACTTTTTGTATCCTTCCCCTGAAAAGCTATGTTGAATAATCTTTGTTTTCAGATAATTTGAGAGTTGTTTTGAGGAGCCCATGATGCCACTCTTCATAGGAGAATCAAATAGGAGAACTACTTGCAAGTGGCCACTTTAAATACCTTTTCTCATGATTTGATACACCTGGCTATGAAGATCAAAGCTCAATGAGGTTACAAAACCAATTTAGTGCTTCAGGAAGTCAGTAAAAAGTAGTTAGGAGTGTTCAAATCAAGAAAATGATAAGGGTGCCCATACTTTTGCACCGGTCAAATTTTGTTTAAATGCAGATTGCACATTTTCTGTTAGTACAATAAACCTCATTTGAATCCAGAAATATAACTGAGTCCATCAGTTATTAGATATATAAAACTGAAATAGCTGTTGCAAAAACCAAAATTGTTATAAAGAAAAAAGGTTAACATTAATAGGGGTGCCCAAACTTTTACATATGACTGTATCTCGGTCAAATCAGCACCCAGAAAATCCCACGCCTTCACATAGAATTCTACCGCCAATCCGTGTTTATCTGGTGTCCTATTCTTTTTAGCACTCTTCATCACGTTTTCTACTTCATCCATAATCACATCCTCATTCAAAATATCACATTCTCCACTATCCAACTTGTTCTCTAACCCATTCAGCACTTCTGAAACAAGACCAGAATCAATCCATTTTTTATCATATAACTTGCTATAGAACCTATTCACCTCCTTTATCACATTCTCACCTGACACATACAAGCCGTTCCTATCCAGGATTTTAACCATATCAACCTTTCTCCCATTCATTTTCTTAAAAAAGAACCTCGTGCACTTTTCATCTTTCTCAAGATGTTCTATTTTGGTGCGATAGATGATTTCTTTCCCTTTTTCATCCACAACATGCTTTAATTCACTCTTTGTCTCAGCCAGCAGATCAGACACATCATCCCACTTTCTCCACACTTCCTTAACCAGTCTAAACGCCTATTTAAATCATTAAATCTACTCCGATAAATAGCAGCCTTTTTATAGCCCCATTTTTTGAAGAATTTTTTGCAACACACCTTAACCCAGTCCCACCATTCCAGCACACACGCAAAATCCCTCTTACATACTCTCCACTCTTTATACTTTATTTTTAATTCATTCATCACATCCTCATCTTCTAACAATCTTACATTCAGCTTCAAACCCCACCCCCATACACACGGTCATCAATCGCACTAAACATACCTCTCAAACACTCATGATCAGAAAAATGTTCAAAAAATGTTCAAAATGTTCAAAAATGTTCAAAAATGTTCAAAAATGTTCAAAAATTTGTTCAAAATTCATACACAACATATTTTTGGAAAACAACATTTTATCTATCCTGGATGCATTACCACCCCTATCAGCATGGTACGTTGGGGGTGGTGGGATGCCAAATTTCAGAGCAGCAGCATCTAGAAGGGAAAAATCAGAAATAAGATTGGATAACTTTTTGCCAGTTAGGTCACAATTCCCTTCTGTGATGCAATTAAAGTCACCAACTAAAAGTGTAGGCATTTTGCCCGGAATAAACAAACTTAATTTTTCCAAAAGAGCCAGACGATCCTTTTTCCTGTCGTGTCCTGATGGACAATACATCTACCCACCTCTACCACCGTATAGCTATCTAAACTAATCTCCCTGCTTTAGATATGGGGAATTGGAGGAAAAGATCGCCCTATACGCGGACGATATACTCCTGTTCTTAAAAGACGGCGGAAAAGCACTGACTGAGGTCATGGGCCTTATAAGGAAATTTGGACACTTTTCCGGATTGAGAATTAATTGGGACAAGTCATGTATCATGGGGGTTGATAGAGAGTTGGGAGTTCGAGATGTGGGGGGGATAGCTGGACACTTGAAAGTAGTTAAGGAATTTAAATACCTCGGAATATGGGTATCTATGCCTGTGTCTAGATTTCTCGAACTAAACTTGGACCCATTACTAGTTAAATTTAAAGTTAAGATGACAGCATGGTGTAAGCTAGTACTATCAATAGTGGGGAGGACAAATTTAATTAAAATGATTATGATGCCTCAGTTGATATACATCCTTCATAATGCCCCGGTTTGGATCCCAAAGAAAAAATTTTACAAAATTAATACCATTTTTAGTGAATTGATTTGGGGGAAAAAACAAGCAAAAATTAAATTGGAAATACTGCAAAGGGGGAAGGAAGAGGGTGGGTTGGCGGCACCAAATCCATGGATATACTTTCTAGCAACACAGGGGCAGCACTTTAGGGGCTGGAGAGAAGAGGGGAACTTGAGCGTTATGGGGAGAGTTTTGGCCCAAATGACCAACAAGAGAACATTGGTACAGAGTCTAGAAGCAGGAAACTTCGGGAGATTAGGGAAGGAAATGCCCACATTTGGACTAATGCACAAAATATGGCAGCATATCAAAATTCTTAGAAGAGTTGAGGAATTGACGACATACACACCTATCTGGGATAATGTGAACCTTTCTGAACTATACAAACTGCGGGACTTTAGTGATTGGGAGAGGAGAGGTTTGCAATATGTGTGGCAACTATTGGAAGGATCTGAGATCAAGTCTTTTACTGTTTTAAAAGAAGAGTTTGGACTCCCATGTAGTGGGGAATTTCGATATTTTGGTCTCAGGCATGCATTTCAAGCGCAGAAACAGATAATGAATATGACGGTGCAGAGGGATGTGGTATTGGATTTTGTGTGTGCGTTTGGGGGTACGAGAGGTGTTATTTCTACCATCTATAGAGACTTATTATATTCTTACTTGGCTGGGTCTCCCTTAACAGTAAAATCTAAATGGGAGAGAGAAGTGGGGGAAATAGTAGATGACACATGGGAGTCTATTTTAGAGTATATACCTAAACTCTCTTTGAGTGAGCCAGGTAGGATATCGCAACTATATATTGTACATAGAACATATAAGACTCCAGAACTTATGAGGAAAAGGGGCTTGAGGGATAATGCGGAATGTCCAAGATGTGGATATGAACCTGCAGGAATGCTTCATATGCTTTGGTCTTGTCCACGACTATCATCATACTGGGAGGAGGTTATAGGGCTTGTTGAGAAGATATACCGATGCGTTATAGGAAGGGACCCGGTAACGTGTGTGCTGGGGTATGTGGAGGAGGTGTCGTGGGGAATGCCTATAAGTCCATCATAGCAAAACTCATATATTGCCCGTAAGCTGATAGCTCAAAAATGGATCGATGCTGAACCCCCAACGGTTGGGGAGTTTGTTACTCGTGTGAATAACGTAATCAGATTGGAGGAGAGAATTTATAGAAGGCGACATACGGAAGTTCACTTTGAAAAACTCTGGGCCATGTGGTTACAGTGGAGACAATCACATTGAGAAAGTCTGTATTGCAGCTGGGAAGGGGGGGAGGGAGGAGGGAGGTGGTTGGGTTAGTTCATCTTCTTGACGGGGAGGAAATTGAATGTCGTGTACTTTTCTATATGTAATGGAAATGATTTGAAAGCTGTGCTTGAATGTAATTATAACGACATTTGAATATAATAAAAATCTTTGGTTTAAAAAAAACTAATCTCCCTGTTACCCATTAATATCCCTACACCATCATTCCTATTAACACATGAGCCAGACCATACATGCTGTCCGTAAGGCCAGTCCCTATCGCTTGGAGCGTCCACAATCCCACATTCCTGAAGACAAAAGATGTGAGCATTCATCTGTTTAATATAATCTAGAACGATTGACTTCCTGAATTTGGATCTAATTTGTCTGACATTCAGGGACGCAATGCCCCAACCAGCTTGGGAAGCCATAACATGACTGTGTTATTTACATGACGATAAACACGCCATTTCCTCTTCAGCCGTTTTCGTCTTCCATCTGGAACTGCAACTCCTCGAATCTGTTTACGTCTGCGGGAATGCCTATAAACGCATAGGTGTCAGGAGAGAAGACGTTCTGAGGGTAACTACGTTCACTCATCGGACTTAAACCAACTTCACCGGGGTCTGCCCAATCCGTTCTGGGCTTCTTACAGGAAGTTCCAGGCTCCTTATCCTCAGAGGACCTCGCAAGTGTGAAGTCACCTTGATCTCCACAACTGGCCAACTCCTCCTCAGTAACAAACCAAGATACACTGGAGGTATTGCCAAGAGTACTCTCCAACTCCCCCTCCCCACAGACATCAGACTGATGAGGGAGCTCACATTCAACATCAGCAACTTCCAAAACTGCCACCTCTGGGCTGGGAGACTCCGTTTGGGGCAGGGCCTCCTCATGTGCATCCATGATTTCAGGTTCCTCAATAAGATCCGGGTCTGAAACCTGTGGAATGTCAACAACAGCAGTAGGGGACGTAGCTGCCCCACTGAGACCTCAGCGTAAGACCTAGGACTGATCCTGGCCTTACAGTCCCAATACCACAAGCATTACACATAACAGGATTTGTGCAGTCTTTTTCCATATGGCCAGAAGTATTGCAATTCCTGCAAGTTGGCATCTCCTTGCAACTATCCTGGGTATGCCCGAAATTTTTACACCTCCTGCAATACATCGGGGCATCTGGAAAGAACAAAAAAACACTATTTTTCCCAATTGAAAAATTAAGAGGTGGGTAATGGATGCCTCCCGGGCCTTGGGGATCCATCCCAAATCTCACAAAAAATTTGTACTTCCCGGTCCAGAGCCCTTCTCCATTCAGGACCCTGTGGGAGTACTGAACATAAATGCAATGTCATTTCAAAAATAAAGTAATGTCCTCCAGGGAAACAAAAGGGTTGTGCATGAAAACTACAAGAGGGATATCTCCCTTAAAGTACAGCACAGTAAAGGTAAGACCTTCCAGCAAAGGATTTGCAACTCCATTTTTCAGGGCAGTAAACAAATTCTGGCAAGCCGCCATAGAAGATAGCACCAGTACATACCTGCCTTCCCTCCTAAACTCCTGCAGGCATACTATATCAGACTTCCGAATCTTCAGGATGTCATAAAACACCATGTTGGCCAAATATCCCAAGGAAAAATGCAACTTCTTATCTTCAGTGTTGTCAATCCTGAATCCATTTTTAACCCGGCTATCACCGTTCCCAGAGAATTGAAGTCGGACTCCCATCATCCACAACTCCAAGGATCTCCTCCTTGAATCCTCCTGGCTATCTCCCAAAAGCAACGACCGGCTTAAGCCACCGAAGTGGCGATGCCGGAAGGCCAAGAGACAGCACTCAAGGAATTCAGGAAACTTTGCCCCTCATCAGTGCAAAGTTTGAGATCTGATTTGGCTAGGTGAGAGGCTCTGGACTGAGGTCTAAGGGGTAAGGTTTCTCCTTGTGGAGATTGACATGCCAGCTCTGGCTTGTCAAGGTAAGGAGGCTTATTTGCCGTGCAATGCTCCTCTTGGAAAATAATATACAAATTGCCATTTCAGAAAGAAAGAGGACTTGAACTCTATAGCGCCACCTGTTGGTAGTAGCGATCCTACAAGTCACAATCAACCCTTTAATGAGTCTTGTAATATGACTTAAGATAAAAGCCAAATCAGAAATTCAATTTGCAGACACGGTGTTTCGAGCTATTGGCTCTCGTCAGTGCAAAGTATGAGATCTGATTTGGCTAGGTGAGAGGCTCTGGACTGAGGTAAAGAGTAGAGTAAAAGTCCTCTTTCTTTCTGAAGAGGCAATTTGCATATTATTTTCCCAGAAGAGCATTGCACGGCGAATAAGCCTCCTTACCTTGACAAGCCAGAGCTGGCATGTCACTCTCCAAAAGGAGAAACCTTACCCCTTAGCATATTACCAGTCATTTGTACAACTATAGAGCAAAAACTCAATTAGGTAACCTTACGAAGAAAGCAGTTCTACGCAAAGACATGAAAGAGCACAATCAACAGAAAAAAGCATACACTGAACATGCAAAATCTCATCTTTTATGCAGAATATTTTTTAAAAACATAAAAATAGACATACATGAAAAAGTGCCAACAGTGCTTGATAATGAGCCCAAAAGACCAAATAAGTGGCACCAACAGATGGCCGGTAGGAAAATGTAAACCAAACACTCTCTTAAAACTGTGGATTATAATCCCAAATATATATAAACATATAATGCAAAAAGGAATTATCAATCATGAGTTAATTAGAATCCACATTATACACTAACAGTGATAACAGCGTCCCTAGTACAGACTAATATACATACCAAAGTACTAAAGAAGTTAGCTGCTCAAATCACAGAGTCATATCAAATAAACATAATGAGAAACAGACCTACCAGCGCTCAAGTGATGGTGTCACTTCCCCAACGCGCGTTTCGGCAGCGTGCCTTCGTCAGGGGGAGTGGCATCATAACCTCAGCATGCTCCTTAAAAATCCCCAATAACCAATCACATCAATCCTTCATCTTCCTGTCCAATCACGCAACACAAAAAATAAGCCCAAAGGATGCTGGTATATGTAGTTTAATAAGCAGCCCTCTGCCTAACTATATTGCATTAGCGGCTGTGTATCCAATCACATCAGTCTTTCGCTTTGGTCACTCAGTCACACAGCACAGGAAGTAACCCCAAAGGATGCTGGTATATGTAGTTTAGTAAACAATCCTCAGTCTAACTGCGCTGTGTGGGTGGCTGTGTATCGGCGCATGCGGCACTGAGACATCCGGGTCAAATGAGGGCGGAGACATCAGACCCGCGCGCTGCCCACCGCCGCTGACAGACGCCATCGCCGAGGACATGCCCAGAGTGTCAGGACGCATGCGCACCAGCTGGAACATAGAGAGACCAGGACAGATAAAATATTAACTATCGGTTTCACAGACTTATCGCAATGATGTGTGTCGTAGCTGTTTTCGTTCTGACCAAAGTCAGTTCGCCAGATCACGAGTGAGTCCGAATTGTGAGGTTTTTCACCCTTCTGATGACAAGCGCTTGGAGACAAAGGGACTCGACACACAAGCCGTGGTCAAATCACTTTATCTGACGTAATGAAATACAAGACATGTTTTTATACCATTTACAACAATATGTGACTCTATGGAGCTCATTTGGCCCCCACCATCACCTCAGGGTCGTACCTTGTTTACAATGTACCCAGAACACGCTGTTGAGAACACATATGATAACAAGTATAGTTTCCTTGAAGACAGAGACTACTAGTCTACATAAGAATAATTCTAGCAATAATAAGGCAAAAGGCAATTGAAGTCTTAAAGGCATTTAAAGGGATATAAAAGCAAACCATTAACTCTTCTATATCAATTTCCCCCTTTTGTAAATGGTATAACCTTTGCCACAGGGTCAGCTGATGTCCACAAAGGAGCTACTGTCTCATGGGTCTAGTACCCATAAGGGGGCTTCCTACCTGCTTCGCCCATCCACCCTCAGTGGATGCAAATTAACCACAAACATAGCCCCAAGAGTGATGATTGGGCAAAAAAATACTAAAAAGTAGCAGCCACACCACACCTCCCAATGATGAAAGGTACATAATCTAATGATGTAGCCAAAAAACCACCACACCGTGAACAGTGATGACAGTGACAAGTACTAAAGTAAAGTGCCAAAGTGCAAATTTAATATCTAAGGTGCAAAAAATACATCAGAATAATAATAAGGCCAAAAGCAGGCACATAATAAAGTGCAAGGTGCATAACCATATTGTAAGGCTTCCTACCTGCTTCGCCCATCCACCCTCAGTGTGGACACTCACTTTCCCAATCAGCAATGGCTACCTGGGGTCTATGATACACTTCAGAAGGTTCAGCCTTAGATTCTTTTTTATGCATACATTATTCAGTAGCTTAAGTAATACATATATTAGCGCTTTTACGGCTACATAAAACAATAAGCAAAACAACAAAATTTGCATATAAGTCTGTACAATGCCAAAAATCCATCCTGCTAGGCCATTAAACCAATTTGCTGGATTTAGGAAAGACAATGCGTTACCCCACCAGGAGTCTCTGTTTGCACTGTGTTGTTTCAACCATTGGTCTCTGAGTTCACCTATTTTGTCTATACCGGCCCTGATCTGGAGATTGCCAGCAGGGTCGATATAATTACAACAGGTGGGACCCATTATCTGACACATTCCTCCTCCTTTTGCGGTCAGGTAATCTAGTACTATCGTATGCTGGTTAGTAACTATGATTAATTGTCTCTGTATTGTGTTAGTTTCGTTAAGAACTTCGAGAATCTGGAGAATCTGATCGTCCAGGTAGTTGGTAGCTTCCACTAATTTATCCCACAGTTGTGTTATGAAGGGGTATATTAGCATACTACTGAATATTTTATTTGTTATCCCCATTTCTACTAGATGCGGCCTACCATGTGGCCGGGGCTTATTGTCTGCAGCCCTTCTATACAAAGTATGAATTGGAACTGCTGCTGTGTCTATTTTACTATGAGGAACCATGAAAGTGTCCGGTGTCAGTTTAGCAAGAGTGCAAACCCCTCTTATGTCCGGGCTCACCCACCTGTAGGCACGATGTCCGCAAACCAAGAATACTCCTTCTGGGAGAACACAAACTTGACCCGGGGTCTGTATACATTGGTATAAACTCAAAAGTCCTGACATAGGCTGATGGGCACACCAAGTATTATTCATTTGTTTTCCACTTATACCAGATGTACATTTACCCCTTTCTTTCCTTATTATTTTACCCGTAGATGCTTTACATCCAATTATAGCCAATGAGGCAGATACATCATGGGGCAAATCTTTTCCCCAAAACCTAGATTGAGTCCAAGTCTCATGGTATATGCGGTGTGGGGTTAATACCTCCCATGGCTCCAGAGGTAAGGCTAAGTATGGCATAGTCCTCGCAGATACTTTGCTGTGTGTACAGATCCAACAGTCTTTCGGTTTCTGCCCTTCCATGTCCTTTATAAGAAGAGCATGATGCTGAATAAGTTTGTTGTCCCAATCAGCATTTAAGGGTTTGTCCTGTGTCTCTGTAGAGTGCAGTAATCCTGTCACTGCCAGCAAGGTGATGAGGAGAACAGTCATTCTGCTGTTGACAGGACCTTCTTGCAGTGACTGGCGTGGATCCAGGTGGGTTTTCTCTCAAGTTTTACTGAGGTGGATGTGGTCAGCTGGACTTGGAAGGGACCGTCAAATCGTGGGTCCAGACTCCTTCTCACGTGTCTGCGTATAACCACCCAATCAGCTGGATTCAGCTGATGCACATCTGCACTGGCATTAGGATCTGGAATGGATGAGAACACATGTTTATGCACCACATTAAGGTTTTCCTGCAAGGCCTGGACGTAGGCTGTCATTGAACTGTGCTGCATTTGTAGCACCTGTGGGAAGTACAGACCAGTCTTTGGTGCACTACCAAACAGGACTTCAAAAGGAGACAAGCCTGTGTTTCTATTTGGAGTGTGTCTGACTGAAAAGAGTGCAAGAGGCAAGCACTCTACCCAGCTCTTTCCTGTGTCTGCCATGGCCTTTTGAATTTTCAGTTTAAGTGTCCCATTTAGTCTTTCCACTTTCTCACTACTTTGTGGCCTATAAGGTGTATGAAATGCTTGCTGTACACCCAGGGCCTGCATGACTTCCCTCATTATTTCTCCCGTGAAGTGTGTACCCCTATCTGCTTCTGTGGCTTCTGGGACACCATGCCTACAGATCAGTTCTTTCATCAGTTTGTCTGCAGTCGTTTTAGCAGTTGCACATTTTACCAGATAGGCTTCCGGCCAACCAGAGAAGAGATCTACACATACTAGGATATTTGCATACACTCCTACCTTGGTAGCTGTATGTAGTCAATCTGCAGTCTCTGAAACGGGTAGAGAGGCCTAGGTGTCGCTTTCTTAGGGACTTTTACTTTCTTACCTGGGTTGTGCTGTGCACAGATGAGGCGTGATTGTACAAGTTTCGCGGCTGCGTGACTGAAACCAGGAGCGATCCAGAAGGCATCTACCATGGCACACATGTGACTTTTTGAGGTGTGAGTGGGGCCATGTGTTGCTTGTGCCATGATTGGGAACAGGGACTTTGGTAGGCACAATTTATCCTTATTCTCCCATACTCCATTTGAGTTCAGCTCAGCTCTCAGGCTCCGCCGGTGTACCTTCTCTGTTTGGGCAGCCTTTTGCCGGAGGGATTTCAGGACATCTAGACCCAATGTGGCTGGAATATGCTGACTCCCTGCCACCGTCCACTGCTCTCTCTAGGCCGCCTTGTGCTACTTTAGCAGCCTCATCTGCCCTTCTGTTGCCCTCTACCTCCACGGAGTCACCTTTGTGTGTGCTTTTACCTTGACAATGCCAACCTGGACTGGTAACATCAATGCCTCAATCAATTGTTTAACCAGCTCTGCATTTTTAATGGGCTTCGAATCTGTGAAAATATTAGCGACTTTACCTGCAGCGGCTCTACACGCCTCAGTGAGTGCCTTCAACTCTGCCTCCTGCGCCGACATGTGAGGAGAGAGTGGTTCCGCTCGGATTACCTCATGTGAGAATACTACTGCATATCCAGTGTAGAATCGTCCATCCTGGTGGTATCTGGAACCATCTACAACAAACTCAAAATCTGCATTAGGAACAGGGTTTTTTTTTTTTTCCATGAACGTGTGCAAGACCCACTGTCTCCTGACTCATCAGTTCTATGCAGTCATGTTCATGCGTCATGTCAAAGTATTCCTCTTCACTCGCTAATACGGCCACCAATTCCCCCTTTTTTGAATCCACAGGCAGGAGGGTGGCTGGATTCAGAATGTTTTGGTTGAACTTGTATGAGTATGGCATGGATGTCATGTGGGGAATAGATTGTCAAAGGAAACGTCAGTGTGATCTCACATGCCTTTCCTAGTTAGTAGTAGTGCAGCTGCTCTTACCGCACAGACACAATCAATTGTATTTTGTGTGAGGTCCCGGGTCTGATGACAAGCAGTCATAAAGTGGTTGCAACATTTGTGAAGCGGACCTTATCCAAGGCCTACAGTAGGTCACTAAACCTAGGAAAGTGCGTAGATGCTGATGTGACCTGGGTAGAGGGAGATTGTGAATTGCCTGTTTCCTGTCAGGTTTCTGGTACCTTCGGCAATACAATGTCCCAACAAATGTCACCTTTTGTTTGCAATACTGTAATTTGTCACGTCAGACCTTGCAACCCTTTCCTGAAAAAAACATAGCAAGGAAACCATAGCTCCCCTGCAGGACCTCTGGTCCAAGCAGAACAGCAAAAGGTCATCCACGTACTGTAATAGTACAATCAGCGGATGAGGTGATTGCCACTACTCAAGGATCCCTGCCATTGCTGCTGAATAAATGGCAGGGGATTTCTTTCCCCCTTTGTGGGAGGACTGTCCAACAATATTATTCACCTTTATGAGTAAAGGAGAAAGATACTGACAGTCAGGGTGCATGGGGTACAGAGAAAAATGCACTTGCTAAATCAATGACTGTGAAACATTCTGACATCACTGGGATCTGTGACAGTATTGTGTGTGTGTGTGTGTGTGTGTTAGGGATGATTGAGGTCACCCTCACTGTATCATCATTAATAGCCCTTATGTCATGAACCTTTCTGTAAGTGTCAGCAAACCCTTGAGTCCTTTTTTCTTAATGGGATACCAAGGGGTGTTGCAGGGGGAAGATCTTTGCACCAGAACCCCTGCCTTAACATACTCTCTAATATCTCTGCTGGGGCCATTGGTGTGGCTAGGCTCAAGGGGTATTGCTTTAAACAAGGAGTGTTTCCTTCTTTCAATTTAATTGTGACAGTAAATTCATGGGGGTATTGTCACTAACAATAAGTTTTGTAAGAACCACAATTCCAGCACCTCACTGTTTCTATGTCCTTAGGTCCCTTATTACGTCTCCACTTTTTTCCTTGTGCTCCAGCATACATGACAGGTTTTCTTATTGTCCTTGTTTGCTCAACTTCTTTAGCTGCCTTAAGGAGGTCTTTCGGATCTGCATATCTCCATTCAGGTCTGGCTGTCTGTACTGCGTCTCGTAAGTCTTTGTTCATACCGTCAATGAATGCATTCACCAGTATTCTAACATCAAGTGGGTTTATGCAGATGTACCCCATGTCTGCCCATTTCAGCTGTAACCATCCAAAGTACATCTCTACCCTCTCTCCTTTTTGTGTCACGTCAGTCAGGAGAACGGACTGCTCTGATTGTTTCACTATAGCCCATTGTTTTAGTGACTCACAGTATGTCTCCCCAGATCCTATATATAGTGCCAGATATTTTTATGGTATTTCATTCCATCACTCCTGTGGTGGGTCTTTATTTTTTATCTATTTGGTTTCTGCTTTGAAGTGTAGAAAGGTGTGTTTTTTTTTTTTTCCCTTTCTCTGTTTGTTGGCCTTGTCCAGCGTTAGTTATTTACCCTGCATAGTAATGCCTGCTCTGGCCTTGTGCTAATTGGTTAATTACTGATTGTGGCCTTTTGGTGGCTGAAGCTAGCAGACATTTCATTTCATATATATTTAGCTCTGGCTGGGATAGCACGCGTGCGGGCTTACGCGTGCAACAGATATTAAGTGCAACAGGATCAAGTGTTTTGCAGTTAGACAATGCAGTAGGGCAGGAGACAGGTAAGGTGCATAAGTTTTTCATGCACGCATGCTTCTTGGTCAGTCGTACTACATATGCATTGATCATATTAACCTGCTGCTTATTTGTCTTCACTTCTGCTTTTTAACAACTCGCCTGCCCTTTTACACATTCTGTGCACTCTCTGCATATCCACCCCTCCCCTTTTCCCCTCTCCCATGTTTAACTCTGAGGCTCTATTGACATTTCTTACCCACACCAAACCATCCAAAACCTCCATGCAGCACTCAAAACGTTCATACAAATCATCCCACCACCTGCTTTTTCTGTTTTTTCTCCTTTTAATAGTTGCAGGTGACATCTCCCCCAACCCTGGGCCTCCCTCCACCAGCATACATTACTCTCCTCCAGCTGCATATAGAAACCCTGCTAATCTTATTAACATTCAGTGCATTCCTTCTCCTCTCACTTTCCAATGTGCTCTCTGGAATGCACGGTCTGTGTGTAACAAACTGACTTACATTCACGATCTTTTTCTCTCTAATTCCCTTAACCTTCTGGCTATTACAGAAACCTGGATCCAGCATTCAGACACCACCGCTGCTGCCGCTCTCTCGTTTGGTGGGCTGAAATTTTCACATAACCCCAGACCTGAGAACAGACAGGGTGGAGGTGTTGGTTTGCTCCTTTCATCACAATGTGCTTTCCAGGTCATCCCCCCGGTTCCCTCACTTACATTTCCTTCCTTTGAAGTCCACGCCGTCAGACTCTTTAAGCCCTTCTCCTTACGAGTGGCGGTCGTTTATCGCCCTCCAGGCTCCTCCCGCCAGTTTCTAGACCACTTCACCACCTGGCTTACTCACTTTCTGTCCTGTGACATCCCCACCCTCATCATGGGAGACTTTAACATCCCCATCAATGATCCGCTCTCCCAGTCTGCTCTCATCTTCTTTCTCTAACTTCTTCATTCGGCCTCTCACAGTTTACTAATTCTCCTACACATGAGGACGGGAATACTCTGGACCTGGTTTTCTCCCGTCCCGGCTCGCTGCACGACTTTACTAATTCACCTCTCCCGCTCTCGGACCACAACCTTCTTTCCTTCTCTGTCAAGAATTGTCTCCTCACCCGGGACACCCCCACTTACCACACTTATCGGAATACACGTACCATTAATACCCAACAGCTTAGGGACAATCTCCACACATCTTTAGCCCCCATCTCCACCCTCTCCTGTCCAGACATAGCATTGTCACACTTCAATAATACACTGAAGAATGCCCTAGATGAAGCAGCACCTTCTATACGCAGAAAGACCCGACACAGACAAAGGCAGCCCTGGCGCACAACACAAACACGCTCTCTTCAGCGCTGCTCGAGGTGTGCAGAGTGGCAGTGGAGAAAATCTCTCTTAGCAGAAGACTTCATCCACTATAAGTTCATGCTCAAAACCTATAACTCTGCCCTTCATCTGGCCAAACAATCCTACTTCACCACCCTCATCACCTCACTATCCAACAACCCAAGACGACTTTTTGAAACCTTAAACTCCCTCCTGAAACCTAAAGTACAGGCCCCCATCACCAACCTCAGCGGTGAGGATCTGGCCACTTATTTCCTAGAAAAAATCAACCACATCCATCAGGATATCTCAGCCCTATCTCCTCAGTGCCTGGATCCCCTTCCCTGCCGCACCTCAAGCTCACTAGACATCTTTGAGCCTGTTTCAGAAGAAGAAGTTTCCAAGCTCCTCGCTTCTGCTCGGCCTACAACCTGCAACAGTGACCCTATTCCTTCACAGCTCCTGCAGTCTCTCTCACCAGTGGTCACCACTCACCTGACTAAAATATTTAACCTCTCTCTTTCTTCAGGTATATTTCACTCCTCATTTAAACATGCCATCATAACCCCTTTACTTAAAAAGCCATCCCTGGACCAGAACTGCACTGCTAACTACAGACCTGTCTCTAACCTTCCCTTCATCTCTAAACTCCTGGAACGCCTGGTCCACTCCCGTCTAATCCGCTATCTCTCGGATAACTCTCTTCTCGACCCCTTACAATCTGGTTTCCGCTCTTTACACTCTACTGAAACTGCCCTCACTAAAGTCTCTAATGATTTAATAACAGCTAAATCGAAAGGTCATTGCTCCCTGCTGATTCTCCTGGATCTCTCTGCCGCATTTGACACTGTGGATCACCAGCTCCTCCTCACTATGCTCCGCTCTATAGGCCTCAAGGACACAGCCCTCTCCTGGTTCTCCTCCTACCTCTCTGACCGCTCCTTCACTGTATCTTTTTCCGGCTCCTCTTCCTCTTCTCGTCCCCTTACTATCGGGGTCCCGCAGGGCTCAGTCCTAGGCCCCCTCCTCTTCTCTTTATACACTGCCCCTATTGGACAAACAATCAGCAGATTTGGGTTCCAGTATCATCTCTATGCTGATGACACCCAATTATACACTTCTTCCCCTGACATCACCCCTACCCTAATTCAAAATACCAAGGATTGTCTGTCTGCTGTCTCTAGCATCATGTCCTCCCTCTATCTGAAACTAAATCTCTCTAAAACTGAACTTCTTGTGTTTCTCCCCTCTACTAACCTCACTCTACCTAACATCGAAATAACCCTGGAGGGTTCAACCATAACTCCCAAGCAGCATGCCCGCTGTCTTGGGGTCATATTCGACACTGAACTTTCCTTTACTCCGTACATCCGATCACTCAGTCGCTCTTGTCACCTGCATCTTAAAAACATCTCCAGAATC
This sequence comes from Dendrobates tinctorius, assembly GCF_039654945.1. Taxonomy (NCBI): domain Eukaryota; kingdom Metazoa; phylum Chordata; class Amphibia; order Anura; family Dendrobatidae; genus Dendrobates; species Dendrobates tinctorius. The sequence continues at coordinate 17,486,720 of NW_027361765.1, read as the reverse complement.
CGACCTTTTCTCACCTTTGAAACTGCTAAGACTCTTACTGTCGCTCTTATTCATTCTCGTCTGGACTACTGCAACTCTCTTCTGATCGGTCTCCCTCTTACCAAACTTTCTCCTCTCCAATCCATCTTGAATGCGGCAGCCAGGGTCATATTTCTGTCCAGCCGCTTCACCGATGCCTCCATCTTGTGCCAGTCATTACACTGGCTACCTATTCGCTACAGGGTCCAGTATAAACTCATCTCTCTCACCCACAAAGCTCTCCACTGTTCTGCACCGCCTTATATCTCCTCTCTCATCTCTGTCTATCGCCCTACACGTGCCCTCCGTTCTACAAATGACCTAAGACTAACATCCCCCGTAATCCGAACCTCGCACCTCCGTCTCCAAGACTTCTCTCGTGCTGCTCCAGCTCTCTGGAATGCACTTCCCCAGACGATCAGACTGATACCTAGCCCTGACCTATTCAAGCGCGCTTTGAAAACCCATCTCTTCAAAGAAGCCTATCACATCAACTACTCAGCAAGCTAACTTTGCCCTGTTCCCTCCTTCCAAATATTATTCTGAATCTGCACCCTACTATTCATCTGTCTCCACACCCTTCATGCACATGATAACTGCACTTGATACTTGTCTATTGCACTTAAACACACGGGCTGATGACCGGATCATGCAGCTTTATATGAAAATCCCTATTATAATTGCCAGACCTGAATTAACAAGCATTTCTCACCTACTGTGTCCCCCCATTTCCTTGTAGATTGTAAGCTTGCGAGCAGGGACCTCACTCCTAATGTCATTGTTTGAATTGTCTTAACTTGTATTGAATTTATTGTCTGTACATGTCCCCGCTTAATTGTAAAGTGCTGCGGAATATGTTGGCGCTATATAAATAAAAATTATTATTATTATTATTATTATTATCCTGCAGATTTATCATCCATGCCCCAAGCCTGATTCTTTGTCACATCTGTGTGTGTCTTAATTATATGTCCTAGTGTGTCACCTGCCTTTAAACTCACCAACCTCTCTAGGTATGCCCAGGTACACTTAGGCTACTTTCACACATCAGTTTTTTGCCGTCAGGCAGGATCCGGCTATTTTTAGAAAAAACGGATCCGGCATAAATTTTGTAGAACTGTAGAAACGGATCCGTTTTTCTGCTGGATCCGTCTAGCAGGTTATATCTGTTTCCTGGGGGCTGGCCAATTGGATCTGAGCATGCGCAGACTTAAAAAAACGGATCCGGTGGCTGGATCCGTCTTTTTCTGGATCCGGCGCATTCCGGCGCCCATAGACTTTCATTGTTGCAAAAAGCCGGAAGCGTCGGATCCGGCGCTTCCGGCTTTTTCGCCGGAGACAAAAAACGTTACAGTAGCCATTTTTTCCATATGCCGGAATGAGACAAGTAGCCGGATCCGGCAAAAAACGGATGAAACGCAATGACATCCGGCGCGATTCGGCGCTAATGCAAGTCAATGGGGAAAAACTGGATCCGGCATTGCATTTTGCTGGATCCGGTTTTACAAAAAAAAGCCGGATCGCGCCTGACGGCAAAAAACTGATGTGTGAAAGAAGCCTTATATGTCTGCTGTGCTTCCTTTATGTGTCTGTAAAACGGGAATGGTTGGTCTTCAGGGTCAGGCAACTGCTTCAACAAAGCTAACTGGTCAGAGGGGCTCCAGGGATAATACACCTGCATCTTTCTTATTCTAGTTGCCCTTCTAGGTCCTGATGTGGTTGATCGTCTGATGTCTACTGTCAGCTTACTCCTCAAAGGTCAATGTCCCCACTACCCACTATCCACACTATTATGTCACTACACATGATCTTGTCTGGATAGGATTTAGTGCAATTCGCTTAGGTCAGTAGCACAGGTCACACAAGTAGCTATTCAGTCTGGGTTTGTCTGAGTCTGATCACAGTGTTTACAAGTCCATCTGTTTTGTCTGGGTCTCTGGTTAAACTTTGTCAATCAAAACATTCATAATACACCTTTCATACTGCTGTACATTCTCAAGCATCATTTATTCACTTGCTATTTTCTTCCCTTGTCTGTGCCTTTTTGTACATCCAAACATTCACACTCTGGTATTTTTGCCTTTTTCAATATTTGTCCCACTTGTTTTACTGCTTCCTTCCTTCTCTGTCTTTTACAATTTGCATAGCTGTCTCGGATCCCATTGGGTACACCGACTGTACACAGAAAAAGTTGCCATGGCTTCAACCTTTTTCTACCGACAGCTCACCTTTATTCTGAAATGCCCCTCTAGTGTGCCTAACCATATCTACGGGCGGCCACACGTAGCAAGTCAGAGCGAGCCTACCAAGGTATATCCAGAGGGCTCCTTGCCCTCGCCTCTCACCCACAACAAAAAAACCCGCTGACTAAAGTAAGAAGGCCCAGGTGTGATAGGCCTCTGACCTACTTTATCAGCCATACAGTCGGCTACCTCCTTTGTTGATCCACAATTTGCTATACAAATCAATCACACACTAGAAGCAGGTTCAAAACACATTGATGACCAAACAATCACTTACAATTTCCTTCTAAATTAGGGACCATATTTTACTTTCAATTTCAACTTACAAATTTTCATTCCACTTCAATTAATACTGTTGCTTTAAAATGCACAAATCTTTCAGCGCGTACCTTAAGGATAGAATTACAGAGAATTTTGAGCACAGCTCACACTCAGCAGAGATAAGAGCGAAGGGAGAAGAAAAACTGCGCAGCGGCATGATTCCCCCCTCCCATCAGAATGTAGCGTCCTTCACAGAGTTCCGTAGTTCTCTAGACCCATCAAAATCAATTTCTACAAAGAAAACTCAAAATCACGGGATTTCACTGTAAGAGCAGATAACTGTATAATGAGATTAAGGCTACTTTCACACATCAGTTTTTTGCCGTCAGGCAGGATCCGGCTATTTTTAGAAAAAACGGATCCGGCATAAATTTTGGAGAACTGTAGAAACGGATCCGTTTTTCTGCCGGATCCGTCTAGCAGGTTATATCTGTTTCCTGGGGGCTTGCCAATTGGATCTGAGCATGCGCAGACTTAAAAAAACGGATCCGGTGGCTGGATCCGTCTTTTTCTGGATCCGGCGCATTCCGGCGCCCATAGACTTTCATTGTGGCAAAAAGCCGGAAGCGTCGGATCCGGCGCTTCCGGCTTTTTCGCCGGAGACAAAAAACGTTACAGTAGCCGTTTTTTCCAGACGCCGGAATGAGACAAGTAGCCGAATCCGGCAAAAAATGGATGAAATGCAATGCCATCCGGCGCGATCCGGCGCTAATGCAAGTCAATGGGGAAAAACTGGATCCGGCATTGCATTTCGCCGGATCCGGTTTTACAAAAAAAAGCCGGATCGAAAAACTAATGTGTGAAAGAGGCCTTACTGAGTCTTGCCCTTTTTCTGGCCAAATGCATTCAGGAAACTTTACAATGTAATGCCACATATAACTCGAGCTATATCATTACTCAATTCATTCAGTCTCAGATGTAGATTTGAAATATCTATAACGCATCTGTCCGGGATTCCACCACAACTAGAAAGGCAACAAATCTCTTGACACAAAAATGATGTGTGATGATTCATTCATACGTGCTCATTCAGGGATTTTTTTTTTCCTTTTTTTTTCTTTCACTTTTCAGCGGTCATTTGATTTTACAAAGAGAAGATAACAAAAATCCCTTATTTCAATCACTCCGCCTAATTCAGCTCAAAGTGAGTTGAATAATGTCCTCTGTCACATATAGAGGACCACGCCTAATGGAACCCCTCATCAATCAGGGATTTATTTATATCCCTTATACTCAATTACTCATCTCTCAACTCATTCAGAGGTTCTCATAGACATACATACAAGGATTCACACAGCCTGCCTATCTTGGACCTTGGATTTAACACCTTAACCTACAGCAGTGTCCACTGACATTCTGAGAACACCAAAGCCAACTTTTTTAAACAACAAGAATCAATGAAAACCAAACCAACGTCAGAAGGTCCAAAACAACCAAAATCCACAGCCCTATACAAAATACAGCCTCATATGATTTACTGCCAATCAAAAACAACAACTGCACAGAGTCTATCCCAGACTTTGTTTGTGCTGCACAGTACACCAGTACACAACCAGTTAGTATATTGCTAGAACAGATTGACAGATAATACAGATGACAATTATTATCTTATTACTCTATTATTCAACTTTCATACAGACATACTCACCACTCACTGGTGATGTGGGTTCTTTTCAACCGTATTGTACAGTCTTACCCAGAGATATGTAGACATCCTTAGAGAAGCTGTAGATGCAGAATCAATGTAAGAATAAATGTTCTCACCTGCTGCAGCCTGAATTCTGCATATTCAACCTCCCAGGAAGCTCCCACATACGGATTCCGAATAGGCTGGTTTCCACGGTCCCCGTTGGGCGTCAAAAACTGTCGTAGCTGTTTTCGTTCTGACCAAATTCAGTTCGCCAGATCACCAGTGAGTCCGAATTGTGAGGTTTTTCGCCCTTCTGATGACAAGCGCTTGGAGACAAAGGGACTCGACACACAAGCCGTGGTCAAATCACTTTATCTGACGTAATGAAATACATGTTTTTATACCATTTACAACAATATGTGACTCTATGGAGCTCATTTGGCCCCCACCATCACCTCAGGGTCGCAGGGTCGTACCTTGTTTACAATGTACTCAGAACACGCTGTTAAGAACACATATGATAACAAGTATAGTTTCCTTGAAGACAGAGACTACTAGTCTACATAAGAATAATTCTAGCAATAATAAGGCAAAAGGCAATTGAAGTCTTAAAGGCATTTAAAGGGATATAAAAGCAAACCATTAATTCTTCTATATCAATTTCCCCCTTTTGTAAATGGTATAACCTTTGCCACAGGGTCAGCTGATGTTCACAAAGGAGCTACTGTCTCATGGGTCTAGTACCCATAAGGGGGCTTCCTACCTGCTTCGCCCATCCACCCTCAGTGGATGCAAATTAACCACAAACATAGCCCCAAGAGTGACAATAGGGCAAAAAAATACTAAAAAGTAGCAGCCACACCACACCTCCCAATGATGAAAGGTACATAATCTAATGATGTAGCCAAAAAACCGCCACACAGTGAACAGTGATGACAGTGACAAGTACTAAAGTAAAGTGCCAAAGTGCAAATTTAATATCTAAGGTGCAAAAAATACATCAGAATAACAATAAGGCCAAAAACAGGCACAGAATAAAGTGCAAGGTGCATAACCATATTGTAAGGTAGCCCTGTCATTCGGGTAGGGGATACTCGCTTGGCAGCCAAATAACCACATCCGGCACGGGTTTTCCATAAAACAATCACAGTCCATGCGGTTTATTTAGGCATCATAAGCCATGACCAGCAACATAAAATACATATTAACAACATAGCGTCCATGACAGAGCTTCACTCTGTTATCCCTGTGGTCACACAGGTTGTGCCATGTCCAGCACCCAGGCTCTCTTAGCCTCACAGTTATATCCCCTCTCTGGGTTTACCTCATGGCTGCTTCACCACGCTGCAGACGTCCATTCCCTCCAGGGAACTATCAGGCACGTGCAGCCATTAAACACAGCGTTCACTTGCTGTCAGGAAGACAGTCCCATCGCTCTCAGATGGGACCTTCCAAAACGGACCAACCGGATCCCTGCATTCATTCTATGACCTCATCACAGGTTCTTCAACCACTCATACAGACTTTATAATAGGGTTCTTAAACACACCCCCTGGGTGGGTTTGTAGGTAACTGGTCCGCCCATCTCACCAGCTACCTGGAGACTTCTCCCTGACACATTGGAATGAAAGATCAACTCTGCTGATCAGCACATAAGCAAGCCTCCATCCCAAGGCCACCCACTTTGAGATACATAATGATCCTTTAGCACCCTGCTTTTGTTACCACTCTGGACAAGGCTATCTGTTCGTCCTGGGACACCCACACAGCGCCCCCTAGCAGACACAGTGGTCACTACACCACAATATATATAATATTATGCTTATAAAAAGCAAAGTGCTATGTATGTGAATATGATTAGAGATAAATCTAGTGACAAACAATCATTAAGACATTAGATCGAGTAATGTTACAAAAGCAGAAACCCGAGACAATGTCTATACCTTCATTAGGTGATAGCTATATTCAATATGTAATATTATGTACATCACTAAATATTTCAAATCCAATCAATACATAAAGTGGTGAAAAAAGATGAAAAAAATAACACAAAATAATAAAAATTAAAAAATGAAAAAAAAATATATAAAAAATGACAAATTTTTGGTTACACACATATGCTTATGACAACCAATATCATCGTAAACAGAATAACCAAAACAAAATAAGTGATGTCCCATAGGATATAATTAACACTTAGGGGCTGAAGGGACAACAATATCATCATAACAAAATTTACCACCATAAACAACAAAAACAAGATTATTCCACAAAAAGAAGAAACTAGGCATCCCATCTGAGCTACTACAACAAATCCACTAAAGTTCCATATGGACACGAATCTCTTAAGCCAGGTCACAGTGATGTAGAAGCTGTAACTTGATTTAAAATGTATCTGGATTGAGATTCACACGATGAATCCAATGCGTAACCAACAAAGTAGGTATTTCTATATCAAAAAACGGAGGGACTTCAGAAGAGCTGCGAGGAAATAGCACAAATTAGTGCATATTAACCCCTTACTGCCATCAGACGTACTATCCCGTCCATGTGCCCTGGGACTTAATTCCCAGGGACGGGATAGTACGTCATAGCGATCAGCGGCGCCCACGTGGTGAGCGCTGCTGATCGCGGCCGGGTGTCAGCTGATTATCACAGCTGACACCCGGCACAATGTGTCAGGGGCGGTCACAGACCGCCCCCGACACGTTAACCCCTTGTACACCGCGATCAAACACAATCGCGGTGCACCGGGGGTTAAAGGGAAGCATCGGCAGGGAGGGGGCTCCCTCCGTGCTTCCCTGAGCCCCCCACGGCAGTGCAATGTGCAGCGCTGCTGCGGGGGGCTCTTTCCCTACAGGCACCCGGATCCAAGATGGTGACCGGGACCTTCGGCGGCCTTCGGGGGCTGACCTCCTCACTGACTGCAAAGCGCAGGCATGAGGAAGTCTGCAGAACTGCCTGTGACAGATTGCTGATCTGTCACAGGACAGTGATGTCCCACCTGGGACAATGCAATAAAGTTAAAAAAAAAAAGTGTAAAAATAATTTTAAAAAAATCGCTAAATAAATTAGTAAAAAAAAAAAAATTCCCCAATAAATTCTTTTTTTGAAAATAAAAAAAAAAAACAATAAAAGTACACATATTTGGTATCGCCACATCCGTAACGACCCGCCCTATAAAACTGTCCCATTAGTTAACCCCTTTAATGAACCCCTTAAAAAATAAAAATAAAAAATGAAGCAAAAAATGATTTATTGAAATGATTAAATGATTGATTAAATGAATTAAATGATTCATACCACCGAACAAAAGTGCAATAACGCGAGATCAAAAAGACGCATATAAATATCTTTGGTATCCCTGAAAACGTCAGCTTGTCCAGCAAAAAATGAGCCTCCATACAGCGTCATCCGCAAAAAAATAAAAAAGTTACAGCTCGCAGAATAAAGCGATGCAAAAATACTTATTTTTTATATAAAATAGTTTTCATTGCATAAAACTGACAAAACATAAAAAAACGACCTAAATGACGTATCACTGTAACCGTACTGACCCGAAGAATAAAAGCGCTTTATCAATTTTACCGCACGCGGAACGGTGTAAACGCACCCCCCAAAAGAAATTCATGAAACGCTGGTTTAGTTCATTCTGCGTCCCAAAAATCGGAATAAAAAGCGATCAAAAAATGTCACGTGCCCGAAAATGGTACCAATAAAAACGTCAACTTGTCCCACAAATAATAAGACCTCACATGACTCGGTGGGTCAAAATACGGAAAAATTATAGCTCTCAATATGTGGTGATGCAAAAACTATTTTTACAATAAAAAGCGTCTTTTAGCGTGCGACAGCTGCCAAACATAAAAACCGCCATAAATAGTAAATCAAACCCCCCGTTATCACCCCCTTAGTCAGGGAAAAATAATAAAATTAAAAGAAAATGTATTTATTTCCATTTTTCCCATTAGGGTTAGGGCTAGGGTTAGGGCTGAGATTAGGGTTAGGGGTGTGTTGGGGTTAGGGTTGGAGTTATAATTGGGGGGTTTCCACTGTTTGGGCACATCAGGTGCTCTCCAAATGCAGCATGGCGTCTGATCTCAATTCCAGCCAATTCTGCGTTGAAAAAGTCAAATGGTGCTCCTTCCCTTCCAAGCTCTGCCATGCACCCAAACAGCGTTTTACCCCCACATATAGGGTATCAGCCTACTCAGGACAAATTGCAAAACAACTTTTGGGGTCCAATTTCTCCTGTTACCCTTAGGAAAATAAAAAATTGGGGGCAAAAATATAATTTTTGTGGAAAAAAATTATTTTTTTATTTTCACGCCCAGGCGTTTTGAAGCACTTGGGGGTTCAAAGTGCTCACCACACATCTAGATAAGTTCCGTGGGGGGTCTAGTTTCCAAAATGGGGTCAATTGTGGGGAGTTTCAATAGTTTAGGTACATCAGGGGCTCTCCAAAAGCAACATGACACCTGCAGACTATTCCATCAAAGTCTGCATTCCAAAACGTCACTACTTCCCTTCCGAGCCCCGACGTGTGCCCATACAGTAGTTTTCTCCCACATATGAGGTATCAGCGTACTCAGGACAAATTGGACAACAACTTTTGGTGTCCAATTTCTCCTTGTACCCTTGGGAAAATAAAAAAATTGGTGACTAAAAGATCATGTTTGTGGAAAAAATACTATTTTTTTATTTTCACGCCCGGGCGTTATAAACTTCTGTGAAGCACTGGGGGGTTCAAAGTGCTCACCACACATCTAGATAAGTTCCTTTGGGGGTCTAGTTTCCAAAATGGTGTCATTTGTGGGGGTTTCTACTGTTTTGGTACATCAGGGGCTTTCCAAACGCGACATGGTGTCCGATCTCAATTCAGCCAAAAACGTCAGATGGTGCTGCTTCCCTTCCGAGCTCTGCCATGCGCCCAAATAGTGGTTTACCCCCACATGTGGGGTATCAGCGCACTCAGGACAAATTGTGTAATATCTTTTAGGGTCCTGTTACCCTTGGAAAATTAAGAATTGAGGGTGAAAAGATCATTTTTGTGGAAAAAAATATGATTTTTTAATTGTACGACTGTACGTTATAAACTTCTGTGAAGCCCTTGTGGGTTCAAAGTTCTCACCACATATCTAGATAAGTTCCTTGGGGGGTCTAGTTTCCAAAATGGGGTCACTTGTGGGGGGTTTCCACTGTTTAGGTCAGGGGTCCCCAACCACCGGTCCGTTGCAGTGCCCTTGCCGGTCCGCGGACAGAAGGGGAGGCGGCGGCGGTGCAGCAGCTGATACTCACCCTGCATCCCGCGGTGGTTTCATCCAGCGCTGAGCGGTCACGTGCTACCGCTCATTTAAGGTCATGAATATGGACGCCACTCATCTCCCATAGGCATGGCGTCCATATTCATAGACCTTAATGAGCGGTAGCACGTGACCGCTCCGCACAGGAGCTAAAGCGCCGCGAGTTGCAGGGAGGGAAGGTCAGCGACGTGAGGGTAAGTATGATGGGGGAGGATGGGGGAGCCGAGTGGAGCCATATATACAAGGGAGAGTGGGAGCAGAGCCATATATACAAGGGAGGGAGAGTGGGAGCGGAGCCATATATACAGGGGAGGGAGAGTGGGAGCGGAGCCATATATACAGGGGAGGGAGAGTGGGAGCAGAGCCATGTATACAAGGGAGGGAGAGTGGGAGTGGAGCCATATATACAGGGGAGGGAGAGTGGGAGCGGAGCCATGTATACAGGATGGGAGAGTGGGAGCGGAGCCATGTATACATGATGGGAGACTGGGAGCGGAGCCATGTATACAGGATGGAAGAGTGGGAGCAGAGCCATATATACAGGGGAGGGAGAGTGGGAGCGGAGCCATATATACAGGGGAGGGAGAGTGGGAGCGGAGCCATATATACAGGGGAGGGAGAGTGGGAGCGGAGCCATATATACAGGGGAGGGAGAGTGGGAGCGGAGCCATGTATACAGGATGGGAGAGTGGGAGCGGAGCCATGTATACAGGATGGGAGAGTGGGAGCGGAGCCATATATACAGGGGAGGGAGAGTGGGAGCGGAGCCATATATACAGGGGAGGGAGAGTGGGAGCGGAGCCATATATACAGGGGAGGGAGAGTGGGAGCGGAGCCATATATACAGGGGAGGGAGAGTGGGAGCGGAGCCATATATACAGGGGAGGGAGAGTGGGAGCGGAGCCATATATACAGGGGAGGGAGAGTGGGAGCGGAGCCATATATACAGGGGAGGGAGAGTGGGAGCGGAGCCATATATACAGGGGAGGGAGAGTGGGAGCGGAGCCATATATACAGGGGAGGGAGAGTGGGAGCGGAGCAATGTATACAGGATGGGAGAGTGTGAGTGGAGCCATGTATACATGATGGGAGACTGGGAGCGGAGCCATGTATACAGGATGGGAGAGTGGGAGCGGAGCCATATATACAGGGGAGGGAGACTGGGAGTGGAGCCATGTATACAGGAAGGGAGAGTGGGAGCGGAGCCATGTATACATGATGGGAGAGTGGGAGCAGAGCCATGTATACAGGATGGAAGAGTGGGAGCAGAGCCATATATACAGGATGGGAGAGTGGGAGCGGAGCCATGTATACAGGATGGGAGAGTGGGAGCGGAGCCATGTATACATGATGGGAGACTGGGAGCGGAGCCATGTATACAGGATGGGAGAGTGGGAGCGGAGCCATGTATACATGATGGGAGAGTGGGAGCGGAGCCATGTATACAGGATGGGAGAGTGGGAGCGGAGCCATGTATACATGATGGGAGTCTGGGAGCGGAGCCATGTATACAGGATGGGAGAGTGGGAGCAGAGCCATGTATACAGGATGAGAGACTGGGAGCGGAGCCATGCATACAGGATGGGAGAGTGGAAGAAGAGCCATGTATACAGGATGGGAGAGTGGAAGCAGAGCCATGTATACAGGATGGGAGAGTGGGAGCAGAGCCATGTATACAGGATGGGAGGGTGGGAGCAGAGCCATGTATACAGGATGAGAGACTGGGAGCGGAGCCATGCATACAGGATGGGAGAGTGGAAGCAGAGCCATGTATGCAGGATGGGAGACTGGGAGCGGAGCCATGTATACAGGATGGGAGAGTGGGAGCAGAGCCATGTATACATGATGGGAGACTGGGAGCGGAGCCATGTATACAGGATGGGAGAGTGGGAGCGGAGCCATGTATACAGGATGGGAGAGTGGGAGCAGAGCCATGTATACAGGATGGGAGGGTGGGAGCAGAGCCATGTATACAAGGATGGGACAGGGGAGCCATGCATACAACAGGGGAAGCCACACAGAGCTGGACAGGACGGGGGGAGCCACACATACATTTTCTGATGATTAGAAAATAATCAGCATGTACAGAACTCCAGTACAATTTTTCTTAAGTGCTCAATGCTCCATTTCCTTGTAGGTTCCAATCATCTTTAGCAGTGACGGTCATCAGCAGAAGTAGCCCAGTGCTCCCACTGAAACAGAGAAACTAGCCAGGTTCTCCCACTCATTCAAAACCTATGGTGAGTTGAGTCACCTTAAAAATGTTATAATTAAATTATAAGTATGCACTGCTAAACTACAACCACGTCCATAGCCCCGCCCCTGTCACACCTCCATCCCCGCCCTGCCGGGCCATGGAAGAATGGTCTTGCTTCAAGCTGGTCCCTGGTGCAAAAAAGGTTGGGGACCACTGGTTTAGGTACATCAGGGGCTCTCCAAACGCGACATGGCTTCCAATCTGAATTCCAGCCTATTTTGCATTGAAAAAGTCAAACGGCGCTCCTTCGGCCTCTTTCACACTTCCGTTTTTTCTTGTCAGTTAACCCCTTCACCCCCAAGGGTGGTTTGCACGTTCATGACCGGGCCAATTTTTACAATTCTGACCACTGTACCTTTATGAGGTCATAACTCTGGAACGCTTCCATTGATCCGGGTGATTCTGACATTGTTTTCTCGTGACATATTGTACTTCATGTTAGTGGTAAAATTTCATTCAAATAACTTGCGTTTATTTGTGAAAAAAATGGAAATTTGGCAAAAATTTTGAAAATTCCGCAATTTTCCAACTTTGAATTTTTATGCCCTTAAATCACAGAGATACGGCACTCAAAAAACTTGATAAGTAACATTTCCCACATGTTTACTCTACATCAGCACAATTTTGGAACCAAAATTTTTTTTTGTTAGGAAGTTATAAGGGTTAAAAGTTGACCAGCGATTTCTCATTTTTACAACACCATTTTATTTTTAGGACCACATCACATTTGAAGCCACTTTGAGGGGTCTATATGATAGAAAATACCCAAAAGTGACACCATTCTAAAAACTGAACCCCTTAAGGTGCTCAAAACCACATTCAAGAAGTTTATTAACCCATTAGGTGCGTCACAGGAATTTTTTTGAATATTTAAAAAGAAATGAACATCTAACTTTTTTTCACAAAAAAAATACTTCAGGTTCAATTTTTTTTATTTTACCAAGGGTAACAGGAGAAATTGGACTGCAAAAGTTATTGTGCAATTTGTCCTGAGTACGCTGATACCTGATTTGTGGGGGGGAACGACTGTTTCGGCGCATGGCAGAGCTCAGAATGGAAGGAGCGCCGTTTGACTTTTTCAATGCAAAATTGGCTGGAATTCAGATTGGACGCCATGTCACGTTTGGAGAGTCCCTGATGTACCTAAACAGTGGAAACCCCCTACAAGTGACCCCATTTTGGAAACTAGACCCCCCAAGGAACTTATCTAGATATGTGGTGAGAACTTTGAACCCACAAGGGCTTTACAGAAGTTTATAACGTACAGCGGTACAATTAAAAAATCATATTTTTTCCACAAAAATGATCTTTTCACCCCAATTTTTATTTTCCCAAGGGTAACAGGACCCTAAAAGTTATTGTGCAATTTGTCCTGAGTATGCTGATACCCCACATGTGGGGGTAAACCACTATTTGGGCGCATGGCAGAGCTCGGAAGGGAAGCAGCGCCATTTGACGTTTTTGGCTGGAATTGAGATCGGACACCATGTCGCGTTTGGAAAACCCCTGATGTACCAAAACAGTGGAAATCCCCCACAAATGACACCATTTTGGAAACTAGACCCCCTAAGGAACTTATCTAGATGTGTGGTGAGCACTTTGACCCCCCAGTGCTTCACAGAAGTTTATAATTCCCGGGCGTGAAAATAAATAATTCGTATTTTTTCCACAAACATGATCTTTTAGTCACCATTTTTTTATTTTCCAAAGGGTACCAGGAGAAATTGGACCCCAAAAGTTGTCCAATTTGTCCTGAGTATGCTGATACCCCATATGTGGGAGAAAACTACTGTATGGGCACACGTCGGGGCTCGGAAGGGAAGTAGTGACGTTTTGGAATGCAGACTTTGATGGAATGGTCTGCGGGTGTCATGTTGCCTTTGGAGAGCCCCTAATGTACCTAAACAGTGGAAACCCCCCACAAATGACACCATTTTGTAAACTAGACCCCCCAAGGAACTTATCTAGATGTGTGGTGAGCACTTTGAACCCCCCAGTGCTTCACAGAAGTTTATAACGCCCGGGCGTGAAAATAAAAAATTCGTATTTTTTCCACAAACATGATCTTTTAGTCACCATTTTTTTATTTCCCCAAGGGTACCAGGAGAAATTGGACCCCAAAAGTTGTTGTCCAATTTGTCCTGAGTATGCTGATACCCCATATGTGGGTGAAAACTACTGTATGGGCACACGTCGGGGCTCGGAAGGGAAGTAGTGACGTTTTGGTATGCAGACTTTGATGGAATGGTCTGCGAGTGTCATGTTGCCTTTGGAGAGCCCCTAATGTACCTAAACAGTGGAAACCCCCCACAAATGACCCCATTTTGAAAACTAGACTCACTAAGGAACTTATCTAGATGTGAGGTGAGCACTTTGAACCCCCAAGGGCTTCACAGAAGTTTATAATGCCAGGGCATGAAAATAAAAAAATGGTATTTTTTCCAGAAACATGATCAATTAGTCCCCAATTTTTTCATTTTCCCAAGGGTAACAGGAGAAATTGGACCCCAAAAGTTGTTGTCCAATTTGGCCTGAGTACGCTGACACCCCATATGTGGGAGAAAACTACTGTATGGACACACGTCGAGGCTCGGAAGGGAAGCAGTGACGTTTTGGAATGCAGACTTTGATGGAATGGTCTGCGGGTGTCATGTGCGTTTGGAGAGCCCCTGATGTACCTAAACTATTGAAACTCCCCACAACTGACCCCATTTTGGACACTAGACCCCCCACGGAACTTATCTAGATGTGTGGTGAGCACTTTGAACCCCCAAGTGCTTCACAGAAGTTTATAACACTCGGACGTGAAAATAAAAAAATCATTTTTTTCCACAAAAATGATATTTTTGCCCCCAATTTTTTATTTTCCTAAGGGTAACAGGAGAAATTGGACCCCAAAAATTGTTTTGCAATTTGTCCTGAGTAGGCTGATACCCTACATGTGGGGGTAAAACACTGTTTGGGCGCATGGCAGAGCTTGGAAGGGAAGGAGCACCATTTGACTTTTTCAACTCAGAATTGGCTGGAATTGAGATCAGACGCCATGTTGCATTTGGAGAGCCCCTGATGTGCCCAAACAGTGGAAACCCCCAATAATAACTCCAACCCTAACCCCAACACACCCCTAACCCTAATCTGAGCCCTAACCCTAGCCCTAACCCTAGCCCTAACTCTAGCCCTAACCCTAAGGCTGTGTGCACACGCTGCGGATTTTACTGCGGTTCCGCAGCGGTTTTGGCTGCTGCGGACCCCAGTACCATGATTCCCTATGGGAATCAAAAACCGCAGTGCAGACGGTGCAGAATTTTCCGCGCGGATTATCTGCGGTTTTCAATCCGCAGAAAGAACTGACATGTCAATTCTTTCTGCGGATTCTCCTGCGGTTTGCCATCTCCTCTAATGAGGAGATGAAAAACCGCAGGACAAAACCGCAGAGCAATCTGCAGGTAAAACCGCAGGTCTTTTGACCTGCGGTTTCACCTGCGGATTTTACAAAATCCGCGCGGATGAATCCGCACCTAATCCGCAGCGTGTGCACACAGCCTTACCCTAACGGGAAAATGGAGATAAATACTTTTTTTTTAGTTTTATTATTTTTCCCTAACTAAGGGGGTGATAACGGGGGGTTTGACTTACTATTTATGGCGGTTTTTATGTTTGGCGGCTGTCACACGCTAAAAGACGCTTTTTATTGTAAAATAGTTTTTGCATCACCACATTTTGAGAGCTATAATTTTTCCGTATTTTGACCCACTGAGTCATGTGAGGTCTTATTTTTTGCGGGATGAGTTGACGTTTTTATTGGTACCATTTTCGGGCACGTGACATTTTTTGATCGCTTTTTATTCCTATTTTTGGGACGCAGAATGAACAAAAACCAGCGTTTCATGAATTTCTTTTGGGGGGGTGCGTTTACACCGTTCCGCGTGCGGTAAAATTGATAAAGCGGTTTTATTCTTCGGGTCAGTACGGTTACAGCGATACCTCATTTAGGTCGTTTTTTTATGTTTTTGTCGGTTTTATGCAATGAAAACTATTTTATATAAAAAATAATTATTTTTGCATCGCTTTATTCTGTGAGCTATAACTTTTTTATTTTTTCGCTGATGATGCTGTGTGGCAGCTCGTTTTTTGCGGGACAAGATGACGTTTTCAGCGGTACCATGGATATTTATATGCGTCTTTTTGATCGCGCGTTATTACACTTTTTGTTTGGCGGTATGATAATAAATCATTATTTTTTGCTTCGTTTTTTATTTTTATTTTTTAAGGGGTTCGCTAAACGGGTTAACTAATGGGACAGTTTTATAGGGCGGGTCATTACGGACGCGGCGATACCTAAAATGTGTACTTTTATTGTTTTTTTTATTATTATTTTCAAAAAATTAATTTATTCGGGAATATTTTTTTTTTTTACTAATTTATTTGGCGATTTTTTTTAATTTATTTTTACATTTTTTTATTTTTTTTTTTACTTTATTACATAGTCCCAGGTGGGACATCACTGTCCTGTGACAGATCGCTGATCTGTCACATCACAGATCACTGTGACAGATCAGCAATCAGTCACAGGCATTGAAGCAGACTTCCTCTTGCCTGCGCTTTGCAGGCACTGAGGAAGCCAGCTTCCTCAGGTCCCCGAAGGCCCCCGTCGCCATCTTGGATTCGGGGGCCTGGAGGATAGGAGCCCCCCGCAGCAGCGCTGCACATTGCGCTGCCGTGGGGGGCTCAGGGAAGCACGGAGGGAGCCCCCTCCCTGCCGATGCTTCCCTTTAACTCCCGGTACACCGCGATCATGTTTGATCGCGGTGTGCAAGGGGTTAACGTCGGGGGCGGTCCGTGACCGCCCCTGACACATAGTGCCGGGTGTCAGCTGTGATAATCAGCTGACACCCGGCCGCGATCAGCGGCGCTCACCACGTGGGCGCCGCTGATCGCGGTAGACGTACTATCCCGTCCACGGTCATACGGGCCCGGGTACCGTGGACGGGATAGTACGTCGGATGTCAGGAAGGGGTTAAAATCCGCCAAAATGGCGGAAAGCGGATCCATTTGTAACTGAAGCAAACGGATGCCACCGGACCGTTTTTTAGACGGATCCGTTGAATGCAGAATTTTAAAGGAACCGCAGTCCGGGAAAAAGAGAGAGAGAGAGAATTTTTTTTCCCTCTGCCAGGTAATGCAACTCAATGGGGAAAAAAACGGATCCGCCAAAAAAATGGCGGATCTGTTTTTTTCAAAAACTGGCGGATTTTGACTGATGGTCAAAAACGGAAGTGTGAAAGAGGCCTTCCCTTCTGAGGTCTGCCATGCGCCGAAAAAGTGGTTCCCCCCCACATATCAGGTATCAGCGTACTCAGGACAAATTGCACAATAACTTTTGCAGTCCAATTTCTCCTGTTACCCTTGGTAAAATAAAAAAAATTGATCCTGAAGTATTTTTTTTGTTAAAAAAAGTTAAATGTTCATTTTTTTTTAAATATTCAAAAAATTCGTGTGACGCACCTAAAGGGCTAATAAACTTCTTGAATGTGGTTTTTAGCACCTTAAGGGGTGCAGTTTTTAGAATGGTGTCACTTTTGGATATTTTCTATCATATAGACCCCTCAAAGTGGCTTCAAATGTGATGTGGTCCGTAAAAATAAAATGGTGTTGCAAAAATGAGAAATTGCTAGTCAATTTTTAACCCTTATAACTTCCTAACAAAAAAAAATTTTGGTTCCAAAATTGTGCTGATGTAAAGTAAACATGTAGGAAATGTTATTTATTAAGTTTTTGTGTGCCTTATCTCTGTGATTTAATGGCATAAAAATTCAAATTTGGAAAATTGCGAAATTTTCAAAATTTTCGCCAAATTTCCATTTTTTTCACAAATAAACGCAAGTTATATGAATGAAATTTTACCACTAACATGAAGTACAATATGTCACGAGAAAACAATGTCAGAATCACCGGGATCCATGGAAGCGTTTCAGAGTTATAACCTCATAAAGGGACAGTGGTCAGAATGGTAAAAATTGGCTCGGTCATGAATGTGCAAACCACCCTTGGGGCTTAAGGGGTGAAAACAAGATAAAATCAAGATAAAACACATAAACACACAACACAATTAAAAAGCAGATGCCAATAAAACAAAAAGTACCAATGTACGGGGCCGGAATTCAGATAAAAGGGACGAAGCTTAATGATTCATTTAATCCATCTGGTTGCAAAATGCGTAAAGTGGCCACCTTGCACTTTATTCTGTGCCTGCTTTTGGCATTATTATTATGATGTGTTTTTTGCACCTTAGATATTAAGGTGCACTTTGGCACTTTACTTTAGTACTTGTCACTAGAGTTGAGCGACTTTAGTCAGATCGGGTTTCATGAAACAAAATTTGTTTCAGATGAAACTGGTCCGACTAGGGCAAAAAAAAGTCGGAGTTTCGTCCGAAACCCGACCCCAATGCAAGTCAATGGGAAATAAAAGTCGGCATTGAGCGGATGACATTCATCCACTCAATGCCGACTTTTATTCCCCATTGATTTGCATTGGGGTCGGGTTTCGGACGAAACTCCGACTTTTTTTGCCCTAGTCGGACCGGTTTCATCTGAAACAAATTTTGTTTCATGAAACCCGATCCTACCAAAGTCGCTCAACTCTACTTGTCACTGTCATCACTGTTCACGGTTTGGCGCCTTTTTGACTACATCATAAGATTATGTACTTTTCATCTTTGGGAGGTATGGTGTGGCTGCTATTTTTTTGCAGTTTTTTTCCCTATCGTCACTCTTGGGGCTATATCTGTGGTTAATTTGCATTATTTGCACATCATTGCAATAAGTCTGTGAAACCGATAGTTAATATTTTATCTGTCCTGGTCTCTCTATGTTCCGGCTGGTGTGCATGCGTCCTGACACTCTGGGCATGTCCTCGGCGATGGCGTTTGTCAGCGGCGGTGGGCAGCGCGTGGGTCTGATGTCTCTGCCCATGAACCCCACATGGGCTGGGGCATCGGTTCCTGGTGCGTTGCCTCTCGCCATGACGCCTTCCCTGTTGTAATTTGACCCAGATGTGTCAGTGCCGCATGCGCCAATACACAGTCCCCACACAGCGATGTTAGACAGGATTGTTTACTAAACTACATATACCTGCATCTCTTGGGGTTACTTCCTGTGCCGTGTGATTGGGTGACAAAAGCGAAAGACTGATGTGATTGGATACACAGCCGCTAATACAACATAGTTAGGCAAACTGCTTATTAAACTACATATACCAGCATCTTTTGGGCTTATTTTTTGTGTTGCGTGATTGGACAGCAAAATGAAGGATTGATGTGATTGGTTATTGGTGATTTTTAAGGAGCATGCTTAGTTCATGATGCCACTCCCCCTTACGAAGGCACGCTGCCGAAACGCGCGTTGGGGGAAGTGGCACCATCACATGAGCTCGGGTAGGTCTGTTTCTCATTATGTTTATTTGATATGACTGTTTGTAATTTGAGCAGCTACTGTAACTTCTTTAGTACTTTGGTATGTGTATTAGTCAGCACTAGGGACGCTGCTATCACTGTCAGTGTATAATGTGGATTCTAATTAACTCATGATTGATAATTCCTTTTTGTATTATATGTTTATATATATTTGGGATTATAATCCACAGTTTTAAGAGAGTGTTTGGTTTACATTTTCCTACCGGCCATCTGTTGGTGCCATTTATTTGGTCTTTTGGGCTCATTATCATGCACTGTTGGCACTTTTTCATGTGTATTTATATGTTTTTTAAAAATTTTCTGAATAAAAGATGAGATTTTTCATGTTCACTGTACGCTTTTTTTCTGTTGATTATGCATTAACATTTTAGTGGATTCAGGGTTGAGGAAAGGATGGATTCTGGAAATGTTCTTGAGTTGGAGGTGGCGAGAGCTTGGATGTACAGTTTGAATGACAGGGCAGAGTGGAGGGTTACTCCGAGGCAGCAGACAACTGGTAAAGGGAAAAGGGTGATGTTATTTATTTTGATAGGTAGATTAGATAGGAGGGTTGGGTAACTTGGAGATAAGATGATGAATTCAGTTTTTTTCACAATGAGCTTTAGTAAGCATGCTGAGAAGAGAATATATCTGATAAAATCCTAGGTGGAAAGTAGTGCAAATAGGGTCTTATCTAAAATACAATTATAATTACTACAGCAGATGTCAAATCTCAGCGATTCTTTCAAGTGGTTTTTATTCATCGCGTTTCAAAGTGTCAAGCACTTCTTCCTCAGGAAATGACAACACACAAGAAATAACGCCATTAACCTGCAGATATGTGGTTATCTGCAGGTTAACAGCGTTATGGTGCCTGGAGCCTGCACGCAGCCGAATACAGCTGGGAGAAAATGATCTTTATTCTCCCAGCTAGCATTCGGTTTCAGTCATAAAGCCAGGGGGCACAGCGGGTTCAGTCGTCGTTCTGAGAATAGAGAACGGTAGCTGTAACCATTCCCCCGCCCGGACTGACAGCCAATGACAATGCAGAGGGAGTGTCAGTCAGGGCCAGGGGGAGCAGCTACAGCCGCCACTCTGTATTCTCAGAGCGATGACTGAGCCCGAGGCACCCCCCACCCCTATAACTGAAACTGAATTCTGGAGGGGAGAATAAAGTTCACGGCATTACACAACCTATCATCTGTAAAATTACTATTGGCCTTCAAGGCAATAAATAATAACATCATAAAATACACAGGACACGTTGACTATTTTTGAAAATGGAAGATTTGGCCTTTATTAAAATATAATACATAACTCAATAACTTTATAAACCATACCGCAGCTTAGCCAAAGCTCAAGCCCATTTACCATTGACCAACATGCTGTCCATTCAGTTCCCTGATTGACTTACTCAATGACCCTTGACAATTAGAAAGGGAGAGAGGGCGGGAAAGATACGGAATACCTATCCTAGTGATGGGTCATCAAAGTGTGATCAGTGGGGGTCCAACACTCAGCATTCCCACAGATCAGCGGTTATTAGCGTGATTGTGGTCAGAGGTAAACACTGAATGGAGAGCTATACTGCACAGCTCCATTCATAGTGTAGTGGCCGCTGCCAGGTCCTGTAGATCAGCCCCTATTCAAAAGGAGAGTTCATAATTATCAAGTGACTCAACAATTCCTTTCAAGTCTTCAGTCACAATATACGGTACTTCTTCTTTGGAGGCCACTAGGAGCCTCTATTATAGACTTAATTATTTGCCAAAAATAAAAGTGACGATGCATGCAATGCAATGGACACCTTGGCAGACCCTGATAAGAGTCAACGGCAAATTATCTCTGTGCCAAAAATGTTGATATTCAGCATACCGGATCCTTCTCTCCCGACATCATTTGTTGGGAGAAAGCCAGGATGTCCCCAGACACATGAGGTGGTCGGATGTTCCTTCCAAAATCAGTGGGTTCAATAGACTTATTTAATATGTATGTATGTATGTATGTATGTGTGCATGTATATATATATATATATATATATATATATATATATGTGTATGTATGTCTTTAGCTTGCAGAGTGCACATTGTATATTAGTCTGTAAGCTTGTGAGAGCAGTGTATCCATTGTTCTTGATTGTGAGCTCCTATAAGCAAGTTGCATGTCTTTCTTTCCAGGGTCGGCTCTCCTGACCTTATAATTACGTACAGCTGGGGCGAACATACCACTGATGCAGCCTGTGCAATCGCACAATTACCCAAGATGTAAAGGGTCCACGACCACCTCCTAATCAGGTGAATTGTGCATTATGATGAGATATTGGACTGTAAAGAGCCCATATACAATACTGTTCTGGCCCAGGGGCCTCATCTGGCCGTGTCCGCCCCTGACCTGCAGATATACAGCAATGAAAAGCAGGCCAGACGAGATCCGGGGAGATATCGGATCGCCAGAACTGGGGTCAGGAAGGATTCCGTCCCCCCCCCCTCCGAGGGGTTTCTTTGCCTTCATCTGGATCTTTAGGTCATAGAATCATAGAATCGTAGAGTTGGAAGGGACCTCCTGGGCCATCTGGTCCAACCCCCTGCTCAAAGAAGGATTCGCTAAATCATCCCAGTCAGATGTCTGTCCAGCCTCTGTTTGAAGACTTCCATTGAAGAAGAACTCAACGCTTCTCGTGGCAGCCTGTTCCACTCATTGATCACTCTGTCAAAAAGTTTTTTCTAATATCTAATCTGTGTCTCCTCCCATTCAGTTTCATCCCATTGCTTCTAGTCTTTCCTTGTGCAAATGAGAATAAAGTTGATCCTTCTACAATGTGACAGCCCTTTAGATATTTGTAGACAGCTATTAAGTCTCCTCTCAGTCTTCTCTTTTGCAAACTGATGAGGTCCAGTGGCTCTCATCAGGTCTGCAATATCTGCAGCAAGTACTGTGGTCTCCATTGGGCCTAACCTGAGAGTTATTGTGACCTTTAGGTTATTAAAGGGCCAATCATATTTTTATTACAAAGCTGCTTATTGCTATTCCAATAAAAAAACACAAATAATATATTGTGTTGTGTGTTTTATTTGTGTGCACTTCACCTCACACAAGGACAATAAGAGAGTGATCGCTGACGCTCAATATTTCAGAACTAGAACCAGACTTGGCTGCTGATCAAGCATATAATATAGTGTCTCATCTGCTATATACAGTGCCTTGCGAAAGTATTCGGCCCCCCGGGAACTTTTCAACCTTTTCCCACATATCATGCTTCAAACATAAAGATACCAAATGTTAATTTTTGATGAAGAATCAACAAGTGGGACACAATGGTGAAGTTGAACGCAATTTATTAGTTATTTTAAATTTTTGTGGAAAGTCAAAAACTGAAAACTGGGGCGTGCAATATTATTCGGCCCCTTTAACTTAATACTTTGTTGCGCCACCTTTTGCTGCGATTACAGCTGCAAGTCGCTTGGGGTATGTCTCTATCAGTTTTCTACATCGAGAGACTGAAATTCTTGCCCATTCTTCCTTGGCAAACAGCTCGAGCTCAGTGAGGTTTGATGGAGATCGTTTGTAAACAGCAGTTTTCAGCTCTTTCCACAGATTCTCAATTGGATTCAGGTCTGCACTTTGACTTGGCCATTCTAACACCTGGATAGGTTTATTTGTGATCCATGCCATTGTAGATTTTGCTTTATGTTTTGTATCATTGTCGTGTTGGAAGACAAATCTCCGTCCCAGTCTCAGGTCTTTTGCAGACTCCAACAGGTTTTCTTCAAGAATGGTCCTGTATTTGGCTCCATCCATCTTCCCTGTCCCTGCTGAAGAAAAGCAGGCCAAAACCATGATGCTGCCACCACCATGTTTGACAGTGGGGATGGCGTGTTCAGGGTGATGAGCTGTGTTGCTTTTACACCAAACATATCGCTTGGCATTGTTGCCAAAAAGTTCGATTTTGGTTTCATTTGACCAGAGCACCATCTTCCACATGTTTGATGTATCTCCCAGGTGGCATGTTGCAAACTTGAAACGACACTTTTTATGGATATCTTTGAGAAGTGGTTTTCTTTTTGCCACTCTTCCATAAAGGCCAGATTTGTGCAGTGTATGACAGATTGTTGTCCTATGGACAGACTGTCCCACCTCAGCTGTAGATATCTGCAGTTCATCCAGAGTGATCATGGGCCTCTTGGCTACATCTCTGATCAGTCTTCTCCTTGTTTGAGATGAAAGTTTAGAGGGACGGCCGGGTCTTGGTAGATTTGCAGTGGTATGATACTCCTTCCATTTCAATATGATCGCTTGTACAGTGCTATTTGGGATGTTTAAAGTTTTGGAAATAATTTTGTATCCAAATCCGGCTTTAAACTTCTCCACAACAGTATCACAGACCTGCCTGTTGTGTTCCTTGGTCTTCATGATGCTCTGTGTGCTTCAAGCAGAACCCTGAGACTATCACAGAGCAGGTGTATTTATACAGAGACTTGATTACAGGGCTGTGGATTCGGAGTCGTGGAGTCGGTGCTCATTTTGGTGGAGTCGGAGTTGGAGTCAGTATAAAATGGACCGACTCCGACTCCTAAAATATATAATAAATTGGGTACAGTAGTTCAATGCAGAATGTGCTGAATATTTTTTCATAGGAATTTGGGAAAGTTATGAAATGTCCTATAAATGACTGTTCTATTCCTGATCTAAGGCTACATTCACACACAGCGTTTTTCCTGCATTTTTTGAGGATACGTTTTTCAGTTGCAAAAGCAGATCAGCTTTATAAAAAACCGCATCAACTGAAAGGTTTTTGAGCTCATAGATAATGTTTTCAATAGCAAAAGCAGATTAGAAATCTGCTCTATCTATATATCCATTTATCCATATCTGTCTATCCATATCATATCTGTACCAAAAAGAATGAAAGCTGGATAGCACACAGACTAACACTCTTTTTTTTTTTAGCACCAGTCAGGTACACCTTATAGCTGCCCAAAAGGACGCCCAGGACAGGCATTGCTCGTCTTCAGTAACATCAACATCAATTGATAGTTGGAATAAATAGACTGCATTCATCACCACATCTTCTTAAGGTGCAGGCTTTATTTTCAAGTGTAGGGGTGTGAAGTATGAGATTCTGCAGCAGCTGAGGTGTGCAGTATGAAATTCTGCAGAACAGTATGAGATTCTGCCCCCCCCCCCCCCCAGGTTTGATCCTGGCTACGCCCATAGTGTGAATGTAGCCTGAGGATCTCAGCTTTATCTTAGCCGAGATAAGTCATAGTGTGTGTATGTATATTATTATATATATATATATATACACACACACACATACACACACACACAGGGTACAGACCAAAAGTTTGGACACACCTTCTCAATCAAAGCGTTTTCTTTATTTTCATGACTATGAAAATTGTAGATTCACTCTGAAGGCATCAAAACTATGAATTAACACATGTGGAATTATATAATTAACAAAAAAGTGTGAAACAGCTGAAAATACTGTATGTGTTATATTCTAGGTTCTTCAAAGTAGCCACCTTTTGCTTTGATTTCTGCTTTGCACACTCTTGGCATTCTCTTGATGAGCTTCAAGAGGTAGTCACCGGAAATGGGTTTCACTTCACAGGTGTGCCCTGTCAGGTTTAATAAGTGGGAGTTCTTGCCTTATAAATGAGGTTGGGACCATCAGTTGTGTTGTGCAGAAGTCTGGTGGATACACAGGTGATAGTCCTACTGAATAGACTGTTAGAATTTGTATTATGGCAAGAAAAAAGCAGCTGAGCAAAGAAAAACGAGTGGCCATCATTACTTTAAGAAGTGAAGGTCAGTCCGAAAAATTGGGAAAACTTTGAAAGTGTCCCCCAAGTGCATTGGCAAAAACCATCAAGAGCTACAAAGAAACTGGCTCACATGAGGACCGCCCCAGGAAAGGAAGACCAAGAGTCACCTCTGCTGCGGAGGATAAGTTCATCCTAGTCACCAGCCTCAGAAATCGCAGGTTAACAGCAGCTCAGAATAGAGACCAGGTCAATGCCACACAGAGTTCTAGCAGCAGACACATCTCTACAACAACTGTTAAGAGGAGACTTTGTGCAGCAGGCCTTCATGGTAAAATAGCTGCTAGGAAACCACTGCTAAGGACAGGCAACAAGCAGAAGATAATTGTTTGGGCTAGAGAACACAAGGAATGGACACTAGACCAGTGGAAATCTTTGCTTTGGTCTGATGAGTCCAAATTTGAGATCTTTGGTTCCAACCACCATGTCTTTGTGCGATGCAGAAAAGGTGAACGGATGGACTCTACATGCCTGGTTCCCACCGTGAAGCATGGAGGAGGTGTGATGGTGTGGGGGTGCTTTGCTGGTGACACTGTTGGGGATTTATTCAAAATTGAAGGCATACTGAACCAGCATGGCTACCACAGCATCTTGCAGCGGCATGCTATTCCATCCGGTTTGTGTTTAGTTGGATCATCATTTATTTTTCAACAGGACAATGACCTCAAACACACCTCCAGGCTGTGTAAGGGCTATTTGACCAAGAAGGAGAGTGATGGGGTGCTACGCCAGATGACCTGGCCTCCACAGTCACCAGACCTGAACCCAATCGAGATGGTTTGGGGTGAGCTGGACCACAGAGTGAAGGCAAAGGGGCCAACAAGTGCTAAGCATCTCTGGGAACTCCTTCAAGACTGTTGGAAGACCATTTCTGGTGACTACCACTTGAAGCTCATCAAGAGAATGCCAAGAGTGTGCAAAGCAGTAATCAACGCAAAAGGTGGCTACTTTGAAGAATCTAGAATATAAGACATATTTATTCGGTCGTCCATGACAGCACCACCTGAGAGAGGGGATCCGCCCTTCTTAGGAACAGGAAAACCTAGATACAAAAGGGCGGCACCTCTCCCACGCATCAGTTGGTTTCCTGTTCCTAGAAAAAATCACTAATTCATGGAGATTGGAAAAAACTTAGTGTACATAAAAATCCCCTTAAAACACAATTTTATTAATGATCATAAAACACACCTTCCCAGTGACGTTGAAAAAATGTCAAAAATTAGACCTAGTATAAGGTGCTGCATAGCCCTACATTAAGGCCTAACTGATACCTTCCTATCCGTGGAGGTTGGCACCCTAATAGTACGATATTGGCGCCCCCACTCAACGAGGACTATCCCTCACTTCCCTAGTGATCCCTAGTATCACAGAGGGGACAACAATTTCCAAGATAGAACAGTAATGAAAAGATCAGAATGCCCTAGGACTTATGCAGACCAAACAGATAATACAGCAATAAAAACATTTACCACATCATGATATCATGTGACCCACAAAGATAGCAGCTATTCTCGCTTGGAGAGATAAACATCCTCAGATACAATCAGCAATTAATAAAAGGTCACTTATCATGTCTCATGGGGGACCCTCGACGCGTTTCCCCGCCGTAGCGGTTCATCAGGAGGAATAGTCCTATCACAGATATTGTTGCTGCTTCATGCCTGATACCTTCAATAATAATGGCACCAGAAGTCTAGGAAACCGGATTTAAATAACCGGTGTGATTGTATTGCATACCACCCACAATCCGGCAGTCCAATCGGTGTGAAGATGTAAATAACTGAGAGCCAGATGTGCAGCAAGAAATGTCATATACCTGAGAGCCCGCCGCTACATTCAAAATTCAAAGCGGAAGTGGGGTCATTAGCGTGCGTTCCACCGTGGGGCGTATCCAATATGGCGCCCATACTTCCGGTCGCGCAACCCCCTCAGCGGGCTGTAGCCTCCGGAACCATCCTGTGCGGGCAGGACAAAGGGGAATCAAAAATGGCGCCGGAACTTCCGGTCACATGTTTCCCCTTTGCTCCCGGACACGCCCATAGTAACCAGCAATGGACGCATCACCAATGGGGCCGGACCTTCCGATCACATGTTTTCTCCCTGTTCAATGATGTAACCATAGAAACAGACAGAGCGCATCACATGAGATCGCCAGAAAATAAAGAGTCTGCCCGCAATACAATGTCCCAGGAGTCAGATTTATCACAGTAAGGATAACCCCAATAAATCTAGTAGTACCAATGTCCTCATATTCGGCATAATGCTGCACATCAGAAATTCAAAGAATATAGAAAAATAAAAATGTGCATATTGCTATGCGATAAATCAAATCAACCATACAATGTGGTCCATGCCATACAGGCATCATCCAATATGCCAGACATATAGAACCCCTTATCATAACCCCCTATAACAGAGAAAGGGCAAGTTCAGCCAACCAGAGAATCAAAAGATCATAAAAAACATGCATATGAGATGCATTCATTCATCCCATTAGGGAAGACCGATTGCAGTCTGAACATCCATTCACACTCCCGTCTCAGAATTAAATTGTCCAGATTACCTCCCCTAGCCCTTGGTTTGATTAGTTCAATCATATTAAAGGTGATGTCACCCATTCGACCCTGATGTATACCATTGATGTGTCTGGCGACAGGGGTATCACGTTTATTTCTGATATCCCCCAGGTGTTCACCCACCCTCACCCTTAATTCTCTAGTGGTTTTTCCCACATAGTCCAATGGGCAGGTACACGTAGCCTTATAGACCAGACCTGTTGATTTACAGTTTCCAAAATCCCTCAGATAAAAGGTCTTACCATTGTGTGAACTCATAAAGGCCTTACATTGAAGCATATATTTGCATTTGGTACAGTCCCCACACTTGAAGAAGCCCAAAGGTTTTCTATCTAACCATGTACCCGTTCCCTTGGGTCTTTGATAGAGGCTGTGCACAAGCCGATCCCCTATAGATCTCCCTTTTCTATATGTAATAGAGGGTTTAGATTGTACCAGCCCCTTCAAATTCGGGTCAGCTAAGAGTATCCCCCAGTGCTTTTTAAGAACATGGTACACCCTGTCTGACTGACCATCATAAGTGCCAATAAGTCTGACAACAGTGTCCCTGACAGTATCTTCTTTTTTTGACTGGAGGAGAGAGGGCCTATCCGCTATGAATGCTTCATGCCATGGCCCATTCAAGAAACGTGGGGGATAACCCCTGTTTCTAAATCTATTATATAGGTCATTGGCTTGTTTTCTATAGACACTCAACTCCGTGCAGTTCCTTCGAACCCTAAGGAACTGCCCTTTGGGTATCCCCCTCCTCAGAGGTTCCGGGTGATGGCTTGTCCATCTCAACAGACTATTTGTTGCAGTAGGCTTCCGATAGGTACACGTACTAATCTTTCCATCATCATTCTTTGAAATCGTCAAATCTAGGAAGTTAATACTTGTGGTGTGACACTCTGAGGTAAACCTAAGTCCCACTATATTCCTATTGATACATTCAATGAAACGAAGAAAATCTGACTCAGGGCCAGACCAGAATATCAGAATATCATCGATATATCTGGCCCATAGATTGATAAACGGAGTCCACCACTCCTCTTCCCCCCCAAAAATGTGGGTTTCCTCCCACCAGCCCAGGAAGATATTAGCATACGTGGGGGCACAGGGGCTCCCCATCGCAGTCCCCCTGAGCTGGTGGAAGTACTTACAATCGAAGAGAAAGTAATTCCTGGTGAGGACAAATCCCAACAATTAGTGATTTTTTCTGGTTTAAGTTTGTTCTGATATGGCCAGTTTCTTATCAACCCCAATTAATACTGAGCTTTGGGCACAGGATGCCAACCAGGTGTTTTCTACGAATCCATTACTTGATAATTCTGACAGCCCCTCTCTTAAAACTTTATTTAAAGACCTCTATCATGCCTACAAGGAAAATATAAAATCCTGGTGGGAGATAAGAGGGTTGGAAAGTTACATTAAAAATAAAATTGTACCCAAGGGCTTACGTATTAATATACAGCCCTCTCCCCGAACGGCCAATCCTGAGTTTCTTGCTAAGTGGACTAAAGAGTCTATTGAGTCCTCTACTCGTTTTATGTTACTTCTCCTAACTGAGGAGAAAAGGTTGTTTGAGGAATCTACCAAAAAGTTAAGTGATCTAATTGAAAAGGCAAAAAAATTTAAAACTGATCCTGATTTTGTACGAAGGGAGGATATTCTTCAAACATCAGTCGAGAAATTTCAGACCAATCTCAAGGATCGTAAACACTTACAATTTACACGAGATCTGACAGACTTTAAAGAGAACAGGGCCTACGGGTATCAAGTGGTGAATCAAACTGAGGTATCTTCCTCGGATATTGATACATCTGACACTGAACGAGTAGATAACTCAAACAATCTTCGGGGAAGAGGTGGACACAATAGGTCGAGATGGCATCCACCAAGAAATCAGCACAGACAAAGGGACATGGGGGGAGGAAGGGGGGTACAACATTCCTCCTCGGGATCATCATCCTCTGTATCACAATCTTTTTTGGACAGAGGTCCAACAGTAGGATACGACCTGAGGAGAAAAATGTAATTGATCAGGGGCAAATTATCAATTTGTCATCATATGAATTGTCTAAAGATGAATATTGTGTGCTGCAGAAGGGTCTTAATTTTGTACCAACTAATACATTCAACTGCTTTAATTGGGTCAAAGATCTGAACTTATTTTGTCGCAATCTGAAATGGAAACTTTTCTTTAAGCAACATGACCGTGAACAGTGTCTCCAATTGGGTTTAGCTGAAGAAGACATAGAGGGCCTGGAAGCTCTGACTAGTCTCCTAAGGGAGAACGAGCAACCACGGGGCTTGGGCCCCTTTACTACCCTGAAAAATAGGAGCACCAGGATGCCACCTAATAATGAGGTCTTGAGCATTGATATCTTTACTAAGATGGTGGAGGAGGATCTCCGTAAAATTTCAAGTATAAATCAGAGCCATCCATCTAATCTTTCCCGTTCTGAAGAGTTGGCTCTTGAGGGACTTGAAAAAAATGCCAGAATAATTATAAAAGCCTCGGATAAGGGCGGTAACCTGGTGCTCCTGGATCATAATAAATATAGGGCAATGTGCTATGCGCTCCTGAATCATGAGGACACATGAGGTCTTACGGGATAATCCAACATCTGGATACAAAAATGAGTTATTATCCATTCTAAGTGAAGCAAAAGAGAATAGGGTGATTTCGGATAATGAATTTCGGTTTTTATTTCCGAATTCTCCCACAATAGCAACTTTTTATGCATTACCAAAGGTTCATAAGGGGTTTGAACCACTTAAAGGTCGCCCTATAGTTTCTGGAATAGACTCACTCACTCAGAATAGTGGTGTATATCTGGATAAAGTCCTAAGACCATTTGTGACCACATTACCGTCCTATATACGTGACACATCACATTTGTTGAACCTGCTGGAAGGTGTTGTTCTGGAGGAAAACACCCTGCTGGCGTCTATCGATGTGGAGGCACTGTATAGTTGCATTCCACATGAGTGGGGCTTGAAGGCGGTTACCCATTTTCTACAAATGAAAGCAGTTGAGTGTCAAACGCATAACTGTTTCATTAAAAAATTGTTGGGATTTGTCCTCACCAGGAATTACTTTCTCTTCGATTGTAAGTACTTCCACCAGCTCAGGGGGACTGCGATGGGGAGCCCCTGTGCCCCCACGTATGCTAATATCTTCCTGGGCTGGTGGGAGGAAACCCACATTTTTGGGGGGGAAGAGGAGTGGTGGACTCCGTTTATCAATCTATGGGCCAGATATATCGATGATATTCTGATATTCTGGTCTGGCCCTGAGTCAGATTTTCTTCGTTTCATTGAATGTATCAATAGGAATATAGTGGGACTTAGGTTTACCTCAGAGTGTCACACCACAAGTATTAACTTCCTAGATTTGACGATTTCAAAGAATGATGATGGAAAGATTAGTACGTGTACCTATCGGAAGCCTACTGCAACAAATAGTCTGTTGAGATGGACAAGCCATCACCCGGAACCTCTGAGGAGGGGGATACCCAAAGGGCAGTTCCTTAGGGTTCGAAGGAACTGCACGGAGTTGAGTGTCTATAGAAAACAAGCCAATGACCTATATAATAGATTTAGAAACAGGGGTTATCCCCCACGTTTCTTGAATGGGCCATGGCATGAAGCATTCATAGCGGATAGGCCCTCTCTCCTCCAGTCAAAAAAAGAAGATACTGTCAGGGACACTGTTGTCAGACTTATTGGCACTTATGATGGTCAGTCAGACAGGGTGTACCATGTTCTTAAAAAGCACTGGGGGATACTCTTAGCTGACCCGAATTTGAAGGGGCTGGTACAATCTAAACCCTCTATTACATATAGAAAAGGGAGATCTATAGGGGATCGGCTTGTGCACAGCCTCTATCAAAGACCCAAGGGAACGGGTACATGGTTAGATAGAAAACCTTTGGGCTTCTTCAAGTGTGGGGACTGTACCAAATGCAAATATATGCTTCAATGTAAGGCCTTTATGAGTTCACACAATGGTAAGACCTTTTATCTGAGGGATTTTGGAAACTGTAAATCAACAGGTCTGGTCTATAAGGCTACGTGTACCTGCCCATTGGACTATGTGGGAAAAACCACTAGAGAATTAAGGGTGAGGGTGGGTGAACACCTGGGGGATATCAGAAATAAACGTGATACCCCTGTCGCCAGACACATCAATGGTATACATCAGGGTCGAATGGGTGACATCACCTTTAATATGATTGAACTAATCAAACCAAGGGCTAGGGGAGGTAATCTGGACAATTTAATTCTGAGACGGGAGTGTGAATGGATGTTCAGACTGCAATCGGTCTTCCCTAATGGGATGAATGAATGCATCTCATATGCATGTTTTTTATGATCTTTTGATTCTCTGGTTGGCTGAACTTGCCCTTTCTCTGTTATAGGGGGTTATGATAAGGGGCTCTATATGTCTGGCATATTGGATGATGCCTGTATGGCATGGACCACATTGTATGGTTGATTTGATTTATCGCATAGCAATATGCACATTTTTATTTTTCTATATTCTTTGAATTTCTGATGTGCAGCATTATGCCGAATATGAGGACATTGGTACTACTAGATTTATTGGGGTTATCCTTACTGTGATAAATCTGACTCCTGGGACATTGTATTGCGGGCAGACTCTTTATTTTCTGGCGATCTCATGTGATGCGCTCTGTCTGTTTCTATGGTTACATCATTGAGCAGGGAGAAAACATGTGATCGGAAGGTCCGGCCCCATTGGTGATGCGTCCATTGCTGGTTACTATGGGCGTGTCCGGGAGCAAAGGGGAAACATGTGACCGGAAGTTCCGGCGCCATTTTTGATTCCCCTTTGTCCTGCCCGCACAGGATGGTTCCGGAGGCTACAGCCCGCTGAGGGGGTTGCGCGACCGGAAGTATGGGCGCCATATTGGATACGCCCCACGGTGGAACGCACGCTAATGACCCCCCTTCCGCTTTGAATTTTGAATGTAGCGGCGGGCTCTCAGGTATATGACATTTCTTGCTGCACATCTGGCTCTCAGTTATTTACATCTTCACACCGATTGGACTGCCGGATAGTGGGTGGTATGCAATACAATCACACCGGTTATTTAAATCCGGTTTCCTAGACTTCTGGTGCCATTATTATTGAAGGTATCAGGCATGAAGCAGCAACAATATCTGTGATAGGACTATTCCTCCTGATGAACCGCTACGGCGGGGAAACGCGTCGAGGGTCCCCCATGAGACATGATAAGTGACCTTTTATTAATTGCTGATTGTATCTGAGGATGTTTATCTCTCCAAGCGAGAATAGCTGCTATCTTTGTGGGTCACATGATATCATGATGTGGTAAATGTTTTTATTGCTGTATTATCTGTTTGGTCTGCATAAGTCCTAGGGCATTCTGATCTTTTCATTACTGTTCTATCTTGGAAATTGTTTTCCCCTCTGTGATACTAGGGATCACTAGGGAAGTGAGGGATAGTCCTCGTTGAGTGGGGGCGCCAATATCGTACTATTAGGGTGCCAACCTCCACGGATAGGAAGGTATCAGTTAGGCCTTAATGTAGGGCTATGCAGCACCTTATACTAGGTCTAATTTTTGACATTTTTTCAACGTCACTGGGAAGGTGTGTTTTATGATCATTAATAAAATTGTGTTTTAAGGGGATTTTCCTGTTCCTAACAAGGACAGAACTCCCTACAGATCGTCCGTCATGGATAACCGAATCCCAGGCCAGCGGACCGACTCAGGTAGCGGGGGGTTCTCCTACCTCGGTCTCGCTGGGGGCCCTGGTTCGCCACGGTGGGTCCGGGTAGGATTTCCACGGCAGTGGTAAGAGCAGGCGGAGACAGGGTCCGGCGGTCGCCTTCTCCACGGGGCCGGTGAGGTAAGCGGGTCCCCCTGTGTCTCCTTCCCCCGGGGGTGCGGTCCGTTCGGGCGGGCGCCGCCGGCGGTGTCCCACAAAGGGAGCGGTGGCTCCGAGCCGGTGGCGCAGTGCTAGCCCCTTGCCGCGCGTCCCCGCGGCCTCTATCGCGCGGTGGAAGTGACGCGGCGAAGGGGGCGGGGCCTAGCGCCGAAACCGGAAGTCGGATGCCGGCGGCTTCCGGTTGTGGTGAACGCGCGCCAATGCGCGCCCGCCGCCTGAGGGGGCCGGGCACCTGAAGGGGAGGGGGAGGATCGCGAGGAGTGGTCCAATGGGGGGCCCGAACACCGGACAGAGTTCCTGCTAAACCGGAGGGGGAGCCTTCTTAAGATAGAAGGCATTGCTGCTGAGGTGCTTCTCGAGGCCCAGCGATGGACACAACAGAAGCCCCCATGGACCCACAAGAGGTGCAGCCCGTGGCAAAGCGCCCCAGTGACCAACCTAAGAGGCGGAAGGAGGGACGTTCGTGTGGACAGAGCCACAGCAGTTCCTCTAGGTCAAAGGATCCTCCTGCAGCCCCCCATGATCCGGTACCTGTCCTCATCTGCAAGGGTAAGAGATCTGCGAGAATGTACCCTGATGCAGTGTCCCCTTATGTGTTTGTTTCTCAGGGGAAGAAGGCCACAGGGAAGCAGAAGCACAAGGAATGTGCCCTCTGTAGTTGCCCCTTACCAGATGGCCACCCCAAGAGATTGTGTCAGTCTTGCGTGAGACAGACGGTAGGGACGGAGATGAGGGGTAGAACGTGAGTGGAGTATCAGACTCTTACACTCTTCCCTATTTATGCAGGTAGCGGAAGAAGCTCCAAGCTTCGCTACAGACCTGAGGCAATTAATCAGGACTGAAATAAAAGCCCTATCAAAAGAAGATTCTTCTAAAAGAAGACGAGCTAGTGTTTCAGGCTCAGAGTCTTCAGTCGGCCCTAGGAAGGAAAATATCTCCTCAGAGTCCTCGGCCTCCTCTTCTTCTTCCGAAGAGGATTCCAGCCGGTTCTGCTTTCCCTTGGACCAAATGGATAAATTAATTAAAACCATAAGGTCAACCATGGGGGTAGAAGAAAAAAAGACAGAACTGTCTGCTCAGGACATTATGTTCGGGGGTCTAGACCCCAGAAAACAAAGGACTTTTCCACTTAACGAAAGAGTCCAGAGCCTGATAGACAGGGAGTGGAAAAAAACTGAAAAAAGGGGTTCTATGCCGCCTGCTTTCAAGCGTAGATACCCCTTTGAGGACCCAATAGTAAGTCGATGGGATAAGGCCCCCAAGCTGGATGCAGCGGTAGCTAAGGCCTCAAAAAAGTCATCTATACCCTTCGACGATATGGCCACCCTTAAAGACCCCCTAGATAAAAAGGCAGATTCCTTTTTAAAGGGCACATGGGAGATGTCAGCAGGCGCCCTAAGGCCAGCAATAGCAGCCACGTGCGCAGCCAGATCCATGATGGTCTGGCTGGATCAATTGGACTCTCAGCTAAAGGATGGAACCTCCCGAGCCTCCATCCGTAAGTCTCTTCCAATTATCCAGAATGCTGCTGCCTTTCTGGCAGATGCCTCGGCGGACTCAGTAAGAATGGCGGCCAGATCTGCAAGTTTGTCTAATTCGGCCCGAAGAGCCCTCTGGTTAAAATGCTGGCCGGGAGATATCCAAGCCAGGTCCCGTCTCTGTTCTATCCCCTGTGAGGGTGAATACTTGTTCGGCTCCGTCCTAGACGAACTGTTAGAGAAGGCCGGGGATGAGAAAAAGAAATTTCCGAGTCTGCCGAATACATCCTGGAGACGTCCTTTTTCTAGGAAAGGGTATTCCCGCAGGAGACAGGCCAGAGATCAGAACAGATGGGACAACAAAAAAACCAGAGGTACGGGCTTCATGTATGGAGGAGGGGGGCGCCAAGAAGGTCCATCACGGGATAATAAGAAGCCGCCCCAATGACTAGTGGCTCCGGTAGGAGGAAGATTATCTGCCTTCTACCCGGCCTGGGCCAGAATCTC
This sequence comes from Dendrobates tinctorius, assembly GCF_039654945.1. Taxonomy (NCBI): domain Eukaryota; kingdom Metazoa; phylum Chordata; class Amphibia; order Anura; family Dendrobatidae; genus Dendrobates; species Dendrobates tinctorius. Next base: position 17,451,184 of record NW_027361765.1, on the reverse strand, counting down.
GAATAGCAGCTGGATACTGGGGGTGATAGCTACAGGACTGCACCTAGAGTTCTCCTGCGTTCCCCAAGATCGGTTCAAGGTAACTCCACTCAAATCTTCCCCGCTAGAACAAGCTGCCCTGGAGACCGAGGTCCTCGAGCTACTGGACAAAAAAGTCCTGACGAGAGTTCCAGAGGAAGAGAGGGGGAAAGGCTTCTATTCCCCCCCTGTTCTTGGTCCGTAAACCGGACGACTCATTTAGGGCTATATTTAACCTCAAAGCCCTCAATAAATTCCTGGTCGTACGTCCGTTTAAAATGGAAACAATTAACACCGCAATAAAAATGCTGTTTCAAAACTGCTTCATGGTGGTCCTAGATCTGAAAGACGCTTACTACCATATACCAATTGGTCTAGCACACCAATCTTTCCTTAGACAGGCGGTTCAGTTGGATGGGTCAATCCAGCACTTCCAGTACGCGGCCCTACCCTTCGGGGTGGCGGTTGCGCCCCGAGTATTCACCAAAGTGATGGCAGAGGTGATGGCCCATCTGCGCGAGCTAAACATTCTAGTCGTCCCCTATTTAGATGACCTCCTTATAATAGGCAGTTCAGCCGAGCAGTGTTTAGAACAATTACAGAAAACAACGGCGGCTCTAGAGCGGTTGGGATGGCTACTTAATATCAAAAAATCCCGTTTGCAGCCATCAAAAATTCAACAATTTCTAGGTCTAACCCTAGATTCAAAAAAGCAGGAATGCCGTCTGCCCCCAGAGAAGCTGCTGCACCTGCATGGCCGGGTCCTGAACGCTTCCAACAACCCCTCCATGTCCCTCAGGAAAGCCATGTCCCTGTTGGGTTCCCTCTCATCCTGCATTCCCGCAGTCCAGTGGGCCCAAGTTCATACGAGAACTCTACAGGGCGAAGTTTTATGGTATCAGAGAATCCTGGGGGGTAACTTAGAAGGTCGACTGACCTTATCCAGAAACACAATAGAAGAAATAACTTGTCTAGAGGGGTCCCTTGGGAGTATAACATTACCCGCGTGGTCACCACGGATGCAAGTCCTTCCGGTTGGGGGGCGCATATGGAGGAAATTCTGGTCCAGGGCCTATGGGAACGAGATCAGATACAAATGTCTTCTAATTTGAAAGAATTAACAGCGGTAGTACTCGCAGCTAAAGAGCTCCTTATGTATCTACAGGGCCATCACGTACGAGTTCTCTCGGACAATCGAGTGGCCGTGGCCTATATCAACCACCAAGGCGGAACTCGATCCAGAACTCTGATGAATGTGGCAGGACAGTTGTTCCAGCTAGCAGAGCGTCATTTTTTATCTCTCACGGCTCTTCACATAAGAGGGAAAGAGAACATCGCGGCAGATTTCCTAAGCCGCAATCTGTTAAAACAAGGAGAGGGGGCCTTAAACACCTCCATTTTCGTTCAGATTGTGCAGAGATGGGGTCAGCCAGAGGTGGATCTATTCGCCACCAAGGAGAACTCGAAAACGACACAGTTTTGCTCCCTAAATCCCAGGGAGACTCCTCTGGCAGTAGATGCGCTTCTGATAAAATGGGACTTCAGGCTAGCCTACGCTTTTCCTCCCCTATCTCTACTTCCTCTGGTGTTGAGGAAGATCAGGAAAAACAGGGCAAGGGTCATAGTCATCGCCCCGTTCTGGCCCAGAAGAGCATGGTTTTCGAACCTCAGGATCATGTCGGTAGACGATCCTTGGGTTCTCCCGAACATCCCGGACCTTCTGTCCCAGGGCCTGGTCTTCCACCCTCAGGTGGCTGGCCTACATCTCACGGCGTGGAATTTGAGCGGTCACTGCTAGAAAGTAAAGGCTTCTCCCCAGACCTAATTGACACTCTACTAAAAAGTAGGAAAGTGGTGACAACTAAGATTTACGTCAGAATTTGGAAAAGGTTCCTCGAAAGCTCAAATATAAATACTGGTGATTCCGTCCCCATAGGCCAGATCTTGGAATTTTTACAAAAAGGGCTGGACTTGGGTCTCTCCACCAGTACCCTTAAAGTACAGGTATCCGCCTTAGGGGCCCTCTTTAGCTGCAACATCGCGGCTAATTATTGGGTCAAAAGATTTATCAAAGCAGCGAGTAGATCCAGACCAATAGTAAAGAATAGACTCACGCCATGGGATTTGAACCTAGTCCTCACAGCTATGACATAAGCGCCATTTGAACCCATCTCGTCAGCCTCTATTAGGAGCCTGTCCCTCAAAATAGCTTTCCTAATAGCCATAACGTCAGCCCGTAGGGTAAGCGACATTCAGGCATTGTCTAGGCGCCCACCTTTTCTTCAGGTAAAAGAGGATAGGGTAATACTTAGACCCGACCCAGCGTATTTACCAAAAGTAGCCTCCAGCTTTCATAGGTCGCAGGAAATAGTCCTTCCATCCTTCCTCCCTAAACCAACTAATGAGAAAGAGGAGAAGCTACACACTTTAGATGTTAGGAGATGCCTCTTGGAGTATCTAGCGGCTACCGATCCCTGGAAGAAAGACAATGCCCTCTTTGTCTCCTACCAAGGCCCTAGGAAAGGTCTTAGGGTGTCCAAAAGTACACTAGCCAGGTGGATTAGAGAAGCAATCTCGTTAGCTTATGCCTCAAAAGGTAGAATAGCTCCGGAGAAATTGAAGGCGCATTCCACCAGAGCCGTGGCGACCTCGTGGGCCGAGAGATCGGAAGTCTCCATCGACCAGATTTGTAAGGCGGCCACTTGGTCCTCTCCGAGCACTTTTTATAGTCATTATAGACTAGACTTGGGTGCCTCTGCAGACCTCTCCTTCGGTATCAGGGTTCTGCAGGCTGTAGTCCCCCCCTAAAGTAGTGATTACTCTCTGTAATTCTCTCAGGTGGTGCTGTCATGGACGACCGAATAAAGTCTTAGTTACTCACCGGTTAACGGTATTTTTCGGAGTCCATGACAGCACCCATAGATTCCCTTCCCTTAGTTAATTTGGGTGTGCACGTCTTCCCTTTGTACATATCCACGGGTGATATATTAATATTGTTGTACATATAATCATGCATTAACCTTGGAGGTCCTCTTTTTATACTCTGTAATCCAACTGATGCGTGGGAGAGGTGCCGCCCTTTTGTATCTGTAGGTTTTCCTGTTCCTAAGAAGGGCGTATCCCCTCTCTCAGGTGGTGCTGTCATGGACTCCGAAAAATACCGTTAACCGGTGAGTAACTAAGACTTTTCAGTTGTTTCACACTTTAATTATATAATTCCACATGTGTTAATTCATTGTTTTGATGCCTTCAGAATGAATCTACAATTTTCATTGTCATGAAAATAAAGAAAACTCTTTGAATGAGGTGTTTCCAAACTTTGGTCTGTACCGTATACATGTACATGTATACAGTGTATTAAATATTTACAATTTATTACAGTTTTTTGTGTTCTAAAGTTGTATTCCAATAAATAGATATTATGTTCTTTCTAAATATCTTGATTATTGGATCATAGAAATGATTAAATGTCTAATGTTCAAATTGTACTACAATACATTTTTCACTTAAATATAAGCAATATGTGTGGGAGTCGTAGTCGGAGTTGGAGTCGGTGTAAGGGAAATTGAGGAGTCGGAGTCGCAGGTTGGGCTTACCGACTCCACAGACCTGCTTGATTACACACAGGTGGATTATATTTATCATCATTAGTCATTTAGGAGAACATTGGATCATTCAGAGATCCACAATGAACTTCTAGCGTGAGTTTGCTGCACACAGAGTAAAGGGGCCGAATAATATTGCACGCCCCACTTTTCAGTTTTTGACTTTCCACAGAAATTTAAATATACCAATAAATTTCATTCAACTTCACAATTGTGTTCCATTTGTTGTTGATTCTTCACCAAAAATTTACATTTAGTATCTTTATGTTTGAATCATGATAAGTGGGAAAAGGCTGAAAAGTTTCAGGGGGCCGAATACTTACGCAAGGCACTGTACATAGCGGCAGGTGCTCCAGGAATGGGGACTATAAAGGGCGCTGTATACACAGAGCAGGTCGCAAATGACTCCAGCACAAGTAACATCACTGGTGCTATGGGGGCCAGTCTCTGTAATGGGGGCACTCATAGTTTTGGTCCTATATAACACACTACCTGAAAGACTGAAGACCGGATCACAGCGACGCAGAATACAGGAGACATAGAAAAACAGGAATTAAAAAAGTGGCACTCACCAGAATGAAGTCCAAATTTTATTAGTCAAAAGATGTTAAAACATTATAGGCAGGCGGGGGGCTGAGAAGTGTGGCGACGACGGCTGTTTCGCTCTGTATTGCGCTTCTACGGGTCACCCTGAACCTTAGCGCTAGTATGTCCTTCCCAGGAACACGTAGGACCCACATCAAGTGTGCAAAATTGCAAAAAAACTTTATGCATACATTAACAGCACAATCTGTATATATGTAAATGAATACCAATAAAAACAATAAAACAGGCTGTACCGTATATGTGCAGTGATCACTGAATAGTAAGCTTTGGGGTAGGTGACCAGGCTGCAAGTAGGTGATTTATAAAAATTGAAGTATGGAGATCAGCCTAATTTGCCCACCCTGCCATCATAGCCATCATAGCATATGTGCCAATATGTATCCAGTTACTCGTTAAAAACATCAAAACAGTGAAAAAACACTGTACACTAACGAAGTAGGCCCACTCACTGATTCCAAGATTGTAGACACCTGTGATGCTAATTAGTGGACACACCTTGATTTAAAATGTCCCTTTTGTCACATTATTTTCAGGGGTACCATCATTTCTGTCCAGGCCTATTTTATGAGTTTTTTTTTTTTTTTTCAATTCTGTGGAAGCATGGTTGAAAAGCAATGTCTGACATTCATTTTTACACATTTTTGATTTATTACTTTTGTCAGATTCAAGTTATTTCTGTGACCATTGTGGGTTTTTCTGTCATTAAGTGAGGGGTGCCAACAATTTTGACCGTGTGTGTGTGTGTGTGTGTATATATATATCTCTCTATCTCTATACACACACACAGTATATATACACTATATATATATATATATATACACATATATATATATATATATACACACACACGCACCATATCTATAATATAACGGGCTAAGCGTCACTCTGTCTGAAGCCTCTATAGACTGCGCAAGCGCAACGCGCCTGCGCAGTCTTACTCCAGACAGTGACGCAGACCCCCAAGAGATCGCGGTATGTGTAAGCACTGAACGCATACCGCGATCTCTGCAACACCTTACCGAGCTGGTGTTGCTGTTGCCGCGGGGTCTTGCGCCTTCATGTGACGTCAGGAGAGAGCGGGTTATGGCGCATGCGCAGTCCACGCTTACCGCCGCCATTTTGTAGAAGACACACTGCAGTGTGTCTTCAGGAACATGGCGGTGGAAAGCGCGGACTGCACAGGCGCCGATTCATGTCTGCAGTGGGCGTGTTGTGGTGCCGGACTCGGCGTCTGCGCAGTCCTCGCTTTCCGCCGCCATGTTCTTGAAGACACACTGCAGTGTATCTTCTCATTCAAAGAGTTTTCTTTATTTTCATCACTATGAAAATTGTAGATTCACTCTGAAGGCATCAAAACTATGAATTAACACATGTGGAATTATATAATTATCAAAAAAGTGTGAAACAACTGAAAATGTCAAGTTTCTCCTGAATTCACCGATAGCCCATATGTCGTCGAAAACTACTTTTTAGGCACAGTGCAAAGCTCAGAAGGGAAGAAACTCCATAATTCAGTGCTGATTTTGCTGGACTTGTTTGAGGGTGCCATATTACATTGGCAGAACCCCTGACGTGCCAACACAGCAGAACCCACCATATGTGACCCCATTTAACAAACTAAACCTCTCAAAGAATGAATCTAAGGGTGCAGTGATTATATTGACACCACAGGTGTCACAGACTTTTATACCATTGAGCAGTGAAGATTAAATAATTTAATTTTTACCACCAAGATTGTGTGTAAGGCTAGTTTCATACTAGCTTTCTCAGGCGCAGCGCAGGGCCGCCGCTAAGCCCCGCCCCCTCCGGTCAGTTCCTCCTCTGATCGCATGATGCTGCATGCGAATAGCGTACCCAATATTTAGCGTTGGGTACGCTGGTCGTGCGCTAGTATGATTGTGCTGGCGCTGCGCCCAGTACACAAAAATGCAACACAGCGCGCTTTTGTGCACTGGGCGCAGCGCCAGCAAAATCATACCAGCGCACGACCAGCGTACCCAACACTAAATATAGGGTACGCTGATTGCATGCAGCGTAATGCGATCAGAGGAGGAACTGACCAGAGGGGGCGCGGGGCTTACCGGCGGCTCTGCGCTGCGCCCGAGAACGCTAGTGTGAAACTAGCCTTAGCCACAAGTTTTACATTTTCATACTGGGAAATGGGTACAAATTGTAACAAAGTTTGTCCCATAATTTCTACTGAATGTGGCAATACTCCATATGTGGCTGTACAGTACTACTTAGCCATACAGAGAGACTCGGGAAGGACAGAGCGCTATTTGCCTCCTGGAACGCAGATTTTCCTAGAATAGTTTGCAGATTCCATATACAGAGCCCCTAAGTGCTAGAAAAGCTGAATCCCCCCTCAAGTGACCCCATTTTGGAAATTATAACCATTTGGGAATTTATCTACAAGTGTAGGGACGATTTTGACTCCATGGGCGCTTTCCAGAAACAAGCAGCAGTGGATATTGCTGAGTGAGAATTGCAAACTTCCGCTGTAGTGACCAGTACATTATGCCCATTTTCCACGTCTACTGTACATCAGCACAATTTTTCAAATTTTTTTTAAGGAATTTATAAGGGTTAAAAGTTGGCCAGCGATTTCTCATTTTTGCAACAAAATTTGCAAAACAATTTTTTTATGCACATCATATTTGAAGTGACTTTGAGGAGCCTTTATGACAGAAAGAAGTGACACCATTCTAAAAATGCACCCCTCAAGGTGTTAAAAACTTCACTAGAATTAATGGAATGTGGAAGGAAATAATGAATATTTAAACCTTAAGCCATTATAGATGAGGTTCCCATCATCACTCAGTATAATTCAAATAGCCATATTTTCAGAAAAATTGTAAACAAACACTGGGGTATTTTGAAAAATGATAAAATCATAGGGGAAGCTTTACCAGCTCGCCCTAGGTTTGTTTTTAGAAGGGCAAACAATTTGAGTAACCTGGTAGCCCCCTCTATTTCCACACCAACACCAGGCCCCAATTCTCATATATATCAGCAACTAAATGGTTTTTTTCCCTGCAAAAAATGCGCATCTTGCAAAAAATTAGGCAGTAAAAAACAACTTTCGATTGTGAATAAGTCCATGGAGATTCAGATCCGTGATTTCATCACCTGTGACACGAAGGGGGTGATATATTGTATCACATGTCCATGTGACAAATTATATATAGGAAGAACGATACGTCCCCTAAATGTTAGAATTGGGGAACATTTACGAAATATCTGTAATAAATTCACAGGTCACCCCCTTTCTAATCATTATCTCACACATCATGGGAGCTCTCTAAGGGACACTAAGGTGACTGGGATTCAAATTGTTAAAAGAAGCATGAGGAAAGGCAATTTTATCCACCAAATGTCCAGGGGGGAAAGTAAATGGATATTTGAATTAAATACTCTGATCCCGAATGGTCTAAACAGCGAAATTGAGCTATTTGCTTTTAATGCATAATATGATGTTTTGCCATTAGAGGATATATACTGGAGGCTATATAAGGGTTATTCTTGTTCCAGGGGGCCATCCCTGAAGGAATCAGTGAATTCCGTAACGCGTAGGATCTACCATTGTATTCTGGCCCTTTCAACGCCTCATAGCGTTTTTTCTGCCTGTCACGTGACTTCCCACGTGACTGTGACGTCACGCAAGGTCCTTCAGCGTTCTTGGACCTTGCAGGCATGTTTTTGTAAGCGGCGGCTGGTATCTTTACAACCTGCCGGTACATACCTCCAGCTGCACGCCAGTCACCGGCCGGGACGGCGGTATGCTAGGAGATAGCACCCTTTAACTCCAGTAATTCTATACATCGCTGTGCCGGGGAGTATCTCTGGGAAGGACCCGGACTTCTGTTTCTTCTGGCTCGCCACATTAAGCTTCAGTAAAGGTAACAGACCTCCCCACAAGATATCTCCTTTCCATTTCTGGTTTTCTAATCAGGACACATCCTATTAGCGCAAGTTTGCTTAAGGTTTATTTATTATTATCTTTATAGAGACAATTTGAGTGGTGTGTTGTCCTAATACTTGCTGCTGTGTGTTCTGTAGTTGCACGCTTTTGCGCCATTGGTGTATATATATATACTGTATATATACACAATAATGAATATTTAACTTTGTTTTCACAAAAATGTTACATTAAACCCAATTATTTTTTTTATTTTCACAACAAAACATGTTGTACAATTTCTCCTGAGCACACCGATACCCCATATGTGGGTGAAAACCACTGTTTGGGCACACAGCAGAGCTCGGAAGGGAATTCCGCACAATTTGACTTTTATAATGCAAATTTGCTAAATAATTAGGAGGACGCCATTTCGCGTTTCAAGCGCCTCTGATGTGCCTAGACAGTGGAAACCCCCAGCAAGTGATACCATTTTGGAAACTAGACCCCTTAGGGAACTTATCTAGATGTGTATTAAGCACCTTGAACCCACAGACGTTTATAACGTTGAGCGGTGAAAATAAAAAATCAAATTTTTCCCACAAAAATGTGTTTAACCCCAAATTTTGCTTTTTCATAAAGGTAACAGGAGAAAATGGACCCCAAAACTTGTTGTGCAATTTCTTTTGATTACACGGATATATCATATCTGGATGAAAACTACTTTTGAGGCACAGTGCAAAGCTCAAAAGGGAAGCAATGACATATTGAAGTTCAGATTTAGTTGGACTGGTTTAAGGGTGCCATGACTCAGTGGCAACGCCCCTGAATAGAGATGGGTGAACTCGAACGGTAAAGATCAGCAAAAAGAAGGATGTGGCACATCAAAATGAAGAGGTGCGTTTTTTGCACCGGAAACGTGTCAGGTTTTGCATGGTTTTTAATTATGGCTTGAGTGCCGAATAAAGTTTTTTTATCTTCATTTTGGTGTGCCACATCCTCCTTTTTGCTCCTATGCAATGCTGTGCTTTCCAGCCTTTGTGTGCACCCACCTGCTCTGCTGATTTGGTTCAAACCTATGTGGTTTCATTCTGGATCCCGTGGAAGCTCCTACACTCTTTTCTCCTGCACGGTAAAGTTGAGCATTCGTACCGAACATCTACTGCTCGGGGATGGACCACAAACATGGACATCACTAGGAAGTCTGTGTTACTGTTTGGATTTGGCCCCCCCAAATACCGGATGTTTGATGCGCTGTCATGTGTATGACAGCACGGCAAACACTGCTTCTTATTGGCGATGAAATTATTACTGCCGGTCACACTGCCGCAGTTCCCACACTGTCAAATGAAAGTGTGAGCCAGCAGCTGTTATCAGAGGTAAAAAGTTTACCTCCAATCACTGTCAGCTGATGGGACTACTGCTTCCATCAGCCTACGTCTGCTTCCGCTAATAACAGCGAAAGCAGGAGCAGCTGACAGGAGTATTGATCAGCCATTATCAGAAAACAGGTGAATTTTATTGATTATCATAAAATTGCTGCTATATGTGTTGTGCTGCTAGTGCTATTTTTGCATTGAACATATTTGTTCATAATTTTATGATAATCAATAAAAGTTATTTTTCAAGTAATCAAAACTTCCTGTGGATCCTGCTTATCTCTTCCGAGGCTGCTCAGCCCAGTCCGTGCAGGATTAGGCACTTGGAACTACAGCAAATATGGGTGAGCTGATGAACTTTATATTTTTTCTATTCATCAGCCATGCCCCTGTATTTTTGATAACCAGCCAGGCAAGACACAGTTGGGGGCTGCAACCCTCAGCTGTCAGTTAGCAAGGCTGGTTATCAAGAATAGAGGGTTCCCCATACTTTTTTTTTTTAATTTAAATAATTTAATTGAAAATGGCATGAAGTTCCTCCCCATTTCTTGACAACCAGCCTTGCTAAAGCAGACAACTGGGGGCTGGAATTCTCAGGCTGGTAAGGGGCCATGGATATTGCCACCCTCGCCTAAAAATAGCAGCCCGCAGCCGCCCCAGAAAAGGCACATCTTTTAGATGTGCCAATTCTAGCGCTTTGCCCAGCTCTTCCCACTTGCCCTGTAGCAGTGGTGAGGTTCATATTTGTGGGGTTGATGTCACCTTTGTACTGTCTGGTCTGGCTTAGTAATGGAGGCATCTATAAGACACCTATCTATTACTAATCCTATAGAGCTATTGTAAATAAACACAGTGAGAATAAAGTATTTTATTTGAAATTAAAACAAAACACACTTTTCCTTTTTTTATTTAAAAATAACAAACACAGTTATACTCACCTAACGCCCATTCCATTGAATACCTCATCTCCTGTAATAAAAAACATTATCCCTCACCGGTCCGTCTTTCTGTCCCACGCCGTAATCCATGTCTGGGGAGTAATAGTTTTCAACCTGGACGGTGCTAAGATGCGACCTTCCAGGCTGAGAACCACTGGTGAATGAGCTTTTGCCAGCGCAGCATCAGAGAGCAGCGGTGACCTCATTGAGGTTACCCCTAGTCACTGAGGCTGCGTTCCCAGCCGGGCCAGTGAACTGCAGTAACTTCCCTCCAGTGCCTTCACCGCTAGCTCAGTGAAAAAAAAGTCTCATTGTGCAAAGGCGAGTTCACCGCAGTTCCCTGTGAGAATTTAATTGTGGTGAATTTGAACTGCATATTTTGGGATGGATGTATTTGAATAACTATCTCTAAAGAGGATTTTAAACATTTGTTCAGTTGCAAACATGTAGGAGGTTCATGCTGATTTGGTCTTCCATTCTCGAAGACTCCACGCATGAAAATAGGAAAAGATATAAATAACCTTTAGGAAGTACATATCTTCAGACACCTGACGAAGGCTATACTAGTCAAAACATTTTGTGTTTAATTCTTTTTATTATATTTTATGAATGATAGCTGTGGTACTCCTAGCACACCGCTCAAATATCAACAGAAGTTTTTTTTTTAGCACTAAAACTTTGTTCTTTATCATTTATGATATCTTGTTGATTGATTTTGGATTTTCCTTCTTTGAAACAGAAGTGCCCTCCAGGATTTCCAATCATAAATTTTTTCACATGGGAAGGAATTTCTTTGGAAAGGCAACTGTCATGGTCACGTGTCTCTGGACGCAGCGGTTACCGCAAGGCAAACCCAACACACGTGACCCTGGATACACCGCCTCCAGTGGGGCGCATTTAAATAATAAAACGCGCAGGTGGATACGCCGCCTCCACCTGGCGAATTTAGGTATTACACGTTAATAAACATTCTGGAAACCCCGCCTCCAGTACGGCGAATTTAAATAATAAGGGGGACCTGGGAAACATTAACAGTGGTGGGCCCTGCGATAGGGAAAAGGGAATTGGAGACCTCCTGAACTCCCCTGAGCCAGCGTCCCTGCACTCCTAACGTTCCCTATGCCGGTTTCGCACCGGGCGCCGCACGCGTACCTCAACGCCCTAGCTCGCCCTGACCCTAAACCCTCACTAGGGAATAGGTCGGTGCGGAGACTAATCCCACCACTGCACTAACAACACACATGAGGAAAGAAGACAATACAGGGGAAACACCACTTAGCTTTGCTCTGTTGCGTACGCTCCTAGCAACAGAGCCCACCACCTGCGTGCATCTTCTCCTCCACCTGGATCCATCACCATAACAGGATCCTGCACCATAGTGCTGCCTAGGAGCAGAGTCCACCACCAGTTGCTGCAGCTTAATAACAGAGTCCCAAGGATGAGTTCAGCTTCTGCCACGAAGTCAAGCATGCTTGAGCCCAGCTCAGCAGCCAAGTCCCACATGGTGAGTGCCACTCTCCATAGTAGCCACTCCACCAGACTATGCAGACACTTCCCGCTGACACCATCACTGCGACTCCACCACGCCATGCCAGCCCTTTGTCCAGACACCATAGCTGAAACACGTCCCCCCTGGCTAAGCTGCGCAGGACTCCTCACCAGCTCCATCCTTCCTCCAGGCTCTCCCCTCAGAGTGAAAACAATCTCAATATCACAGGCAGTGATTGCACACCCCTAGCACACCTTTATAGGGTGTCACACCTGATCCATAATTGAGTGCACAAAACCCTAAAGTGCAATACCACTAACCACCATCGGGGACAGTCAAGACACCTTGGAACTTTCCAAAGTAAAAAAAGTTCACCCAGTGCAATTTAAAACTGTCAGATCATGACAGCAACATGCTTGTGAATGAATCCGTTTGTTACGAAAGTGGCGCCTTCTTTAAATCAGTATACACTCACTACATGTAGATAATGCTCTCCTTTGCAGAGCTTGAATAGGTAACCTTGTAAAAACAATTGACGTTGCAATTTACTTGTTAATGGGAATCTGTCATCACGATTTAGTATGTTAAAATAAAAGTATAACCATAATGGCACTAATGTACTGATATATACTGTATAAGAAATCAGCATCTTGGTTCTGGTTTAATTCCCATTACAAATTTTGGTGCAATATCCTTATTTCTCTTGTAACTGGGGCTAGTAATTTAGTCCCTGTTACAGGAGAAAATCAGTCTCTCAGCTGAATAGCAGAGCTGTCTGGATCTCCTAGGATCCAGCAATTTCATGACTGCTATGTCAGGATGAGAAAGCTCCATTAGCACCTCCTATTAAGTTGAAGTCAGACGGTCATATAAGTCAGAACGAGATGGGAACGCAATACTAGGACTGGCCAGTGACTCTCCCGACCCGAGCCTGACAGCTGCATAGAAATAAATGCATGCCAGTCCATGAACTGCGTTCCGTTATCGGTTGGATTTATACTGCTTTCTGACCATGCCCCTACTCTGTACACAGCGCTTGTTCAGCATTGTGTATACAGTGATCAGGAAGGCAGACGTTCCCTGCCTTATCTATGGTGAGCCCGAGTGTGTCTGAGAGCTGGTTCCCCGCTGTACAATCGCATGATACAATTCTACTATGCAGAGTCCAACAGAAAGAAACAGATTTGGCACCGCTGCACCACCATAGTCTCTTAGTAAAGTCTAAAGAGACAACTCACACAATAAATGAACGCCATATACCCACATGGAACGGGTGCTCAATCCTACGGAAATATACAAAACCCAAATGCGCAAAAAGAGGAGAAAGGATGGCACTCACCGTTCCAAAAGTAGAAATCTTTATTCAAGGATAAAAATGCATAGGCTCGGGAGCAATGCAGAGAGTGTGGACAACGGCCGTTTCGCGCTCCTGCGCTTCAATGGCTTGTTTCTACTTTTGGAATGGTGAGGGCCATTCTTTCTCCTCTTTTTGCTCTATTCTACTATGCAATAATGTTTTAGAACGTCACTTGAGTACAGCACGAACAACCTGGACGTTGAACGTTTATTGTCTTGGGGATCAAGAAGTAGTTAAACTCTCCATTCTCAAAAGCAGATGGATTTACCATACATTGTAATGTCTACTGCTCATTACTAGCAACTTCACGTTTCTTGTAACCTAGGCAAGGAGCACAGGCTTTCTGCTTTAAAAGTTGCAAGAGGCGCCCCAAGCGCAAAGCTTCCGCGCATCAGAATGGGCATGGCTCGGGCAAGTAAAACTATCAGAAGCAAATTTAAAGGCAGGAAACCTTCTGAAATTAAAAAATGTTTAACATAGTGCTCATACACTAGAAATAGGGCTCAAATGCAGTGTGTATGGAGCCTCACTGTTTCCCCCATGCACGCTAAACCATGCACGCTAAAACCATCAAGGAGTTAGTACGGCTGTCACACTTACCTTAACAAGAGAAATACAGATCACCTCCTACTGGTGGTAACAGGTATCAGACTTAAGAGCCCAAAACATTGTATAAAAAAAGCCAAAAAAAACATGTATACAGAAAATATCCCAAGTCATACATGCAGCTGCATAGTGAATGCTATGATGCTATGTACATTCATAGCCTAAAGTGTTGGCACCCTTGACAATGTTCCAGAAAATGAAGTATGGTATTTCTCCCAGAAAATTTTGTATTTATTGGAACACCACAGACAAAAATTAGAAAAAAAAAAAAAGGCAAATTACATAACTTCATACAAAATCCCAAAAATGGGCAGGACATGACTGTTGGCACCCTCAACCCCCTTTATAATAAATAACTGACATCAATCACTTCCTATAATCACCAACAAGCTTCTTACACGTCCCAACTTGAATTTTGGACCACTCTTCTTTTGCAAACTGTTCCAGGTCTCTCATATTCGAAGGCCAACTTTTCCCAACATCAATTTTAAGATCTCTCCACAGATATTCAAGCAGATTTAGAGCTGGACTCATTGCTGGCCACTTCAGAGCTCTCCAGTGCTTTCTTTCCATCTATTTTTAGGTGCTTCTTGAAGTATGGTTGAAGTCATTGTCCTGCTAGAAGAACCATGACCTAGGACACAAACCCAGCTTTCTGCCACTGGACACTACATAGAGACCCAATCCTTGGGTGATCTTCAGATTTCAGGATGCCTTGCACACAGTCAAGGTACCCAGTGCCAGAGGCAGAAAATCAACCCCAAAACATATTTGAACCTCCACCATATTTGACTTTGATACTGTGTTCTTTTCTTTATAGGCCTCATTCTGTTTTCGATAAACCGTAGAATGATGTGCTTTACCAAAAAGCTTTCTTTTGGTCTGATTTGTCCACAAGACACTTTTACAGAAAGATTTTGGTTTACTCATGTACATTTTGGCTAACTGCAGTCTACCTTTTTTTTACATCTGTGGGTCTCCTGCCATAGCGTCTCATTTCATTCAAATGTCGATGCATAGTTTGCACTGATATGGATGCACCCTGAGCCTGCAGGACACCTCAAATTTCTTTGGATCTTGATTGGGGCTTATTATTCACCATCCGGACTGTCATGTGTTGCAACTGGTCATCAATTTTTCTCTGTTGTCCACATCAATGAAGATTAGCTACAGTGCCATGGGTTGAAAAAGTCTTGATTATGTGGACCACTTTGAGAGTTGTGTGTGAAATTATTTCCAATTTGCCTTTTTTTTTCCTCTTTTTTGTGTTGTTTCCATACACAACAAACAAGTGCATTAACAAAACATGTGTAAGTGCAATAATTTTCTGGGAGAAATACTTTATTTTCTGGAACAATTTCAAGAGTGCCAAGACTTTCAGCCATGACTGTATATTACAGTATAGCAGATGTACACCAGGAAAGAAAACATTTTTTTCATAGATTAAAAAAAACTATACAATAAAGATTACAGTGATGGATAAAATTGCTTGAGAAAGCCAACCTTAGGAAAAGGTAGATTTAGTACAGATACTGTACATTACAGAAAAATATACAAACTGAACAAGCAGAAGCTCAAATGTTCTGAAAAGCCAAGGCTTGCTCTCCTGATGGCAGGGCTCCATTAGATATATAGTGACCCATCGGCTGGTCCTACATATCCCACACAAATTAGAAACACATCAATCAGTGTCCAAATTCCAAGCCCTCCAAAACTGAAGAGCTTTCCGAGTCCTTCTCTCCACTGGCCCAAGTAAAACCGGTCAGCCCCAAAGCCTCCGAGAGTGATGCTGGAAAGAGAACAAAAGAGATATTTCACATCACTACACACCAGAAACTCATATGCCATGCACTGTGGGGTCTGCTGAGCAACAGGGTCACTGTGTCAGTGAACCTACTGTATGACCATGTCAGTGAAAGCTGAAAGAAACATCGGTCAAGTAACTGCTATAAGAACATTTTATGAACTAATCAGAGCTCCGCCACCTCCAGCAGTCCCATAGACATGGGAGTGGAAGGGTGCATGCGTGACCACTGCTCTATTTATAGAAGCATAGAATGTTAGAATTGGAAGTGACCTCCAGGGTCATTGAGTCCAGCCCCCTGCACAATGGAGGCTTCACTAAGCGATCCCAGAAAGATGTCTGTCCAGACTGTTTGAAGACTTCCATTGACGCAGAACTCATCACCTCTCGTGGCAGCCTGTTCCACTCATTGGTCACCCTCACTGTCAAAAAGTTTTTTTTAATATCTAATATGTATCTTCTCCCTTTCAGTTTCATCCCATTGCTTCTTGTGTTTCCATGTGCAAATGAGATTAAGGATGATCCCTCTAAACTGTGACATCCCTTCAGATATTTGTAGACAGCTATTAAGTCTCCTCTTAGCCTGTTTTTTGCAAGCTAAACATTCCCAGATTCTTTAACTGATCCTCGTATGACATTTTTTACATCCAAAAGGGATAGGGGCAATATATTTGGAGAGGGAGATTATAGATTTTTCACCAGCCACTTAGCCAAACCCAGCTGTGTGACAGCACCTCCATATTAAATGTAAGATGTTGTGCACCTTTGTCTGCAGTATGGGAGCACAGTATCCTAGCATAGAAGAAAGTAGTGCACTGAAGCAGTCACGCTTATGGGGGTACTGCACCAGGGTCTACTCTCATCAGCCTGCAAGTATAAATAACTAGAGAGGAGGGAATTGAATTGCAGGACCAGTTCAGCAGCCAGGTCAATATTCCATGCCAACAGACAGAAGCCCTACGAACCACTTTCTACTTGCTGACACCTCCAGCTCCTCTTGATTAGCCAGCCTGATGAAACGTCATCGTTGTGGTGTGACTTTACATGTCATGGTGCATAAGACAAATATCAAAATAGAATCCAGAGGATCCAGGGATGCCCAAAAGGTGGTTTGCAGGGCTCCTATACTGAAGTTATGGAAGAGTGACCTGGCCGCTGGACCAGGGTCCTGTAAATCGATTTGCTCATTGCTACCAACAACTGCAACATTTGTGGTCCACAACACTAAATATTACCAAAAATCTTCCCAGAGGAACTTACTCAAACTTTCACTTTGGAAAAGGAGCTACTTCTTTATTCGGTCTCCCATGAGCGCACCATGAGAGAGGGGTCCACCCTTCAGGGATAGGAAACCTACAGATACAAAAGGGCAGCACCTCTCCCACGCATCAGTTGGTGTCCTGCCCCTGATGGAAATGCTTTCCTACAGATACCTGTTAGGATTCAATGGATTCCAGGCCCAGCCGATCGGCTCAGGTAGCGTGGGTACCCTGCCAAGCAGCCACTAGGGTAGGGTACTTTACTCAGACTTGCTGCCCCCCCACGCCTAACTTCGACGCAATCTTAAAGGAAATTAGAGCAGAAGTGAGGGAATCCATAAAAGTCCCTAGCCCAGGGAGAAAGTTCCAGGAGGAAGGGGAGAACGTATATCAAGCTCTCCAAATTCAGAGTCCTCTATTGACTATATAGAGAATGAGGATGGAGCGCCCCGTGGGGCCTGGGGGTACTCGGTACCGGGCCCGTCGACTTCCATGGGGGACGGTGTCACGGCGGCGGCGACCCGGTCCGTGGCCCAGAGGCGTCCAGTACTAAACATAGGGAAAAGTTGTGGGGTATTTATGTGGTAAAAATGAAAATAAAGTATTAGATGGAGAAATACGTGACTGTGGTAATCTGGTCAGAGTGGACAATGTCCACTCTGGGGCGCTTTTGGTGGCTACTGAACATTAAAAAAAAAAAAAATAATCTCAGCTACAACCCTTAAAGGTGCAGCAGTTTCTGTGTCTCATTCTTGACTTTGAGAGGCAGGAGTGTCGTCTATAGCCTGATAAGTTGATTCACCTTCGGTAAACCTGGGTGTTCACCACAGACGCTAGCTCTACTGGATAGGGGGCACACATGGGGGAGGTCATAGTCCAGGGCCTATGGGATGAGCAGGGTCATCACGTAAGGATCCACTCCGACAATCAGGTGGCGGTGGCCTACATCAATCACCAAGGTGGGACTAGATCCAGACCCCTAATGGAAGTGACAGAACGGCTGTTTCAAATAGCAGAACAGCATTTTTTATCTTTGGCAGCTCTACACATAAAAGGAAAGGGACTACATCAGGGCAGATTTTTTGAGCAACAACCTACTAAGGCAGGGAGAATGGATGCAGAAAAGTGCCATCTTCGGCCAGATTGTGCTGATGTGGGTTCGGCCGGACGTAGACCTCTTTGCCACCAGGAAGAGCAGAAAAGTGAAACAGTTCTGTTCTCTCGACCCCAAAAAGAGTCCTCTGGTGGTGGATGCCTTCTTGATAAAGTGGGACTTTACCGAGTTATGCCTTTTCCCCCCTTAGCCCTTTTGCCTCTAGTGGTGAGGAAAATCAGGGAAGACAGAGCAAGGATTATAGTAATTGCCCCTTTTGGGCCCAGGAGGGCATGGTTCTCATGGCTTAGGACCATGTCGGTCTCCGATCCATGGGTGCTACCAGAACATCCGGTTCTCCTTTCACAGGGTCCAGTCTACCATCCACAAGTGGCGGGGCTTCACCTGACGGCGTTGAATTAGAAAGGTCGTTGCTGAGGGATAGGGAATTCTCCCCCGATTTAATAGCCACTTTCCTAAAGAGCAGGAAGGTAATTCCGACCAGGATCTACACCAGGACCCGGAGGAAATTTCTATCTACCTCAGAATTTAGAGCCAGGGAGAAGGTGTCGATAGATCAAATTTTGGAGTTCATTCAAAATGGGTCTGGAGATGGGTTTTTCCACAAGTACCGTTAAGGTCCAAGTGTTAGCCCTGAGGGCTTTATTTAGCTGTGAAATCGCGGATAATTACTGGGTGGCCAGATTTATTAAAGTGTCAAGCAGATCTAGACCCATTTATAAAGAAAGGATTATGACATGGGACTTGAACTTGGTTCTCACAGCTATGTCGGAGCCCCCATTTGAGGCCATTATCTCAGTTTCAGTGAAGGTGCTCTCCCTTAAATTAGCCTTCTTAGTCGCGTTAACACCAGCACAGAGGGTGAATGATGTCCAGGCTCTTTCTAGATTCCCTCCATATACGCAGTTCCTAGATGACAGGGTGGTGCTTAGACCAGATGCAGATAACTTGCCCAAGGTAGCCTCCAGACTCCACATATTGCAGGAGAAAGTTCTCCCTTCTTTCCTCCCAAATCCTACTAACCAGAAAGAAAAGAAGCTCTATACTTAAGATGTTAGGACATGCCTGATAGAGTACCTATCTGTCACTAACCCTTGGAAGAAGGACAATGACTTGTGTGTTTCCTTCCAGGGCGCCAGGATGGGTCTTAGAGTGTAAAGAGTACTTTAGCTAGGTGGATTAGGGAGGCTATTTCCTTAGTATATACATCGAGTGGCAGGTCGGCACCAGAGGGAGCATTCCACTCGAGCCATGGCAACCTCATGGGCACAGAGAACAGAGGTCTCCATCGACCAGATATGTAAGACAGCTACGTGGTCTTCTCCTTCCACCTTTTATAATCATTATAGGTTGGACATGGGTGCTTCCTCAGATCTCAACTTCGGTATAGGGGTGCTGCAGGCTGTGGTCCCTCTCTAAGGCAATTATTACCTCTCTGTAATTCTCTCGTGTTGATGTCATGGGAGACCGAATAAAGTCTTAGTTACTTATCGGTAACGGTATTTTTCAGAGCCCATGACAGCACCCTTAGATTCACACCCTTCACGTGTGGTTGTGCACTTTTTTCCCTTATAAGTTTTTTACGTGTGTGAAATTGTTCGGTATTAAGAGTATTGTAGATATTTTTGCCATTAACCATGGTGGTCCTCTCGGGCTCTGTAATCTAACTGATGCGTGGGGAAGGTGCCACCCTTTTGTATCTGTAGGTTTCCTGTCCCTGAAGGGCGGATCCCCTCATGGGCTCCGAAAAATACTGTTACCAGTAGGTAACTAAGGCTAGTTTCATACTAGCGTATGGAGGAGCTGCGGAGGGATGCAGACTTCCTCAGTGAAACTCCGCCCCCTGCCGCGCCTCCTCCGGTCAGTTCCGCCTCGGTCGGCATGCCGCCTGTGTACCCTATCTTTGGCATTGGGTACGCAGGTCGTGCCAATATATGCGGATGCCTCTGCATGAGTCGGCATCCGCATACATCAGCACGGCCTGCATACCTAATGCTAAAGATAGGGTACGCAGGCCGCATGCCGATGGAGGCGGAGCTGACTGGAGGAGGTGTGGCAGTGGGCAGAGCCTCACTGAGGAAGTCCGCATCCTTCCGCAGCTCCTACATACGCTAGTGTGAAACTAGCCTAAGACTCCTTTTCAATCCCATGTCCACTCCATTTTACAAATACTAGTCCTCTTATGGTTTAATAATACTACAGAAGGTTTATCAACAACTTGGAAATCAGAAGAACAAATATTTGGTCTCATGGGAAAGGTTATGACTGAAATGAGAAAATCTCTCATTAGGAGCGCGCTGAATGTGCGAGGAAGACAAAACACCGGGTTAGAATGGCCTTGGAAACGGTTATCCAGAACTCCGGAGGAACCATTTACCTTATTCTGGTCTATGCTCTTGTTTTTGTTTGATCAATTTCTTTTTTAGTGTCAATGAGCCCACACAGTAAATTTCTGTCTGCAGTGTATGGCTTACTTCTAGTTTCTTGCTCATGTACATAATGTAGCGAGCCTTACCTGAGGGTTAGGGCAGTGGACCACTTGTAGCCTCCAGTCCAATTACAGTACAGCATCTTGAGAAACACACGGTTACCTGCAGTTTACAGAGTTTCCGATTAGAGAAATGTCAAAACACTATAAATATGTCACTTATAATGATGAGCGAACGTAGTCGGATAACGTTTTATCTGACCATACTCGGGTGTTATCCCAGCATCTGGGAGTGCTCCGATATTATGTTGGGGTTCCTGTATCTGTATGATTTCCGGCTGTTAGACAGTCAACACATGTGGGGATTCCCTAACAAACAGGCAATCCCCACGTGTTGAGCCTGTCGAACAGCCACAAATCATGCAGCCACAGGAACCCAAACATAATATACGAGCACTCCCAGATGCTGGGATAACACCCGAGCATGGTCCGATAAGACACTAGTCATGTATTCTCTTCCATAACGTCTTTACATATCTTATTAAATAAGCTGGTTCTCAGAGCTTCTACATTCCATCACAGGAAATCCACTAATTTAGTTGTAGCACCCACATAGGTAGATGGTCCCTTCTTCAGGCCCTGTCATTAGTATAATGTAATTTATGATATTTCTGTCTGGATCTAATATCCCGTTATCTATGGTAGATACAAAAGCTATGTTTAGGTCTCAGATTGCTACAGCAATCCCATTGGCTCCCTGCGATCGCATTGCAGGGGATATTGGATGGCAGAGGAAGCATTTGTGGCTTTAGGGAGTTAAGCGAGTAACTGCAGACACCAACAATGCTCACTCCCTGCTGTTGTGTCAGTGCTGGCGGCAGGGAGTAAACCGAGCGGGAGCCATGATAGCATGTTCCCGGGTGGAAGATGAATATTGTGAAAAAGCAGTGCACCGACAGAAGCAGCTATTCTTTTGGCGACATTTATCATATATATCCACTATGAAGAAGCTGACTATGTTATATATACACTATATAACTATTATTGATAGACCAAGTTGACAATAGGACCGGGTCTTAGGACACTGCATCTCCTTGTAGACACGTACCCAAGCAGTGGACGTGATCCCTTACAGTACAGGTGGCATTAAACCGCTGCCGAGGACAGGATACAGTCATGCAGATACTAGAATTGGATTTGCTACACTCGTACTCCGACGGAGGGAGCTGCCAGCAAAACTGGCAAGTCATGTTTAATGTGAAGTTTTCTTGTCGCTGATGGTTGTTATCCTGCGTATAAAACAAAAGAAAAAAATAAAAATGTGATAAAAATAAAGCTATTTAACTCCCAAATATCATAGCCATCGTCAGCCGGGAAAAATGCCAGCTCTGTTTCCGAGCGAACAAAGGCGTGGAGCCAACATATGACATAACTGTACGTCATACATCGAGAAGGGGTCAGAAATAACATGGCGTGCACCGAGTCACTATCACTTACCACACACATGACTTGAGGCTTGGCCTTACAGTCATAAGTGACAGGTTTGCCATAGATACAGGAGTGATTGGAGTTACAGGTCATGCAGTCGGCTGGGAGTTTGATGCAGAGCCCATTGCTGGGACATTTGGATAAGTAATCAGGTGTGGCTGTGGTTTCTGAAATAAAATAACATTTTTGTAAAATTATTTACAATGTAATAACAACTAATGAGTATCATCTGAATAAAACTTGGGAATTATTTAGGCCCCTTTAAATATGTCCAATTAGCCAGTTATGTTTTTTCTCCATCCTTAAGGAAACCCGATTCCAAAATTATTCCCATGGGATATTTGAGCATTCCAGAGTTACCACAAACACTTCAGATTGAAAAATGAGGCTCTGTCAGGAAGGTCAAAAACGTTTCATTGGAGGTAAGTGGTCAAATGGCTAAATTATACTGATATTTCCCTACGCTCTATAACCTGCGGCCTACAGATCAAACTGCCAGTTCAATGTGACAGGTCCCTTTAAACAGAAATTTCTAAGCACATGGAGACGCATGAGGATAGAATATGTTACCTGCTTCTGGTGATTATTTGTGGAGCCTAGTGATGAGCGACGTGCTCGGATAAGGTGTTATCTGAGCATGCTTGGGTACTAACCCAGTGACTTTGTTGCGCTCGAATAATATATTTGAATTCCTGCGCCGGCATGTCTCATGGCTGGTCGACAGATACAACACATGCAGGGATTTACTAACAAACTGGCAATCCTCACATGTGTTGCGGCACCGTGGGACATGCCGGTGCGGGGACTCAAACATACTATTCGAGAATGCCAATGTCACTGTTAGGACCCGAGCATGCTCAGGTAACACCTTATCCAAGCATGCTCATCACTAGTGGAGCCTTTACTGCCCAATTTCCATATACAATTTACATATTTTGATCGGGTACAAGGAATACTTGATACAGTATATTCCTACAACAGGTCCCAGTGCGGATCACATGCACAGAGATGGCAAGCCTTATTCTTGGAGACTAGCCTTTAATTGGGTTGATAAAAATATTGTGCTAGAACATTTTTTTGCAGTAAAAAAGAAAATGTCTGACTGGTGAAGAGGATTGCTTGCATGGTCTACTTCCCAAAGTTATCCGGTCAGTGTACGGAAAAGAAACAGTCATCTGCACAGCCCTACTAAATAACTCATTTATTGGTCCGTGTGATGCTTTCCACAGACTGCGCTCAGACCGAAAATGTAGTGGTGTGAATGTCGTCTTCAGCATGGACAAAACTGTGACAATGATTATATCAAGGGAGGTGAGAGGGGAAGACACAGGTCTGAGATTGGAGTGATGCCATCACGGTGGAATGCAAATATACTTTGATATTTTATGCTGCAACCTGTGGATATTAATAAGGATTAGTCTATTAGAGATCAACCCTTCTAACTGTCTCTATGGGCATGCAGGTCATAGGAAGCTGAACGTTCCCTTTCATGCTAAATAATCCCTGGAGGCAGATTCTCATGCAGATCAGTGTGCAGGCCATAGTCTGGAACAGCTCATATACAATAAATATGAGTACTTTTGAGGAATAAGACATCGAAACACAGATATCAAGGTATCACCTTATTATTCAGCTTCCTATGACCTGCATGCCCATATAGATGGCTTAGGCGGGTTGATCCTACTGACAGATTCTCTTTAAAGCAAGCCTTGAGAATCACATCAGAAAATGCATCATTTTATTATTGAGCTGTGTTGCAATCCCTAGCATAGCCCCTTGTCTGGAGTGGCGCTGTCTTGTACGAAAAAGTGCAAAGGGTCATGGTCATTTTATGCATCAATCGGAGTTCTAACTTTCATACGCACACCAATCAGACGTCTACTCATGGAATACAGTGAATTAGGTAACACACTGAAGAGGCTTTTTTTGTTTTGTTTTTAATAGAATAAATAAAGCAGCATCAAAACTGAAATTAATTACCAACGTCTTTGAAGCTTGGGATCATAGTGGAAGATGGAGGTTGGTCTTTTACAGGTTGTGCCGCTGCTTTAAATTGCTCTAAACTCATAGATCCTGGGGACAAAATGACAGATGAATATTAACATACAAAAGAGAATAAAATATGAGCGCTAACTGATTGTGAGCACTACAGCAACAGAGTGTGTCAATGATGACACGATGGAAAGATGTAAGGCATCAAACCCAATCCCAAAATATTAAAGGGAAATTGTCACAAGGTTTTGGCCAATTAATCTGAGAGCAGCATGATGTAAAGACAGTTTTATCAGCAGGAGATCATCACTAGAGGGCTAGTAAACCTGATGCAATGTAGTCCTCTATATTCATCAGCTCTGTATAGCCCCACCCTAAACACTGATTGACAGCTTTCTGCCTATGCAGTGAGTATACAGCTGTCAATCAGAGGTGTGGGCGGGGTTATGAGGCTCAGCATTCAGGGATTTATCAGAGACAGCAAGCAGCCAGTGTTACATAGTAATCAGGGTCTCTGCACCTACATTATGCTGCTCTCAGATGGGGTAGCAAATACCCGGTGACAGATTCCCTTTAAAGAGCATCTTAATATTTAATCATTTTTTATGCACTTTAACTGCCTGTAGATCAGTGGGGGTCCAAATCCTGAGGACCCCACAGATTGCTCAAATACAGCTGAAAAGTGAGCAACTTACGAGGCAGAAGTACACAACCTATGACTTCCTCTTGAATTCACAGTCTGCCGTGCGCTCCCGCCACCTGAGCTGCTCACTTCTCAGCCATCTTTTCAGCAATAAGTGTCTCACATCTTGGACCCCACTGAACTGCAGGCAAGAAAAATGTGTAAGAAAAAAACCCATAAAATAACTGACAAGTGCTTTATTAAGGTGGTCCTGTTTGAAATCTGGAAACTGCAGTAATACATCCATTAGCCATAGTATTAAAGATTAATTCTGTAGCTAAATCTCGTGCTGCTCTGATTCTTAAAGGAATATTCCCCAAAATATCTCCAAATATGTAATGTTCCTACTTCGTGCCACAGTGGACAGGTAGTTAATGTAAAGCCCTGTACTATGGTCTTGCACAGTGCAAGCTCAGGAGCCGAGCCTGCGCTATCCACAGCAGGAGCCAGCTGTTATATACAGCTTGCCTTCCCATGCAACTGCTAGCTCCAATCCAGCGATTGTTACTGCTTGGATCACTATTCACCGGGGCATATAAGTGGTTAGACAGATGGGGGGCGCTCTGCAGCCCCATCAGCCACCCACATCTGTTCTGGTGCTGAAGATGTCATCCCACATGGTCAGCGCCATACAAAATGACCCTGTTACAGATTCTCCTGCCGTCTCTTGGACTGTCACAATTGGCATAAACCACAAACGCCACATATTTTGTAGTTTTGCAGATAGGCTGTACCAGTCTTCTAGCCATAATTCTGGCTGATACTTGCGGCCGCCCACTTCATTAGCCTCGTGTATCACGCACCTTGACGGATGTCTTTATCACTGATCATCTTGGGACATTCACCTTACCAGTTAGAGGTCTTAAAGGCTTTTAAATGGTGTCATTTTTTTTTTTTACTTAGATGCATGCGTTTTTGGCTGTAAAGCATCTTTTGCAATAGGGTCACATCAAAAAGTCTTGCACCGTGTGTCTTCTGCAGCCTGTATGTGGCACGGTACAAAGCAGATAACCTTGATCTGTCATCCTGACAACACAGTCTGTACCACACACATCTCTTGGCCTAAAAAAATTCTCCTAAAACAATTCCTCACTACATCAAAGGTGAATTTTCAACTAGTCACTAATAAGCTTAGAAAACCAGGGGTACAGGACTGGCCATCCGAGGTGACCGATTCACTGTTAACCCCTTACATGTATGGAGCACATTTGATACGGAAGTAAAGAGCAGGCTCAGGAACAGAGATCAAAGAATGGTTACTGTGAAAGCAGCATTTAAGGCACGTGCACCAATCGAGGCACCATCCCACCTCACTCCACGATTATGGGGTGCATATGGCAGCTAGGAGCCTTCCGAAGGCCATATGCCTGACATAGCTACTCCTGTAAAGCCCAGTTTCAGGAGACCATACATAGGGCAAGCGATCAGATGATCGCAGGTTCAAGTTGCCTGGAGTGGGACTTAAGAAAAAGGAACAAGCGAAGTTATGAAAATTTCAATCACCTTTTGTTGGTCTAAATAAAAATAAAGATATTTAAAAAATAAATAAATAAACCATCAGCATTGCTGCATCCATGAAAGTCTAATCTATCACAATCTAAATATTTAAGTGTCTATGATAAACAGTATAAACAAAAAAAAAAACAACATCTGAAGGCCGGAATTGACCTTTTTTGTCTCTGCAGAAAAAATTAAAAAAGAGGTACCGTAATCAAAGCATATTTATAACATGAAAATGGTATAAATAAAAACAAAGCCCTCACACAGCTCAACTAATAGATAATGATTATTATTATTAATAATTTAGAAATAAAATTTGGGAATTTTTCTTCACCAAAAAAAACAAAAAACAAAACAAAAAAACAAAAACAAAACATAAGTTTGGTATTCCTCTAGATGTAATTACAAGGAGTCATGATGCCAGATACTTTTTTTTAAACCACAAAATGACCGTTGCAAAATCAAAACCAGAAAAATAAATGGTGGAATGGCCTTTATTACCCCCGCATTTGTAATTTTTTTTTTTTTTTTACATAAAAAATACAAGCAGTTATATGGTTCTGTAGATGGAATAAAACAACATTATAGATCTTGCAAAACGTGTGAAAAATAATGGCGGTGGCAGGAAGGGGTTAACCCGTTGTACAAAAGACAAACATAAAATACATTACAGCCACAAACTGTGTATTTAAATAAAAAAAACCTTCCCTTAGAGGGGCGGCCCAGTCCTCAATATCAGATCAGCTGTCTGGGCCACCTACAGTTTGTGGACCACCCACTGATCTGCCATAAATGCCCCCCCCCGGGGTACAGTAATGGGGGCGGTCACCACCCCTCTCCAGCCGCAGATACGGCAGCCCCCGATCTTTATGTCAGCATGATGTTATTACTCTCTGCACCAGTCACGGAGACCAGCAGTGCTGACATAACACTATTATTATATCAGTGTATATGAACGACCACCACAGCAGCAGTCACCTCTCACACAAGACGCTTGGTATATGTCTGCCCTGCCACTCACCACGACCGGAGAACACATAGAGCTGCGACAGGAACAAGACTACACGAACCACCAACTTCAGCGGTGACAACGCCGCCATGTTTCTCTGTGCGGCATAACCTCCTCTGTACCGCGCAAGCGCAGCAAAGTGCAGCTGTTCCACCGTGCGTTCCAAACCTCACTGTCACAACCAGCTACGCCCACATAGCCTAGTACGAGTTGTGATTGGTGGATTCGGCGGTGGCACCAATATCCGCAGCTCAAGTCGACTCTCTGCCTGCAAGACCACTCTAGCGCATGCCGCATATGTCGTAGCACTCTCGTACGGTCCCATTCATTTCCGTGGAGTCTGGGAATCTTCATAATTAGGTTAGGAGCGTGGCACCCAGTCCTTCGTATTAAGTGATAATCAGGAATAGCGGGTTGTCCATTAAAAATAAGATAGCCTTGCTGATCTTTGGGTATCAGGGCTGGTGCACGGAACCACGGAGACATTGGGGCTGGTGCACTGCACGCATCCTAGGAGACATTGGGGCTGGTGCACTGCACGCATCCTAGGAGACATTGGGGCTGGTGCACTGCACGCATCCTAGGAGACATTGGGGCTGGCGCACTGCACACATCCCAGGAGACATTGGGGCTGGCGCACTGCACACATCCCAGGAGACATTGGGGCTGGCGCACTGCACACATCCCAGGAGACATTGGGGCTGGTGCACGCATCCCAGGAGACATTGGGGCTGGCGCACGCATCCTAGGAGACATTGGGGCTGGCGCACTGCACACATCCCAGGAGACATTGGGGCTGGCGCACTGCACACATCCCAGGAGACATTGGGGCTGGCGCACTGCACACATCCCAGGAGACATTGGGGCTGGTGCACGCATCCCAGGAGACATTGGGGCTGGCGCACGCATCCTAGGAGACATTGGGGCTGGCGCACTGCACACATCCCAGGAGACATTGGGGCTGGCGCACTGCACACATCCCAGGAGACATTGGGGCTGGTGCACGCATCCCAGGAGACATTGGGGCTGGCGCACGCATCCTAGGAGACATTGGGGCTGGTGCACTGCACACATCCCAGGAGACATTGGGGCTGGTGCACGGAACCACGGAGACATTGGGGCTGGTGCACTGCACGCATCCTAGGAGACATTGGGGCTGGCGCACTGCACACATCCCAGGAGACATTGGGGCTGGCGCACTGCACACATCCCAGGAGACATTGGGGCTGGCGCACTGCACACATCCCAGGAGACATTGGGGCTGGCGCACTGCACACATCCCAGGAGACATTGGGGCTGGCGCACGCATCCCAGGAGACATTGGGGCTGGTGCACTGCACGCATCCCAGGAGACATTGGGGCTGGCGCACGCATCCTAGGAGACATTGGGGCTGGTGCACTGCACACATCCCAGGAGACATTGGGGCTGGTGCACTGCACGCATCCCAGGAGACATTGGGGCTGGTGCACTGCACGCATCCCAGGAGACATTGGGGCTGGTGCACTGCACGCATCCTAGGAGACATTGGGGCTGGTGCACTGCACACATCCCAGGAGACATTGGGGCTGGCGCACTGCACGCATCCCAGGAGACATTGGGGCTGGCGCACTGCACGCATCCCAGGAGACATTGGGGCTGGCGCACTGCACGCATCCTAGGAGACATTGGGGCTGGTGCACTGCACGCATCCCAGGAGACATTGGGGCTGGTGCACTGCACGCATCCCAGGAGACATTGGGGCTGGTGCACGCATCCCAGGAAACATTGGGGCTGGTGCACGCATCCCAGGAGACATTGGGGCTGGTGCACTGCACACATCCCAGGAGACATTGGGGCTGGCGCACTGCACACATCCCAGGAGACATTGGGGCTGGCGCACGCATCCCAGGAGACATTGGGGCTGGTGCACTGCACGCATCCTAGGAGACATTGGGGCTGGTGCACGCATCCCAGGAGACATTGGGGCTGGCGCACGCATCCCAGGAGACATTGGGGCTGGTGCACGCATCCCAGGAGACATTGGGGCTGGCGCACGCATCCCAGGAGACATTGGGGCTGGTGCACGCATCCCAGGAGACATTGGGGCTGGTGCACTGCACGCATCCTAGGAGACATTGGGGCTGGTGCACGCATCCCAGGAGACATTGGGGCTGGTGCACGCATCCCAGGAGACATTGGGGCTGGTGCACGCATCCCAGGAGACATTGGGGCTGGCGCATGCATCCCAGGAGACATTGGGGCTGGGGCACTGCACACATCCTAGGAGACATTGGGGCTGGTGCACTTATCCCAGGAGACATTGGGGCTGGCGCACGCATCCCAGGAGACATTGGGGCTGGCGCACTTATCCCAGGAGACATTGGGGCAGGTGCACTGCACACATCCTAGGAGACATTGGGGCTGGTGCACTGCACGCATCCTAGGAGACATTGGGGCTGGTGCACTGCACACATCCCAGGAGACATTGGGGCTGGCGCATTGCACACATCCCAGGAGACATTGGGGCTGGCGCACGCATCCCAGGAGACATTGGGGCTGGTGCACGCATCCCAGGAGACATTGGGGCTGGTGCACTGCACACATCCCAGGAGACATTGGGGCTGGCGCACTGCACACATCCCAGGAGACATTGGGGCTGGCGCACGCATCCCAGGAGACATTGGGGCTGGTGCACTGCACGCATCCCAGGAGACATTGGGGCTGGTGCACTGCACGCATCCCAGGAGACATTGGGGCTGGTGCACTGCACGCATCCTAGGAGACATTGGGGCTGGTGCACTGCACGCATCCCAGGAGACATTGGGGCTGGTGCACTGCACGCATCCCAGGAGACATTGGGGCTGGTGCACTGCACGCATCCCAGGAGACATTGGGGCTGGTGCACTGCACGCATCCCAGGAGACATTGGGGCTGGTGCACGCATCCCAGGAAACATTGGGGCTGGTGCACGCATCCCAGGAGACATTGGGGCTGGTGCACTGCACACATCCCAGGAGACATTGGGGCTGGCGCACTGCACACATCCCAGGAGACATTGGGGCTGGCGCACGCATCCCAGGAGACATTGGGGCTGGTGCACTGCACGCATCCTAGGAGACATTGGGGCTGGTGCACGCATCCCAGGAGACATTGGGGCTGGCGCACGCATCCCAGGAGACATTGGGGCTGGTGCACGCATCCCAGGAGACATTGGGGCTGGCGCACGCATCCCAGGAGACATTGGGGCTGGCGCACGCATCCCAGGAGACATTGGGGCTGGTGCACTGCACGCATCCTAGGAGACATTGGGGCTGGTGCACGCATCCCAGGAGACATTGGGGCTGGTGCACGCATCCCAGGAGACATTGGGGCTGGCGCATGCATCCCAGGAGACATTGGGGCTGGTGCACTGCACACATCCTAGGAGACATTGGGGCTGGTGCACTTATCCCAGGAGACATTGGGGCTGGCGCACGCATCCCAGGAGACATTGGGGCTGGCGCACTTATCCCAGGAGACATTGGGGCAGGTGCACTGCACACATCCTAGGAGACATTGGGGCTGGTGCACTGCACGCATCCTAGGAGACATTGGGGCTGGTGCACTGCACACATCCCAGGAGACATTGGGGCTGGCGCACTGCACACATCCCAGGAGACATTGGGGCTGGCGCACGCATCCCAGGAGACATTGGGGCTGGTGCACGCATCCCAGGAGACATTGGGGCTGGTGCACTGCACACATCCCAGGAGACATTGGGGCTGGCGCACTGCACACATCCCAGGAGACATTGGGGCTGGCGCACGCATCCCAGGAGACATTGGGGCTGGTGCACTGCACGCATCCTAGGAGACATTGGGGCTGGTGCACGCATCCCAGGAGACATTGGGGCTGGTGCACTGCACGCATCCTAGGAGACATTGGGGCTGGTGCACGCATCCCAGGAGACATTGGGGCTGGTGCACGCATCCCAGGAGACATTGGGGCTGGTGCACGCATCCCAGGAGACATTGGGGCTGGTGCACTGCACACATCCTAGGAGACATTGGGGCTGGTGCACTTATCCCAGGAGACATTGGGGCTGGCGCACGCATCCCAGGAGACATTGGGGCTGGCGCACTTATCCCAGGAGACATTGGGGCTGGTGCACTGCACACATCCTAGGAGACATTGGGGCTGGTGCACGCATCCCAGGAGACATTGGGGCTGGCGCACTTATCCCAGGAGACATTGGGGCTGGTGCACTGCACACATCCTAGGAGACATTGGGGCTGGTGCACGCATCCCAGGAGACATTGGGGCTGGCGCACGCATTCCAGGAGACATTGGGGCTGGCGCACTTATCCCAGGAGACATTGGGGCTGGTGCACTGCACACATCCTAGGAGACATTGGGGCTGGTGCACGCATCCCAGGAGACATTGGGGCTGGCGCACTTATCCCAGGAGACATTGGGGCTGGTGCACTGCACACATCCTAGGAGACATTGGGGCTGGTGTACGCATCCCAGGAGACATTGGGGCTGGTGTACTTATCCCAGGAGACATTGGGGCTGGTGTACTTATCCCAGGAGACATTGGGGCTGGCACACGCATCCCAGGAGACATTGGGGCTGGCGCACGCATCCCAGGAGACATTGGGGCTGGTGCACTGCACACATCCTAGGAGACATTGGGGCTGGTGCACGCATCCCAGGAGACATTGGGGCTGGTGCACGCATCCCAGGAGACATTGGGGCTGGCGCACTTATCCCAGGAGACATTGGGGCTGGTGCACTGCACACATCCTAGGAGACATTGGGGCTGGTGCACGCATCCCAGGAGACATTGGGGCTGGTGTACTTATCCCAGGAGACATTGGGGCTGATGCACTCATCCCAGGAGACATTGGCACTGGTGCACACATCCCAGGAGACAGTGGCTGATGCACTTATCCCAGTAGACATTGGGGCTGGCGCACGAATTACAGGAGTCATTGGGTCTGGTACACTCATCACAGGAGACATTGGGACTGGTGCATATTTCACAGGAGACAAGGGGGCTCCTGCTGTTGTATTCATCTGTGGGACAGGAGAGCCTCACGCACTAGCTCAGTCCGCAGAGTTCAACCAGACTCTGGCACTGGCCAGCATCAGGACGTAATCATATATTGTATGCGCCATAGTGAATGATGCATGCGCGCAGTGCAAGAAGAAATTAAAGCGCTGACAGAAGAGACTGTAAGATCGAACCCTGCTGCAGAGGTGGATCTAGATTTTCTGGCACCAGGATTGTGATTGCAGTTTGGCACTACCCCATGCGAGTAGTCATGACCGCTCATTCATATGTGGTTTGCATACTTACAGTCACATGCCGAAGAGCTGCTCCTCCTAATTCTCTCAATGTTCAGTGGAAAACTACAGCTCATGCTTCACCGAGAGAAGTATGAAAATCGCAAATGAGTGAAGTGGCCATGCGATGATTACTGGAATCAGCAAGCAGAGCTGAATCCTGACAGTGAGGATATTACACACTGTTAGGATTGGACATAGCACTAGAAGTCCCAGAGAGGGGTCATTTAACATTTCTACCTTTGGAACCCAGAGACGGGTCGAATAACCTGAAGGATTTTATCTAACATCCTATAATTTTTTGAGGATGAATTCAGCTCTACTCCCCCCAGCAGATTCCTCAGACAGTGGCCACATTTACAAATGAAAGGATGCTAATTGGAGCCATCAGAGTCGTCAGTTCTGACTAAGGGTCATTTGACCCTCTTTCGGGACTTCAGGGGGGAGCTTGAAATTTCTGGGACTTCTAGTGCTAGCCTTGCTCAATTCACTGTCAGGCATGTCTAGTTGACAGATGTCCACATAGATCTAAATGCATATCTGTGGTTTTGTGAAATCCCACTCTCACTGCCGTGCCCTGAGAATCCTTACAGTGTGCAGGGCGCATGCTTTGAAGATTCAGAAGTCTGCAGTCAGACAGACTTTCATTACAAACTTAGACAACCTATTTAATGCTCCTAATGTAAATAAAAATAGAGTAACCTTTAACTTGTCAGACAGCACAACACTTTATTAACATACTGTAGACATGTATCATGTAATCTTAGTTATGAGTTGGTACATGAGTACAGGATCAGAACCAATAAGAGCACCAGAATACATCACTAGAACAAACAGCAATACAGAATTACATTACATCATTAGAACCTCCATCAGTACAGAAATACATCACCAGAAGTACAGAAATACAGTAGATCACCAGAATCCCTATCAGTACAGAAACATCTAGAGAACCATCATCAGTACAGAAACACATCATCAGAAGTACAGAAATACATCACCAGAACCACCAGCAGTACAAAATAAATCAGTAGAACGCCCATCAGTACAGAATCACATCATCACAACCCTCATTAGTACATAAGTACATCACCAGAACCACTAGCAGTAGAGGAATACATAACCATCAGTACTCAAATACATCTTGTGAACCACCATCAGTACCTGAATACATCAGAAGACCAACAACAGTCCATGATACATTAATTGTAATGTCAGGTCAGACCCATATGCATTTGTAACACATGAACCTAGAACTCCCAGTATGTCCTTAACAATAGTAAGGAGATGCTGGGAGTTGTTGTTATCCATACTGTGTCCGCATCTAACCCACCCTCTCAATGTTTTCTCATATGCCTACCTCCCTCTCTTCCCTACTGTGTCCGCACCCATCCTTTCTTCACTTAAACTGTGTCTTAAAATTTCACCCCTCCTATTATAATAAAATAAATCTTCTGAGTTTTCAGCTCCACTGGAGCACTTTGGTTGCGCCTCCGCAGCACCAACGAGTGACATCAGCAGTGTAATCAGATGACCTGATCGCGATACTGGTGATGCCCTGACCCAGAAGTGCCAGCTGTCACAGCTGCAATTATACTTGTGTCTGAAAGATGCTAGTACAGTTAATTGGTGGAAACTGGCGTGAAGCACCTCGGAACCACATATTTCTCCTGCTATTATGAGCAGCCTGAGACACCTAAACATGCTAAACCATGGCCTGACGCATCTTCAGAATTGTCTCATATTGAGCACGTCTGGTACATCATTGGTCAGCAATTTGCAAAAGGAGCTGCCAGCAGCAGATCTTGATGATTTGCATGCTCAAGTGAATTTAGCATGGCAGGACATTTCTGAAATCCATTAATAATCTCATTGATAGCAGTCAAGGTGTGTAAATGTGTGTATTTCTGTATATGGCACACATTCAATGCTTAATAAACCAAGAAATTTTGAAAGTTTTGCTTCTATGGTTTCATAATTTGCATGTCTATTGATCCTGTGATTTACATAGTTTCATAACGTTTTCTTCTTGGAGTTGCAATTTCATTGTTGAGGAGTATATTTACAACAGAGGTGGGATTCATTGAGCTCTTCCCAGTTTGGCCAAACCAGTTGAAATCACAGCCAGTTTACCAAACCATGAAGATGTAGCCCCATCTGGTTCTCTTTTATATTCAGTGAGGAGACAGACGTGCTTCTGAAAGCTGTCTCCTCGCTAAATGCTTGGAATGAGGAAGGCCGGACAGGGTAACTTAGGAGGAAAGCAGAGCTTGGAGTCATCAAAGCAACAAGGCAGAAGAGATGACAATTCACAGCATGTCACATTCTTGTTCTGATAGATCTGTACACCTCCCCTGCTCTGCTCCATGTTGGTTGTGGCATTACAGTGATTGGCTGGCCGCACAGTGTCATCAGGTCTATATCTGACCTGACACCACCATGCTCGTCACAGTCTACTCCGGAATCAGGTAGTGTAGGGAGAGCTACTGCTGAGATAGGAACAGATTTGCTTGTTTGTGTCAGGAACACCGCACTGAACTTGCTCACTGAGCCAGTGCGCGTGTCCTGAGTAAAGCGAACTGTGCTCAAAGATACCTGTGGAGCGGGCAGCAGGCGAGTAGGTGCGTACTTCAGAACAGCAGGACCTAAAGCACGTGACTGCTGGGGGCGTGGCCTAAGCTCCAGAGACCTAGGAGCTGCAAGAGAACTCCTAGCAGGGTAACTGCAAAACAAAGTTACCAAGGGGCATAGACAGGGAGGATAGTCAGGATGTAGCCAATGAGTCATACACAGAGATAGCTGCAAGGTACAAGAGGGGCGAGCAGAGAGTAGTCAGGTCACAGGCAATGAGTCATACACAGAGAGGATAGCGCAGTACCGAATCAACAGGCAAACTCACAACGGGGAACAGAACCGGGTCAGAACCATATAAACAAGCTATAACAATGAACAGGCACACGGAGGTCACCACACTCGGCCAAAGGCAAAAGTATAACTGACAGGGGTTGGAGCTTCCCAGGGGTTTAAGAAGCTCTCCCAGAACCAGAAAGAGGCCACAGTCATTAACCCCAGGTGTGCAGGTCAAAACCTGCACTGAGCTCCAGACATTAACCCCTGACGTGCAGCTCAAAAACCTGCACTGGGATCATGACAGTTTGTTAGTGTAGGTATACTACAATCAGGGCCGCACCTATAATGAGGCGATTTGCACCAGCTGCTCAAGCGGCAGGCAGCATGGGGCGGCATTATGCGCTCTTCTACCCGCAGCACCTACAATTTAGCCTCTGCACGCTAATGCTGCGGTCATGCAAGAGGCTGTAATTGATGTAATTGCAGGGCCCCCTGATCATGTGACCCATGACTCCTCCCTTCCTGTGACCTCATCACAGATCCTGTGCGCATCATTCCTTGGTTTATGCTGGACTGCTGTCTGTCATCGTGAGTGAGCTACTTGTGTGTGTGAGCTGTGATACATGCGTATGTGAGCTGTGTGTGAGCTGTGTGTGTGTGTTGTGTGATACATGTGTGTGTGTGATACATGTGAGCTGAGTGTGTGAGCGTGAGCTGTGATACGTGTGTGTAAGTTACTTGTGTGAGCGTGAGCTGTGTGAGCTACTTGTGTGTGAGCTGTGATTCAGAGTGTGTGATACGTGTGAGCTGTGTGTGTGATTTGTGTGAGCTGTGTGTGTGTGTGTGATACATGTGAGCTGGGTGTGTGATACGTGTGAGCTGAGTGTGTGATTTGTGTGAGCTGTGTGTGATACGTGTGAGCTGGGTGTGTGATATGTGTGTGATTCGTGTGAGCTGTGTGTGTGTGTGATACGTGTGAGCTGTGTATGTGTGATACGTGTGAGCTGGGTGTGTGATATGTGTGAGCTGTGTGTGTGATACATGTGAGCTGTGTATGTGTGATACATGTGAGCTGGGTGTGTGATCTGGGTGTGTGATACGTGTGAGCTGTGTGTGTGATACGTGCGAGCTGTGTGTGCAATACGTGTGAGCTGTGTGTGCGATACGTGTGAGCTGTGTGTGAGCGTGAGCTGTGTGATACGTGTGTGTAAGTTACTTGTGTGAGCATGAGCTGTGTGAGCTACTTGTGTGTGAGCTGTGATACAGAGTGTGTGATACGTGTGAGCTGTGTGTGAGATACATGTGAGCCAGGTGTGTGATACGTGTGAGCTGTGTGTGATACGTGTGAGCTGTGTGTGTGTGATACGTGTGAGCTGGGTGTGTGAGACGTGTGAGCTGGGTGTGTGATACGCGTGAGCTGTGTGTGATACGTGTGAGCTGGGTGTGTGTGATATGTGTGTGTGCAATACTTGTGAGCTGTGTGTGTGCAATACGTGTGAGCTGTGTGTGTGTGCAATACGTGTGAGCTGTGTGTGATACGTGTGAGCTGTATGTGTGTGATACGTGTGAGCTGTGTGTGTATGCGATACGTGTGAGCTGTGTGTGATACGTGTGAGCTGTGTGTGATACGTGTGAGCTGTGTGTGTATGTGATACGTGTAAGCTGTGTGTGTGTGTGATACGTGTGAGCTGTGTGTGAGCTACTTGTGTGAGCTGTGTGATACGTGTGTGTGTGAGCTAAAGCAAAAGTTGGCACAACCTGCCAGTGTTCTACGATTTGGGTGAGGACATTCATTGTATGTGGGCTGGTGAATTTTTTTTGTGTCAGGGCTGCTTTTTGGTCTCAGCCCAGCCTGTTTAAGGAGCAGAGCCGCGTGTGTACGAGGTGTACAGAGCGGAGCCGTGTGTGTGCGAGGTGTAAGGAGCAGAGCCACGTGTGTACGAGGTGTACGGAGCAGAGCCGTGCGTGTGTACGAGGTGTTCGGAGCGGAGCCGTGCGTGTGTACGAAGTGTACGGAGCGGAGCCGTGCGTGTGTACGAGGTGTACGGGGCGGAGCCGAGTGTATGTACGTGGTGTACGAGGTGCACGGAGCGGAGCCGTGTGTGTGTACGATGTGCACGGAGCAGAGCCGCACGTGTACGAGGTGCACGGAGTGGAGCAGCACGTGTACGGAGCAGAGATGTGTACGGAGCTGAGCAGCGCGTGTGCGAGGTGTAAGGAGCAGAGCCGCACGTGTACAAGGTGTACGGAGCAGAGTCGCACATGTGTGAGGTGTACGGAGCCGCGTGTGTGCGAGGTGTACGGAGCGGAACTGCAAGTGTACAAGGTGTATGGAGCAAAGCCACATGTGTACAAGGTTTACGGAGTGGAGCCATTTGTGTACAAGGTTTACAGAGCGTGGCCACTTGTGTACAAGGTGTA
Organism: Dendrobates tinctorius; assembly: GCF_039654945.1. NCBI lineage: Eukaryota > Metazoa > Chordata > Amphibia > Anura > Dendrobatidae > Dendrobates > Dendrobates tinctorius. Next base: position 17,413,433 of record NW_027361765.1, on the reverse strand, counting down.
TGGAGCAGAGCTGCATGTGTACGAGGTTTACGGAGTGGAGCCATGTGTGTACTGAGTGGAGCTGTGTGTGTGCGAGGCATAAAAAGCGGAACCGTGTGTTTATGATGTGTGAAGAGCCGTGTACAAGGTGTATGGTGGGGAGCATTCATACCTCCCAGCAGGACAGTCCCGATTTTGAAAGAGATTCTGTCCCACTGCCCCGGCTGGGAGCTTACTTTTCCCGCGGACACAGGAGTACACGGCGGACCCCCGTGGAGTACTTTAAAATTTGCACGTGACGTTCTACCGGAAGTGATGTGCTAGAAGCTGAATGGAAATTAGGTAATTTCGGGAGGAGATTGTGACGGAACCATGGAGGCACTTCAGGGAATGTTTCAGATCCATCACCGTGTCCTCCTCCAACAGCGCGGACAGCAGGATCGCCTTGGACTCGGGGTTGCCAGCCATGTAAGCGGATCATGATATGTCCTGCATCGGGAGGCTCAAGTGGGCACTACAGTGGGAGCTGGGCTGCTATAGGGCTGCTATAGTATCTTTATAGAATCTTTCTCTCTCTGTTTCTTTATCTCTCTAATCTTTCTTTTTTTTCTCTTTCTTGGTTCTTTCTTTCTCTCTCTGTTTCTTTCCTTCTTTCTTTCCCCTCTTTCTTTCTCTCTCTCTCGTCTTCCTTTCTTTCCACTCCTTTCTCTTTGTTCTTTCTTTCTCTGTTTTTTTCTCTCTCTGTTCTTTCTTTCTTTTCCTCAGTACCAGTCAGTGTGCCCACAGTACCAGTAGAATAAGAGGGGTAGGAAACTAGGTGGCACTGGTCATATTGAGCCTCTCATACTTTTTACTGGTGTATAATCATATGCCCTGCGCACCCCCATAAAGTGGGCCAGCCCCAGACAACAAAGTACAAACAAATCACTATTACTATCAGTCCAAGTGGACAATTAGAAAAGGTTAAGTTATTGATGTCCGTGTGACAAGCAGTGCGTAGGAGCAGAATACACTGAGACCAGAGCAGCGGGGTTTGGGGAGAAGAATTATATAATGGGCCCATTATACTGTATGAAGTAATATATAGTGCCCATTATGCTGTATGAAGTAAAATATGGTGCCCATTATACTGTATGAAGTAATATATGGTGCCCATTATACTGTATGCAGTAATATATGGTGCCCATTATACTGTATGCAGTAATATATGGTGCCCATTATGCTGTATGAAGTAATATATGGTGCCCATTACACTGTAGGAAGTAATATATGGTGCCCATTATACTGTATGAAGTAATATATGGGGCCCATTATACTGTATGGAGCATTATATGGGGCCCATTATACTATACGAAGTAATATATGGGGCCCATTATACTGTATGGAGCATTATATGGGGCCCATTATACTGTACGAAGTAATATATGGGGCACATAATACTGTATGGAGCATTATGTGGGGCTAGGGGATGACTTTCTGTTTGTTGTGGATCTGACAGCTGGGACCCCCATGATCCTGGGAAACAGCTTTGAAGAGCACCATGTAAATGGAGCTGTGGTCAGTCATACGCACTGTGGTGCCATTCACATACATGTGGCTCTTCAAAGAACTCCTTAAAGAGAGTAATGAGGGGACAACAAAGTATAGCAAAAATTCACTGATCGGGGTGAAGAGTGTTATAGTTTGTGGGCTGGTGGGATTTGTGTGGCAGGGCTGCATTTTTGTCCCAGTCTGGCCCTGTGCCAGGCCTACCATTGCCATTAATGACCCTTGTTCTGGATACTTCTGTGTTGTTCTTCTACAGTTGTGGCCAAAAGTATTGACACCCCTGCAATTCTGTCAGATAATACTCAGTTTCTTCCTGAAAATGATTGCAAACACAAATTCTTTGGTATTATTATCTTCATTTAATTTGTCTTAAATGAAAAAAAAAACACAAAAATAATTGTCCTAAAGCCAAATTGGATATAATTCCACACCAAACATAAAAAAGAGGGTGGACAAAAGTATTGGCACTGGGCAAAAAAATCATGTGATGCTTCTCTAATTTGTGTAATTAACAGCACCTGTAATTTACCTGTGGCACCTAACAGGTGTTGGCAATAACTAAATCACACTTGCAGCCAGTTGACATGGATTAACCCCTTCACCCCCAAGGGTGGTTTGCACGTTCATGACCGGGACAATTTTTACAATTCTGACCACTGTACCTTTATGAGGTCATAACTCTGGAACGCTTTCATGGATCCCGGTGATTCTGACATTGTTTTCTCGTGACATATTGTGCTTCATGTTAGTGGTAAAATTTCATTCAAATAACTTGCGTTTATTTGTGAAAAAACGGAAATTTGGCGAAAATTTTGAAAATTTCGCAATTTTCCAACTTTGAATTTTTATGCCCTTAAATCACAGAGATACGGCACACAAAAAACTTGATAACTAACATTTCCCACATGTTTACTTTACATCAGCACAATTTTGGAACCAAAATTTTTTTTTGTTAGGAAGTTATAAGGGTTAAAAGTTGACCAGCGATTTTTCATTTTTACAGCACCATTTTATTTTTAGGACCACATCACATTTGAAGCCTCTTTGAGGGGTCTATATGATAGAAAATACCCAAAAGTGACACCATTCTAAAAACTGCACCCCTTAAGGTGCTCAAAACCACATTCAAGAAGTTTATTAACCCTTTAGGTGCGTCACAGGAATTTTTTTGAATATTTTAAAAAAAATGAACATCTAACTTTTTTTCACAAAAAAAATACTGCAGGTTCAATTTTTTTTATTTTACCAAGGGTAACAGGAGAAATTGGACTGCAAAAGTTATTGTGCAATTTGTCCTGAGTACGCTGATACCTGATTTGTGGGGGGGAACGACTGTTTCGGCGCATGGCAGAGCTCAGAATGGAAGGAGCGCCGTTTGACTTTTTCAATGCAAAATTGGCTGGAATTCAGATCAGACACCATGTCACGTTTGGAGAGTCCCTGATGTACCTAAACAGTGGAAACCCCCTACAAGTGACCCCATTTTGGAAACTAGACTCCCCAAGGAACTTATCTAGATATGTGGTGAGAACTTTGAACCCACAAGGGCTTTACAGAAGTTTATAACGTACAGCAGTACAATTAAAAAATCATATTTTTTCCACAAAAATGATCTTTTCACCCCAATTTTTATTTTCCCAAGGGTAACAGGACCCTAAAAGTTATTGTGCAATTTGTCCTGAGTACGCTGATACCCCACATGTGGGGGTAAACCACTATTTGGGCGCATGGCAGAGCTTGGAAGGGAAGCAGCGCCATTTGACGTTTTTGTCTGCTTTTTGTTCCTTTCTGCAACCTGTATTCTGTCTAGCCAGCAGGCACACTCTGGTCGTGTGATTATCCGTGGCAAGCCAAGTTCGACTCCTATTTTGTCTAATAGCAGACCTGCAGCTGCTAATTTGGACCATCGGAACTTTCTCTGCAACTGATCGGCGCAAGTGTCTCCTATTTTTTGGTTGTTGTGGAGGCGCGCGCCGCACCGGTCTCTAGCGCCAGTGTTTCATTTGGATCGCATTTGAACACGTGACATCAGCGTCACACTAGGTTCTGTTCTTCTCAATCCAGAGAGCGGAGACGCTGAAACTAATGGAGACAAACACTACACAGTTTGAACGCTGCTGAACATATGTTATCGGTGTTATTTCAGGTCCCGCTTCCCTTATTTCACAGAACGGAGCTGCCGTATCTAATGGAACTGCAAGTACAGATCTCATGTGCCACAGCTGCTCATTAATAGCTTGCTATTTCTACTGGAGATACTGAAGGTACTTTTTATATAGGAAATTGTTTGGTAGGAGATATAGCCACCGGCCGGGGCAATCTCCATGTGATTACAATTAATTTGCTTTTTATCTGAAATTATTTATCACAATTTTTTAGTTGGATGACGTTTAGCAACATTTTTTACTTCAAGTGGTGGTACTCACATATTTTTTGACCCTTTTCCTTTAGAGATATAGCGCTATATCCATTTATATTTATTGCTGATTATCCCATATGTTTAACACTGAGGTTTTGTTTTCTAAACGAGTATTTTAGCCCTATATGTATGTTAAATAAATTGTTATAACCTCAGAATACATTCTGATTTTTTATTGAAGTGATTAATTGTTTTATTTGGATTTTTACTAGTTGAATCTCCAATAGTATGTTTGGAGATTATTTTTAATTCCAAGTATTTTGGTTTTTTATGGAACTATTTACTTCCTTGGTATATTGTGTGTATTGCTACCTAATAGTTTTTCATCTCAACTAATTCCTTATTAAGGTGAGGTGTTTTGTGTGTGCAAATTTATTATTTTTACATATTTCTTAATGATTATATTGACAAAATAGTGGTCTTTTGTTTAATTCTGCAGCACCATTTACTCTGAGCGCCACTGTAGATTTCTTTTGAAGTTTATAACATACAGCCGTACAATTAAAAAATCATTTTTTCCACAAAAATGACCTTTTCACCCTCAATTCTTATTTTTCCAAGGGTAACAGGACCCTAAAAGTTATTGTGCAATTTGTCCTGAGTACGCTGATACCCTACATGTGGGGGTAAACCACTATTTGGGAGCATGGCAGAGCTTGGAAGGGAAGCAGCGCCATTTGACGTTTTTGGCTGGAATTGAGATCGGACACCATGTCGCGATTGGAAAACCCCTGATGTACCAAAACAGTGGAAACCCCCCCACAAATGACACCATTTTGGAAACTAGACCCCCTAAGGAACTCATCTAGATGTGTGGTGAGAACTTTGAACCCCCAAGGGCTTCACAGAAGTTTATAACATAAAGCCGTACAATTAAAAAATAATATTTTTTCCACAAAAATGATCTTTTCACCCTCAATTCTTATTTTTCCAAGGGTAACAGCACCCTAAAAGTTATTGTGCAATTTGTCCTGAGTACGCTGATACCCCACATGTGGGGGTAAACCACTATTTGGGCGCATGGCAGAGCTCGGAAGGGAAGCAGCGCCATTTGACGTTTTTGGCTGGAATTGAGATCGGACACCATGTCGCGATTGGAAAACCCCTGATGTACCTAAACAGTGGAAACCCCCCACAAATGACACCATTTTGTAAACTAGACCCCCCAAGGAACTTATCTAGATGTGTGGTGAGCACTTTGAACCCCCCAGTGCTTCACGGAAGTTTATAACGCCCGGGTGTGAAAATAAAAAATTCGTATTTTTTCCACAAACATGATCTTTTAGTCACCATTTTTTTATTTTTCCAAGGGTAACAGGAGAAATTGGACCCCAAAAGTTGTTGTCCAATTTGTCCTGAGTATGCTGATATCCCATATGTGGGAGAAAACTACTGTATGGGCACACGTCGGGGCTCGGAAGGGAAGTAGTGACGTTTTGGAATGCAGACATTGATGGAATGGTCTGCGGGTGTCATGTTGCCTTTGGAGAGCCCCTAATGTACCTAAACAGTGGAAACCCCCCACAAATGACCCCATTTTGAAAACTAGACCCCCTAAGGAACTTATCTAGATGTGAGGTGAGCACTTTGAACCCCCAAGGGCTTCACAGAAGTTTATAATGCCAGGGCATGAAAATAAAAAAATCGTATTTTTTCCACAAACATGATCAATTAGTCCCCAATTTTTTTATTTTCCCAAGGGTAACAGGAGAAATTGAACCCCAAAAGTTGTTGTCCAATTTGTCCTGAGTATGCTGATACCCCATATGTGGGAGAAAACTACTGTATGGGCACACGTCGGGGCTCGGAAGGGAAGTAGTGACGTTTTGGAATGCAGACATTGATGGAATGGTCTGCGGGTGTCATGTTGCCTTTCGAGAGCCCCTAATGTACCTAAACAGTGGAAACCCCCCACAAATGACCCCATTTTGAAAACTAGACCCCCCACGGAACTTATCTAGATGTGTGGTGAGCACTTTGAACCCCCAAGTGCTTCACATAAGTTTATAACGCCGGGTGTGACAATAAAAAAAATCATTTTTTTCCACAAAAATGATATTTTTGCCCCCAATTTATTTTCCTAAGGGTAACAGGAGAAATTGGACCCCAAAAATTGTTTTGCAATTTGTCCTGAGTAGGCTGATACCCTACATGTGGGGGTAAAACACTGTTTGGGTGCATGGCAGAGCTTGGAAGGGAAGGAGCACCATTTGACTTTTTCAACTCAGAATTGGCTGGAATTGAGATAGAATCATAGAATCATAGAATCGTAGAGTTGGAAGGGACCTCCTGGGCCATCTGGTCCAACCCCCTGCTCAAAGCAGGATTCGCTAAATCATCCCAGTCAGATGTCTGTCCAGCCTCTGTTTGAAGACTTCCATTGAAGGAGAACTCACCACTTCTCGTGGCAGCCTGTTCCACTCATTGATCACTCTAACTGTCAAAAAGTTTTTTCTAATATCTAATCTGTGTCTCCTCCCATTCAGTTTCATCCCATTGCTTCTAGTCTTTCCTTGTGCAAATGAGAATAAAGTTGATCCTTCTACAATGTGACAGCCCTTTAGATATTTGTAGACAGCTATTAAGTCTCCTCTCAGTCTTCTCTTTTGCAAACTAAACATTCCCAAATCCTGCAACCTTTCCTCATAAGACAGGGTTTGCAGACCGGTCACCATTCTGGTCACTCTTTTCTGAACTTGCTCCAGTTTGTTGATGTCTTTTTTAAAATGTGGTGCCCAAAACTGGACACAATATTCCAGATGAGGTCTGACCAAAGAGGAGTAGAGGGAAATAATGACTTCACGTGATCTAGACTGTATGCTTCTGTTAATACATCCTAGAATTGCATTTGCCTTTTTTGCTGCTGCATCACACTGTTGACTCATATTCAGTCTGTGATCTATTAGTATACCCAAGTCTTTTTCACATGTGCTGTCACTTAGCCCTATTCCTCCCATTCTATATATGCTTTTTTCATTTTTATTGCCCAGATGTAGTACTTTGCATTTCTCCCTGTTAAAAACCATTCTGTTAGTTGCTGCCCACTTCTCCAGTTTATTTAAATCTTTTTGAATCCTCTCTCTCGCTTCTCTAGTATTAGCTATCCCTCCTAGCTTTGTGTCATCAGCAAATTTAATCAGTTTACCCTCAATTCCTTCATCTAAATCGTTGATAAAGATGTTGAACAATACAGGGCCCAGGACAGAGCCCTGTGGTACCCCACTTAAGACATTCTTCCAACTCGATGTGCAGCCATTTACGACCACTCTTTGGGTCCGATCACTAAGCCAGTTATGAATCCACCTAACAGTTGCCTTGTCCATTCCATACTTAGTCATTTTTTCAATAAGGATTGCATGAGAGACTTTGTCAAATGCTTTGCTGAAGTCAAGATATACTATATCTACAGCATTTCCTTGATCCACCCAATCAGTGATACCGTCATAGAAGGAAATTAAGTTAGTCTGACATGACTTATTAGTTACAAACCCATGCTGACTCTGTTTAATCACTTTATTCTTATCCAGGTACTGACATACATGTTGTTTAATAATTTGTTCAAAGATCTTTCCTGGTATAGAAGTCAGACTCACCGGCCTATAGTTGCCTGGGTCCACCTTCTTCCCCTTTTTGAAGATAGGAACAACATTTGCTCTTCTCCAGTCTTCTGGCACTTCTCCTGTTCTCCAAGAATTTTCAAAGATTATGGAGAGGGGTTCAAAAATTTCTTCTGCTATCTCCTTCAGTACTCTGGGGTGTAATTCATCTGGACCTGGAGACTTGAATTCATTTAGATTAGCTAAGTGTTTCCTCACTATCTTTCTGTTTATAGATATCCTGGATTCTTCTATTCCCTTAATAGGACAGTGAAGAACAGTTGATGTTACATTTCCTTTCTGAGAGAAAACAGATGCAAAATAGGAATTTAAAAGTTCAGCCTTCTCAACATCCTGTCTTACCATTTCATCATTTTCATCCTGTAAAAATCCTATAGCATCTTTGACTTTTCTTTTACTTTTGACATATCCCCAAAATCCTTTATTATTGCTTTTGACATCTCTTGCAAGCCTCAATTCATTTTCAGCTTTAGATAATCTGATTTGTGCCCTGCAGGTTCTGCAGACAGCATTATATTCTTCTTTAGATCTGCCTCCCTCTTTCCATTTTATAAACATTTCTTTCTTCCTTTTTAGCATGTGCTTAAGTTCTGTGTTCATCCATCCTGGTTTCCTTAAATGCTTCCTATTCTTCCCTCTTTTCGGAATTGTTAACAACTGTGCTTTGAGAAATTCATTTTTCAAGATTTCCCATCCTTCCTGGACATTTTTGTCTTTAAGGATATCCAGCCATTGGATCCCTCCAATTCTCTTTCTGAATCCCTTAAAATCTGCCTTTCTGAAATCTAACCTTGACGTCTGAGTCTTCACAGGTCTTCCTCCTCTAGTTATCCAAAATTCTAAAATAGCATGGTCGCTACCTCCTAGGGTCCCAGCCACTTTTACCTCCTCAACCATTTCCTCCCTGTTTAAGACGCAATGTTGCATTTGGAGAGCCCCTGATGTGCCCAAACAGTGGAAACCCCCAATTCTAACTCCAACCCGAACCCCAACACACCCCTAACCCTAATCTCAGCCCTAACCCTAGCCCTAACCCTACCCCTACCCCTAATGGAAATAAATACATTTTTTTTATTTTATTATTTTTCCCTAACTAAGGGGGTGATAACGGGGGGTTTGATTTACTATTTATGGCAGTTTTTATGTTTGGCAGCTGTCGCACGCTAAAAGACGCTTTTTATTGTAAAAATAGTTTTTGCATCACCACATATTGAGCTATAATTTTTCCGTATTTTGACCCACCGAGTCATGTGAGGTCTTATTTTTTGCGGGACGAGTTGACGTTTTTATTGGTACCATTTTCGGGCACGTGACATTTTTTGATCGCTTTTTATTCCGATTTTTGGGACGCAGAATGAACAAAAACCAGCGTTTCATGAATTTCTTTTGGGGGAGTGCGTTTACACCGTTCCGCGTGTGGTAAAATTGATAAAGCGGTTTTATTCTTCGGGTCAGTACGGTTACAGCAATACCTCATTTAGGTTTTTTTTATGTTTTGTCGGTTTTATGCAATGAAAACTATTTTATGTAAAAATAATTATTTTTGCATCGCTTTATTCTGCGAGCTATAACTTTTTTATTTTTTTGCTGATGATGCTGTGTGGCAGCTTGTTTTTTGCGGAACAAGATGACGTTTTCAGCGGTACCATGGATATTTATATGCGTCTTTTTGATCGTGCGTTATTACACTTTTTGTTTGGCAGTATGATAATAAATCATTATTTTTTGCTTCGTTTTTTATTTTTTAAGGGGTTCGCTAAAGGGGTTAACTAATGGGACAGTTTTATAGGGCGGGTCGTTACGGACGCAGGGATACCTAATATGTGTACTTTTATTGTTTTTTTTTTTTTATTTCCAAAAAATGGATTTATTTGGGGGAATATATATTTTTTTTTCTAATTTATTTGGCGATTTTTAAAAAATTATTTTAACACTTTTTTTATTTTTTTTTTAACTTTATTAAATAGTCCCAGGTGGGACATCACTGTCCTGTGACAGGTCGCTGATCTGTCACATCACAGATCACTGTGACAGATCAGCAATCTGTCACAGGCATTGAAGACTTCCTCTTGCCTGCGCTTTGCAGGCACTGAGGAAGCCAGCTTCCTGCAGGCCCCCGTCACCATCTTGGATTCGGGGGCCTGCAGGAAAGGAGCCCCCCGCAGCAGCGCTGCACATTGCGCTGCCGTGGGGGGCTCAGGGAAGCACGGAGGGAGCCCCCTCCCTGCCGATGCTTCCCTTTAACCCCCGGTACACCGCGATCGTGTTTGATCGCGGTGTGCAAGGGGTTAACGTGTCGGGGGCGGTCCGTGACCGCCCCTGACACATTGTGCCGGGTGTCAGCTGTGATAATCAGCTGACACCTGGCCGCGATCAGCGGCGCTCACCACGTGGGCGCCGCTGATCGCGGTAGACGTACTATCCCGTCCATGGGCATAGGGGCCCGGGTCCCATGGACGGGATAGTACGTCGGATGTCAGAAAGGGGTTAAAGTTGACTCAACCTCTGTCCTCTGTCCTTGTGTGTACCACATTGAGCATGGAGAAAAGAAAGAAGACCAAAGAACTGTCTGAGGACTTGAGAAACAAAATTGTGAGGAAGCATGAGCAATCTCAAGGCTACAAGTCCATCTCCAAAGACCTGAATGTTCCTGTGTCTACCGTGCGCAGTGTCATCAAGAAGTTTAAAGCCCATGGCACTGTGGCTAACCTCCCTAGATGTGGACGGAAAAGAAAAATTGACAAGAGATTTCAATGCAAGATTGTGCGGATGTTGGATAAAGAACCTCGACTAACATCCAAACAAGTTCAAGCTGCCCTGCAGTCCGAGGGTACAACAGTGTCAACCTGTACTATCCGTCGGCGTATGAATGAAAAGGGACTGTATGGTAGGAAACCTAGGAAGACCCCACTTCTTACCCCGAGACATAAAAAAAAACAGGCTGGGGTTTGCCAAAACTTACCTGAAAAAGCATAAAACGTTTTGGAAGAATGTTCTTTGGTCAGATGAGACAAAAGTAGAGCTTTTTGGGCAAAGGCATCAACATAGAGTTTACAGGAGAAAAAAAGAGGCATTCAAAGAAAAGAACACGGTCCCTACAGTCAAACATGGCGGAGGTTCCCTGATGTTTTGGGGTTGCTTTGCTGCCTCTGGCACTGGACTGCTTGACCGTGTGCATGGCATTATGAAGTCTGAAGACTACCAACAAATTTTGCAGCATAATGTAGGGCCCAGTGTGAGAAAGCTGGGTCTCCCTCAGAGGTCATGGGTCTTCCAGCAGGACAATGACCCAAAACACACTTCAAAAAGCACTAGAAAATGGTTTGAGAGAAAGCACTGGAGACTTCTAAGGTGGCCAGCAATGAGTCCAGACCTGAATCCCATAGAACACCTGTGGAGAGATCTAAAAATGGCAGTTTGGAGAAGGCACCCTTCAAATATCAGGGACTTGGAGCAGTTTGCCAAAGAAGAATGGTCTAAAATTCCAGCAGAGCATTGCAATACTTTTGTCTGGCCCACTTTTGGAGTTTTGTGTGAAATGATCAATGTTTTGCTTTTTGCTTCATTCTCTTTGGGTTTTTTCATTTAAGACAAATTAAATGAAGATAATAATACCAAAGAATTTGTGTTTGCAATCATTTTCAGGAAGAAACTGAGTATTATCTGACAGAATTGCAGGGGTGTCAATACTTTTGGCCACAACTGTATGTGCGTGTGATGCCGCTGACATCCTTGTGTTTGGACACCTTTTTTTTCTATTTATCTAAATCAAAATGTCTACTACTGTACTCAGTTTTACAGGATAGATATGAGAATTTACTTTGTGTGTGTGTGTGTGGGGGGGCATCATTTTTCTGTTCGCCTCAGGCAGCAGAGAGGCTAGGTTCACCCCTGACTACAATATATTATACACATATCCATCTCAGCTAACAGTCCTTCTGAGGACTAATCCAGCTGCATAGATATCAGTTCTAGGCAGGCAGGCAGGCAGTGTATATGGCAGACTGCAGTGCATATAGCAAGAGGGTCCATTCCAGTTCTGTCTGCTGCTTTTACAGATATTTTTAGACATAGCCCCAGGTATCAGGGGCCAGGAATATTTTTTGGGGATCTTAATCTTCATTATTCACTTAAAAAGCAATCCAGAAAACACCGTTTTTCTACTTCATTTGCTTGTTGGCACTGTAGAATACAGGAAACAGCAAAAGAGCAAAAAGGTTTACCCGTCCAGGCCTCCAGACAAATGCAGTGGACCCATATAATTAAGATGGCAACACAGGTGCAAGAATACCGATGAAACAACTGCTCACAGCCTACCAATACATGGAGGGGCGGTTGCCTGGTATGTTAATGCACAATAAAAAAACTTGTATGCGGTGCTGTTCACACTATGGCCATGCACAGCATCCAGGCCAGCCTAGTGACACTCTTCTATTAGCTCAGACGGGCTGCCCAGCGCTATCAAAATGCATGCCATGTGAACAGACACCGCAGTTTACAAGACCAAATGGGCCCAACTGCACCCTGAATAAAAAGTGCAAAAAACACATTAAAAAATGTGGAGCATTAGCTGATATTTTGGCCAAAATACGTGAGCTCGTAACCTGCGCCAAAGGTCTCCACGTTTACGGGTACCTAACATTAAAATCCTAGCACTGTAGAATACAGCCAGATCATTTCCATATTACAGTGATAAAAATCCATCTATTTAAAACTGTTGTTTGTCCATCACACTGATCACATATAAGTGCGCTCAAAATTCTGCCATTTCATGCCTCCATTTAAATTTTGTTGCTGTGTATTAGCGAAGTTATTGAGACCAGTTTGCTGTTAAAAATAGTTACCTACAGGCCAGCTATTTAAAACTGTAGTTTGTCTGTCACACGGATCACATACAGCTCTGGAAAAAATTAAGAGACCACTGCAGTTTTATAAAAATCAGCTTCTCTACATGTATAACAGCCTTTCCATTCCAGTATCAGTTGAATCCCAACCAGAGTACACCTTATTCTACTTAGTGTGCTTCTGATTAGGTGATCATCTCAACCAAATCTTTTTTATTTAAAGTATAAAAAAAACCCTGCTGTGGTGTTCACAATCCTCTTGGAATAGGACAAGCTGGATGGAAAAACAAGTGCTAGTAATATCCCAAAAGTAATAGGAATGAAAAAATAACTTTTAACCATGCCAAAGGAGTTGAAAAAAAAAAGTCTTGAATGAGGAAAAGAAGGGCTCAATTCTGGCTTTACTAGCAGAGGGATACTGTGAGCGTCATGTTGCCTCCATCTTTAAAATGTTTAAGATGGCAGTCCAATACAGCAAGGTCAAGCAGCAGATATTGGGGACAACAAAGCTACAGACCGGCAGAGGGCGAAAACAACTCTCCACTGACTGGGATGACCGTCAACTTATTCGAATGTCACTCAGCAACTGCAGGATGACATCAAGTTACCTACAAATGGAATGGCAAATGGCAGCTGGGGTGAAGTGCATGGCAAGAACAGTTCGTAACAGGCTTCAAGAGGCAGGGCTCAAGTCATGTAAAGGTAGAAAACAGCCTTTCATCAATGAGAAGTAAAGGAGAGCCAGGCTGAAGTTTGCCAAAGACCATTAAGATTGGACCATAGAGGACTGGAGTACTGTAATCTTCTCTGATAAGTCTAATTTTCAGAGAACCCCTGGTTGTCTAATGGTTAGACGGAGACCTGGAGAGGCATACGAACCACAGTGTTTTGCACCATCTGTGAATTTTAGTGGAGGATCGGTGATGGTCTGGGGATGCTTCAGCAAGGCTGGAATTAGGCAGGTTAATCTTTGTGAAGGACGTATGAATCAAGCCACATACAAGGATATCCTGGAAACACATTGCTCAGGCAATGTTCCCCAACTCTGAGGACTGTTTTTTCCAGCAGGACAATGCGCCATGCCACACAGCTAGGTCAATCAATGTGTGGATGAAGGACCACCACATCAAATCCCTGTCATGGCTAGCCCAATCTCTAGACCTGAACCACATTGAAAACCTCTGGAATGTAGTCAAGAGGAAGATGGATAGTCACAAGCCATCAAAGAACTGCTTAAATTTTTGTACCAGGAGTGGCATAAGGTCACCCAAAAGCAGTGTGAAAGACTGGTGGAAAGCGAGCCAAGACACATGAAAGCTGTGATTAAAAATCATGGTTAATCCACAAAATATTGATTTCTGAACTCTTCCTAAGTTAAAACATTAGTATTGTTGTTTCTAAATGATTACTGTCACGATCCAGGTTGGATCTGACAGATTAAATGCACAAAGTAACCTTTTTTTTTTCCTTTGGCTGTGTGTCAAAGGTGGTTTTGCCCCCGGTGGCCATTAGGGTCATTGCACTGTGGTGATTTCAGTTGTAGTTTTCCCCCGGTGGCCATTAGGGTCATTGCACACTGGTTACCTTAGTTTGTGCACGTAATTATGTAACAGGTGTGGTAGCTCTATAAGAGAGTATCAGGTGTGTTAATCACTGTTGGTGATAAGTTTCTCATTTGCAAGCAAGCCTGGGTAAAGAATGAGCTGAAGGAGATTCACGGGCAGCCCAGTCAGAGTGCTGGAGTGGCAGCTATGGTGTCTGCAAGGAGGGCTGGCATGGATTGGTGGAGTGTCAGCTATGGTGTAGAGCTGCACTCAGAATGCTGGACTCGGTTGCGGAAAGCTGGACTCAAAATGTTGGACTCTTTGGCAGAAAAGCTGGACTCATTTGCTGGACTGTTTCTGGACAGCTGCACTCAGGTGTGGACTCTCTTTGCTCCAAGGCTGCACTATGGAGCTGAGAAGATCCGTTGCTTTACAGTGCACCCAGATGTTGGATCCGGTCGGAGGAAAAGATGCACGCAGGTGGTGGGCTCTGTTGCTGGGAGCGTAAGCAACTGAGCAAAGCTAAGTGGTGTTCCCCTGTTATGTCTCTTTTCCTTATGTGTGTTTAGTGCAGTGGTGGGATTAGTTTCCGCACCGACCAATTCCCTAGTGAGGGTTTAGGTGCAGGGCGAGTCAGGGTTTTTAGGTTCCTGATCAGCGCCCGATGCGGAACAGGCCTAGGGAGCGTTAGGAGTGTAGAGACACTGACTCAGGGGAGTGCAGGAGGTCTCCACGTCCCCTATCGCAGGGCCACCATTGTTATTGTTACCAAGGTTTTCCCTATTCCTTTGTCTTATTGTATTAGTTACCGGCCTGGGGGCCGCGTCACATAGGACAATTACACGTGCCGCGTCCTGTTGTATCAGTTACCGGCCTGCTGGCCGTGTCACTCAGGATGGGGCATGTGACATTTATGAACTTGTTTTCTTAGCATTATTTGAGGTCTGCAAGCACTGCATTTTTTGTAATTTTGACCATTTCTCATTTTCTGAAAATAAATACAAATTTAGTGCTTGGAAATTCGAAGACATGTTGTCAGTAGTTTATAGAATCAAAGAGCAATTTACATTTTACTCAAAAATATACCTATAAAGAGAAAAATCAGACAAACTGAAAATTTTGCAGTGGTCTCTTAATTTTTGCCAGAGCTATATAAGTGCGCTCAAAATTCTGCCATTTCTGGCCTCCATTTAAATTTTGTTGTAATGTCTTAGCGAAATTATTGACACCAGTTGGCTGTTAAAAATAGTTACCTACAGGCCAACTATTTAAAACTGTGGTTTGCCCGTCACACGAATCATATACAGTATAAGTGCACTCAAAATTCTGCCATTTCTGGCCTCCATTTAAATTTTGTTGCAGTGTGTAAGCGAAGTTATTGATACCAGCTTGCTGTTAAAAATAGTTACCTACAGGCCAGCCATTTAAAGGGAATCTGTCACCCCTTTTTTGAGATATCATATAATATCATTCAATTGTGTGTCACATAAGGATTCTCTTAGTACTTTTGCTTCCCCCTGACCTCGCACCTTTCATGCATAAATACCTTTTTTATATCGGTTCAGATGTATATAAAACTGCCACGGTCCGGTCCGATGGGCGGGTCTTATTCACCTGCTCCCCCCTCCCTGTCTTGCTCTACACAAGAAGAAATGCGGTGACAGATTCCCTTTAAATGGCTGGCCTGTAGGTAACTATTTTTAATAGCAAGCTGGTATCAATAACTTCGCTTACACACTGCAACAAAATTTAAAAGGAGGCCAGAAATGGCAGAATTTTGAGCGCACTTATACTGTATATGATTCGTGTGACGGGCAAACCACAGTTTTAAATAGTTGGCCTGTAGGGCCAAAAAGGGGTGACAGATTCCCTTTAAAACTGTGGTTTTCCTTCACACGGATCACATGTAAGTTCGCTCCAAATTCAGCCATTTGTAGTGAACGTGGAAAATATTGTCCTCCATTTAAAATGGACAAGGCAAGTGGCAAAGGATGGGGAACTGGACGTGATTGTGATGGTGCATGCAGAGGCTGAGGCCGAGGGCAAGCTGAAATTGTTCCACAACAAACACCCACATCTTCTCGCCCGACTTTCCTGTCCCAATTTCTAGAGGAACACAGCAGCACACCACTATTGAACCCAAAGCAGTGTCAAAAGGTTGTTGGTTGGATAGCGGATAATGCTTCCAGGCACTTTGCCACCACCACCACCCAGTGTTCCACACGCTCAAGTCTCAGTAGCAGTGAGACTGGACTGCATATTCCTTACCCTAATCTTCCTTCCTCCCACCATGCCGAGTGCCCGGAGACAACTGATGCTACACTTGGACACTCCAAAGAGCTGTTCACTTTTCCATTTATAGTTGGCTGTTAAAAATAGTTACCTACAGGCCAACTATTTAAAACTGTGGTTTGTCCATCACACGGATCACATATAAGTGCGTTCAAAATTCTGCCATTTAAATTTTGTTGCAGTGTGTAAGTAAAGCTATTGACACCAGTTTGCTGTTAAAAATAGTTACCTACAGGCCAGCTATTTAAAACTGTGGTTTTCCGTCACACGGATCACATATAAGTTCACTCTGAATTCAGTCATTTGTAGTGAACGTGGAAAATATTGTCCTCCATTTAAAATGGGCAAGGTACGTGGCAAGGGATGGGGAACAGTGAGTCTGGACTGCATATTCCTCACCCTGATCCTCCTTCCTCCCACCATGCTGAGTGCCTGGAGACAACTGATCCCACACTTGGACACTCCGAAGAGCTGTTAACTTTCCATTTATAGATTCGAGCCTCTCACTTGGTCCACTTGAAGCGGGGCTAGAGGAGATCCTATGTAGCGATGCCCTAATATTTGAGCAGCCACTGTCACACGAAGGCGACGGTCTCAAAGTTTCACAAGAGGTGCACGATGGTGAGACACAATTGCCAGAAAGTCAGGAGAAGAACCAGGGTGCAGAAGTGGAAGACAAGGTGGTGGATATAGTATCTGACCCATGGGGTGGGAGGCATAGCACCCCAACAGGCAGGAAGAAGCAGTGCGGTGGCCGCAGACAGAAGGCGGGCAACCGTTCCTCGTAATATCAACAAGACGGAAGCTGCCAGTCCAATTGTTAGGTCTTCCCAAGTCTGGTTGTTTTTTAAAGACTCTACCGATAACCACAAAAAGGCCATTTGCACTACCTGCCAGGCCTGCATCAGCAGTGGTAGCAAAACAACCAGCCTGACCACTACCAGCATGATCAGGCACATGGCAGCAAAGCACCTGACTTTGTGGGCTGAACCCCAGGGTCCAGGAAGAGTCTGCTGGTGACACCACTGCTTCTTCCGCTTTTGTGCGTGCAATCCAATCCCCTGTCCATGATGCATGCAAAGATGCCTCAGACCCTGCACCTGTCGTTGCACACACTCAACTAGTATCATCAGCAAGCACGTCCACGTCCTTGTCCCAGCGCAGCGTTCCGTTGTCCATACCCCAGTACTTGGAACGCAAGTGCAAATACGCAGCCAATGCCCCACAGGCCACACTACTAAATTCCCACATGTCGCGACGGCTTGCGCTTGAAATGTTGCCTTTTAGGCTCATGGAGACAGAAGCTTTCCGCAACCTGATGGCGGCGGCCGTCCCTCAGCCGCCACTATTTTTCCCGGTGTGCCGTCCCCTCATTACACAAGCACGTGTCTCACAACATTAGCCGTGCCCTCAACAATGCAGTTACTGGGAAAGTCCACCTAACCACAGACACGAGAACAAGTGCTTGTGGGCAGGGATGGTTCATCTCGCTGATGGCACACTGGGTTAACTTAGTTGGAACCTGGACCCAATCGGACCTTGGGATGGAACACGTCCTCCCGACACCATGCATTGCGAGCCCTAGGTTAATCAGGGTTACCCCCACAGTCTACAGCTCCTGCACCTCATCCCCCTCCGCTTCAGCCTCCATCTCCAAAATGACCACATCAGTCACAAGCTGGAAGCAGTGCAGCACTGCCTCAGCCAAGCGGCAACAGGCTGTGCTGAAAATAATATGCTTAGGTGACAAACCGCACAATGCTGAAGAGTTGTGGACAGCTCTGAAAGAGCAGGCAGATATGTGGCTAACACCGCTGAACCTACAGCCAGGCATGGTTGTGTGTGACAATGGCCGGAACCTGGTGGGTGGCTGTGAGGCGAGCTCACATACGTACAATGCCTGGCCCATGTACAGTCATATGTTAAAGTTTGGGCACCCCTATTAATGTTAATCTTTTTTCTTTATAACAATTTTGGTTTTTGCAACAGCTATTTCAGTTTCATATATCTAATAACTGATGGACTCAGTTATATTTCTGGATTCAAATGAGGTTTATTGTACTAACAGAAAATGTACAATCTGCATTTAAACAAAATTTGACCGGTGCAAAAGTATGGGCACCTCAACATAAGTGACATTAATATTTCGTAGATCCTCCTTTTGCAAAAATAACAGCCTCTAGTCGCTTCCTGTAGCTATTAATGAGTTCCTGGATCCTGGATGAAGGTATTTGTGACCATTCCTGTTTACAAAACAATTCCTGTTCAGTTAAGTTTGATGGTCGCCGAGCATGGACAGCCCGCTTCAAATCATCCCACAGATGTTCAATGATATTCAGGTCTGGGGACTGGGATGGCCATGCCAGAACATTGTAATTGTTCCTCTGCATGAATGCCTGAGTAGATTTGGAGCGGTGTTTTGGATCATTGTCTTGCTGAAATATCCATCCCCTGCGTAACTTCAACTTCGTCACTGATTCTTGCACATTATTGTCAAGAATCTGCTGATACTGAGTTGAATCCATGCGACCCTCAACTTTAACAAGATTTCCGGTGCCGGCATTGGCCACACAGCCCCAAAGCATGATGGAACCTCCACCAAATTTTACTGTGGGTAGCAAGTGTTTTTCTTGGAATGCTGTGTTTTTTAGCCTCCATGCATAACGCCTTTTTGTATGACCAAACAACTCAATCTTTGTTTCATCAGTCCACAGAACCTTCTTCCAAAATGTAACTGGCTTGTCCAAATGTGCTTTTGCATACCTCAGGCGACTCTGTTTGTGGCGTGCTTGCAGAAACGGCTTCTTTCGCATCACTCTCCCATACAGCTTCTCCTTGTGCAAAGTGCGCTGTATTGTTGACCGATGCACAGTGACACCATCTGCAGCAAGATGATGCTGCAGGTCTTTGGAGGTGGTCTGTGGATTGTCCTTGACTGTTCTCACCATTCTTCTTCTCTGCCTTTCTGATATTTTTCTTGGCCTGCCACTTCTGGGCTTAACAAGAACTGTACCTGTGTTATTCCATTTCCTTACTATGTTCCTCACAGTGGAAACTGACAGGTTAAATCTCTGAGACAACTTTTTGTATCCTTCCCCTGAAAAGCTATGTTGAATAATCTTTGTTTTCAGATCATTTGAGAGTTGTTTTGAGGAGCCCATGATGCCACTCTTCATAGAAGAACTACTTGCAAGTGGCCACCTTAAATACCTTTTCTCATGATTTGATACACCTGGCTATTAAGTTCAAAGCTCAATGAGGTTACAAAACCAATTTAGTGCTTCAGGAAATCAGTAAAAAGTAGTTAGGAGTGTTCAAATCAAGAAAATGACAAGGATGCCCATACTTTTGCACTGGTCAAATTTTGTTTAAATGCAGATTGCACAGTTTCTGTTAGTACAATAAACCTCATTTGAATCCAGAAATATAACTGAGTCCATCAATTATTAGATATATGAAACTGAAATAGCTGTTGCAAAAACCAAAATTGTTATAAAGAAAAAAGGTTAACATTAATAGGGGTGCCCAAACTTTAACATATGACTGTACTTTACCTCGTGGTTCAGCAGTTTCTCAAAACCTACCAGCAGCTGCCGGATCTGCTTGTGAAAGTACGCCGCCTGTGTGCCCATTTTAGAAAGTCAGCTACAGCTTCTGTCACCCTTGCTGTGCTTCAGCAGCGTTTGCAGCTTCCGGCTCACCGACTGGTATGTGATGTCCCCACGCGTTGGAAAACTACACTGCAGATGTTGGAAAGGATTTGTGAGCAGAAGAGGGCAATTGTTGACTACCAGCAATCACAAGCCCGTCGGTATTCAGTTCAGACTCCACACATAAGACCTCAGGAATGGACATGGATGGCAGGCATATTATTATTATTTATTTATATAGCACCATTGATTCCATGGTGCTGTACATGAGAAGGGGGTTACATACAAATTACAGATATCACTTACAGTAAACAAACTAACAATGACAGACTGATACAGAGTGGAGAGAGGACCCTGCCCTTTCGGGCTTACATGCTACAGGATGGTGGGGAAGGAGACAGTAGGTTGGTGGGTTGCAGCAGTTCCGGTGTTGGTTGAGGTGATATCACCGGTAGTGGTGAGAGAGGAGGTAGCGGGGTCATTGCAGGCTGTAGGCTTTCTTGCAGAGGTGGGTTTTCAGTTCCGTCTGAAGGATCCAAATGTGGTTGATAGTCGGACTTGTTGGGGCAAAGAATTCCAGAGAATAGGGGCTATTTGGGAGAAGTCTTGGAGGCGGTTGGGTGAGGAGCAAATAAGTGTGGAGGAGAGAAGGAGGTCTTGGGAGGACCGGAGATTACGTGAGGGAAGGTATCGGGAGATTAGTTCAGAGACATATGGAGGAGACAGGTTATAGATGGCCTTGTAGGTCAGAATTAGTAATTTGAACTGGATACGCTGAGGGAATGGGAGCCAGTGAAGAGATTTGCAGAGGGGAGAAGCGGAGGAGTAGCGAGGAGAGAGATGAATTAGTCGGGCGGCAGAGTTAAGGATGGACTGGAGAGGTGCAAGGGTGTTAGCAGGGAGACCACAGAAAAGGATGTTGCAGTAGTCGAGGCGGGAGATGATGAGGGCATGCACAAGCATTTTAGTAGATTGAGGGTTGAGGAAACGACGGATTCTGGAAATATTTTTGAGCTGGAGGCGACAGGAGGTTGAAAGAGCTTGGATGCGCGGTTTGAAGGACAGGGCAGAGTCAAAGGTTACTCCGAGGCAGCGGACTTCTGGTACTGGGTAAAGCGTGATGTCATTAATTGTTGTAGCTAGGTCGGGTAAAGAAGATCTGTGAGATGGAGGAAAGATGAGTTCAGATTTGTCTACATTGAGTTTGAGGAAGCGAGAGGAGAAGGAGGATATGGTTGATAGACACTCTGGGATTCTGGACAGTAGAGAGGTGACGTGTGGGCCAGAGAGGTAGATCCGAATGTCATCAGCATAAAGGTGGTAGTGGAATCCGTGGGACTTTATGAGTTGCCCCAGACCAAGTGTATAGATTGAGAAGAGTAGGTGTCCTAAAACATATGCATATGTACCATCCTCCAAAAATTTGAGAACTCCAAGATGGTGAGCGGCAATGATGCCATAATTAGCATGACCATCCCGCTTCTCTGTGTTCTGAAACGCTCTCTGCTCACAATCAAAGAAGATGCATTGCAGGCGGAGCATGATGAGATGGAGAAAGGAACCATACAGGGTGATTACACACAGCCCAGCCTCATCTCATCCCAGCATGGAGTGGGTGACAATGAGGAAGAGGAGGAAAATGAGCTAGTTTTATGCATTATAGACAGTACTACCTGCACAACTGTCATACCGTCTGTTCAGCGTGGATGGTCTGAGGACAGGGAGGAGGAGAGCATGGTCAGTTGTCCTCTTGGTGAGGACACGAAAGTCTTGCCTGTTAGCAGTCTGGCACGCATGGCTGAGTTTATGCTGCATTTCCCATGACCCTCGCGTTCTCAAAGTTTTGGGTGACAGTCATTACTGGTTGGTGACACTTCTAGACCCACGCTACAAGGAAAACTTTCTATCTCTTATTCCCGAGACAGACAGGTCTACTAAAATGGGGCAGTACCAGAAGGCCCTTGTTGAGGAATTATTTAAAAAAATTCCCATCTGAAAATGCTGGCGGCAGAGGCCACAGTTCGTTGGACAACAAAGGAGTACAGGCGAGAGAGACAACTCCAATCCAGCAGAGGCAGTGGAACACAGGCAAAGTTCGCATAAGCCCTGAGGCACTGGGTACTTTCACAAGTATTGCAAAGTTGGCAAGATGCAGAGGGGGTACCTTGCTGACCGTACCAACGTCCTCTGTGCCTTATAATTATTGGGTATCCAAGCTGGACACGTGGCATGAACTGGCTCTTTATGCCTTGGAGGTCCTGGCCTGCCCTGCTGCTAGCATTTTGTCAGAGAGGATTTTTAGAGCCGCTGGTGGAATTATTACTGATAAGCGCATGCGCCTGTCAACTGAAAATGCTGACAGGCTGACTCATAAAAATTAACAAGGGCTGGATTGGGCCAGACTTCTCAACACCACCGAATGATAGCAGCGTAACATAAACTCAAATCCAGTGTCTTTTTTGGGAGGTCTATTCCCATGCACCTCTTAAACCCACACATGGGTATACACTTTCTGATTTTGGCTATTTGCTGTTGTCTTCCTCCTTTTCCTCACCCTCCACCACCATATCACCTGGGTGACCATGGTCCGTGGTGCAACTCCCACGTAATATTTTTAAAGGGTGTTTATGATGCCCGTAAAAAAACTTTGTTATACCGTAAGTTGATGTATACCCCCAGGGGTAAATGTTCGTCAGCCCATACACTTAGTGCATGGGCATTACAAGTATAGGAGACCTATTCCTTTCTAATGGGAACATTTTTTATGAGGCCTTCCTCCACGTCTCTTCCAAGGGGCATTGGAGTGTCTCCAAATTTTTGGCAGCCCTTGCATTCACTGCATAGGCAAACACTATGGGAGACCCACTTCGTAATAATGGTATCATTGTTTTCAGGAGGCCCTCCTGTACGTCTCTTCAAAGGGGTATTGGGATGCGTCCAAATTTTGGGCAGCCTTGCCACTCACTGCATACACAATAACAGTATAGGAGACCAACTGTTCAATAATGGTAACAACAAAGCATAGACGGCTGATGGCTCTCTAAGAGTAGTGAGGGCCGACTGCTGAACCTTTAAGAATAGTAAAGGCCGCCTGATGGCCCTATAAAAATAAGCTTTGTGACTTTCAGAGTCCCTCCTTCATAAATGAAACAGGATGTGCCTGTTGATGTGTAAAATGTTGAAATGACATTTCCCAGTGAATGCATTTGTCTTGGTAGAAAGCAATGCTTAAGTTCAAAAACGCTATGTGTGAACATAGCCCAAGATGTGGAGGAGCATTTTTGTTTTGGTTGTTTAGTTTGCCTTACATACAAGTCATTACCCTGAAAAGAATTTTCCTTAACATATTTACCAGAAAAATCCATCTCTCCCGACTTTATTAAAGAGCCACAACTTCTGGCACCAACTCATCTTACCAAGACCAAAAGAATCAGCAGTCTGATTGGACATGTCAATTCCTTATCGTTGGCAAGAGACTGCTTTCAAATGTTCGGATCAGATGATGTTCATCATCTGATATGTAGTGGCAAAATGTCATTTTTTTCTATTTTCATGCCTCAATGTTATAAAAATCTTGCGACACACCGTTAGGTCAAGATGCTCATTTCCCCTCTAGATGAATTTATACAGGGGTCTTGTTTGGGGGGTAGCCAGAGTGGCGAGAGGTTTTGCTGTCCTAGCACCTCAAGGGCTTGCTCATGTTACATGACACTAGCAAAACCACTGTAGCAAAATCTGCACTCCAAAATAGCACTCTTTCCCTTCTGAGATTTGCCATGTACTCAAACAGTAAATTATGACCACATATTGGGGTATTGGTATACTCAGGAGAAGTTGCATTACAAATTGTGGGGTCCATTTTCTATTTTTACTATGAAAATGAAAAATTTTCATAGCCCAATGTTATAAAAAAAAAATCTCTGAAAGACAGAGGGTCAACGATGCTTACTACATACACCCTTAGATTAATTCTTTGAGGTTTTTAGTTTTCAAAATGGGGTCACTTGTGTGTGGGGGGGATTATATAACAAATTGGGTATCCATTCTCTCCTGCTGCCCCTTCTGAAATTGATAAATTTGGGGCTAAAGCAACATTTTACTGGAAAAAATGTTAAATTGTTTATTTTCACAGACCAATGTAATAAAGTTCTGTGAAGCACCTATGCACTCAAGATGCTCACTACACACCAAAATTAATTACTTGAAGAGTGTAGTTTCCAGAATAGGGTCACTTTTTAGAACGAAAAACAGTGGCATATAAATTCCATCCACTTTGCTAGTATGCTGTATTTTAGACACAGCTAAAATATACACTACCAAAAACTCATCCTGGGCACAGAGACTAAAGGCCCCGTCACACACAGCGATCTCACTAGCGAGATCGCTGATTTTGTGACGCCACAGCGATCTCGACAGCGGGATCACGGTGTGTGACGGAGATCAGCGACCAGCCCCCCTGCTGGGTATCACTGATCGTGCTCGATCGGCCTGGGCCATTTTTTGATCGCTGGTCTACCACTGCGTGTGGCAGCGAGAGACCAGCGATCAGAGACGCTGGTTTCTAATGTAAACATCGGGTATCCAGGAGCCGCGGCTCTTGGATACCCGCTGTTTACCTTGGAAACCGGCGTACACGCCCCATCTGAAAAGAGGAGAGGTTGATCATGTGCACATCTGCTCCATTCATTCTGAATGCAAGTACCCAAAATATCAGAGCACTTTAAAAAGCATTTCATCTAAATTATATATATATATATATTTTTTTTTTTGCATCGTGCATTACGCAGGAGTGATATTGTGTGTGGAATGACCCTGAATTGTTAACATATGTGTTTGCAGATGTGTCTGTGTGTAATAGTGGATTTTGGTGTGAGGATGTGTGTGGTATTGAGTGTAAAATCTTATCCACATGTTTGGGGCATAGTTACTAAATTTGTAAAGACTCTTTTGTATCTGCATAAAGCCTCATTCAAACGTTTGTTCTATCCATTTTTTTTCCCCACAAATACAACACATTCATTATAATCTATGGTGCTATTCACACATGTGTTTTTTCACAGACTGCATGTCTATGTAAAACGCTGAGACATGTCCTTTTTTCTCCGATCCGATTGGCATGGATGGCATCAGTGTATAATCAACGTATAGTCAGTGAGTTGCATGAATTTAACATTACAAAGGATAGAAGAATCTTTGTAATTTATCCATACGTGAAAAATAATGATGACTGATGGTAAAACATGGATTTTTGTGAGAACTCACCGTAAAATCCTTTTCGCCGAGACGCTCATTGGGGGACACAGGTACTGTGGATGTATTCTACTGCCACCTGGAGGCTGACACTAAGTGAACAAAAAAAGGTTAGCTCCTCCTCCGCCGCATACACCCTCGCCCCGATTGCGGGCGGAAACCAGTTTAATGCAACAGCAGTAGGAGAACACAAAACAAATCAGCCTTAATGCAGATAACAATATGTCTGGAAAGGGACCACCCTAACATCAACAACAATGCAAATTAATTAAATAAACAAGCGCCAACTGGCTATCAGGGTGGGTGCTGTGTCCCCCAATGAGCGTCTCAGAAAAGGATTTTACGGTGAGTTCTCACAAAAATCCATGTTTCTCCTTCATCTCATTGGGGGACACAGGTACTGTGGGACGTCCTAAAGCAGTCCCTGGGTGGGAAGTTGACTCACCGATCCAAGCTACATGCATCTCATGTCTAAAGGTGCGCCACCGCTGCTTGGAGAATCCTTCTACCCAGGCTCAGGCTTGCATCTGACGAAGCCTGAGTATGGACATTGTAATGTTTAGTAAACGTGTGCAGGCTGGACCAGGTTGCTGCTTTGCACACCTGCTCCGCCGAAGCCTGGTGCCGAAGCGCCCAAGAGGCGCCCACTGCCCGAGTAGAGTGTGCTCTGATCCCTGCTGGAACCGGCGCACCCCTGGTGCGGTAGGATTCCTGAATAGTTAGACGGATCCACCTGGCTATGGTCTATTTCGAGGCTGCGAGTCCCTTCCTGCTCCCCTCGGGTAGCACGAACAGCGTGTCCGTCTGGCGAAAGGGTGCCGTCCGCGACACGTACCTCCTGAGTGCTCTCACCAGTTCCAATGTGTGAAGAACCTTTTCCACATGGTGTACTGGCACTGGACAAAGCGAGGGCAAGACAATATCCTCATTAATGTGGAATCAGGAAACAACCTTCGGCAGAAAGGGGGGAGCTGGTCTGAGAACCACCTTATCCCTGTAGGAGCAAGTTCAGAAAAGAGCAACCTTATCCCTGTAGGAGCAAGTTCAGAAAAGAGCGACCAGAATGGTGACCGGTCTGCAAACCCTGTCTTATGAGGAAAGGTTGCAGGATTTGGGAATGTTTAGTTTGCAAAAGAGAAGACTGAGAGGAGACTTAATAGCGGTCTACAAATATCTAAAGGGCTGTCACATTGTAGAAGGATCAACTTTATTCTCATTTGCACAAGGAAAGACTAGAGGCAATGGGATGAAACTGAATGGGAGGAGACACAGATTAGATATTAGAAAAAACTTTTTGACAGTTAGAGTGATCAATGAGTGGAACAGGCTGCCACGAGAAGTGATGAGTTCTCCTCCAATGGAAGTCTTCAAACAGAGGCTGGACAGACATCTGACTGGGATGATTTAGCGAATCCTGCTTTGAGCAGGGGGTTGGACCAGATGGCCCAGGAGGTCCCTTCCAACTCTACGATTCTATGATTCTAAGGTGAGAAACGGTGCTCGGCAGGATAGGGCCGCCAACTCAGAGACTCGCCTAATGGAAGTTATGGCTACAAGGAATACCACATTGCAGGAAAGGTACGACAAGGAAATGTCTTGAAGAAGTTCGAATGGAGCTTCCTGGAGCACACTCAGGACCAGGTTAAGGTCCCAGGGGTCCAGGGGCGCCCTATAGGGAGGTACCAAGTGGAAGACTCCCTGGATGAAAGTCCTCACCTGCATATTGGTAGCGATTTTCCGCTGGAAGAGGATGGACAAGACCGATATCTGTCTCATAAGGGAGCTCGGGGCCGGGCCAACACTGAGTCTAAGCCCGACTGGAGAAAAGCCAAGATGTTGGGGGATAGAAAATGTCAGTGGAGAAAAACCACGATCTCGACACCAACCAAAGAAGACCTTCCAGGTGTGATGGTAAATTTTTGCCCAGGTAGGCTTCCGGGCGCTAACCATTGTTGCGACCACCTCATGCTCAAATCCCGCCTGGGTCAGAATTCAAGATTCAACGGCCATGCCGTCAAACACGGGGCCCCTGAGTTCGGGTGGAAGATCGGGCCCTGGGCCAGTAGGTCTGGGCGCTCTGGCAGTCGCCATGGGACGTCGGGGAGCAGCTGCACTAGATCTGCGTGCCATGCTCGATGGGGCCAGCAGAATCGCTGGAACCCTTTCTGTTTTGATCTTCTTGATGACCCTCGGAAGTAATGGCAGCGGGGGGGAACAAGTATGGAAGGCGAAACTGGTTCCATGGCAGAACCAACGCATCCATGGCGATCGCTCGCGGGTCCCGGGACCGAGCAACGAACTCGGGGTGCAGAGACCATTCCCCGGACGCGACACCCTGCCGGCTGAGGAAGTCCGCCGCCTAATTTTCCACGCCAGGGATGTGGACCGCCGAAATTACCGAATGGTTCCTCTCGGCCCAGTGAAGCACGTGTCCCACCTCGCGCATGGTTGCCCTGCTGCGAGTTCCCCCTTGATGATTTACGTAAGCCACCGCCGTGGCGTTGTCCAATTGAATCCGGACGGGACGTCCTGCTAGAAGGTGCTGAAAATGTTGCGGCGCCAGCCGGACTGCTCGTATTTCCAACAAGTTGATCGGGAGGCGAGCCTCCTGGTGCGACCATTGCCCCTGAGTCGTGTGGTGGCTGGGGAGCAGTTTTTCGCCGAGGAGGCTCGCATCCGTTGTGACCACCAGCCACTGGTCTGGGGGGAAAGGTTTCCCCTGAAGGAGGGAGGAACTGATCGTCCACCACTGTAGTGACTGTCTGACCTGAGAGGACAACCGGCACCGACGATCGAGCGTGAACGGGTTCTTGTCCCAAGATAAGAGGGCGTGCTGCAGGGGGCGAAGATGAAATTGGGCAAACGGAATCGCTTCCATTGCCGCCACCATCTTCCCTAGTACCCTCATCCCAAACCGAATGGTGTGAGGGACTGGTTGTAGAAGCTTCCGGACTCCTTGCCGGAGCGCTAGAGCCTTGTCCTGAAAGAGAATTACCAACCCTCGGGAGGTGTCGAAAATCATCCCTAAAAAAGAAATCCTCTGGGCTGGGACAAGGGATGATTTTTTTCCTGTTGACCAACCACCCTAAGCGGGATAGGGTATCCAGCGTGATGCTGACGTTCTCCTCGCATGCCCGAAATGAGGGGCCCTTCACCAAGAGGTTGTCTAAGTATGGCAAGATGACTATGCCCCGAGAGTGTAAGCTGGCCATGACGACCGCCTCTACATTTGTCAACACTCTGGAGGCGGTGGCTAGCTCAAAGGGCAGTGCTACAAACTGGAAATGTCGGCCATTGATGGCGAAACGTAGAAACCTCTGATGCGGAGGAAAAATGGGGACGTGTAGGTAGGCATCCTGGACGTCGATAGAGGCCAAGTATTCCCCTTGCTCCATGGCTGATATAACTGAACGGAGAGATATTCCATTCGGAAATGTTTGATCCTGATGAACTTGTTCAGGAGCTTTAGGTCCAGAACCGGCCTGACTGTCCCATCCTTTTTGGGGACCGCGAAAAGATTGGAATGAAAAACCCTAAGCCTTCTCGTGCTCTGGTACGGGAATAATGACTCAGTTGTGCTGGAGTGACTCGACGGCTCCTAGCAACGCCTTTGCCCGGGCCTCCACTTTGGGAAGCTGGGAAAGAAAGTTTGTCAGGTATCCCCCAAAACGATTCTATCTTGTACCCCGAGGACACTAGTTCCGTCACCCATGGTTCGTGTGCTACCGTGACCCAGACGTGGCGAAACCGAAGCAGGCGGCCGTCTACTCTGATGTCGGCTAAAAATTGCTCCGAGTCATTTAGCTGAGGCTCTCTGGGACCTGGTTCCCCTCGACCTGGGCTGGCGAGCACGCATTCTGCCCAACGGGTTAGCTCTGTATGAGACCAGTTGATCCCTATCATGGTTGCAGCGACCTGGAGCGGCGGAACTGGCCGCTGCCATCCACCCGGGGTTGCGAGATGCCCGAAACCGTACCTGAGGCTGGCGAAATGGCGGTTTGACCCTCTGATGCGGGAGGAAACTGCTTTTTCCCCCTGTAGCATCGGAGATGAGCTGGTCTAACTTCCCAGAATAGGCGGCCACCTTGATAAGGCAGGGAAGTCAAGGACTTCTTGGAAGTTGAATCGGCCAGCCACATCCTTAACCATAGGGCCCTCCTAATGGAAATTGCGTTTGCGGCCGCTAGTGCCACGCAATTGGCTGCATCCAAGGAAGCATTTATTAAGTAATCACCAGCCATAGCGATCTGACTAGCGATCTCTGATACCTCCATAGGCAGGTCCCTATCCTGCAGGGCCTTGCTCAATGATTCTGACCATGACATCATGGTCTTGGCTACCCATGTTGCCGCGAACGAGGGAGAGAGTGCTGATCCTGATGCGTCATATACCGAGCGAGCCAAGCTCTCTATGAGCCGATCAGTGGGGTCCTTAATGGAAGAACCACTAGGTACGGACAACAGGGTTCTAGAGGCCAAGCGTGACACTGGTGGATCCACCACTGGGGATTCCGCCTATTTCTTACAGAGCTCCGGGGCAAACGGATATCTTGCTTCGAGCGTCTTCTGGCCCGAGAAACGCCTATCCGGCCATTCCCTGTGACGCTGCACTATGTCCTCGAACTTTGGTTGAGTGAAAAATACTCTATGCGGTCGCTTAGCTCGCTTAAAGGATACCTTATGACCTGAGGCCAGGGTGACGTCATCTTCAATCCTCAAAGTCAGATTGACAGCTTCGATGAGTCTGTCAACTGTTTCCCGACACCCTTGGGTATCTAGGTCCAGGGGTTCGTCTGCATCATAATCTGAACTCTGCCCGCTCTCGACTGTTGGTGAAGGAGAGCGAGACGCCGAACTCACGGATGCCGAGGCACCGGATGGTCCAGGAGACGCCGCATGGGTTCTTTTCCTTTGCGCCTGCCTGGAGTGAGAGCGGCCCCTGCAGGCCGGAGGCTCCTGTGAGGTGGATGACCCCTCCCAGACAGGCGAGCCACTATCTTTGCCCCTAACTGGGGCGTGAAGGGACTCGATCTCCTTTGTGAGCGATGCCGTAGACTGTGATAGTGATAGGGCCCATTCCGGAGGATCTGGACCACTTGGCTCGGTCACAGGGGAGGGCTCCTGGGCGCGTTCGGAGTCGCAGGCTTCACATAATTTGTTGCTCTGCGCCCGCAGAAACATGGCCCGACAGGAGATGCATGCAGTGTATAGGAACATGCGCTTCTTCCCCTTCCCGCCCATACTGTCTGCCAGGCTTTAATACTGTCCTTCTGGAGGTTGAGGGGGGAGGAGGGCACTCCCTGATTATACGTAGCGTGGCCTCTAGGGTCGGGGTCGCACTTACCCCGGTCCTGTGTCCCCCATGTGTTCTTGCCACGTGCTGCTCCTCTCTGCGCTGCGCGTACTTTGGCTGTGGGTAGGCCAAAGCGTCCATTCCCGGTTGTGGCCTACCCTGGAGTGAAGCCGGGGGCTCAACTTACTCGGCGCCCGCCCAGGTCACGGAGGGCGGGCCGCCGGAAATGTCGCGACAGGTCGGCGGGACTTCCGCCCGCGGCTTAACACCGGCCGAAGCCGTGGGCTGGATTTCTTTAGCGTCCGCCTGCAAAGGGGTGGCGGCAGGTGGTAGGCCGCCGCATACCAAGGGCGCAGCTGGCGTCGGGACCCGGCGTCAGGCCCACCGCCAGAGGGGTGGGGGGAAGAGCCTGCCCTTCAGTGCTGCACATCCTGCCTTTGTACCTCGCATGACGCTAAGGGCTCCAGCCCTCTGGACGCTGCCGCAGGGCCCTCCCAGACCATCCCATGCATGACAACCTCGCCGATCAGGTAGAGGGAAGGGGGGTGATATCCAGGACGGTGCAGGCACCGTAGCTCCGTCCTCTTTCTTGCAGCACCGCCGTCTAGCGTTGGTGGAGCAGTGGGGGCCGCACGGACTAGTCTTGTGCCTCTGCACAGCCCATGGTTTCAATACCTAGGGGTGGACAGGGCTAAGTCCGGCATCATGTCCCACGTTGCGGGAGAGGAGGGACACTCGCACGTGCTCGCCCGTTGATGGTTTGGGGAGATCGGACCCTTTCAATAGGATCCGTCGCCCCTGTCTCATCTTCATAGAAAAAAAGTTAAAAAGAAAAAGTCTGGAGCAAACCAGACGTGTGTGCCTCCAAAGGACACTAAGCATAAAACTGGTTTCCGCCCGCAATCGGGGCGAGGGTGTATGCGGCGGAGCTAACCTTTTTTTGTTCACTTAGTGTCAGCCTCCAGGTGGCAGTAGCATACACCCACAGTACCTGTGTCCCACAGTGAGACGAAGGACAAAAAGGACACACAGACCGTACACTGATGCAAAACACTGATGACACCAGTACCATTTTTCACACGTGTTTAAACACGGATGTGTCAATGATGCCTTAGGGAATTGCATTTGTTTTAGGAAGAGACAAGTGGAATTTGTTGCGAGTTCATTTTCCCCTTCACCATGGAGGTCTGATGAACTCCCTCTTCTGGTGAAGGAAGGTAGTGAGGCCGATTACCAAGCATCTGGGCAGGCTGATGATGACTGGGTGACGGGAATTGCTGACTGGATATAAGGCAGCCGACGCCCTTCTGCCTTGCTGATGATCTCTCTGAGGGAATCTAGGAGACCAGTCTGATTCCTGCTCCTCAAAAGCTAAGTTTTCTGCTCTGCCTTTTGCATTTGTGTTTTGGTTTTGTTTTTCTGGATGTCTGCCATTCCCTGCTGGGGGTGTGCTGAATTCCTTTTTGCTCTGTCTTCAGAAGATACCTGAGTGCTGATATAGTCTTTTTGAAGCCTAGCGTCTTCAGGGCTTTTTTCCCTATCAGCTGTTGGCTCTTGTTTTAATAGGGTTTTGGCGGATTACAGACAGCAGCTTTTCTATCCTGTCCTATGTAGTTAGCTTGGGCCCCATCTTTTACTCAGCCTATCTTTCTATCTGTGTGAGTGTTTTTTCATCTTGCTTCACCGTCATTATATGTTGGGGGCTGCCTATTGCTTTGGGGTCTGCTCTGGGGCAGTTTAGATTTCCCTTTCTGTCTTCAGGCTATGTAGTTCTCCGGCTGTGATCGAGGGGTCTAGGGCACCGTAAGTACCCCCCACGGCTACGGCTAGTTGTTGTTGATAGGTTCAGGGGTCAGTAATCCGATAGCTGCCAACTTCTCTGGTTTTCTGGACTTGGCTAGTATTTCTGTTTTTGCCTCCTACGGTGACTCATTCATAACAGGAATTAATGCATAAACCCGATACTTTGCATGACTAGTACAAATGGAGGCTGTGGGGTTCTCCGTTTTGCACATTAATTCCACTGGTCTGTTCCCAATACAGAAAAGACATTATGATCTGGCTCTGGCCTAGGATGTACATTTGAAAAAATACAAATGCAGTATTCAGAGGCACCGAGGAGTCATTCACTGATGGTCAGACGCAGTGCACACACACTTATGTTTGACTCTTTACACAAGGTGTTATGCTTGGTTCTATTCCTTTATGTCTTAAGAAAACTTGGTTCGGTTTCTTTATCTATGAAGTGTTGGATCTATGGTGAACATATTTGTATATGTAGAGTGCAATGTATGGAGACCACTCAATGGTGACTTTGGTGTAGTTGCTGATTTTCCCAGTCTGAGAAAGACAACCAGTAATCTGCTGTACCAACTCATTGAATTCAAAATAAATGACAATGCTAATTATTAGACCTTCTAAATGATCAAGCAGTTACTAACAGCTTGATAATGTATATAGAATTGCAGATGTGAGTGTGATCCCAAAATGAAAACAGCACCAACCACCATTTTTTAAACCTTGCTACCAATGCTGTTTTATACAGCAGCCTGTGGATAAGCAGGTTAAAGATTCGTGGGACAGTGCTATATGCTTACCCCCCAGGCTAAAATTTGCCCACCAGCCCATCCATAATACCCCAGTTACAGGAGAAAACAGACCCTGCTATGCACCGCTCCACTAGTAGAGCTGATCTATGTCTGATAGGGCTCAGCAGCACAGCAATGCCAGGCGCAGCCCCAGCAATCATGTGATCGCCAAGCCCTATAGCGGTATAGTCACTACCAATGCTTCTGCACATTACTTAGCGCTCATTGAGTGCAATGCAGCTGGTTAAATAAAAGCAGTTATTACCGCTTCTGTTTTCTACCGCCTCCTCAGGGTCCATGGCTGTAACTGACAGCATGGGATATGACCTGTTCCCAGATTGCAGGAGCAGGAGTTGGACCCTGCACCATAAATTTACAAAAGCACTGAAAGCATCGAAAATTTAGGGCACTTGGTCGTTAGCAGGTTAAGCCCGCACATGCTATTAAAATAGGCTATTATGGCTCTGTAATATTAGGTTAGGGGAGTTTTTTTTTATCTTTATTTCCAACCATTCTCACAACAGAAGAAATTGTCACAACTTAATAAATTACTAAAGTTTTTTTTGTTTACTTTCAGTCTGTTTGTTTTTCACAGTGGCCACAAAATCTTTTATCTTTAAAGTTAGTAGATTTTTCTTCAGAATTCTTCTTCTGCGTTTTTACTGTGCTCCTTTCTTAATTTGGCAAGCTTCTCTAGAGCTGAGGCTATGGACACTTCTCCGTGCACCTTGTTGTCTCGTGTCCGCACATTGACCGCGCTGTTCACCTTCTCCTTCTCGCCAACCACTGGATGAACAGAGTTTACATGTTAACCATATGTCCGTTCATTCACCGACTACGGCAGATTCACATGACAAGCTTTAAAATACAGAACAGGGCATTTTCATTGCAACAATCTACAGGCAAAATCCGCCTTATCAAGTTTAACTAAAAAAAGAAAAAAAAAAAAAAAACATTCTCCAGAGATGATCCCTAAAGTACTATTGCTATAGCATTTTTTTTTTTATCTTAAATAAAAAGTCCTACCAGAATCAAACTTTCATAGAGAACAGAATTAAGGGCTTTTGTTTAGAATTTTAGGTAAAAAAAAAAAAACATTAAGAAAATGTACATGTATTTTTATATCCCATAATATTTTGATACCAATACTGATTCCCGTTGCAGAGGTAAAAAAACAAAAAAAAACCACTTTATTCTGTAGCTCCAGTGCATCTTCTCTCCTGATTATCTAGACACTGATTATGCGGCTGCAGCATTCAAGTAACATCTACAGAACGTGGTCGCTGCATCAAATCATGAGGCTCGGCGGTCTCACGCTGTTACAGGGCTACTTTGCATTACAACGCAGTGTATATAGCACAATGAATGTTCTGAATTTACCAAATATAAAATTGTACTGCGCCAGTTGTGCATTTCTTATCTTCTTATTCAACGTGCAGCTATTATCCAAGTCCACATCAGCCATAAAACCTGCATCGAAAAATTCTTTGCACACCTAAAATTAATAGTGTGCAGTTAGTATTACTGGGCACTAATAATCATTATCAATCAATATCATCTGACCATTGGCCCTAGAGAAGGATATATCAAATACATATTTTCCATTAAAACAAAAAGGAGGACACGTGGTTATAGACTACTTTAGATTTTGTTTTTTTGAGGGTCCTAGAATGAAAACACATTAATAGATATCAAGACATGTTCTATATTGGCTCTCTGGGTTTGACCAGCCATTTGTAATCAGATGTAAAACCATAGATTTTTGTGATATCTCACCGTAAAATCCTTTTCTCCGAGACGTTCATTAGGGGACACAGGCACTGTGGGTGTATGCTTCTGCCGCTAGGAGGCTGACACTAAGTGGAAAAAAAGAGGTTAGCTCCTCCTCCGTCATATACACCCTCACCCCTATTGCGGGCGGAACTCAGTTTGGTCCCAAAGCAGTAGGACAACAAAATCAGCCTTAATACAGGTACAACATGTCCAGAAAAGGACCACCCTTATATCACATAAATAAATGCGTATTAACTAAACAAAAACAGAGCCAACTGGCTAATACGGTGGGTGCTGTGTCCCCCAATGAGCGTCTCGGAGAAAAGGATTTTACGGTGAGTTATCACAAAAATCCATGTTTATCCTTCGCCTCATTGGGGGACACAGATACTGGGGGACGTCCTAAAGCAGTCCCTGGGTGGGAGAATTGACTCACCGATCCAAGCTACATGCACCTCTTGTTTAAAAGGTGCGCCACCGCTACTTGGAGAATCCTTCTACCCAGGCTCGCATCCGCCGAGGCCTGAGCATGGATATTATAATGTTTGGCAAATGTGTGCAGGCTGGACCAGGTTGCTGCCTTGCAAACCTGTTCCGTCGAAGCCTGGTGCCGAAGTGCCCAAGAGGCGCCCACTGCCCAGGTAGAGTGCGCTCTGATCCCTGCTGGAATCAGTGTGCCTCTAATGCGGTAGGACTCCTGAATAGTCAAACGAATCCATCTGGCTATGGTCGTTTTTGAGGCAGCGAGTCCCTTCCTGCGCCCTTCGGGGAGCAAGAACAGCGTGTACGTCTGACGAAAGGGTGCCGTCCGCGACAGGTACCCCGGAAGGTTCTTACCAGGTCTAACGTGTGAAGAGCCTTTTCCACACGGTGCACTGGTGCTGGACAAAATGAAGGCAAAACATCATTAATGTGAAAAGAAGACACGACTTTTGTCAGAAAAGGAGGGGCTGGTCTGAGGACCACCTTATCCTTATGGAAAGTGAGGAACGGAGCTCGGCGGGATAGGGCCGCCAGCTCTGAAACCCGCCTGATGGAAGTGATGGCCACTAGGAACACCACTTTCCAGGAAAGGTACCTCAAAGAGATATCCTGAAGCGGTTCAAATGGAGCTTCCTGCAGAACACTTAGGACCATGTTAAGGTCCCAGTCATCCATAGGTGCCTTATAGGGAGGTACCAAGTGGGAGACTCCCTGAAGGAAAAGCCTTCACCTGCAAATTGATAGCAATTCTGCGCTGGAACAGGATGGATAAGGCCGATATTTGTCTCCTGAGGGAACTTGGGGAAAAGCCCGAGTCTAATGCTCTACCGACTGAGCTATCCTGGCTCTCTAAGCCCGACTGGAGAAAACCAAGATGTTGGGGATCGAGAATCTCAGTGGAGAAACACCGCGGCCTCAACACCAAGCAAAGAACACCTTCCAGGTGTGGTGGTAAATTCGTGCTGAAGCAGGCTTCCGGGCGCTAATCATTGTAGCGACCACCTCGCTCCCGAACCCTGCCTGGGTTAGAAACCAAGATTCAACGGCCATGCCGTCAAACACAGGATCCCTGAGTTCGGGTGGCAAATCGGCCCTTGAGACAGTAGATCTGGGCGCTCTGGCAGGTGCCAAGGAACGTCGGCGAGCAGCTGCATTAGATCTGCATCCCACGCTCGACGGGGCCAGTCTGGGTCCAGCAGAATCGCCGGCACCCCTTCCGTCTTGATCTTTTTGATGACTCTCGGAAGTAGTGGCAGTGGGGGAAATAGATATGGGAGGCGAAACTGGTTCCATGGCAGAACCAACAAGTCCACCACGAATGCCTGGCCTGAGCGACATATGTGGGCACCTTGGCATTCATCCTGGAAGCCATCAGGTCCACATCCGGAGCTCCCCACAGTTGACAAATCTGCTGAAAAACTTCGGGATGTAGAGACCACTCTCCGGATGCAAGACCCTGCCGGCTGAGAAAGTCTGCCGCCCAATTTTCCACGCCCCAGAATGTGGACAGCCGAAATCACCGAGTGGTTGGCTTCGGCCCACTGAAGAACGAGCCCCACCTCACGCATGGTTGCTCTGCTGCGGGTGCCCCCTTGATGATTTATGTAAGCCACCGCTGTGGCGTTGTCCGATTGAATCCGGACAGGGCAGCCTGCTAGAAAGTGTTGAAACTTCGGCAGAGCCAGCAAAATTGCTCGTATCTCCAATAAGTTGATCGGGAGGCGTGCCTCCAGTGGCAACCACCGTTCCTGGGTTGTGTGGTGGTGAAACACCGCTCCCCCGCTGAGGAGACTGGCGTCGGTTGTCATTACCAGCCAATGATCTGGGGGGAAAGGTTTCCCCTGGGCCAGAGAGGAACTGGTTATCCACCATCCGAGCGACTGTCCACCATGAGAGGACAGTCGGCACCGCCGATCGAGCGTGAAAGGATTCTTGCCCCAGGCTGACAAGAGGGCGTGCTGCAGGGGGTGAAGGTGGAACTGGGCGACAGGTATCGCTTCCATTGCTGCCACTATTTTCCCTAGAATCCTCATCCCGGATCGGATGATATGAGGGACTGGTTGGCGAAGTGTCCGGACACCCTGCCGGAGAGCTATCGCCCTTTCCTGAGGGAGATTTACCAACCCTCGGCAAGTGTCGAAGATCATTCCTAGGAAGGAGATCCTCTGAGCTGGCACAAGAGATGACTTCTTTGCATTGCCAACCATCCTAAGCGGGCAAGAGTATCTAGCATGATGTTGACCTTTTCCTCTCATGCCCGTATTGACGGGCCCTTGACCAAGAGGTCGTCCAGATAAGGCAAGACGACTATGCCTCGAGAATGCAGTGTGGCCATGACAACTGCCATAACCTTTGTGAACACTCTGGGAGCCGTGGCTAGCCCGAAGGGTAGCGCTACGAACTGAAAATGCTGATCGCCGATGGTGAAGCGTAGAAACCTCTGATGAGGAGGAAAAAATGGGAAAATGCAGATATGCGTCCTGGATGTCTATTGAGGCCAAGTATTCTCACTGCTCCGTAGCCGATATGACTGAACAGAGAGACTCCATCCAGAAATGTCTGATCCTGATGAATTTGTTCAGAAGCTTCAGGTCCAAAACAGGCCTGACAGACCCATTCTTTTTGGGAACCGCAAAAAGGATGCTATAGAACCTGTTGTGAACTCATTTTCTGGTTTACCTCTGGCTTCTGGTGAGGGTGGTGGAGCTGGATGTGTTGACAGAGGAGTCGTGAGTTCTCCATCCGGGCTCTCTCTAGTGGTAACAATAGGTAATGAAGCTGATCTAAATGGCAGAGACCTGCCACCTGAGGAGGAGGACTGTGAGTGGACATCAGGAATCTCTGACTGGATTTAAGACAGCAGACTCCCTAATTTTGTGCTGGTGATTTTTTCCTGCCCTGAGGTTCTGGTTTCCAGTTCTGTTCCTGCCTTCTCAAGCTAAGTGTGCTCTGCTATTTTTTCACATGAGATTTGGTCTTGTTTACTCAGTTTTTGTGGTCAGCCAGCCCCTGCTGAGGCTGTGCTGAATTTCCATTCTTATGTCTTTGTTTATGCCAGTTTGCTTTTTGTCCCTGATCAGATTGGTCTCTTTTTGCTCTGTCTTCAGAATATACCAGAGTGCTGATATAGGGAATTGAAGTCTAGTGACTTCAGGGTTCTTGTTATCAGAAAGTGTTGGACATTTTTTGGCAGGGCTTTGTGCGTGATTGCAGACAGCATCTTTCCTTTCCTGTCCTTTCTAGTTAGTGTGGGCCCCATCGTTTGCTCAGCCTATTTTTCTATCTGTGTTTGTGTTTTCATCTTGTCTCACCGACAATACATGTTTGGGGGCTGTCTATTGCTTTGGGGTCTGCTCTGGGGCAGTTTAGATTTCCCCTTTTCTTGCTTTAGGTTTATTTAGTTCTCCGGCTGTGAGGAGGCATCTAGGATCATCGTAGGTACGCTCCACGGCTACTGCTAGTTGTGTGGATAGGATCAGGGGTCTGCAATCCGCTTAGTTACCAACCTCTCTGGTTTTCTGTGGCTTAGTTTGTTTTTGTTTTTCCTCCTCGGTGACTCATTCATAACAAGAACCCCTGAGATCTTTCGCACTGGAACAATGACTCAGTTGTGCTGGAGCGATTTGATGGCTCCCAATAGAGCCCTTGCCTGGGTATCCACCCTGGGAAGCTGGGAAAGAAAAAAATGTCTTGGAGGATATCTGACAAATTCTACTTTGTAACCTGAGGCCACCAATTCCTTTCCCCATGCGTCGTGAGCGACATTGACCCAGACGTGGTGAAACCAGAGTAGGCGGCCGCCCACCTTGCCGGTGTCGTCTGGTAAAGGCCTCGAGTCATTTGGCCGACGATCTTTGGGATCTGGACTGCTGAGTATGTATTCTCCCCAATGGGTTGGCTCTATATGAGACCTGCCGCTCCCTATCCTGGTTGGGGTGGCCTGAGGCGGCGGAATTGGCCGCTGTAGTCCACCTGGGTTTGCGAAAGGCCCAAAAACGTGCCTGAAAACGGGTGACAAAAAAGCGTTTTGACCTTTTGTTGAGGGAGAAACCCGCTCTTTCCTCCTGTGGAGTCGGAGATAAGTTGATCCAACTTCTCCCCAAATAGGTGGCCGCACTGATAAGGCAGGGAAATCAAGGACTTCTTAGAAGTAGAATCGGCTTGCCATGTCCTTAACCATAGGGCTCTTCTGATAGAAATTGCATTAGCGGCAGCAAGTGCCGAGCAATTGTCCGCATGCAAAGACGCATTGATTACATAGTCTCCGGCCATCGCCATCTGACCTGCGACCTCCGAAATCTCTGCAGGTAGATCCTGCTCCTGCGCGACCTTGTTTAATGTTTCTGACCATGAAATCATAGCCTTGGCTACCCAAGTTGCTGCGAATGAGGGAGCGAGCGCTGACCCTGACGCCTCATATACTGAGCGAGCTAAGCTCTCTATAAGGCGATCCGTGGGATCCTTAATTGAGGAAACACTAGGGGCGGATAGCA
Organism: Dendrobates tinctorius; assembly: GCF_039654945.1. Taxonomy (NCBI): domain Eukaryota; kingdom Metazoa; phylum Chordata; class Amphibia; order Anura; family Dendrobatidae; genus Dendrobates; species Dendrobates tinctorius. Next base: position 17,373,661 of record NW_027361765.1, on the reverse strand, counting down.
GGGTCTTAGTGGCTAGGCGCGAAACCGGAGGATCCACCATCGGGGATTCCATCCATTTTTTACGGAGGTCCGAAGCAAACGGATACCTTGTTTCGAGTACCTTTTGACCCGAGAAATGCCTGTCTGGACATTTTCTGTGCCGCTGCACTATGTCCTCAAACACCGGGTGAGAGGAAAAAATTCTGTGCGGTCGCTTCTCTTGCTTACATGCCACTTCATGCCCCGTAGCCGCTGCTGGATCATCCTCGATCCCCAAGGTCTGATTGACGGCTTCTATGAGGCTGTCCACTGTTTCACGTGACGCTGGAGTATCCAGGTCAAGGGGCTCATCTGAGTCGAATTCTGAGGTCTGCTCGCTATCAACCACTGGTGACGGGGAGCGAGAAGCAGAACTTACAGATGCCAAGGCACCGGATGGACTTAGCGACACCGTGTGGATTCGTTTCCCTCGGGTCTGCCTGGAGTGAGAGCGGCCCCTGCAGGCGAGAGGCTCTTGTGAGGTGGAGGTCCCCTCTATGGCCGGCGAGCCACTGTCCCTGCCCCCATCTGAGGCCTGAAGGGACTCAATTGCATGAACTGTGACAGTGATAGGGCCCACTCTGGGGGGCTTGGCACATTGGACACGGTCGCAGGGGAGGACGGACACTGAGGTTCTGTTAGGCGTCGGGTTCTGGGCGCTGCACAGCGGGAATTCCGAGCCTTGTCCTCTGCGATCTGCCCACACCAGCATTGTGGGTTCGGTCGCAGGGGAGGGCTCCTGGGTGCGTTTGGAGTCGCCGGCTTTGCATAATCGCTTGCTCTGTGCCTGCGGAAACGCAGCCCGACAAGAAATGCATGCTGCTTCTTCGGACATGCTGTATCTGTCAGCTGCTGGGGATAGGGGGAAGGAGGTAGCACCTTGTTTTCCCTGTGGTCTCCCAGGCAGCACTTACCCCAGTCCTGTGCCCCCCCGTTCCTGGACGCCTCCGCACAAAAATCGCGCGCCACCAGCTGTGGGGCGGACCGCCAGCATATAAACCGGTCCAGGGGCGGTACTTCCGGGTCTGTGGCCTAGCCGCGCTCCGAAGCCAGGGACTAAATTTATTTCCCGCCGCCCAGGCCTAGGGGGCAGGCCGCCGGAAGTGACGCGCGGCCTGGAGGCGGAACTTCCGGTCGCGGCCTCAATTTATCCCCTGCCTGCGACGGGGGGGGGATACACCGCTCTGCAGCCACTGGCCGGTGGCATCTGACAGCTAAGGGCTCCAGCCCCGGATCTTCGCCGCAGGAGCCCTCCCAGGTCCTCTCCTCACTGGCGATCCTCTTCAGCTTCCCAGCTCAGGTATGTGAGGGGGCCTTGACAAAATAGGACGGTGCAGGCACCCTAGCTCCATCTAACCCCTTCAGGGGGTGAGGAGAGGGACCGTCCGCCGCCTTGCAGCACCGCAGTCTAAGCATTGGTGGAGCAGTGGGGGCCGCACGGACTAGTCTTGTGCCTCTGTACAGCCCATGGTTTCAATACGTAGGGGTGGTCAGGGCTAAGTCCGGCATTGTGTCCCACGTCGCGGGAGAGGATACGTGGAGGGACACTCGCACGTGCTCGCCCGTTAATGGTTTGGGGAAATCGGACCCTTTCAATAGGATCCGTTTCCCCTGTCTCATCTTCATAGACGGTAAAAATAAAATAAAAAAAAGGTCTGGGGAAAAACGGCCCAGATATGTCCCAAGGTGCGGGAGAGGATATGTGGAGACGATACTCAACACGTGCTCGCCCGTTGATGGTTTGGGGAGATTGGACCCTTTCAATAGGGTCCGTCGCCCCTGTCTCATCTTCATGGGAAAAGAAAAAAAAAAAAGAAAAAGACTGGAACAAAATCAGACGTGTGTGCCTCCATGGACACCAAGCAAAAAACTGAGTTACGCCCGCAATAGGGGCGAGGGTGTATACGACGGAGGAGGAGTGAACCTCTTTTTGTTTTTTACTTAGTGTCAGCCTCCTAGCGGCAGAAGCATACACCCACAGTATCTGTGTCCCCCAATGAGGCGAAGGAGAAAATGCGAGACGGTATACTTTTATCACAATGTCAAAATACAGTATGCTGGCACTGGCTGGAGCATGGATGTGTGGTCCTGGAAGCAGATGTCCAAACATTCTGCAACTAACTAAAGGTTTTTTTCCCCACATGTTTAAAAAATACTTTCTTTGCATATAATGCTATGTAAATATATATCTGAATTGCATCTTTCTAAATTGTTGGTCACATCATATGGGATTCCTAGCCATTGGGAAACATTTAATAGTTCTTTTTGGACACTTTCTGACTTGAGACACAGATTTCTATTGTTCGGAAGTATCAGCATAAATGTAGTCATTATTACTACATATCAGCCAAATTATCTGCAAATAAATTCCAATTTTAAGTTATTAGGTTATTTTTCGGTTACAATAAAACTGCAATCATAATCCATGACAAAATGATATAAGTGATTACTGGGAGAAGCCATGTTTAGAGCAGTTTCACCTACGAACATTTATCAACTGTCCACCTAATACATATTAGATCGGTGGGGATCGGATCTGTACTGACCAGCAAAACAAGAGACCCGGTAGGCAAGCACAACCCTAGGTTAGTCTGTACAGTAGTTATTGTTGTTTTTGCGCATAGGACTTTTTTATGGTTTTGTTGCCTGATATACATCTGATTTCACAAGATTTATATTCATAGGTTGTTCATATAAACAGATACATACCTGTTGGGCATAGTCTTCACAGCTTGGTCCAACAGGGACTACCATGACTTGTCGTGGTGAAAGCCAAAATGGCCTAGTGCAAAAAAAAGACAAATCATTATCATTTCAGACATATACAGAAATTGTCAAGATTTGTGTTTGGAAACCACTTAGACGGTTGTAAGTCAACTACTGAAGTCATACTCGACTTACTGATCCTCAGCCACTTTAGTATCACTTGCCGGGCTCTGTATTTCGGCAATGACAACACAACAAACAGTATGATTGCTGCAGCCAGTCACTAGCCACCGTGGTGTCCCAGAATGGCCAGTGATTGGTTGTAGTGGTCATATGCTAGTGTCAGGACTCCATAGCTGGAGAAGGAGAATACAGAGACTCAAGACCAGAAAGCACCAGAACTCAAGTGCATGGGAATCAGTAAGGAAAGTATGACACATTTTCTAAAAACAATCAAAACCCATTAAAAAAAGCAAAATTTTATAAAATACAGGCAGTTTTATTGCATTTATTTTGCTGTGGAAAAAAATTAATATACAGGTTTTTTCATTTTGGTTTTTGGTTTTTGCAAAAAAGAAAAATGTCTGTGTCCAAAGCTTTTATGTAGCGGAGTACTTCTGCAAAACTGATATAAGCCAATCAAAACTCCTGACATATCTATACTCACCTCTCCCCACTCAGAGTAAAAGCTCGTGCAGATGGCCGTAATAATCAGGTGAGTGCTATCCATTGTTTTGATGGGTAGCACTTGATCCCATGTTATTCTATGGGGCTGTGCACATATTTAATTTTTTTCCTCAGTGTCTTAAAAACAAAAAAAAAAACAAAAAAAAAACAATCGCAGCATACCTGAGATGGATTCGATATTCAGTTTGCGCATGACCATACAAAGTCCAAATGTGGGAAACATCAGAAAGCACTCAAGATTTCCACAGCCTCAGAGAATGGAGAAGATTAAGACCTTTTTGCTCCATCTTCTCATACGAGAGATTCGGAGCACTGTATGATCACACTGATTAGAATTTGAAGAGTGTCATTGGCATAATCAGCTCAGTCCTCTGGGATGAGAGAATCTAAGGCCGTCTGCACCTGCCCTTAGGCATCATTCAGTCATCAGCAATTTCTCTCATACACAAAGAATAGTCTGCGTTTTATCAGATGTTGATCTGATTTTCATCAGAGATGGTCAAGGTCTTCTATTTTTTCATGGTAAAAACTAAGAAAAATATCGCATCGGCGACCTTGATCCACGACTCGGATCAAAAAAAAAATTAAAAAAAAAAAAATCTAACCTCCATGATTCTGTGTGGAAGCGCTTACGCAAAAATAGAGGAACTGTGAACAGCCTCATTGGACACATATCCATTAAAGCCCATCAGTGTAAAATCACAGGTAAACGTATGTGAGTAACTGATGTCTGAATGCACCCATAGGGCAACATTTAGCAAAACCACATTGATTTCAAGAATTTAACATCATTTAATCATTTATGTTCTCAGAAAAAAAATAAAAAAAGATATCATACCACTTTCCTCCATAATTTTCACAAAGAATTGCTATCATCCGTTCCACGGATCCTAAGATGGCACGGTGAATGATGACGGGTCTGTTCTTGTCATCTCCATCTTTGCTGCAGCAGAAAAAGAACAAAATCAAAAACACAGAAATTCAGATCTATCCAGTGAATTTCTAAGGCGTTGTTCACATCTGGGACTATGTTCTGTGTCAAGTCTTCAGGCAGATTGCCAAGTCTATCATTTTCACAGGTTTAATCTTAGGACAGCGCTTAGTGGAGGTAAAGAACAGCAGTGAAGATGTAGGTTTATGGCACAAATGTGGACAGTATACAAAAAACCCTTACCTTACATATGTTAAATTAAAGCGTGTTGGGAGTTGGAAATCGAGCTGTATTGTTGCACACTGGTGGTATCTTCCAATGGCATCTCTGATTTTAATATCAATCTGCAATAAAAGATTCAATTTAGGATTACAATTGTCCATGCAATTTAAAAGATTGCCACAAACTAAGGAAGAAATATATTATACTGGCAAGAAACTCTACAGCAGAAATGGCTAACTTGATACTTGCCTTTGGGCCATAGAAAGCACCATCTCCTGGGTTCAATTTCCAGGGTTGTCCAAAATTATTAAGACTGTTCTCAAGTTGCTAGATATGAGGGAAAAAATATATTAAGTATTTCACATGGGTTACCTTTCATGAACAGTAAATGTGAATATTGGTATTCACAATGACAATTAGAAATACCTTTTCGGCCTGATTCCACATCTCAATTTCTCCGAGGTAGTTGTCAGGTCTGGTTGAAAGGTGGAGTTGGAAAGTAAATCCAAACACCTCATATACAGACTGCAGGAACTGCAGGCATCCCTTCATCTCTTCTTCTATCTAGGAAGACAGGTATTCAGGTTTTAATACTAGTAGGACTGTTAGTTCATTCAGGGCATGATTGAGTGGAGCACAGGTTTCCATTTCCTTGATATGATGCGCACTTTTAATACGTGCATTACAGTCTGATTTCACTTTTACCTGTTCCATTGTGCAAAAAATATGTGCATCATCTTGCTGAAAGCGCCTAACTCTGGTCAGTCCACTTAATGCTCCAGATAACTCATTACGATGTAGGACACCGAAGTCTGCAAAGCGCAAAGGCAATTCTCTCCATGAGCGAGGACGATGCCCAAACATGAGACTGCAAGAGGAAACATCAATGACGAACCACAGATAAAATACTACAAAAAACGGATTATCATCTAGATATAGGTTTCCAGCCTTGAAGTTTTTGTATCTATTTCTCTTACTTATATGACACCAACAGATACAGTGGATGTGTGCTAGGGTTGTATATTGTGGGCTGAAGAGCTGGGTCCTCTCCATACATAGCGAGTGCCGGCAGTATTACACAGCTGACACCTTCCTGTAACTTCTGTTCTGATCCAACTCTGATCACAGAAGTTTTTATATCTTAGGTAGGGTATGTGCACAGGACGAATTTCAGGTGGATACGCTCCATAATCCGCTGGAAAACATGGATTTTTGTGGTAACGCACCGTAAAATCCTTTTCTCCGAGACGCTCATTGGGGGACACAGGAACTGTGGGTGTATGCTACCGCCATCTGGAGGCTGACACTAAGTAAACAACACAAGTTTAGCTCCTCCCCCGCTGTATACACCCTCGCCCTGCTTGCGGGCGGAAACTAGTTTAGTGCAAAAGCAGTAGGAGAACAACGACAATCAGCCTTAATGCAAAAAACAATATGTCTGGAAAAGAACCACCCTGACACCCTCAAAAAAACAAAGCACATTAATTAAATCAACAAGAGCCAACTGGCTAATAGGGTGGGTGCTGTGTCCCCCATTGAGTGTCGGAGAAAAGGATTTTACGGTGAGTTATCACAAAAATCCATGTTTCTCCTTCGTCTCATTGGGGGACACAGGAACTGTAGGATGTCCTAAAGCAGTCCCTGGGTGGGAGAATGACTCATCGATCCAAGTTATATGCACCTCTTAACAAAAATTCTTAATAAATATAATTCTGGATTAATTATTCAACGGCTCATATACAAAAAAAATCAATCCTTAAAAGATACTTTATTGACCAATCATTAAAAAGTTTTCAAAACTTCAAAAAACAGGCAAACAAAAATAGGCTTATTGCTGATTTTACAAATCCAGCCACAAACACTAGAGAGTCGTTCCGATGTCAGGTAGAGGGTCACAAACCTATTTGTCCCTATAGGGCCCTATATCTCTCTCCTACCTGACAGCGGAGGTTGGCACCCTCTTGATACGCAAATGGCGCCCCCGCTCCTCGGCGGCTCTCGCTAATCACGCTGTTGACTCCTATCTAAACAACATCAGCTTGGAGTACAACAGATGGCCGGGGACAAAAATATAATAGATAATAACCCCATGCCACAAACCACCAAGACAAAAATGTAAGGAATAGTAACTGGAAAAAACTCTAATTTTTGGCAGATTTGTAAACATTTGCTTTGGGAGGAAAAGGGGTCTAAATAACCCTATTTAGGTGTCTCCCTGCCTGACAGCGGAGCTTTTACACCCTACGTTACTCTGGTGCCCCCGCTCCACGTGGGCTGACCCTTACTGACCCCTACACTTCTCACCCAGAAAGAGGGTGTCAGAACATATGGCCAAGGGACATAATGCTGCTTAAGAACATTTAAATGATTGTGTATCTTTTCTGATTGATATCTTACCCCCTTTACTTGCAACTGCCTTTGCTAATGCACTAGTATCCCGTACACTGTATACATCGGTTTGCAGATACATTTTTTTTATTATTATTAAAACATTTTTTGTCTTTGGGGGGGATTTTTTTAGGGATAATTCTAAGTTATTACCCCTGTCTCCCTTGCCATATGTTCTGACACCCTCTTTCCTCTTTCTGGGTGTGAAGTGTAGGGGTCAGTAAGGGTCAGCCCACGTGGAGCGGGGGCACCAGAGTAACGTAGGGTGTAAAAGCTCCGCTGTCAGGCAGGGAGACAGCTAAATAGGGTTATTTAGACCCCTTTTCCTTCCAAAGCAAATGTTTACAAATCTGCCAAAAATTAGAGTTTTTTCCAGTTACTATTCCTTACATTTTTGTCTTGGTGGTTTGTGTCATGGGGTTATTATCTATTATATTTTTGTCCCTGGCCATCTATTGTACTCCAAGCTGATGTTGTTTAGATAGGAGTCAAGTGTGATTAGGGAGAGTCGCCGAGGAGCGGGGGCGCCATTTGCGTATCAAGAGGGTGCCAACCTCCGCTGTCAGGTAGGAGAGAGATATAGGGCCCTATAGGGACAAATAGGTTTGTGACCCTCTACCTGACATTGGAACGACTCTGTAGTGTTTGTGGCTGGATTTTGAAAATCAGCAATAAGCCTATTTTTGTTTGCCTGTTTTTTGAAGTTTTGAAAACTTTTTAATGATTGGTCAATAAAGTATCTTTTAAGGATTGATTTTTTTTGTATATGAGCTATATGCACCTCTTGTTTAAAGGTGCACCACTGCTGCTTGGAGAATCCTTCTACCCAGGTTCGCGTCTGCTGAAGCCTGAGTATGGACATTGTAATGTTTAGTAAACGTGTGCAGGCTAGACCAGGTTGCTGCTTTGCACACCTGCTCTGCTGAAGCCTGATGCCGAAGTGCCCAAGAGGCGCCAACTGCCTGAGTAGAGTGCGCCTTGATCCCTGATGGATCCATCTGGCTATGGTGGATTTTGAGGCTACGAGTCCCTTCCTGCGCCCTTCAGGCAGCAAGAACAGCGTGTCCGTCTGGTGAAAAGGTGCCGTCCGGGACACGTACCTCCTCAGTGCTCTCACCAGGTCTAACGTGTGAAGAGCTTTTTCCACGCGATGTACCGGTGCAGGACAGAACGAAGGCAAGACAACATCCTCATTAATGTGGAATGAGGACAGAACCTTCGGCAGAAAGGGGGGAGCTGGACTAAGCACCACTTTATCCTTATGCGAAAAGGAGATGAATCCAGCGAGCCAGGTTTGAAGTACGTAAAAAATCTTTTTCTTTATTTTAAACGTAGATTAAAAATATTTATCCATAGCAGCATATTATGAATATAGGCAGAGATGGGAAAAATTACTGCTGTAAAGCGCACGGCAAGACGCGTTTTGGCTAAACCTTTATCATTGCCATAATACACATTGCTATTTTTCTGGGATATATGAAGGAAAAGATCCTTGGATAGGTGGTGCTATAGTTGATTAAGCATTAATAGATCACACTTGTGAGCATCCACCTATAAGACTGACTATTTAAAAACAAGTGTTAACCCTAACTGAAGCTAATACGCTAGCAGTAATTTTTCCAAACATTTTACAAATATTTTACAATACATGATATAACAGAATATATATACAGAGATTTTTTTCATGTTATCCTCCACAATACTTCCATAATATAATTTTTACTCAAAAAAACATATATTTATGAACGTCAGACAGAGCAGGTTATAATTGTTAGCATAAGAATCATAATTTTAGGATTTTTAATATATTCTAATTAAATCTTGTCTATTATTTAAGCCTATTGGCATCCTAGTTTCCAAGGTAAAAATCCAAGCAGATTCTCTTTTAAGTAGTTTACGTTATCTATCGCCCCCTCTGGTAGACCGTGTTACTAACTCTATTGCTTTAAACCTGAAGCTATCAAAATTGCCAGAATGATGTTGTGAAAAATGCCTGGAGACCGCTGATGGATTGAAGCTGGAGGGGTTAATAGCATCAGAGATATGTCTTCTGATTCTTTTCCTCAATTTTCCCGTTGTACAACCTATATCCTTTATCCTTATAGAAGGTGAGAAATGGTGCTCGGCAAGACAGAGCTACCAACTCCGACACTCACCTAACAGAGGTAATGGCTATCAAAAATACCACCTTTCAGGAAAGGAACAAAGAAATATCCTGTAGCGGCTCAAAAGGAGCTTCCTGCAGGACACTCAGGACCAGGTTAAGGTCCCAGGCGTCCATCGGCGCCTTATAGGGTGGTACCAAATGAGAGACTCCCTGGATAAAAGTCTTCACCTGCATATTGGTAGCAATTTTTCGCTGGAAAAGGACAGACAACGCCGATATCTATCTCCTAAGGGAGCTCAGGGCCAGACCCGAGTCTAGGCCTGACTGGAGAAAAGCCAAGATGTTGGGAATAGAGAATGTTAGGGGAGAAAGCCCATGCTCTCGACACCAAGCAAAGAAGACCTTCCAGGTGTGATGGTAAATTCTCGCCGAGGAAGCCTTCCGGGCGTTAATCATTGTAGCGACCACCTCGCGCCCAAACCCCGCTTGAGTTAGAATCCAAGATTCAATGGCCATGCCGTCAAACACAGGGCCCCTGAGTTCGGGTGGAAGATCGGTCCCTGGGACTGTAGATCTGGGCGCTCTGGCAGTCGCCATGGGACGTCGGTGAGCAGCTGCACTAGGTCTGCGTACCACGCCCGACGGGGCCAGCAGAATTGCTGGAACCCCTTCTGTTTTGATCTTTTTGACAACCCTCGGAAGTAGTGGCAGCGGGGGAAACAAGTATGGAAGGCGAAACATGTTCCATGGTAGAACCAACGCATCCATGGCGAACGCCCGCGGGTCCCGAGCCCGAGCGACGAACACGGGCACCTTGGAGTTCACCCTGGATGCCATCAGGTCCACATCCGGTGTTCCCCACCATTGGCAAATCTCCTGGAAGACCTCGGGGTGCAGAGACCATTCCCCAGCTGCGACCTCCTGCCGGCTGAGGAAGTCTGCTGCCCAATTTTCCACGCCTGGGATGTGGACTGCTGATAATACTGACTGGTTCCTTTCGTCCCAGTGAAGCACGTGTGCCTCCTCGCGCATTATTGCCCTGCTGCGCGTGCCCCCTTGATGATTTACTTAAGCCACTGCCGTGGCGTTGTCTGACTGAATTCGAATGGGACGTCCTGCTAGGAAGTGCTGAAAATGCTGCAGCGCCCGCCGGACCGCTCGTATTTCCAACAAATTGATAGGGAGGCATGCCTCCTGTTGTGACCATAGCCCCTGAGTCGTGTGGTGGCGAAAAACTGCTCCCCAGCCGAGGCTGGCGTCGGTTGTGACCACTAGCCAGTGATCCGGGGGAAACGGTTTTCCCTGAAGAAGGGAGGATCTGTTCGTCCACCACTCTAGTGACCTGAGAGGACAGCCGGCACTGCTGATCGAGCGTGAACGGGTTCTTGTCCCAAGATGACAAGAGGGCGTGCTGCAAGGGGCGAAGATGAAATTGGGCAAACGGAATTGCTTCCATTGCTGCCACCATCTTCCCTAGTACCCTCATCCCAAAACGAATGGTGTGAGGGACTGGCTGCTGAAGCCTCTGGACCCCTTTCCGGAGCGCTAGGGCTTTGTCTTGAGGGAGAATTAACAACCCTCGGGAGGTGTCGAAGATCATCCCTAGGAAGGAAATCCCCTGGGCTGGGACAAAGGGATGATTTCTTCCTGTTGACCAACCACCCTAAGCGGGAGAGGGTATCCAGTGTAATGCTGATATTCTCCTCGCATGCCCGAAACTAGGGACCTTTCACCAGGAGGTCGTCTAAGTATGGCAAGACGACTATGCCCCGAGAGTGTAAGACGGCCATCACGACTGCCATTACCTTCGTGAACACTCTGGGGGCGGTGGCTAGCCCGAAGGGCAGTGCTGCAAACTGGAAATGTTGGCCACTGATGGCGAACCGTAGAAACCTTTGATGCGGAGGAAAAATGGGGACGTGCAGGTAGGCATCCTGGATGTCGACAGAGGCCAAGTACTCTCCTTGCCCCATGGCCGATATAACTGAACGGAGAGATTCCTTTCTGAAATGTTTGATCCTGATGAACCTGTTCATGAGCTTTAGATCCAAAACCGGCCTGACTGTCCCGTCCTTTTTGGGGACTGCGAACAGATTGGAATAAAACCCCTGAGCCTTCTCGTGCTCTGGTACGGGAACAATGACTCCGTTGTATTGGATTGAATTGATGGCCCCTAGCAATGCCTTTGCCCGGGGCTCCACTTTGGGAAGTCGGGACAAAAAAAAACGTCTTGGGGGGTACCTGATAAACTCTATCTTGTATCCCGAAGACACCAGTTCCGCCACCCATGCGTCGTGCGCTACCTTGACCCAGACATGGTGAAAATAGAGCAGGCAGCCACCTACCCTGCTGATGTCGCCTAAAAAGTGCTCCGAGTCATTTAGCTGAGGATCTCTGGGCCCTGGTTCCCCTTAACCTGCGCTGGCGAGCGCGCATCCTCCCCAATGGGCTGGCTCTATATGAGACCTGTCGCTCCCTATCCTGGACCTCCGCAGGCAGGTTTCTATCCTGCAAGGCCTACGACTCTGACCATGACATCATGGCCTTGGCTGCCCACGTTGCTGCGAACGAGGGAGAGCTGAACCTGATGCCTTAAAAACTGAGCGAGCCAAACTCTCTATGAGCCGATCAGTGGGGTCCTTAATGGACGAGCCACTAGGTACAGACAATAAGGTCTTCGAGGCCAAGCGTGACACTGGTGGATCCACCACTGGGGATTCCTTCCTCCAATTTCTTATGGAGTTGCAGGGCAAAAGGATATCTTGCCTCTATTGTCTTCTGGCCCGAGAAACGCCTATCCAGCCGTTCTCTGTGACGCTGCACTAAGTCTTCAAACTCTGGATGAGTGCCAAACACTCTATGCGGTCGCCTAGCCCGCTTAAAGGATATGGCTTGAGGCCAGGGTGACATCATCCTCCAGCCCCAGGGTCTGATTAACAGCATCAATGAGGCTGTCCACTGTTTCCCGACACCCCAGGGTATCTAAGTCCAGTGGCTCGTTTGAGTCACAATCTGAACTCTGCCCGCTCCTGACCACTGGTGAAGGAGAGCGTGATGCTGAACTCACGGATGCCGATGCACCGGATGGGCCGGGAGATTCCGTGTGGGTTCGCCTCCTTCGCACCTGCCTGGCATGAGAGCGGCCCCTGCAGGCCGGAGGCTCTTGTGAGGTGGAGGATCCTTCCCAGATAAGCGAGCCACCATCCCTGCCCCTATCTGGAGCGCGAAGAGACTCGATCGCCTTTGTAAGCGATGCCATAGACTGCGATAGTGATAGAGCCCATTCCAGAGAATTTGGATCGTTGGACTCGGTTGCAGGGGAGGGCTCCCGGGCGGGTTCGGAGTCGCAGGCTTCACACAATTTGCTGCTCTGCGCCCTCGGAAACGAAGCCCTACAGGAGATGCATGCAGCGTAGAGGAACGTGTGCGTCTTCCCTTTCCCAGCCATATTGTCTCTGCCAGGTGTCTGTACTGCCCTACTGGAGACTTGCGGGGGGGGGGGGGGGGGAGCACCCCTTGAGAGTCTATAGCGTGCTTCCTACAGACAGACCGCACTTACCCGGTCCTGCGTCCCCGCACGTGCCACCAATCATGGGTCCTGCTTGCTGTAACGCTGTGGGGCAGGCCGACCTCTCTTCCCGGTCGCGGCCTACCCCGACATGAAGCCGGGGTCTCAATTTATCCAGCGCCCGCCCAGGCTCCGGAGGGCGGGCCGCTGGAAGTGAAATCGCATGGGGAGGGCAGGACTTCCGCCGCGGCCTACCCCCGGCCGAAACCGTGGGCTAAATTTACAGCATCCGTCCGCCGGGGGCGGCGGTCGGTAGGCTGCCAGCACGCGGATGGCACTGGGTCACTACCCCCGCCGCTATGGGGAGAAAGGACAGGGGAGGGGAGAAAGGACGGGGGAGGGGAGCGCACCCTTCCCGGAGCACACCGCTGTCCCTGCAGTCCAAGTGCCTTCTGCTACCCCGACGACTGCATGCAGAGCTCCACTGGCGCTACCTCCAGAGCCCTCCCCACTCTGTCTGTACCTCCATCCAGGACGTCTTCTCCGACAGGTAGAGGGAAATAGGGGTGGGTGGGGGGAAATCCAGGACGGTGCAGGCCCCCTAACTCCATCCAGCTTCCAGGGCTGAGAGGGACCGTCCGCCGACTTGTAGCACCGCCGTCAAGCGTTGGTGGAGCAGTGGGGGCGGTTCGGACCATCTTGTGCCTCTGCGCAGCCCATGGTTTCATTACCTAGGGATGGACAGGACCAGGTCGGGCATCATGTCCCACGTCGCGGGAGAGGTTATGTGGAGGGCCACTCGCACGTGCTCGCCCGTTGATGGTTTGGGGAAATCGGACCCTTTCAATAGGATCCATTGCCCCTGTCTAATCTTCATAGAAAAAAGTCAAAGAAGGTCTGGAGAAAAAGACCAGACGTGTGCCTCCATAGACACTAAGCAAAAAACTAGTTTCCGCCCGCAAGCAGGGCGAGGCTGTATACGGCGGGGGAGGAGCTAACCTTGTGTTGTTTACTTAGTGTCAGCCTCCAGATAGCGGTAGCATACACCCACAGGTTCCTGTGTCCCCCAATGAGACGAAGGAGAAAATGAATGAACACATGTATTGTAAAATAAAGACAACTTGCCGTTGTAGCAAAGCCAGGCAGGACTGGAATAAATCCTATCGCTGCAGGTCTTGATTCAATACACCTGGCTAACTTTTTACTAGAACCAGGGTCTGTGTTCACTAGGTGTGTCAGTCTGCTGGATGGAACAAAACCGTTGGCACAACCCTGGTTACCGGAGGTGGTGCACAAGTAGGATCCCAATCCGTGAACTTCAATTAATATAGACTTGGCACACACCAAAAAGATTCTGATGCAGAAAGGTGGTTTTAATGGATTGCAGTACATACATACAGACGTTTCGGTCAAGGACCTTCATCAATGTACTGTGAAATATAAATAAAGATAACAAAAATAAAAATTGACAAAGAAAGTATATACAACAAATTACATGGGTTTTCAAAATGAAAAATGGATAACATGCTGAGACATCGTTCACATTATAGCACAGAATAAATGATGGCACAGGGAATAGCAAGCAATCATGAAGAACAAGATCAAGAGAAGGAGGCACATACCAATAAGTTGTACTGTGAGCTCTTCGTGACTGGGCTTTAAGGGAGACACCTATGGGAAAATGAAGCTGCTATAATGGCTGCTATGGTGGCCAGAAGTAAAGAGTAAAGGGATACACAAGCTGCACCACATCCATTACATACCAACACTGCAAGGAGGCACCTGCTACATCTCACCCAGGACTATAAAACCCTGTCACTCTCTCTTATCACAGCACCCTTGGATTCGCGGTGGATACTGCGTCCACTTGTTATATAGAACCACGGTAAGATCCAATGATCTCTCTATGCACAACCTGACAGTCTTTATGCCTCTTGTCATGAAGTTATTTAGCATTTCCTCTCCTCCCACAGTGGGACGGCCGCAGGTGCCTCCTTGCAGTGTTGGTATGTAATGGATGTGGTGCAGCTTGTGTATCCCTTTACTCTTTACTTCTGGCCACCATAGCAGCCATTATAGCAGCTTCATTTTCCCATAGGTGTCTCCCTTAAAGCCCAGTCACTAAGAGCTCACAGTACAACTTATTGGTATGTGCCTCCTTCTCTTGATCTTGTTCTTCATGATTGCTTGCTATTCCCTGTGCCAACATTTATTCTGTGCTATAATGTGAACGATGTCTCAGCATGTTATCCATTTTTCATTTTGAAAACCCATGTAATTTGTTGTATATACTTTCTTTGTCAATTTTTATTTTTGTTATCTTTATTTATATTTCACAGTACATTGATGAAGGTCCTAGACCGAAACGTCTGTATGTATGTACTGCAATCCATTAAAACCACCTTTCTGCATCAGAATCTTTTTGGTGTGTGCCAAGTCTATATTAATTGAAGTCTGCTGGATGGAGCAGAATCAAGTGTGCTGTTCATGAGTTACCAGCGAAAATGTCAGCTGTAGCTCAGCGAGATGTCGCAGGGTCTCTCTCTAGGTGGGGACTTCATAGGTCAGCTGGGAAGGCTGAGCAGTGTGTGTGTTGGAGCTGCATGGAACAGTATGGAGGTTGCTGCCTATTCAGAGTGAAATGTGCCTGAAGTTGAATACTGCGGTTTGGCGCTGGGGCACAGGCTGAAGAGGAGAACGAGATTGGTGGGATGTAAATTTTGCTCTGGAAGAAAGGACTGTTTGTTGGGGTGAGCCCACACTGATGTATGTGCTTGGTAAATTAACTGGTTATTTGCTGTGATACCATTGTGCCCAGAAAAGGCTATTTTTGGTTTTGAATCTCTTGGGAGTTTTATGAAAGCAATAAAACTGCACCAGTTTGGAGCAAACTGAACTGCTTGTGTGAACGCTACCCAATTCCTACGTGAGAAAGTAAATCCCTACAACTGGTGAATGAAATGCGGGTGTAAAGTTCCAGAGAGCACAGGAGATTGCAGTGTAAAGACTGAATGTCCAGGCTACAGGCAGCAGCAGCATTACACTCTCTGAAAGTATAGAGGAGCTGTCCTGCCAGAAGGAGATATTGCTGCGGTTTCATAGCTGCTGGTGCAGCTCGAAGGAGTGTGGAGAGCAGTCCCTGTAATAGATTTGTGCGAAGAAAAATTGGGGTCTGCAACACTGGCAGCGAGGTTCATATAACATATCGGTACAGAGAGATGGTGTAATTAAGTCCCAGAACCAATTGGGACAGCAGCATTGGCCAACACTCCTCCTACTTTGCTTACCCCACCGGCGGTGCAGTTCCTCACATATACCAGCTAACTGAACCGTGTCCTAGTAATGGAAGTTCACGACTCAAGTAGTTTGGTGACCCTGGTAAGGGAAACACTTCCACTCGTGCTAGTCCCTGGGAAGGGGATGGGGGTAAGGTTTATTTATGGAGATGCCAAGAACAATCTCATGGCCCAGGTGGACATGCGCACAGACTGTGGTTCCGTGTCCTACCAAGTGGGAATGGTTAAGGACTAGCATGTATTGAATGCTACTGTTATCAGTTAATATTTTCCTTTGTTCTGGAACTTATGGGCTAAAGCTGTAGCACCCAGTACTCCAGTAAGCCGCCAGCAATTGCTATTGTAACAAGATCACATGATGTAAATGGTGAATTTCCTCTCACTGTACTGGTTAGAGAGGAGGATATAGTGTACTGAGCACAGACCAGTGTCAATGTATGTGTAGCAGTGCTGTTTGTCAGACTGTGTGACTGAAGAGCAGTAAAGTACTAGTGCAAGAGTTGGGCGTGCTGTGCAGGCGGCAGCGCCCGCGAACGTGTGTGCTGTGCAGGCGGCAGCTCCTGTGTGCTAGCAGATGGTACCCAGCCCCGACTTTGGGCATAGAGGGGGGGATACATAGCGATAGTGGTTACAGAGTATGTGTTGTGTCCATTTATCTGTATCTTGTTCGACCTGTGCCACAATTCACTTCACATGTAGATCTACATGCGTGCTACACACAAACAGGTAAATACTGTGTGATCTAAACAGACAAATGGAAACTTTGATTTTGTATTGACATAAAAGGAACAGGAACATTAAAAACTCACCAATGTCCAGGACAGTTCATAGGTTTCAGTGCAAACATTTCTTTTTCAACCTCAAAGGAGAACATGTTCTCACTGTAATGCTGCCAGTGGCCAGACGCTTCCCATAGCTTGCTATTGTAGATGTTAGGTGTTGCTACTTCTGTAAAATGTCTCAACTGGTATTCCTCCTGTAACAGCAGTCCATTTATGCCATTAATGGGCATGTCCTCAGAAAAGATCATGGCACAGAATTGTTACTGACATGAAAGCTAAGAGCTGAAGAAGTAATGTGAACATTTCACTAGTACTTCACTTAAAGCACCACTCCAGCGGTTTTTATATTTCAGAGCTGGAATGGTGTTACTAATCTAAGGTCTTATACTTACCCATTGCAGTCTTCAGTCCTTCCCGGCATCCCTCCTGTCCTGAACCACTATTCTACGACTGCAGCTTCTGACTGACCAGAAGTCAGATGTAATGTTCACAAGCTTTCAATGGAAGTGTATGAGAACCTTGTTCTGCCTCTCATAGACTAGCACTGAAAAGTGACCTCCGGCTTGCACAGCAAACACTGGAGCGAGCCGTGATCAAATCTTTATTTGTGGAGGTATTAGTACTATGTGAAAGTGTGTTCTGAATACACTAGGCTGAAATCTTCATTCATGGTATAGTCTGATCTGAAAAAAAAAAATAAGTCTGCACCATATCAATAAGCACAGACCCCTGCCTCCTAATCACAATGGCTGGCTTGAAATTGGCTTGAAATATTTTCATATCTCTTAATTCTGCCGATGCCAGTGCCACATACAAAAGGAAGGACCATCACTACAACAGGTGGGGTTTTAGTCCTTGTACGTCCATCACCGACATCTTTGCACATTTATCAGATGTCACATATACAAAAGGTGCGTATATCCTTCATACTTCTTGCTACAGAAAATAAAAGTTACACTAACTCCAAATGCTGCTCTAACCTTGATAAAGTCAATCAGCGTGTTATAGATATAAGCCCCCCGAGGTAAAAAGAAGCAGCTCCCCGGACTCAGCTCATGGAAGAAGAACAGCTCTTGGTCCTGGAAGCAAAGGAAAATTAAGCATTAGAAGATTTAATAACCAACGGTCATTTCAGGAACAGCTTATGTAAAAACCTGCATCTTTTGGTCTGTATTACTATGTATAAAAAGAAATGTTATTGTACCTGTAAGCTGTACCTAATACTCACATAGCCCCCCTCAAAAACAGGAGACATTTGTGTAATAGATAGAAATTAGGAAACTGCTCAATGTGCATGTAAGTTTTATATACGGGGGTTTTTTTTTTGCAGTAAATCTGATATATTTTACCATTTATTTACAGACTAATTCATAGAACAGGCTACAAATACCCAGCACGTTAACAAGGTGATCACTGACTTCCCACTTCATAATGAGAGAGATACAAACCTTTCCAATCTTCCTATGATCTCGGTTTTTCGCTTCTTCCTGGAATTTCTCCCACTCCTTCATTAGCTTATTATCAGGAAAGGAAATCCCATATATTCTCTGCAATGTTTCCATGTCCGCTTTCCCTTCCCAATACGTAGAAGAATTCTACAAGATTATAGTAAGATGGGAATGAAAAACAATCACATAATATATGAGAAGATATTCAGATCAGAGTCTGCTCTTATCAATCAACCTGATCAATGCAGGAGTACTTCAATGTATGGACACTAGAGAGGTCACTATAAAGTTAAAGGGGTTATCCAGTGCCGTCCACATTGGTAGTGAGCAGTGCTGAGGACGTTAGGACCCGCCGTTTAGGGCATGTATATGATACCTGCCGATCTCGTCATCGGCACTGACATTAACGGCTCCGGATAACCACCTTTATGGCTATGGACACATCCACACAGCGGGGTTTTCTGATGCTTCTGGCATAGATCAGAAAGCACATTATTCCTGTCCGTGTTGACTCACAGCAGGGGGGGGCGAGAGGGATTACATCAATTCCAGACTAATCAGGCAGATGAATGGTATTAGCAATAACACTATAAGCAGCAGAAAGGCAAGAGAAAAATATGATTGATATAAGAAAATTTTTTTTTTATATATATATATATATATATATATATATATATATATATATATATATATATATATACATACATACACAGTCATATGTAAAAGTTTGGGCACCCCTATTAATGTTAACCTTTTTTCTTTATAACAATTTTGGTTTTTGCAACAGCTATTTCAGTTTCATATATCTAATAACTGATGGACTCAGTTATATTTCTGGATTCAAATGAGGTTTATTGTACTAACAGAAAATGTGCAATCTGCATTTAAACAAAATTTGACCGGTGCAAAAGTATGGGCACCCTTATCATTTTCTTGATTTGAACACTCCTAACTACTTTTTACTGTCTTCCTGAAGCACTAAATTGGTTTTGTAACCTCATTGAGCTTTGAACTTCATAGCCAGGTGTATCAAATCATGAGAAAAGGTATTTAAGGTGGCCACTTGCAAGTAGTTCTCCTATTTGATTCTCCTATGAAGAGTGGCATCATGGGCTCCTCAAAACAACTCTCAAATGATCTGAAAACAAAGATTATTCAACATAGCTTTTCAGGGGAAGGATACAAAAAGTTGTCTCAGAGATTTAACCTGTCAGTTTCCACTGTGAGGAACATAGTAAGGAAATGGAAGAACACAGGTACAGTTCTTGTTAAGCCCAGAAGTGGCAGGCCAAGAAAAATATCAGAAAGGCAGAGAAGAAGAATGGTGAGAACAGTCAAGGACAATCCACAGACCACCTCCAAAGACCTGCAGCATCATCTTGCTGCAGATGGTGTCACTGTGCATCGGTCAACAATACAGCGCATGCATAACGCCTTTTTGTATGACCAAACAACTCAATCTTTGTTTCATCAGTTCACAGGACCTTCTTCCAAAATCTAACTGGCTTGTCCAAATGTGCTTTTGCATACCTCAGGCGACTCTGTTTGTGGCGTGCTTGCAGAAACGGCTTCTTTCTCATCACTCTCCCATACAGCTTCTCCTTGTGCAAAGTGCGCTGTATTGTTGACCGATGCACAGTGACACCATCTGCAGCAAGATGATGCTGCACGTCTTTGGAGGTGGTCTGTGGATTGTCCTTGACTGTTCTCACCATTCTTCTTCTCTGCCTTTCTGATATTTTTCTTGGCCTGCCACTTCTGGGCTTAACAAGAACTGTACCGGTGTTCTTCCATTTCCTTACTATGTTCCTCACAGTGGAAACTGACAGGTTAAATCTCTGAGACAACTTTTTGTATCCTTCCCCTGAAAAGCTATGTTGAATAATCTTTGTTTTCAGATCATTTGAGAGTTGTTTTGAGGAGCCCATGATGCCACTCTTCATAGGAGAATCAAATAGGAGAACTACTTGCAAGTGGCCACTTTAAATACCTTTTCTCATGATTTGATACACCTGGCTATGAAGTTCAAA
Organism: Dendrobates tinctorius; assembly: GCF_039654945.1. Lineage (NCBI taxonomy): Eukaryota > Metazoa > Chordata > Amphibia > Anura > Dendrobatidae > Dendrobates > Dendrobates tinctorius. Next base: position 17,353,538 of record NW_027361765.1, on the reverse strand, counting down.
GCTCAATGAGGTTACAAAACCAATTTAGTGCTTCAGGAAGTCAGTAAAAAGTAGTTAGGAGTGTTCAAATCAAGAAAATGATAAGGGTGCCCATACTTTTGCACTGGTCAAATTTTGTTTAAATGCAGATTGCACATTTTCTGTTAGTACAATAAACCTCATTTGAATCCAGAAATATAACTGAGTCCATCAGTTATTAGATATATGAAACTGAAATAGCTGTTGCAAAAACCAAAATTGTTATAAAGAAAAAAGGTTAACATTAATAGGGGTGCCCAAACTTTTACATATGACTGTATATATATATATATATTCTGAAAATACAATGTAAAAACCTATACCAAGCCCCAATATTTACCTTGTATATTTTTAAGGCTTTAATCTTCCCTGTGTGCCGCACATGGGGACCTCTACACAGGTCAATAAGAGGACCACACCTAAGTGAGGACACAGGGAATTAGGGATTTCATAGTGAGAGATAACAGTAAAGTAGAGAAAACTACTGTGCATGTGATGACAAAATTTTATATAATATCAAAAGACTGACCATCAATTCCAAACAGAAAGTCAAATGTGAACAGGTGCAAACCAAGAGAGCCATTCTATATGTAACTAACAAATTAATTCTGCACGCTGTTAAACGCTATAGGATGCAGACATTAAATACATGAAATGAGAATTACATTATGTTATAGAAAATAAGTAAAAATTAAGGTACTTCGAGCATAAGTTGGCCAATACATGTGTAATAGAGTGGCTCTCGTAGCTTGCACATGTGAACATTTGTCTTTGTTTGGCAGTGACGGTCAGGTCAGTATTTTGACATTTGTAACACGCCTTCTGACTGAGCACTCCACCCATCATCCTATGGCAGGTTTAAACAGAGCTTGATCCTGCCTGCCCATGTCATTGTAGGCTTTTGGCCAGGGAGAGGCATCATGCTAAGTTTGGGGTCCCAGCTGATAAGGTTGCCTATTCGCTGGCTGTTGGGCTCACATGAATTGGCCAATTTATGCACCAAGTACCTTCATTTTTACTTATTTTCTATAGGTGTAATACAATTCCTATATCACATTTTCAATGTCTGCATACCATAGTGTTTAACAAAATAAAGCTGCACTCTTAAAATTTGATATAAAAGATTATTTTCTAGTAAAAAGAAAAAAGAAAAAAAAATCGAGAACCTTTTCCCTGAATCTTGCTGGCTGCACCGTGGGACGTCCACTCAGCTAGACTAGCAGGTCTCTCCGCATACAGACACATAATGGGGAGAAGCCAGCGAGTACCTTCCTCTTGGTCCAGTCACCTCTTGGATAGTCATGCTTTCAGCTATTTTTTTTAATCTGAAGCCGCAATTCAGCATTAAAGGGAACCTGTCAGCTGATACAATTTGTCCATAGTTTGGGCAGCATGTATCAGGCACTGGTTGTATGATCTAAGGCTGGTTTCACACTAGCGTTTTTTAGTGCAGCGCATCGTACACGTGCAATGCGCCCCTATGCTTAACATGGGTGCGCATGGTCTAGCGTTTGTAAGCGTTTTTGTGCGCATGCGTTTTTCCAGTGTGCGCCTAGGCGCGCCGGACGCACCCTGTTGCATTTTTTGTGCGCCCAACCTGTGTCAAAAAATGCGTGCGCACAAAAGCGCACGGAATGTGCAAAAAGTCTTAGTTACTCACCGGTTAACGGTGTTTTTCGGAGTCCATGACAGCACCACCTGAGAGAGGGGATCCGCCCCTTCAGGAACAGGAAACCTACAGATACAAAAGGGCGGCACCTCTCCCACGCATCAGTTGGATTACAGAGCACAAGAGGACCACAATGGTTAATAGCAAAATTTATATACAGTACTTTTACACATCTATTCCTTACCAGTGTACATACGAGAGGAAGAAGTGCACTCCCAAATTTAAACTAAAGGGAGGGAATATACGGGTGCTGTCATGGACTCCGAAAAACACTGTTAACCGGTGAGTAACTAAGACTTTATCGGTCGTCCATCACAGCACCACCTGAGAGAATTACAGAGAGTAAAACTATTTAGGGAGGGACTACAGCCTGCAGTACCCTTATACCAAAAGAGAGGTCTGTGGAAGCACCCAAGTCTAGCCTATAATGACTATAAAAGGTGCTCGGAGAGGACCAAGTAGCCGCCTTACATATCTGGTCAATGGACACTTCTGATCTTTCGGCCCACGAGGTCGCCATGGCTCTGGTGGAATGCGCCCTCAGCTTCCGGGGTGGCGACCTGCCTTTTGAGGTGTATGCTATTGAGATCGCTTCTCTAACCCACCTGGCTAGTGTACTTTTTGACGCTCTACAACCTTTCCTAGGGCCTTGATGGGAGACAAACAGGGCATTATCTTTTTTCCAGGGATCGGTAACTGCCAGATATTCTATGAGGCATTTCCTAACATCCAAGGTGTGAAGTTTCTCTTCCTTCTCATTAGCTGGATTAGGGAGGAAAGATGGAAGGACTATCTCCTGTGTCCTATGAAAGCTGGAAACTACCTTAGGTAAATACGCCGAATCAGGTCTGAGTATTACCCTATCGTCCTTGATCTGTATATAAGGAGGACGTCTAGATAATGCCTGGATGTCGCTTACCCTACGAGCTGAGGTTAGAGCTACCAGGAAGGCTACTTTGAGGGACAGGTTCTTTATGGAAGCTGATGAGATAGGTTCGAATGGGGCTTCTGTCATAGCCGTGAGGACTAGGTTCAGGTCCCATGGCATGAATCTATCCTTCACTATTGGCCTGAATCTACCTGCTGCCTTAATGAATCTACTGATCCAGTAATTACCCGCGATGTTGCAGCTAAAGAGGGCCCCCAAGGCTGATACTTGTACTTTAAGGGTACTAGTGGAGAGCCCCATATCCAGACCTTTCTGAAGAAACTCTAAGATTTGGTTTACAGGTGCTGAAGCGCCAGCGACCACTCCAGAGTTGTGCAGGAATTTATTCCAAATTCTGACATAGATTTTGGTAGTGATGACTTTTCTACTTTTAAGTAGGGTGTTAATCAGGTCTGGGGAGAAGCCTTTTTCTCTCAGCAGTGTCCGTTCAAACTCCACGCCGTCAGATGTAGGCCAGCCACCTGAGGATGGAACACTGGGCCTGTACCTCTCCTTCTTTTGTCCTCCCATCTGCCCTGATCTCTGGACGGCCTTCTACGGAAATAGCCTTTCCTGGTAAAGGGACGTCTGTAAGAAGGATTCGGTAGACTGGGGAACTTCTTTTTATCATCCCCGGCTTTCTCTAAGAGTTCATCCAAGACTGGGACAAACAGATATTCACCCTCACATGGAATGGAGCAGAGTCGTGATCTGGCCTGGATATCTCCCGGCCAGCAATTTAACCAAAGGGCCCTTCGAGCTGCGTTAGATAAACTCGCAGTTCTGGCTGCCATCCTCGCAGAGTCTGCTGAAGCATCAGCCAAAAAAGCTGCCGCACTTTGGATGATTGGCAGCGTTTTCCGGATAGAAGCTCTTGAGACTCCGTCCTTTAGTTGGGAATCCAATTGGTCTAGCCAGACCATCATGGATCTGGCCGTACATGTGGCAGCTATCGCTGGTCTTAGAGCACCTGCTGACATCTCCCAAGTTCCCTTCAAAAAGGAGTCTGCTTTCTTATCTAGCGGGTCTTTTAAGGAGGCCATGTCGTCAAAGGGAATGGAAGATTTTTTGGAGGCTTTGGCTACTGCCGCGTCCAGCTTAGGGGCCTTATCCCATCCGTTTACCACTGGGTCGTCAAACGGGTACCTCCGCTTGAAGGCCGGAGGTAAGGAGCCTCTTTTTTCAGGTCTCTTCCATTCCCTATCTATTAGGCTCTGGACCTTATCATTTAATGGAAAGGCCTTCCGCTTCCTGGGATCTAGACCCCCGAACATCACGTCCTGAGCTGAAAGTTCCGGTTTTGTGTCTGCTACCCCCATGGTGGACCTTATTGCTTTAACTAGCTTATCCATCTGGTCTAAGGGGAAGCAGAATCGACTCGAGTCTTCCTCCGAAGAAGACGAAGTGGAGGCCGAGGAATCTGAAGAGTCATCGATCCTTAGGGCGGTCGAGGACTCAACCTGAGAAACTACATTCTCTTCCCCTAGAGGAATCCTTTTTAGATAGGGCCTTTATCTCTGTCCTGATTATGTCCCTCAGGCTTGTGGTGAAGTCCGGCGTTTCTTCCGCTACCTGTATGGACGGGGAGAGTGTAAGGGCCTGTCAATCTACCCCAGGGCCAACGTCCCCTTCCACCCCTACCGTTTGTCTCACGCATGGCTGACACAATTTTTTAGGGTGGCCGTCCGGCAAGGGGCAACTACAGAGAGCACATTCCCTGTGCTTCTGTTTTCCCGTAGCTTTCCTCCCCTGCGAAAAAAACATAAGGGAACACTGCATCAGGGTACGAGGAGGCCGAGGAGTCCGAGGAGTTGTCACCTTTCCTAGGAGTGACTGAGGCCTCCGAGCCTAAACCACTAGCCTCTCTTCTCCTAGAAGGTTCACCTTGAGGTAAGACTTTCATTTCTGCCCTGATCATCTCTCTCAGGCTTGAAGTAAAGTCAGGTGTCTCTTCCGCTACCTGCATAAACGGGGGAGAGTATAAGGGCCTGACAATCTACCCCTGGACTCCCTGTCTTTATTAACCCCTACCGTCTGTCGTATGCATGGCTGGCATAATTTTTTAGGGTGGTCATCTGGTAGGGGGGAACTACAGAGGGCACATTCCCTGTGCTTCTGTTTTCCCGTAGCTTTCTTCCCCTGCAAAAAAACATAAGGGAACACTGCATCAGGGTACATTCACGGAGATCTCTTACCCATGCAGATGAGGCAGGTACCGGATCACGGAGGGAGGCAGGAGGGTCCTTTAGCCTGGAGGAACTTCTGTGGCTTTGTCCGCCTGTCCGTTTCTTCTTCTGCTGGCCACTCGCATGTGGTTTCACTGTGGCCTGTTTCTGTGGGTGCTCCTGCACCTCGTCCAGCTGCTCTATGGGGGCTTCTGTCGTATCCATCGCTGGGCCTTCAGAAACACCCCAGCAGCGTCACCTCCTGCCTTTTAAGGCCTCCTTGTCCGGGTCAGCAGGGTTCTGGCGCGCACCTCCCACCCGGGACCCCCCCACGACCCTCCCCCCGCAAGCTCCGGTCATCCCCCCCCCCGGCCACCGCCCAGTACCGCAGTGCACACGCGGCGCGCGCCGGAAGCCGGCCGGCACCCGACTTCCGGTTTCGGCGTCCCCGTCCCCTCCGCCGCGTCACTTCCACCACCCGTCTGAGGCCTGCAGGGACGCGCAGAAGGAGCCGACACGGCGCCTCCGGCTCAGGCAAGGCCACAGCCCCCACCCGCGCCGACCTGCGCCCGCCGACCGGGCGCCACCGCCGGCCCGGCCGGAAGAGAGAGAGAGCGGACCACGGGGAGAGCGCACCAGGAGGGGCCCGGGACATACATACCTCCTGGTGTGGCAATATGGAGGCGGCTGTCCACCGGAACCCTGGCTCCACCTGCTCTCACCACCATCGTGGTGACCTACCCGGCCCCACCGTGGCGCTTCCAGGGACCCGAGCTTGACTGAGGTAGGAGACCCCCTCGCTACCTGGGTCGGTCAGCCGGCCTGGGAATCCCTCGGCGACTCCATGATGGACGATCTGAAGGAAGTCCCGTCCTCTAGGAACAGGAAACCAACTGATGCGTGGAAGAGGTGCCGCCCTTTTGTATCTGTAGGTTTCCTGTTCCTGAAGGGCGGATCCCCTCTCTCAGGTGGTGCTGTCATGGACGACCGATAAAAATCACATTATAGTCTATGGGAACGCAGGCATGCGCATGGACATGCGCATGTCAGCGTTTAAAGACACATGCGTTTTAAGACTACACATGGCAACAAACTGGTTAAAACGCATGCGCATAAAATAAGCAAACGCATGCAAAACGCTTGATGCGTTTTCTGCATGCGTTTGGACTGCGCACGCAGCACAAAAAAACGCTAGTGTGAAAGTAGCCTAAGCCAGGTATCTTGACACGATGCAGCGTGTCAGACACAAATATAATTTTATAGCTGCTGGGGACTGAGCTGCACTGGAGACTAGTCGGACAGGCGGGTCCCCGGCATTTTCTCCTCGCCTGCTGCCCTGGATTGACAGGTCTCTTTCTATATGCACATGTAGGCAGAGACCTGTCAATCCAGTGCAGTGGGTGGGAAGAAGCCACCAGAGACCTGCTGTCTGACTAGTCTCCAGTGCGGCTGGGACACCAGAATTTATGCTCATGAATTGGGCAAGCATGTATCAGCTGACAGGTTTCCTATAGGGAAGATACAGATGACCATATGTTCTCCATTTGAGAAAACCGGTCCGACTAGGGTAATAATAATAATGATCATATATATAGCGACAACACATTCGGCAGCACTTTACAATTCGACAGTTCATATACAAGTCATAAGTAACTATGTTAAAGATAATACAATAATTAAAGCAAAAATAATGACGACCCTGCTAGTAAGAGCTTACAATACACTTTACACTCTGATCAGAGTGAAATTTGTTTTCTAGGATGTGGAGAATAATATATAGATCATATATCAATATATATATCTATATATATCTATATATATATATATACAGTGGGGAAAAAAAGTATTTAGTCAGTCAGCAATAGTGCAAGTTCCACCACTTAAAAAGATGAGAGGCGTCTGTAATTTACATCATAGGTAGACCTCAACTATGGGAGACAAACTGAGAAAAAAAAATCCAGAAAATCACATTGTCTGTTTTTTTTTTCATTTTATTTGCATATTATGGTGGAAAATAAGTATTTGGTCAGAAACAAGCAATCAAGATTTCTGGCTCTCACAGACCTGTAACTTCTTCTATAAGTGTCTCCTCTTTCCTCCACTCATTACCTGTAGTAATGGCACCTGTTTAAACTTGTTATCAGTATAAAAAGACACCTGTGCACACCCTCAAACAGTCTGACTCCAAACTCCACTATGGTGAAGACCAAAGAGCTGTCAAAGGACACCAGAAACAAAATTGTAGCCCTGCACCAGGCTGGGAAGACTGAATCTGCAATAGCCAACCAGCTTGGAGTGAAGAAATCAACTGTGGGAGCAATAATTAGAAAATGGAAGACATACAAGACCACTGATAATCTCCCTCGATCTGGTGCTCCACGCAAAATCCCACCCCGTGGGGTCAGAATGATCACAAGAACGGTGAGCAAAAATCCCAGAACCACGCGGGGGACCTAGTGAATGAACTGCAGAGAGCTGGGACCAATGTAACAAGGCCTACCATAAGTAACACACTACGCCACCATGGACTCAGATCCTGCAGTGCCAGACGTGTCCCACTGCTTAAGCCTGTACATGTCCGGGCCCGTCTGAAGTTTGCTAGAGAGCATTTGGATGATCCAGAGGAGTTTTGGGAGAATGTCCTATGGTCTGATGAAACCAAACTGGAACTGTTTGGTAGAAACACAACTTGTCGTGTTTGGAGGAAAAAGAATACTGAGTTGCATCCATCAAACACCATACCTACTGTAAAGCATGGTGGTGGAAACATCATGCTTTGGGGCTGTTTCTCTGCAAAGGGGCCAGGACGACTGATCCGGGTACATGAAAGAATGAATGGGGCCATGTATCGTGAGATTTTGAGTGCAAACCTCCTTCCATCAGCAAGGGCATTGAAGCTGAAACGTGGCTGGGTCTTTCAACATGACAATGATCCAAAGCACACCGCCAGGGCAACAAAGGAGTGGCTTCGTAAGAAGCATTTCAAGGTCCTGGAGTGGCCTAGCCAGTCTCCAGATCTCAACCCTATAAAAAACCTTTGGAGGGAGTTGAAAGTCCGTGTTGCCAAGCGAAAAGCCAAAAACATCACTGCTCTAGAGGAGATCTGCATGGAGGAATGGGCCAACATACCAACAACAGTGTGTGGCAACCTTGTGAAGACTTACAGAAAACGTTTGACCTCTGTCATTGCCAACAAAGGATATATCACAAAGTATTGAGATGAAATTTTGTTTCTGACCAAATACTTATTTTCCACCATAATATGCAAATAAAATGAAAAACAAACAGACAATGTGATTTTCTGGATTTTTTTTTCTCAGTTTGTCTCCCATAGTTGAGGTCTACCTATGATGTAAATTACAGACGCCTCTCATCTTTTTAAGTGGTGAAACTTGCACTATTGCTGACTGACTAAATACTTTTTTTCCCCACTGGATCTATCTATCAATATATATATATATATATATATATATATATATATATATATATATATATATATATATATATATATATATATATATATATATATCTCAATATATATTACACACATACACAGTGTGATGTAAAAGTCTGGGCACCCCTGGTCAAGGTTACGGTTATTGTGAACAGTTAAGTTGAAAATGAAATGACGTCTTAAAGGCCTAAAGTTAGAGATGACACGTTTCCATTGTATTTTAGGCAAAAAATAAATAAAGAAATAAATTACATATTTGTCATTTTTTACATTTTAAAACTTACAATAAGGAAAATGGGTGATTCAAAAGTCTGAGCTCCCTTGGAGATCTGTGTGCTCATATAACTTTGGCCAAGGTTTTAGACCCTAATTAGCTTGTTTAGAGTTAGGTCTTGAAAATAGTCGAGGCCGCCAAAGCAGATGGAGGTTATCAGAAGATAGCAAAGCATTTTCAAGTTGCCCTTTCAGCAGTTTGAAATGTAATTAAGAAATGGCAGTTAACAGGAACAGTGGAGCTCAACATAAGTTCTGGAAGCCAAATAAAATTCATCTGTAAAAAACATGAAGTTGAAAAGAGGATGGCTTCTACAAATGGATAATGATCCTAAACACGTCAAAATCCACAATAGACTACCTAAAAAAGGCATAAGCTTAAGGTTTTACAGTGGACCTCACAGTTTCCTGATCTGGACATCATTGAAAATCTGTGGCTAGACCTCAAAATAGCAGTCATGTTAGACGACTCCGGAATCTCACAGAACTGGAAGAATTTTCCAAGGAAGAATGATTGAAAATCCCTCAAAGAAGAGTTGAAAGACTTGTCTGGCTGCATAAAAAAAGTTTAGAAGCCGTGATACTTGCAAAAAGGGGGTACTACAGGGAAAACTTATTGACTTGAGCATAAGCCTGGGTCTCTGCATGGCCTCCTCATCACCATCCTGGTCTGCATGGCCTCCTCATCCCCATCCTGGTCTGCATGGCCTCCTCATCCCCATCCTGGTCTGCATGGCCTCCTCATCCCCATCCTGGTCTGCATGGCCTCCACATCCCCATCCTGGTCTGCATGGCCTCCACATCCCCATCCTGGTCTGCATGGCCTCCACATCCCCATCCTGGTCTGCATGGCATCCTCATCCACATCCTGGTCTGTATGGCCCCCACCAGAAAAAAATAAATAAAATAAAACATGGATTTTTGTGATAAACTCGCCATAAAATCCTTTTCTCCGAGACGCTCATTGGGGGACACAGGTACTGTGGGACACAGGTACTATAGGTGTATGCTACTGCCGCCTGGAGGATGACACTAAGTGAAAAAAAAGAGGTTAGCGCCTCCTCCGCCGTATACACCCTCACCCCGATTGCGGGCGGAAACCAGTTTAGTGCAAAAGCAGTAGGAGAACAACAAAAAACAGCCTTAATGCAGGTAACAATATGTCTAGAAAAGAACCACCCTAATATCAACGAAAATGCACATTAATTGAACAAACAAGAGCCAATTGGCTATCAGGGTGGGTGATGTGTCCCCCAATGAGCGTCTCGGAGAAAAGGATTTTACGGTGAGCTTATCACAAAAATCCATGTTTCTCCTTCGCCTCATTGGGGGACAAAGGTACTGTGGGACGTCCTAAAGCAGTCCCTGGGTGGGAAGTTGACTCACTGATCCAAGCTACATGCACCTCCTGTCTAAAGGTGCGCCACCGCTGCTTGGAGAATCCTTTTACCTAGGCTCGCATCCGCTGAAGCCTGAGTATGGATATTGTAATGTTTGGCAAACGTGTGCAGGCTGGACCAGGTTGCTGCCTTGCAACCCTGTTCCATCAAAGCCTGGTGCCGAAGCACTCAAGAGGCGCCCACTGCCCGAGTAGAGTGCGCTCTGATCCCTGCTGGAACCGGCGCACCCCTGATGCGGTAGGACTCCTGAATGGTCAGATGAATGCACCTGGCTATGGTCGATTTTGAGGCCGCGAGTCCTTTCCTGCGCCCCTCAGGGAGCAGGAACAGCGTCTGTCTGCCGAAAGGGTGCCGTCCGTGACACATACCTCCTGAGGGCTCTTACCAGGTCCAACGTGTGAAGAGCTTTTTCCACGTGGTGTACCGGCGCTGGACAAAATGAAGGCAAGACAATAACCATTGTAGCAACCACCTCGCGTCCAGACCCCGCCTGGGTCAGAATTCAAGATTCAACGGCAATGCCGTTAAACACAGGGCCCCTGAGCTCGGGTGGAAGATCGGGTCTTGGGACAGTAGATCTGGGCGCTCTGGCAGTCGCCAAGGAACGTCGGCGAGCAGCTGCACTAGATCTGCGTACCATGCTCGATGGGGCCAGTCTGGGGCCAGCAGAATCGCTGGAACCCTTTCTGTTTTGATCTTCTTGATGACCCTCGGAAGTAGTGGCAGCGAGGGGAATAAGTATGGGAGGCGAAACTGGTTCTATGGCAGAACCAACGCATCCACAGTGACTGGCTGTGGGTCCCGGGACCGAGCGACAAACATGGGTACCTTGGTGTTCACCCTGGTGTTCACCCTTTCGATAGGGTCCGTTGCCCCTGTCTTATCTTCATGGAAGGTAAAAATTAAAAAAGTCTGGGAAAAAAGACCAGACTTGTCCCACGTTGCGGGAGAGGATACGTGGAGGCAACACTCGCCCGCTGTTGGTTTGGGGAGATCAGACCCTTTCACTAGGGTCCGTCGCCCCTGTCTCATCTCCATAGAAAAAAGGAAAAAGAAAAAAAAATTAAATCTGGAGAAAAAACAGACGTGTGTGCCTCCAACGGACACCAAGCATGAACTGGTTTCCGCCCGCAATCGGGGCGAGGGTGTATAGGGCGGAGGAGGAGCTAACCTCTTTTTTCACTTAGTGTCAGCCTCCAGGCAGCAGTAGCATACACCCACAGTACATGTGTCCCACAGTACCTGTGTCCCCCAATGAGGCGAAGGAGAAATAAACCATCCAACTTACCGTCCCTAAGCTCAATCACTGCGTCTTGTTCCAGTGCAACAAGCCGATATATGCTTGTAAGCAGTGCACGGCAGTGACGACATGTGCTGCTTACATGAAGAGGACTGCTGCCGGAAAACTCAGTGCTACCTACGCCGGGACTATGTGCGTGAAAAGCAGCAAGAATTCATTGCTATTTAGTAGTGCGCACAGTGTCAGCCGCAGGCTTCCTGCAGTGGCTGGGCTTTCACAAGTGCCACTAGTAAAGGGAATGAATATTCACTTCCTTTCTCTTAAGTAGCGGGCACACGTGATCACCTGGCAGCTGCAGGAGCCGGCGGCTGCGACCACTGTGCCCGCTATTACAGGGAAATGAAGATTCACTGCGAGCAGTGAATCTTCATTTCTCTTTTAGCAGCAGGCACAGGCTTTAGCCGCATAAGTCAGCTCCTGCCTCCTGTGACCCGCTGCTCCGCCTCCATCTTGTGGGACCCTCACCCGAGTATAAGCCGAGGGGGGGGGGGGGGGGGGGGATGGAGTTTTCAGCACAAAAAAATGTGCTGAAAAACTCTGCTTATATTCGAGTATATGGTATATATTTTTTGCCTATTATACAAAGAAAAATGTGTCATTTTTACCTTTAGGCCTTTCAGAGATTATTTAACCTTCAACTTGCTTAACGTCTTACAGTAACAGTAATCCGGTGTGTTGCACAGACGCCATCATAAATAGGTGAGGTGCCGTCCGATTATCAGACGCAAATAGTGCATGCTGAGATTTTTCTCAGGAAAAATTCAGACATGTGCACCGCCTCATTCAATAACATTGGTCCGGAAGCAAGCCAATGTTTTGACTGAAACCAGTCTGCGCGAGCCCTTAAACAGGTGTTTAAAACACAGAAGCGTCTCTCTGATGTGAATGCAGACTGCATGGATCAACTGACATGTTCACTTTAAAAGTTAGAAGAAAGCAGTAATTTTTTTGTATTTACGTGAAATAAAACCCTAAATTCATAGGGGATGCAATAACTCAATTTAGCAGAAGAATCTCTGATCTTAATTCAATGAAACCATGAATCAAAAAGCTTATCGGAAAGGAAAACATCTTCCGGCATGGGAGGTTACAAAATGAATAATCTCTATAGCTTTCATACATTTCAAACACACATGTCATATCTGCTAATAATCACATCCACACAGGGGCATTGGTTATTACAGCCTTTTTTGATCTGGCCATCTTTTGCGCTACACATGGATTCCCCTACAGTACTATTAACTTGCTATACTGTGAATAGTTGGAATACAACCAGTGTCTATACAGAGCTCCTGGCAGCTGCAAGGTCTGTGGACCCAGTAACCATGTGATTTCACCTACCTGTATACAGTAGTGGTTGGCGTATCGACTTTTTCATTTAAGATCCGGCACTTAAATTTGTTGTACTAAATGAGGAAAAAAAAAAATCAAAGTTATATACGACAATCAACATTGAAATCATAAAAATTAGTTCTAACAAAAACTGAGGGTAGGTTGGGGGGGTTCACTTTCAGGCACATCTAGTTAATGAATTTAGGTGCAGATTTAAAAAGATCCGTTTTAAAAATATTGCAAACGAAATTACCCAAAGCATCGGATAATTTTTTTTCTCTTTTTTAAATCTGCACCTAAATTCGTTAACTAGAATGTGCTGGAAAGTGAACACCCCCCCCCAGTTTCTGTTAGTACTAATTTAATTTAACTAAATTAAGAAAAACTTGGCGCATTAGACAGGGCTGTGGAATCGGTAAGCCAAACCTCCAACTTCTTCATTTCCCTGACCCCAAAACACTGGTCTCTACTGAGCATGGACATAAAGTGCAGCACAGATTCATCTCCGCTATGACCCCACAGCACTGGTCACTACTGAGCATGTACATAAAGTGCAGCACAGATTCATCTCAGCTATGACTCCACAGCACTGGTCACTACTGAGCATGGACATAAAGTGCAGCACAGATTCATCTCAGCTATGACTCCACAGCACTGGTCACTACTGAGCATGTACATAAAGTGCAGCATAGATTCATCTCAGCTATGACTCCACAGCATCACTACTGAGCATGTACATAAAGTGCAGCACAGATTCATCTCCACTATTACCCCACAGCACTGGTCACTACTGAGCATGTCCATAAAGTGCAGCACAGATTCATCTCAGCTATGACTCCACAGCATCACTACTGAGCATGTACATAAAGTGCAGCACAGATTCATCTCCACTATTACCCCACAGCACTGGTTACTACTGAGTATGTGCTAAAGTGCAGCACAGATTCATATCCACTATTACCCCACAGCACTGGTCACTACTGAGCATGTACATAAAGTGCAGCACAGATTCATCTCCACTATGACCCCACAGCACTGGTCACTACTGAGTATGTACATAAAGTGCAGCACAGATTCATCTCCACTATGCCCCCACAGCACTGAGCATGTACATAAAGGGCAGCACAGATTCATCTCAGCTATGACCCCACAGCACTGGTCACTACTGAGCATGTACATAAAGTGCAGCACAGATTAATCTCAGCTATGACTCCACAACACTAGTCGCTACTGAGCATGTACATAAAGTGCAGCACAGATTCATCTCAGCTATGACTCCACAGCACTGGTCACTACTGAGCATGTACATAAAGGGCAGCACAGATTCATCTCAGCTATGACTCCACACCACTGGTCACTACTGAGCATGTACATAAAGTGCAGCACAGATTATAATAATCTGTAGTGAATAATTATCTTTCACAATTGGTGCAGAATCCAACCAGAGGAGCAGCACTTTTAGACCTAATACTATCTAACAGACCTGACAGAATAACAAATCTGCAGGTTGTTGGGCATCTAGGAAATAGCGACCACAATATTGTACAGTTTCACTTGTCTTTCGCTAGGGGGACATGTCAGGGACTCACAAAAACATTGAACTTTAGGAAGGCAAAGTTTGACCAGCTTAGAGATGCCCTTAATCTGGTTGACTGGGACAATGTCCTCAGAAATAAGAATACAGAAAATAAATGGGAAATGTTTAAGAACATCCTCAATAGGCACTGTAAGCGGTTTATACCTTGTGGGAATAAAAGGACAAGAAATAGGAAAAACCCAATGTGGCTAAACAAAGAAGAGGGGCAATTAACAGTAAAAAGAAAGCATTTAAACTACTAAAGCAGGATGGCACCGTTGAAGCTCTAAAAAACTATAAGGAGAAAAATTCTTTATCTAAAAAAATAATTAAAGCTGCCAAAAAGGAAACAGAGAAGCACATTGCTAAGGAGAGTAAAACTAATCCCAAGCTGTTCTTCAACTATATCAATAGTAAAAGAATCAAAAGTGAAAGTGTAGGCCCATTAAAAAATTGTGAGGAAAGTATGGTTGTAGATGATGAGGAAAAAGCTAATATATTAAACACCTTCTTCTTCACGGTATTCACAGTGGAAAATGAAATGCTAGGTGAAATGCCGAGAGACAAAGAAAACCCCATATTAAGGCTGAGTTCACACGTGGCGTTTTTTTTGCGTTTCCGTGGCGGTTTTAACCGCGCGATTTTGCCGCGAAAACGCGAAAAATAAGCATCCCATGCATTCCTATGGGATTCCGCAATGCTGTACTAATGCTGCGGTTTTTACCGCGGCGGAATCGCTTCGCGGTAAAAAACGCAGCATGCTCATTAATTTGCGGAATCGCGGCGATCCCGCACCCATAGGAATGCATTGTTCCTCTTACTTTCCGCATGTGGCTGTGCCCACCATGCGGAAAGTAAGCAGAACATTTGCGGATGGTACCCACGGTCCGGAGGAGAGGAGACTGTCCTCCGGGCTTTGGGTACCATATCCCTGTAAAAAATAGAATTTAAAATAAAAAATATTGTTATTCTCACCCTCCGACGTCCCGCGCAGTCTTCCTGCTTCTCTCCACGCTTTCGTTCCCAGTAGTCCTTTGCGAAAATGCCCGCGATGGCGTCCGTTCTCGCGGGATCGCGAAGTCTCGCGGTCATTCGCGCGATGTCATCGCGAATAACCGCGATCCCGCGAGAACTGACGTCATCGCGGGCATTTTCGCAAAGGATTACTGGGAACGGCTGCACGGGACGTCGGAGGGTGAGAATAACACCGTTTTTTATTTTTTTTTTTACATTCTATCTTTTACTACTGATGCTGCATAGGCGGCCTCAGTAGTAAAAAGTTGGTCACACTCGTCAAACACTATGTTTGACGAGTGTGACCAATCTGTCAATCAGTTCTCCAAGCGATGCTACAGATCGCTTGGAGAACGCTAGCATTTTGCAAGCTAAATACGCTTGCAAAATGCTAGTTTTTCCGCGGGAAAATCGCGGGAATTTAAAATGCGATTTTCCCGCGGACTGGAATTCCGGAATTCTCGCGGTAATTTCCGCGAGAGTTCCAGTACGTGTGCACTTAGCCTAAGGGTCACCAATCTAACCCAAGAAGAGGTGCAAAATCGGCTAAATAAGATTAAAATAGATAAATCTCCAGGTCCGGATGGCATACACCCATGAGTACTAAGAGAACTAAGTAAAGTAATAGACAAACCATTATTTCTTATATTTAGAGACTCTATAGCGACGGGGTCTGTTCCACAGGAAGGGCGCATAGCAAATGTGGTACCAATATTCAAAAAGGGCTCTAAAAGTGAACCTGGAAATTTTAGGCCAGGAAGTTTAACCTCTATTGTTGGTAAAATATTTGAAGGGTTTCTGAGGGATGTTATTCTAGATTATCTCAATGAGAACAACTGTTTAACGCCATATCAAGCATGGGTTTATGAGGAATCGCTCATGTCAAACCAATCTAATGAGTTTTTATGATGAGGTAAGCTATAGACTGGACCAAGGTGAGTCATTTTTGGATGTGGTATATCTTGATTTTTGATACAGTGCCACACAAGAGGTTGGTACACAAAATGACAATGCTGGGTCTGGGGGAAAATGTGTGTAAATGGGTAAGTAACTGGCTTAGTGATAGAAAGCAGAGGGTGGTTATAAATGGTATATTCTCTAACTGGGTCGCTGTGACCAGTGGGGACCGCAGGGGTCGGTGTTGGGACCTATTCTCTTCAACATATTTATTAACGATCTGGTAGAAGGTTTGCACAGTAAAATATCGATATTTGCAGATGATACAAAACTATGTAAAGCAGTCAATACAAAAGAAGATAGTATTCTGCTACAGATGGATCTGGATAAGTTGGGAACTTGGGCCGAAAGGTGGCAGATGCAGTTTAACAATGATAAATGTAAGGTTATACACATGGGAAGAAGGAATCAATATCACCATTACACACTGAAGGGGAAACCACTGGGTAAATCTGACATGGAGAAGGACTTGAGGATCCTAGTTAATGATAAACTTACCTGGAGCAGCCAGTGCCAGGCAGCGGCTGCCAAGGCAAATAGGATCATAGGGTGCATTAAAAGAGGTCTGGATACACATGATGAGAGCATTATACTGCCTCTGTACAAAATCTCTGGTTAGACCGCACATGGAGTACTGTGTACAGTTTTGGGCACTGATGCTCAGGAAGGATATAATGGAACTAGAGCGGGTACAAAGGAGGGCAACAAAATTAATAAAGGGGATGAGGGAACTACAATACCCAGAGAGATTAGCAAAATTAGGATTACTTAGTCTAGAAAAAAAGAGGACTGAGGGGCGATCTAATAACCATGTATAAATATATAAAGGGACAATACAAATATCTCTCCGAGGATCTGTTTATACCAAGGAAGGTGACGTCACAAGGGGGCATTCTCTGCGTCTGGAGGACAAAAGGTTTTTCCACCAACATAGAAGAGGATTCTTTACAGTTAGGGCAGTGAGAATCTGGAATTCCCTGCCTGAGGAGCTGGTGATGGCGAACTCAGTCGAAGGGTTCAAGAGAGGCCTGGGTGTCTTCCTGGAGCGTAACAATATTGTATCTTACAGTTATTGTTAGGTTCTTTAGAAGGACGTAGATCTGGGGATTTATTCTGACAGAATTTTATAGGGTGAACTGGATGGACTAATGTCTTTTTTCGGCCTTACTAACTATGTTACTATTCATCTCCACTAAACGCCAAGATCCTTCGGCTATGTTGCGTTTCTGCTGTAGTTTTTTTCTGCAGACAAAACCTGCTCTCTTGGCAGTAAAAAAAAAAGCTGATTACAAAAAGTACGTTTTGCTGCGATTTTTCCTGTGTATTTACTGCTTCTTTTTTTTTTTTCGTCTCTTGCGCATCCTGATAAAGTTTAGTGCCCTCCAAAAAATGATGATGCAACTTCCTTAAGATTTTTGCAGCATTTTCACTCATAGAAAGCAACGAGTAAGTGCAAAAACACAGCAAAAAATGCAGGCATCGGGTTTTGCAGCATTTTTGCACTTACTCATTGCTTTCTATGGATAAAAACACTGAAAAAATGCTGAAAGAAGGGACATGTGGCAGTTTTAAAAAAGAAACCAGTTTTCCAAATTAGTTAGCTAAAAAAAAAAAAAAGTGTGTGAATTAAAATGTGCATTAAAAAAGTGCCGCAAAACGCAACGTCTGAACATAATCTTAGGTCAGGAATAGAATAGAGCAGCCATTTGTAGATTTCAGAACTTTCACAAATTCTTATGAAAACTTTTACAGCACATCCTGCATTATACTGCTATACCCAATATATTATATATTTTAGGAATCACAGTAATTTATACCGACTCCACAGCCCTGGCATTAGAAGCTTTATATTATTGCATTTGTGCCCAAAATTTTCAACATTTTCCTGCAATAAATACCTGCACTAAATTTACGTTTTACACCATTTAGCGGAATATTTTTACTACTAATGCAAACTATTAAAAATGTTATGAAAAGAGCACATAGTTAACCATTTTTATTTATTTCAAGATAAACGGCTGTTAGGACTACTTGGGTGTGTGCACACGCTGCGGATTCTGCTGCGGATCCACAGCGGTTTTGGTCCTGCGTATCAGTTTCTGCTGCGGTGTACAGTACCATTAAAATCAATGGAAAATGAAAACAGCAGTTCAAACGATGTGGATTTTTCCGCGCGGATTTGCTGCGGTTTCAAAACCACAGCATGTCAATTCTTTGTGCGGATTCCGCAGCGGTTTAGCACCTGCTCCATGACAGGTGTCAAACCGCAGGGGAAAACCGCAGGCTAAACCGCAGAAAAACTGCAGATAATCCGCAGGACAACCCGCAGCGTGTGCACACACCCTTTAACCCCTTCACTACCAAGGGTGGTTTGCACGTTAACTCCCTGGCCAATTTTTACAATTCTGACCACTGTCCCTTTATGAGGTAATAACTCTGAAACGTTTCCATGGATCCCAGTGATTCTGACATTTCTTTCTCGTGACATATTGTACTTCATATTAGTGGTAAAATTTCATTCAAATAACTTGCGTTTATTTGTGAAAAAAAACAGAAATTTGGTGAAAATTTTGAAAATTTCGCAATTTTCCAACTTTGAATTTTTATGCCCTTAAATCACAGAGATACGGCACACAAAAAACTTAATAAGTAACATTTCCCACATGTTTACTTTACATCAGCACAATTTTTGAACCAAAATTTTTTTTTGTTAGGAAGTTAAGGGTTAAAAGTTGACCAGCGATTTCTCATTTTTGCAACACCATTTTATTTTTCCGGACCACAACACATTTGAAGCCACTTTGAGGGGTCTATATAACAGAAAATACCCAAAAGTACCCAAAAGTGACACCATTTTAAAAACTGCACCCCTTAAGGTGCTCAAAACCACATTCAAGAATTGTATTAACCCTTCAGGTGCGTCACAGGAATTTTTTGAATATTTAAAAAAAAAAAAAAATGAACATTTTTCACAAAAAAATATTTCAGGTTCAATTTTTTTTATTTTACCAAGGGTAACAGGAGAAATTGGACTGCAAAAGTTATTGTGCAATTTGTCCTGAGTACGCTGATACCTGATATGTGGGGGGGAACCACTGTTTCAGTGCATGGTAGAGCTCAGAAGGGAAGGAGCGCCATTTGACTTTTTCAATGCAAAATTGGCTGGAATTCAGATCGGACGCCATGTCACGTTTGGAGAGCCCCTGATTTACCTAAACAGTGGAAACTCCCCACAAGTGACCCCATTTTGGAAACTAGAACTTTGAACCCACAAGGGCTTAACAGAAGTTTATAACGTACAGCGGTACAATTAAAAAAATCATATTTTTTCCAAAAAAAGTTTTTTTCACCCCAATTTTTATTTTCCCAAGGGTAACAGGACCCTAAAAGTTATTGTGCAATTTGTCCCGAGTACGCCGATACCCCATATGTGGGTATAAACGACTATTTGGGCGCAAGGCAGAGCTCAGAAGGGAAGCAGTGCCATTTGACTTTTTTGGCTGGAATTGAGATCGGACACCATGTCGCGATTGGAAAACCCCTGATGTACCTAAACAGTGGAAACCCCCCACAAATGACACCATTTTGGAAACTAGACCCCCCACGGAACTTATCTAGATGTGTGGTGAGCACTTTGAACCCCCAAGTGCTTCACAGAAGTTTATAACGCCCAGGCTTGAAAATAAAAAAAACATTTTTTTCCACAAAAATGATATTTTTGCCCCCAATTTTTCATTTTCCTAAGGGTAACAGAAGAAATTGGACACCAAAAGTTGTTTTGCAATTTGTCCTGAGTAGGCGGATACCCTATATGTGGGGGTAAAACACTGTTTGGGCACATGGCAGAGCTTGGAAGGGAAGGAACACCATTTGACTTTTTCAACGCAGAATTGGCTGGAATGGAGATCAGACGCCATGTTGCATTTGGAGAGCACCTGATGTGCCTAAACAGTGGAAACCCCCCAATTATAACTCCAACCCTAACCCCAACACACCCCTAACCCTAATCTCAGCCCTAACCCTAGCCCTAATGGGAAAATGGAAATAAATACATTTTTTAATTTTATTATTTTTCCCTAACTAAGGAGGTGATAACAGGGGGGTTTGATTTACTATTTATAGCGGGTTTTTATATTTGGCAGCTGTCACACGCTAAAAGACGCTTTTTATTGTAAAAATAGTTTTTGCATCACCACATATTGAGAGCTATAATTTTTCAATATTTTGACCCACCGAGTCATGTGAGGCCTTATTTTTTGCGGGACGAGTTGACGTTTTTATTGGTACCATTTTCGGGCACGTGACATTTTTTGATCGCTTTTTATTCCGATTTTTGGGACGCAGAATGAACAAAAACCAGCATTTCATGAATTTCTTTTGAGGGGTGTGTTTACACAGTTACGCCTGCGGTAAAATTGATAAAGCAATTATATTCCTCGGGTCAGTACGGTTACAGCGATACCTCATTTATGTTGTTTTTTTATGTTTTGTCGCTTTTATGCAATGAAAACAATTTTAGATAAAAAATAATTATTTTTGCATCGCTTTATTCTACGAGCTATAACTTTTTTTTGCTTTTTCGCTGATGATGCTATGTGGCGGCTCGTTTTTTTGCGGGACAAGGTGATGTTTTCAGCGGTACGATGTTTATTTATATGCGTCTTTTTGATCGCGCGTTATTGCACTTTTTGTTCGGCGGTATGATAATAAATAATTTTTTGCTTCAGGAAAGATGTATATCTTTGTACCGTGTTAGCCAGTAGATAGAAAAATATTCAGAATTGAGAGTCCTCAGTGGTTGATACCTTTTAATGGCTAACTGAAAAGATGGTAACACATTGCAAGCTTTCGAGACTACTCAGGTCTCTTCATCAGGCATAGTCGTTTTTTATTTTTATTTTTTAAAGGGGTTCGGTAAAGGGGTTAACTAATGGGACAGTTTTATAGGGCGGGTTGTTACGGACGCGGCAATACCAAATATGTGTACTTTTATTGTTTTGGTTTTTTTATTTCCAAAAAATGAATTTATTAGGGAATATTTTTTTTTTTTTTTTAACCTTATTACATTGTCCCAGGTGGGACAACACTGTCCTTTGACAGATCGCTGATCTGTCACATCACATATCACTGTGACAGATCAGCGACCTGTCACAGGCACTGCACAAGGCTTCCTCGTGCCTGCGCTTTGCAGGCACTGAAGAAACCAGCTCCCTGTAGGCCCCCGAAGGTCCCCGTTGTCATCTTGGATTCGGGGTCCTGCAGGGATGGAGAATCCCGCAGCAGCGCTGCACATTGCGCTGCTGTGGGGGGCTCAGGGAAGCACGGACGAAGCCCCCTCCTTGCATATGCTTCCCTTTAACCCCCGGTACACCGCGATCGTGTTTGATCGTGGTGTGCAAGGGGTTAACGTGTCGGGGGCGGTCCGTGACCGCCCCTGACACATTGTGCCAGGTGTCAGCTGTGATAATCAGCTGACACCCGGCCGCTGATGGCGCTAGACGTACTATCCCGTCCATGGGCATAGGGGCCCGGGTCCCATGGACGGGATAGTACGTCTGATGTCAGAAAGGGGTTAAAGGAAACAGGTCACCAGTTTTGTCATCCAACAACTAAAACTGTGACCTTATTCAACACCTGTGCTGCACTCCATAAATGTTGTGCACTTTGCAGTGCCCTGCTGCGGGTGCAAAATTTCTCCCTGCAATGTGGAAACCACGAGGCGTCATTTTATTTTACTCATTTAGCGTATATACTCGAGTGTAAGCCGACCCGAGTATAAGCTGAGGCCCATAATTTTGCCACAAAAAAATGGGAAAACTTATTGACTCAAGTGTAAGCCGAGGGTGGGAAATGCAGCAGCTAATGGTAAATTTCAAAAATAAAAATAGATACCAATAAAAGTAAAATGAATAGAGACATCAGTAGGATAAATGTTTTTGAATATCCATATTGAATCAGAATCCCTATATAATACTCCACACAGTTCATGATGGGCCCCATAAGATGCTCTATACAAAATATGCCCCATATGATGCTCCATAAAGGTTGATGATGGCCTCATAAGGTGCTCCATATTAAAATATGCCCCATACAATGCTGCACAAAGGATAATGTTGGCCCCATAAGATGCGCCACAGAAAATTATGCCCCATATAATGCTGCACCAAGGTTAATTGTGGCCCCATAACGTGCTCCATAATACAATATGCCCCATATAATGCGGCACAAAGGTTAATTGTGGCCCATAACGTGCTCTGTAATACAATATACCCCATATAATGCTGCACCAAGGTTAATTGTGGCCCCATAACGTGCTCCATAATACAATATGCCCCATATAACGCTGCACAAAGGATAACGTTAGCCTCATAAGATGCTCCATAGAAAAATAAGCCCCATATAATGCTGCACAAAAGTTATATGTGGTCCCATAACTTGCTCTATAATACAATATGTAATAATGCTGCTGCGATTAGAAAAAAAAAAAAAAAATGACACTCCCCTCTCGTCGCTGGGGGCCAGGTGCCGGTGTCCTGAGCAGGCGGGGACACCAGCACGCTATGTGGGGTCAGGTGCCGGTGTTGCCGCTTGCTCAGGCCCCCCCAGCACTGGCTATATTCACCTGTTAGCGTTTCATCTCTGCGCGCCGCTCTATCTTCCGGGTCCTCTGTCAGTGACTGTTCAGGCAGAGGGCATGCACTAACCACGTCATCACACCCTCTGACATGAACGTCACAGCCAGAGGACCCGGAAGACAGAGCGGCACGCAGCGTTGAAATGCGGACAAGTGAATATACCCAGTGCCAGGGGCCTGAGCAAGCGGTGGCACCGGCAACTGACCCCCATAGCGCGCCAGTGTCCCCGCCTGCTCGGGACACTGGCACCCGACCCCCAGCGACGAGTGGTGAGTATGTAATTTTTTTTTTCAATTTCAGGGACCGTGACTCGAGTATAAGCCGAGGGGGTCTTTTTCAGCCAAAAAAGGGGGCTGAAAAACTCAGCTTACACACGAGTATATACGGTATATAGCGCCATTAATTCCACAGCGCTTTGCACTCATTATTGGCACTGTCCCCGATGGGGCTCACAATCTAAATTCCCTATCATTATGTCTTTGGAGTGTGGCAGGAAAACAGAGAACCCGGAGGAAACCCACGCAAACATGGGGAGAACATACAAACTCCTTGCAGGTGTTGTCCTTGGTGGGATTGGAACCCAGGATCCCAGCGCTGCGAGGCTGCAGTGCTAACCACTGAGCCACTATGCCGCCTCATCCTCGTCAATTAAAGGAGGACAGGGAGCAGCAGCCGAGAAGGAAGGGGGGGAAGCAGCGAGGTAGAGGGATGGAAACCACGCCCATCGGACCGGACTAGCCAGAATAACAAACAGCGAGCATATACAGGGGGAGTTAGGGGATGATATAAGCATTTATAGAATGCAGCACATGTTCTGAATAAGGTCATAGTGTTAGTTGGTTATATGACAACACTGGTGACAGGGTCCCTTAAAGGGGCACATGATTCATGCTGCCCGAACCACAGCGTCAATGAATCAGACCGGCTCCTGCATTACGAACACGTATGTTTTACTCTGAAATGCTGAAAACGCAGCCAGGGATGAGAACCAAATGACAGATCCCTGCTGACTTCCTCACTCCCATTCAATTAGACAGACAGGATTCTTCCTTCCTCCACCTGTTAGTCTCGGGCAAGGGTTGGGAACCTCTTGGAACGTCTAGCCAGGTTCCCGGGGACTGCAGTGCTTGGGCCAGAAGCCATGTTTTGCTGGCTACTAGCCATTTAAACCCTCACATTCACTGCATGCACATGCATTGAAGGATTACGTCCTTACACTGGCCGGTGCCAGTTTGAGGATGCACACTGTGGGCGGAGTTAGCGAGCAGGGTGCTCCCTCTTCCCACAGATTAACAGAACAGTGACACCCCCAGCACTCCCCAGTGATGTCCAGGCACCCCAGCGTCACCTGTGATGTATACACAACAGCCCAAGTGTCTCCTATGTGCTGATGACCTGGCCTCCCACTTTATAGGGAAAAATGACAATACCAGTGAGGCAATCCACTTCCACCCACCAATTGCTGTGACTCCCAGTCCCCACTGCATCTCTCCCCTGGCTCACTCTCTACATTTGATCCCATCACAGAAGTCTCCAGGCTCCTCGCTTCTTGTCATCCCACTACATGCACTACTGACCCCATTCCGTCACATCTCCTCCAGTCTCTCTCTCTCCTGTCGTCACTACCCACCTAAATACAATCTGCAATCTCTCACTCTCCTTTGGCATTTTCCCCTCCTCATTCCATTATTTTAAAAAAACCCTCTCTCGATCCATCCTGCACAAATAACTCCAATCTCCCCTTCATCTCAACTCTTGGAGCGCCCGGTCCACTCCAGTCTTACCCGTTACCTCTCCACTCTCTCTCTCCTAGATCCATCAAAGTCCGGCTTACCCCATACATTCGACAGAAACTGCACTCAAAGTAACCAACAACCTTCCAACAGCAAATGCAACGGTGACCACTCTCTGCTCATTCTTCTTGACCTCTCTGCAGCTTTCGACACTGTTGACCACCACCTCCTACTCTCTATGCTCCAGTCAATAGGCACAAAGGACACTGCTCTCTCCTGGTTCTCTTCCTATCTTTCTGACCACTCCTTCAGTGTTTTGTTCGCTGGTTCCACTTCGTCTCCTCTTCCTCTCATTTTTGGGGTCCCTCAGGGCTCAGTCCTTGGCCCCCTTCTCTTCTCTCTCTATACAGCCCTAAATGGACACACTATCAGCAGATTTGGCTTTCAGTACCAGCTTTATGCTGATGACAAAACTATACACAGCATCCCCAGACCTTACCCCTGCTGTACTACAGAACATCAGTGACTGTCAGTCTGCAGCCTCCAACATCATGTCCGCTCTACATTCTGAAAGTCAACCTTTCCAAATCTGAACTTCTTCTGCTCCCGTCGTCTACTAACCAGGGCTGTGGAGTCGGTAAGCCAAACCTGCGACTCCGACTCCTCAATTTCCCTTCCACCGACTCCGACATATATTGCTTATATTTAAGTGAAAAATGTATTGTAGTACAATGTGAACATCAGACATTTAATCATTTTTATGATACAATAATCAAGACATTTAGATAGAACACAATATATATTTATTGGAATACAACTTTAGAACACAAAAAACTGTAATAAATTGTAAATATGTAATACACTATGTAAAATCGATTACATATATACATATATATACACACACTATATATATATATATATATATATATATATATATATATATATATATATATACACACACACACACACACACACACGCACAGTGTATATATATATATATATATATATATATATATATATATATACACACACACACACACACACAGTGTATATATATATCACTATGTAATAAACTATGTAAGTGGCAAAAAAGAGTTTTCAACAAAAACATACTAAATAACATTTGTGCAGTCTATGAATTTGTTCTAAGAAATAGAATTGCCTCCATCAGATCCTCCTTCATAGATGACCTAAAATCTGACCTTATAATTTTAAGGCCAGAAAACAACCTCTCTACACTAACTTGGGTTGGAGGCAAAGCCGTAACCACATGGGCAACATCTCTAACAATTTCCAAGTATAACGGAATTGCCTCATGCACAGTCAGTTTTGATGAACGGTTGAAGTTTTCTTTTTCTTTGAGAACAAGTGAACATTTTGCTGAAATATGGTCAATCTGCTTGCTATAGGAGACGGAGTGAAATCTTTTTCCTTGCAGCAACGCTTTGCCTGCTCCATATCATCCAAATACTTGTCAAAGTCAAACTCCTCATCTGATGAGGATGAAGATATGGCAGAAGTAGCACTGTCAGGACCCAAGTCCTCTTGTGCCTGGCAGTCCTCCTGTAGGCCACTCATCTTAACTGCTACCTCAGTCAGAGCTTCTTTTCCTTTAGTAAGCTGTTGCTCATCAAGCAATATACGATGACTTGGGTCCACATAAACAGCTGCCAGAAAAATTTTATTTTCCAACAGCTGTGTCTCTCTCCGTTTCATTGAAGCAGAAATGCCATCTGTGATTAAATCTCCTCTTTGGGACAGTCAAAATAGCAAGTTCTTCCACTCCCTTATGAAAATGCCAGGAGTTAAATCCTCAGCTTGTAATTTTTTAGTCGCGGTAAATAGGTGATTAAGCAATTCCTTCAATTCAGCCACCTGTGTCCATTGACCTTCATTTAGGGTTACCTGAGGGTTCGCCATATCTATAACAAACGGTTTTAGCCAGGATCAAAACTAGGGGGGGGGGGCAGAGAACCTCATACTGTTCCGCAGAATCTCATACTGCATACTTCAGCTGCTGCAGAACCTTATACTGCACACCCCTACACTTGAGATGTGGTGAATGCAGTCTATTTATTCCAACTATCAATTGATGTTGATGTGTTACTGAAGATGAGCAATGCCTGTCCTGGGCGTCCTTTTGGGCAGCTATGAGGTATACATGACTGGTGCTAAAAAAAAAAGTGTTAGTCTGTGTGCTACCCAGCTTTCATTCTTTTTGGTACAGATAAGATATGGATAGACAGATATGGATAAATGCATAGATAGAGCAGATTTCTAATCTGCTTTTGCTATTGAAAACATTATCTATGAGCTCAAAAACCTTTCAGGTGATGCGGTTTTTTAAAAAGCTGATCTGCTTTTGCAGCTGAAAAACGTATCCTCAAAAAACGCAGCAAAAACGCTGTGTGTGAATGTAGCCTTAGATCAGGAATAGAACAGCCATTTATAGGACATTTCATAACTTTCCCAAATTCCTATGAAAAAATATTCAGCACATTCTGCATTGAACTACTATACCCAATTTATTATATATTTTAGGAGTCGGACCATTTTATACAGACTCCACCAAAATGAGCTCCGACTCCATGACTCCGACTCCACAACCCTACTAACCTCCCTAAAGCTGACATTTCCCTCTCCGTGGGTGGCACCATAACAAAACCCCGGCAGCAGGCGCCCTGTCTGGGTGTCATGTTTGACACCAATCTTTCCTTCACTTCCCATATACAATCTCTTGCCGTCTCTTTCCGCTTACACCTAAAGAACATCTCTAGAATCTGCCCTTTTCTTATCATGGAAATAAAAACCCTCACAGTCACCCTGATCCACTCCCGCCTGGACTACTGTAATTCTCCGTTTATTGGCCTCCCCCTCACTCGACTTTCCCCTCGCCAGGTCATCCTTAATGCAGCAGCCAGGGTCGTCTACCTGGCTAGTCGGTACTCAGATGCGTCTGCTCTGTGCCAGTCATTGCACTGGCTGCCCACAGGATCCCATTTACACAGCTTGTTCTCACCCACAAAGCTCTCCTCAGTGCGTCACCTCCCTACATCTCCTCTAGCATTTCTGATTATTGGCCTACCCATTCATAACGTTCTGCAAGCGACTTTCGACTAATGTCTGCACTAATCCGTACCTCCCACTCTCGGTTCAAAGACTTCTCCTGGATCACGCCAATCCTCTGGAATGCCGTATGAGAGTGTGAGTGCGTGTCCCATTGACTATATAGATGATAACTCTCCATCAAACTCCACTGAAACCAATAGCACCACAAATACTGGCTGGTAACTAGCTCATGCAGCCTTTATCTATTGCCCACTCCCTCAAGATGACTGGACCATCATTGTAAATAAGCACCTGTACTTTGTAAGCTTTTACAGGCAGGTGTGGTGAATTCGCTTTCTGGGGTTTCAGATTGGGATTTAAGACAGCCGACTCCCTCTATCCCTGCTGATTTTCTTCTTGCCTCCTGAGGTCTGATGTTTCCAGCTCAGTCCCTGCATGTTCAGCTAAGTGTTCATTTGCTATTCTGTTTGCATTTGATCTGGTTTTGTCTTTCTCAGTTTTGTGTGGGTCAGCCAGCTCCGGCTGGGGCTGTGCTGAATCACCGTGCATATGTTACTGCTTGTGCCAGTTTGTTTTTGTCCCTTATTAGATTGGCCTCTTTTTGCTCCGCTTTCAGAATATACCAGAGTGCTGATATAGTGGGCGAAGTCGTGCGACTCCAGTGTTTTTTGCATCAGACGTGTTGGACTTTTTGCGTGATTGCAGACAGCGTCTTTCCTTTCCTGTCCTGTCTAGTCAGTGTGGGCCCCATCATTTGCTCAGTGTATTTTCCTGCCTGCGTTTGTGTTTTCATCTTGTCTCACCAACAATATATGTTTGGAGGCTATCTATTCCTTTGGGGTCTGCTCTGGGGCAGTTTAGATTTCCCCTTTCTTGCTTTAGGCTGTTAGCTCTCCGGCTGTGCTGAGGCGTCTAGGATCATCGTAGGTACGCTCCACGGCTACTGCTAGTTGTGTGGATAGGATCAGGGGTCTGCAATCCGCTTAGTTACCAACCTTTCTGGATTTCTGTGGCTTAGCTTGGGCTTGCGCTCCTCCTCGGTGACCCAATCATAACAGGCAGGGTTGTCTCATTTTGCATTGATTATTGTATAATTTTTAATGTTGTTACTTATGACTTGTGTATGAACTGTTAAACTGTAAATCTCTGCGAAATATGCTGGCGCTAAATAAAAAGATCATCATTCTATATACACAGCAGTTGCAGTCTCCTATGTGATGTATAAACAGCAGTTCCAGCATCTCCTATGTGATGTAGATGCTTTACAAAACGTATAAATCACCAAGAGTTGACTGTGCCCCAGACCAACACAAACCTGGAAAAGCAGTTGTGACAAACATGCTCAATATGACATAACATCATAGCCACACCGAAGAGAAGCAGCTCCATCCAACACATTAGGGGGCAAGTTAACTGATTAATTTTGTGCGGCCCTCAGAAAGAAATTTCCAAATGGACCTTGTCAGAAAAAAGGATCCCCACCCCTGGTCTAGGGGGAGAGGGAGGGAAAGTACTGGGAGATACACTTTGTGACTAAGGACCTCGTCTATGGTCACACTTCCAACAATGTTTTTCTTTAAACCACTGCAGCATTTCTGAGTAAAACATTCATATTTGTAATGCTTGTTCGGGCAGCATGAAAGACTCCCTTTAAAGAAGCACTACCATCAAAGTTTTTATGCTCTTAATATATTGAAATCATCATTATATAGTTCTGTGTATGTACAATTACAACAAACCCATAGGGACACCATATGCAAAGAAAATGCCATCTATACATTTGCAGTCCACTTTACCTTGAACATTTCCAGGAGCAGCTCTTTACTGACTTCCAACCTTTCAAACGGCTGCTTCTCCTTAATGATGCTTTTACACATATCCTCCAAGACCGGAAACTCATTGCTGGACACCCCTCTATACACAAACATATACAGGGTTAATCACAATTAAAATAACATTTTTAGTAAATCTATTAAAAGGTAATATGTGGCATAGTTACTTTAAAAAAACAAACAAAAAAACACAACACAAGTTACAGTAATGTGTTCACTATTCCAGTATGTAAACATTTCCCATATATTGTACATTTGTAGAGACATTTACCTTTCCTCCAAGTACATATCATAATAGAAGCCATTTTCTATAGGTGGGCCATAGCACAAGCAGCCTCCATAGTAGTTCTCCATGGTCTCGCCTAGAATATGCGCACTAGAGTGCCAGTAAACCTGCAGGTTTGCAAGGAACATGTAGTTAGAAAAGCTTGCACTTCACTGACTTCCAATATCTAGAAGAGGACTAGTTCTGAGTTCACAAGCAGCTAAAGCCTTTCTGGATTTTGCAGAGGATTTTGATGGGTGAAGCTGAAGAGCCCTCTACTCAATACAATTCAAATCACTAATGTTCCAGTCACTAGCATTGTACAGTACTCTTGGGTTGTTTTAATTCTATATTGAATAATCAAAAACAAGTAAGAGGTGCACTTAACCCCCCCCCAAAAAAAATTGTACTATCATGTCTTACAGGCCAATGAGTATATTGCAGAAGAATCTGTGCCGCTGCTGAAAACTACAGTGGGGCAAAAAAGTATTTAGTTAGTCAGCAATAGTGCAAGTTCCACCACTTAAAAAGATGAGAGGCGTCTGTAATTTACATCATAGGTAGACCTCAACTATGGGAGACAAACTGAGAAAAAAAAATCCAGAAAATCACATTGTCTGTTTTTTTTTCATTTAAGGCTGGTTTCACATTCGCGCTTTTTAAGCGCACGCACGGCCGGGGGTAGCTCCGCCACCGAGCCGGCTCTCTGCCCGGCGTGCCCTCCCCTTCCTTGTAGCGCCGCCTCCTAGCGCACAGCGGCGCCTGCGATCGGCGCACCCTATCTTTAGCATAGGGTGCGCAGATCGTGCGCAGGCCGTGCGCTAGTTGCGCTTTGACCTGCGCTGCGCACTTTTGACGGTGCGCCGTGCGCGCCAAAATCCGAAAAGTTTGATTTTGGCGCGCACGGCGCACCGTCAAAAGTGCGCAGCGCAGGTCAAAGCGCAACTAGCTAGCGCACGGCCTGCGCACGATCTGCGCACCCTATGCTAAAGATAGGGTGCGCCGATCGCAGGCGCCGCTGTGCGCTAGGAGGCGGCGCTACAAGGAAGGGGCGGGCACGCCGGGCAGAGAGCCGGCTCGGGGGCGGAGCTACCCCCGGCCGTGCGTGCGCTTAAAAAGCGCGAATGTGAAACCAGCCTTATTTGCATATTATGGTGGAAAATAAGTATTTGGTCAGAAACAAAATTTCATCTCAATACTTTGTGATATATCCTTTGTTGGCAATGACAGAGGTCAAACGTTTTCTGTAAGTCTTCACAAGGTTGCCACACACTGTTGTTGGTATGTTGGCCCATTCCTCCATGCAGATCTCCTCTAGAGCAGTGATGTTTTTGGCTTTTCGCTTGGCAACACGGACTTTCAACTCCCTCCAAAGGTTTTCTATAGGGTTGAGATCTGGAGACTGGCTAGGCCACTCCAGGACCTTGAAATGCTTCTTACGAAGTCACTCCTTCGTTGCCCTGGCGGTGTGCTTTGGATCATTGTCATGTTGAAAGACCCAGCCACGTTTCATCTTCAATGCCCTTGCTGATGGAAGGAGGTTTGCACTCAAAATCTCACGATACATGGCCCCATTCATTCTTTCATGTACCCGGATCAGTCGTCCTGGCCCCTTTGCAGAGAAACAGCCCCAAAGCATGATGTTTCCACCACCATGCTTTACAGTAGGTATGGTGTTTGATGGATGCAACTCAGTATTCTTTTTCCTCCAAACACGACAAGTTGTGTTTCTTCCAAACAGTTCCAGTTTGGTTTCATCAGACCATAGGACATTCTCCCAAAACTCCTCTGGATCATCCAAATGCTCTCTAGCAAACTTCAGACGGGCCCGGACATGTACAGGCTTAAACAGTGGGACACGTCTGGTACTGCAGGATCTGAGTCCATGGTGGCGTAGTGTGTTACTTATGGTAGGCCTTGTTACATTGGTCCCAGCTCTCTGCAGTTCATTCACTAGGTCCCCCCGCGTGGTTCTGGGATTTTTGCTCACCGTTCTTGTGATCATTCTGACCCCACGGGGTGGGATTTTGCGTGGAGCACCAGATCGAGGGAGATTATCAGTGGTCTTGTATGTCTTCCATTTTCTAATTATTGCTCCCACAGTTGATTTCTTCACTCCAAGCTGGTTGGCTATTGCAGATTCAGTCTTCCCAGCCTGGTGCAGGGCTGCAATTTTGTTTCTGGTGTCCTTTGACAGCTCTTTGGTCTTCACCATAGTGGAGTTTGGAGTCAGACTGTTTGAGGGTGTGCACAGGTGTCTTTTTATACTGATAAGTTTAAACAGGTGCCATTACTACAGGTAATGAGTGGAGGAAAGAGGAGACTCTTAAAGAAGAAGTTACAGGTCTGTGAGAGCCAGAAATCTTGATTGCTTGTTTCTGACCAAATACTTATTTTCCACCATAATATGCAAATAAAATGAAAAAAAAAACAGACAATGTGATTTTCTGGATTTTTTTTTCTCAGTTTGTCTCCCATAGTTGAGGTCTACCTATGATGTAAATTACAGACGCCTCTCATCTTTTTAAGTGGTGGAACTTGCACTATTGCTGACTGACTAAATACTTTTTTGCCCCACTGTATGGCAAGGGTGTACAACCTGTGGCTTGGGGACCATAAGCATCCAACAACGCCATTCTGTGTGGCCCTCAACAATCTGGTTGCAAACACAATTGCCTGTGTTTGGCGGTTTCAATGTAGTTTTCATATAAAAGAAGAGATGTGGTACTTGGCCATCTTTGTGTCCCTCATAAATATTTAGAGAATGCATCTCTTGACCTTTGTTTGGCCCTCCAGAAAGTGTATATGCTGTAAAAGTGGGCATCAATGTAGTTTATGGCAGCTGAGTATACTACACAGAGCCACGTGCACTTGTCACCTTCTCTCTGGAATGGTATCTTTGTGAGAAGGAACCCCAATTCTTCCCACATGCACAGGTCTCACTGGCTTTTATCCATTCGACATTATTGGCATTCATTTTCGTTATTCCAGAAATGTCTCGGGTGGTAATACCCTTACAAGTTTTATTGCAGAATGATTGCACATGCCTGCCTGTTCCAGACTATGGTCCGTTTAGAATAACACAAAAACTTACGATAATTTAAGAATCTGTTTTTTTTTTTTTTTTAACACTACTGTATATTCATCTGTAACTTACGGCTTGAGCCTCTTCTCTGTCAAACGTCAGCAATTCTAAAGTGCAGTCTCCTTCTAGTGGGCGATCGAGATCCCAGAGCTCAGCATTCACCTTGGCTATAACGGTAATGTCGGCCAGTCCACGGCTGAAAGACACACGAACATTTCACTGGTTTGAGACTATGCAGGTGACTAAACTTTATGCAATGTGCATTTACCAGGAATGGAGCAAACACAAAGACCTCATTACACATCACGATTTTAATCACGGTTGTAGAAGCCAAATACAATTGGGTACATCTTTTCTTTCATTGCTGCCAAATTAATTTGGACCTTAGGTAAAGAGCTTCCAAAAAAAAAAAGTCTGTGCGCTGCTCAACTATAAACATTCTGAAAATGGCTGTCACTAGATTTTTTAAACTAAACTGCATACATTATTATACAGATCTCTTGCAACTAGTGAGGCTGGTGTACTTACTGTGAAAAGCCATGTCAGAATGGCTGCATAATCAGGCTTTTAAAATGACCAGTTTAGGAGTCCAGGTAAAGGGTGAGAGAGCTACGAGTCCAAATATATTCAGTCTTCGACAACCAGCCTGACTGGCTGCCTGCTGCAGCTTGTACTGAGCATTGGAAGCCGCTCTGCCATGGATTTTTTACAGTAAGTACACCAGCCTTATCAGGTCTGTAAGATCACTTTAGTATTGTATGTGATTTGTATTGTGAAATAGTTTACAAAATCCACTTAAAAATGATTAAAAAAAAACTAGTTACCTTATTCCTGCAGCCACTTCAAAAGGGGTTGATCTCCAGGACTGTCCATCAATGGCCTTTCCGTCAGGCAAAACTATTTTAATGGGCTTGCTTTGTTTTGCAGCTCGGTCTGCCATTAAAGCATCATGTTCCCTTTTCAAAATGTCATAGATTTCAAGACGATCCTTGATAAATTCTGGGGATGGAATAGCCTAAAGATGAAAGTCAGAAATCAGCAGGACTATATATACACGTTAGTTTTAAAATGAAGAATATCTATAATAAAACAATAATTGACAGTGCACAGGTGGTGGGGTTTTGTGATTGCAGCCCTAAGTTCACTTACATTTCTGTCAAAGAAAGTACACGCAAAGAAACCGTACTCTGCCCATAGCAGGACTTCACGCTGTGGTTTATGGACCGCAATAGTCTAATGTGGGATTTGTAATACCCCAGTTGTTTGTGCACTGACGACATAGTAGTCAAATTTTACTTATAAAATTACACATTAACATAGTCGAATTTAGAATGGGCAACAACGTCTTAACAAAATGCAGATGCACACCCTCAAATATGTCTAAAGAGGTATGACGATAAATTGCAAAATATGAAAGACTAAAAAATAAATTTTATTGATATTTACTGGTAAAAGTGATTAATAAAATATCAGTTCAAGCTTTAGGAACATATACAGAATACGGGAGCGTAAGGACACAAGGCAAGTACTAACTGTAATACGCACAAAAGGTGCTCAATGCACAAAGGTATAATCGAAACGAGCTTTCCATTGAGAAAAATAGGCTAGAAGTTAAATACCAATTCATGAAAGACATGTAAAGTGCACAGTGCATATATAAACAATTAATACCTCTTTAGACATATTTGAGGGTGTGCATATGCATTTTATAGAATTACATGTTAAGGAAAAAAAAAATCAGTCAAACAAGAAAACATATGAAAATAAATATAGATTTATTATAGACTTCGTCTTAACAGGTCTTTTTCTGATAACACATTCCATTGAATTAATATTTAAGAAGAGAAATTCCTAAAATGAAAAACCGCTTTTCAGAGAAACAATGATTTGGAACTTCTGAGCACACAAATCACAAACCCAAATTAAATTTTAGGTCAGTAGAATAAAATATGAACACAAAAATCAATATCATATGAAGGCTTTGTTCAAATCTGGGGCAATGCTCTGCCACATTGGTCAGACTACAGTAACCTGACTGTTGGGTGAAGCCATGCCGGGCTACTTTCCCTTTAAAGACAGGCTGAATTTCCAATGAAAGATATGGACAGAGGCTCGGACACCGGTGTGAACAGAGCCTTACACTACTCCACAGCAATGCAAGTACCATGCACATGTCGTCAGCCACTGACAAACTCACGCAATGATCAGATCCCTCAGTCACTGCTCCAAAATAAAAAGGTGAACACCAACAAATTAAGGCAACGAGGTTTATAACACGGAGCATTATGATGAACAGTGAAACTGAAAATCTAAATGTAAACTACGCCATATTGTTTTGTGATTTGCCCAGTTATGACGCTGCAGATTATATTCCCTCCTCCTCTTCTAATAATCCTTCATATGAATGGGAAACTAATGGACGTACCTATAGCAACATTATTAATGGAACCTATATTGTCAAAATATCACGTGTAAGTTGGTATTTTAGCAAGCAAAAAAACAGTTAATCATATATGGCCAGCCTTATGATTATACACGGACAGCTGTTGGATGAACAATTCAGCTATATTTTGTGAGTCTTCCGCACATGAATGCTTCATAATAAGAAGGTATTAAGCACCACTGGTGGTTTATATCCCCAAGAAAAAAAATGATTGGGCATATTAAAATTCTACTGCCTGATCCTCATTTTCCCCCAACATATGTAGTCAGAGAAGAGTCAGGAAGCACTGAACAGTATTAGATGGTTGGATCCTTCACATTTGTCAGATGTTAGCAAATCGTTGACAACTTGGCTTCATTTTTTGGTGCCAGACAGTAAAAACAAAAAAACAAAAACAAACCTCCAGACATGTATACTGCATACAAATGATGATATCACAGTCTATGGCCAAATGCAGGTGTAAGATAGTACTCCATGTAATCCTGACTACAATTTCTGAAAAGCTGCCATGTAATTAACAGATATATAGGTATGAGACTACGTAGAAATAGTGAAGGAGATCAGGGACACAAAAAGGGTTTCTAAATGTTTGCGTGTGGAAAAGCTGCACAAAGTACAGAAAACACTAAAAAGTCAGACAAAAAAAAATACATGACATCATTAAAAGGTTTCCAGTGCAAATGTCCATCATGAGTATACATTTATTGGTGTCAATTCTATACTAGACACATTGTGTTTTACTGCATGCATAAAAATAATAATACCATAATAATAAATAAAAAAACAAAAACAAGAAATCTGCTCAGCAGCAAGAACAAAACACTAAGGCCGGGGGTCACACTAGTGTATGGCATCTGATACGATATGCTAATGCTCCTCGGCTCCTGCCCTGCTGCGATCGGCAGCCGGGTGTCAGTGCTAATTGTGCTCCGATTCTCTGTATCCATATAATAGGGCAATGCTGTGGTACGCAGCAGAGTGGATGGCAAAGCATCACTAAACCAGCAACGCCGCCCCAACCAACACCGCAGCCACTGATCATGAAGAGATGGCCTATTGTAACAATATGTCACCACTTTAGAAGATTGGAGTAACCCTTTAAATGTATACATTACATTCACATTCCAATTTCACTGTGAACTGTTCCCTGGTGCTAAAAAAAAAAAACTGGACTAACTGTGTGCTCAGCATACATCACAGACCATACTGTGTTCCCTACAGAGGGAAAAGCCAGAAGCGCCATGCACGGGAAAACCAGTGAAGAGGACACCACACTACAATAGCACTGAAGTCCCTTCATTCAAAGGGGGTCCCTGAGGTTAGCCCCCCGACTGGTCATCAAATTATAGATCATTGCAGTATGCCATACTAAAACTCCTGCTAGTCACGCCGAAAACTGACTGGCTGTGTGTGCTTGTCCACATAGACGCTGCCTGCTATACTCCTGCACCAGTCTGTTAGGTAAATCAGCCATGTGTCCCTGTGTACCGTCTGTGGGGCACACGCATAGCGCGCCTCCACATAATAAGCTTGTCTAAGTGAGCCCTTTGGAACTAGTAGGCATCAAACTTCATGGCCCCTGACCATTGACATCTTGTGACAGACTTCTTCGGCACATCGGCTGATTTATTATAATACAGTTCCCCTGTAGATGGCGAATATGTTAGAGTACAGTTAAGTATAATCAGTATTACTCACTTCCATTTTCCCTTTTTTTCGTTCAGTTGGATTCTTGATCAGGGAACCTGAGCAACAAAGAAACATTTTGGCTAAAGATATCAAACTAGAAAGCAGTTAGCATAATTTCCAAACTATACAGTTAAATGCATTAGCTCATAAAGAAGGTTTCACTCATTGAACACAAACATGAAGGTTTTCATTCCCTGAAAGCAAGCAGAGCTCTTGTAATATCGATGTTTCATAGCTCCTGCTAGTAACACTGTGTTCTCTTACAGAGGCAAGAGAGGAAGAGGGACCGGTACTATTTATTTCTGAGGCCTATGACTGGCTGCAGCAGACAAGTGACTGGAATAGCGCCTCTAATGCCGAGCCATTTGGGTCACTCAACTGCTGCAGCCAATCATGGGTCTCTGTGGACAGGTGACGCAACAGTTATTGCCTGGTTAACTATCGGAGCAGTCAGCAAAGGAGTCGGGAGGTAGGCCTCATTCAGAGAGCTGTTTTTTTTCTTTCTCATGGTATGGTGACGTAAAAAAAAAAATCCATCTTTTGGATCAGATTTTTATCAGTGTCAATTTTTGCCATCAGTGTTTCATCAGCTTGTTTTTTGTAATGTGAGAAAAACTGATAAAGATTCACAAACTATTGTCAGCAAACAGTCAGAGAAAAGCAGCAGTCAGGCGACTGATGCCATACACGAGTCTGCTGTCCAAGTTTTTCACAGACCCTTGTACTAGAATGTGCTAACCAGCCAAAAATCATTCAATCGGTCCACAAAATAACAGAGCTGGTGAGGGGGCAGCATTTTATTTTTTTACCCATTCTTTGCTTCTGTAATTTGTTTTAATTGGCCAATACCCATCATGTCTATATGCGACAGGAATATCAAAGTTTTTTTTTCCCTTCTTATTTTTAGCGCAGCTACAGATATAGAACAAAAGTCTGGAACAACTTATCACATGCAGAGCGGTATTGGACGGATGGGGTCAGATCTGAGTTTTCCACAGAAGCAGTTAGTAGCAGACGCAATCTTGTGACTTACCCCCCGATTGGGACTTTCTTTTTGTCTGTTCTTTGGGGTTGCCTTGTAATCCTCTCTTCAGTAACAGTAAATAGGGGTCTGGAGACTAGAAAGGAAGAAAATATTGTTTCTGTAATTTAGCTCGCAACTTTTAACAGCACAGTAATACAACCGTACTATATTTTAAAGAAAGAAAATAAAAACGGAGGCGTAAATGCATCTTGTGTGAATGAAGCCTAAAAATCCTGAGCAGTGTCTACAGAAGATTTCCAGGAACTCTG
The DNA here is from genome assembly GCF_039654945.1 of Dendrobates tinctorius. Taxonomy (NCBI): domain Eukaryota; kingdom Metazoa; phylum Chordata; class Amphibia; order Anura; family Dendrobatidae; genus Dendrobates; species Dendrobates tinctorius. Next base: position 17,315,408 of record NW_027361765.1, on the reverse strand, counting down.
GATGAATGTTTGTAGTTTTACAGGCATAGTTAGTAAATGCTATGACCCGTGTGGTTGAAACGAGTCAGTACGCTGTAATTTCTAATAGTAAAAGTTATATAAAATTTCCCATCATGCTTTTCTTTTTGGCAGTTATGCATGTAGTAGCATTCTTGCCTCATTTCTGCATTCCATGATATATGGATTAAAGATGTGTTATGTAAAGCAGATGACCTGACCGCGTACTTACTGGGTCCTGGAATAAGACCGTCCATGAGGCACCAGATGACTTAAACCTGCTTTCCTCACATAGTTCCAGCCATGTGGGTAAATGTGGCTCACTGACTGACTGGTTGTGGTTGCTTGCCTCCCTTATTTTCTCCAGTCTTTTCAATATAATGGTTGAAGCCGGCTCCTTTAGGTCTTCCTGAGATCCCAACAGTGGAACAAAATAGTAAATGAGGAAGCAAATCAGACAAAAAGAAGAGTTGCACGTAAGCATGGTCTTACCATCCCATACCTCAAGTGGGAAAATGACTTTCCAAGGCCTTTGCATAGTGTCCAGATATTCCCTTCGGTGAACAAGCTGGAAGGAGTTGGGTTGTCCACTTGTTGAAGATGTTGGTGCTGTATCGTGATGCCAGTCTGGTCCCCCTTCATAGCCATTTAGCATCGTTTCCTGCTACAGTCAAGGTGTAAAAAATGGTTGCGGGGCAATCTCCATTATCTAGATTTTTTTTTTTTTACCAATTATGAATTTGCTCATGGAAGGAATTTTACAAATGTAAATGCTGGTAAAATAATACAGCAATTACTATCTAACAGTTTTGAGCGTTTTACAAGAGGATTCAAATATGAAAACTGCACAGCTAGCACCAGGTGCATGCCTAAAATATCCCATATGAGGAGGTTCAGGTCAACTGAGGGGGGGGGGGGACGGATAATCAGGGTGGAAATTGCCAAATAATGAAGATTTAAATCTGCAGCATGTAAATTCATTACAGACTTTATTGAGTTCAACGAGAGATGCAGAAACTGCAACAATCCCATCATAATCTGCAACAAAGTAAAAAAATAAAAAATAAAAGAAACAAATGCTCACCTACCTGGGTAACTGCTGCCTCTCCTTTGCCGGTCTCTGTAAGTAACATGGTGTTCAACTATGACATCTTAAGGCTGTGTGTCTCATGGCTGTTCGACAGCCGCAACACACGCAGGGATTGTCTGTTTGTTAGGAAATTTCTGCATGTGTTGCGACTGTAGAAGCCTTGAGACATGCAGCCGCAGGGACTCGAACACCTTATCTGAGCACGTTTGCTCACCACTAATAACCACATTAAAGTGTACCATGTTAATCACATCTATAGAATCTGCATTGTATTAAGAGCTTAATAAATTAAAGGGAACAGAAAGGTGAACTTTTCTTTTTTTAACATGATAAAAGGAAACTAAAATCCCAAGCACCACTTCACACCATGCTGAAGTTCACCATGCAAATCTCTCACACATGCCATTTAGACTTTAGGGGAAATGGTGTGACAAGATACCCACCTGCAGCTTCTGTTCATCGCTTTCCTTGCTGGCCTTCTTTTCTTTCTTTTTACTCTGGGAAACCGCTTGTTGCTTCACATATTCCTATAATAAAAGGTATCATTTGTCAAATTAATGACCTCTGCTCATTTCTGAATAAAAAAAAAATAATAAATAAATAAAGATTTCAATTTCATTTTTCTTTTTTTTTTTTTTTATTTCCAATCATGTTCTCATACAGTCTAGTAAGCAAAAGGTATAAAAATATTTGAGTTAGAGTATCTAAAATCAAGGTTTAATAATAGTGACCCGGGAGCAATACAAGTGTATAGTACATGGGAACAGAACAGCAGGGCTAAGCCCGTCCCGTGCAAGGGTGAGTCTAGGACCAGTGGTTCTCCAAGCAGGAGTATGTTAGTGTTTTTTCTTTACTTTACTAACCTGCTGTTTAAGTGTCATTAAACCACTGAAGTTGGACTCTAAGCCTGTGTGTTGCCTCATTACTGCGGCCCTGCCACTGCCTAAAAGAGCAAATCCCTACAATATTATGAACATATGAATTCATGAAAAAAATACATAATTACAAATGTAACAAGGAGGGGAGTTGCCGGGAATAGTTTAAGACATTGGCAGAGCATTGAGTTTGTAGGACACTGTTTACTTTCGCCCTTTGGTCAGCCCTTGAGTTGAACAGGTTCAATTTCACACCTTGGTCAGCCAATGTTTACTTTACACACATCACTAGTTTAATTAAAATGTATTTATTCTAACTGCCATCCTCAGATGATGAGACCAAGACATTATGGTTTAACCCCTTAGGCCTCTTTCACACTTCAGTTTTTTGCCATCAGTCAAAATCCGCTAAAATTTGAAATTGGCGGATCCGCTTTTTCTTGTTGCGGATCCGCCATTTTCCCCATTGGGATACATTAGTGGCGGATCTTGACGGATGGTCGTCCGTTGCGTCCGCTATTCGGCGGATCCGCAAAATTCTTTGCGGATTCTGTCTGAGGGGGACGGAGCATGTAACGTTTTTTTTCGCCGTCAAAATGGCGGATGACGGCGGATCCGCCGTCATCCGCCATGCGGTAGCATGGGCTCCTATGGACGGCGGATCCGCCGGGATCCGCGATTTTGCGGAATCCGCCGGCAGGATCCGCAAAATCGCACTGCGCATGCCCAGAAAAAAAGATACTTTTCCAGACAGTCCCAAAACTATATAAGATGGGCTAATTGGGCCCAGACATGCAGTAGCAGCCAGACAGCAAGCCAGCCAGACAGCAAGCAAGCCATCCAGCCTGCCAGACAACCCACCCAGCCTGCCAGACCACCCAGCCTGCCAGACACCCACCAAGCCTGCAGCCACACAGCTATCAAGAGGCCTGCCAGTACCAGCTTTACCAAGTGTAAGTATACCTATGACATTTCTGTGTATGGCCTGCTAGTGTGTAGCGTGTGTGTGTGTGTGTGTGTGTGGTCTGCGAGTGTTGCATGTCTGTTTTTTTTTATATTTTTTTTTTCTGTTGCTTGTGTACTGCTTTTTATTTTCATACAACTGTAATTATATTGTATTTTTTATGCTGTGATTGCTGCGATTGAGTGGTGTATGGTATGTGGTGTAATTGGGCCCAGACAATCCAGCACCAGCAACACTGAAGACTCCAAGCAAGATATACGACTCCAGCCTGCCTGACAGAAGATTCAACTAGAGCTATAAAACCTGTCTGCCCAGCTGCAAGTCTACCACCTGCAAGACCCCTGGAGCGTGTGTGTGTGCGTGTGTATGTGTGTGGCGTGTGTGGCGTGTGTGTGCATTTTTAGTTTTTTTTTTTTCCATCTTTTTTTTTTTCTGTTGCATGTGTACTGCATGTTATTTTCATACAACTTTAATGTATTTCTTGCTGTGATTGTGTGGTGTAAGGCCGGTTTCATATTTGCACTTTAAAGCGCAGTGATAACCTGCACACGTCCTCCACTAATCCCCGTCCCATCTGGTCATCACCGCCTACTAGCACACATGGACGCTTGCGATCTGCACACCCTATCTTTAGTATGGGGTGCGCAGATTGCAAGCGTACATGTGCGCTAGAAGGTGGGGATTAGTGGCGGACGTGTGCAGGAAATAGCTGCGCTATAAAGTGCAAATGTGAAACCGGCCTAAATGGTATTGTATGTGGTGTTATTGGGCCCAGACATCTACATCAAACACCAGCCTGACTGTATCAGTCAGGCTGGTGTTTGATGTAGATGTCTGGGCCCAATAACACCACATTCAATACCATTTAGGCCGATTTCACATTTGCACTTTATAGTGCAGCGATGGCCTGCACACATCCGCCACTAATCCCCGCCTACTACCGCACATGAAGGCTTGCGATCTGCCCACCCTATCTTTATCATAGGGTGCGCAGATGGTGCGCTGGCAGGATTTTACCGTGTGCTGCGCACTTTTGAAGGTGTGCCCTTGTGCGCCAAACGCAGCATGTTGCATTTTGGCGCTCACGGCACACCTTCAAAAGTGCGAAGCACACTGTAAAATCCTGCCAGCGCACCCCATGATAAAGATAGGGTGGGCAGATCGCAAGCGTTCATGTGCGGTAGTAGGCAGGGATTAGTGGCGGATGTGTGCAGGCCATCGCTGCGCTATAAAGTGCAAATGTGAAACCGGCCTAAATGGTATTGTATGTGGTTTGGGCCCAGACATCTGGCAACAGCCACACTGAAGACACCGAACCAGACATCAAACACCAGCCTGACTGATAGAATTTCAAACTCCGCTGCAAATCTTCCACCTGCAAGACACCTGGAGTGTGTAGCCTGGCTGTGTGTTATGCGTGTTTGTGGTTTTTTTTTTTTTAAATATTTTAATTTTGTAATGTATCTGTTGTAAATTTGCATTTTTTTATTTTTCATGTATTGTGGTATTTAAAATAAAGAGCAGAGTAGCTCCTATTTTTTGGAAAAAAAAATAAAAAAAAAAATAAATAAATTGTTTTGAAAAAATCTCCTTTGTATCATTTTAAAAAAGGTAAAATTAAGTTACCATAAAGGTAATTAAAATTTTTTGGTATACAAGTGTGGTTAAAGGTGAGATTGCAACATAACATGAAAAAATGGGTATACACAGCTGAGTTTCAGGGAATTCAAAACCATGCAAACACAGTGGGTATACACAGAAATTAAACACCTCTGTTGAGAGTTTCAGGGAATGCAAACACTGGTATACACAGCAATTACACACTACACGCCTTCAATCACTGGTTACACTCGGTGAGACCTTTAATCACTGGTTACACTCTCGGTGAGAGTTTCAGGGAATGCAAACTGGTATACACAGCAATTACACACCTTCAATTACTGGTTACACTCTGAGATAAGGGAATGTAGACATGCAAACACTTAAAATTGTGTATAATTAGTTTCAGGGAATTACACATACAAAATTTTTTTTTTTTTTTTAAACTTTCATATCATTTTCTTTCAGTTCACACAATGAAGCGCCACCATACAAGTAGACACGGCCAGCCCAACCGCAGCAGAGATTCAGACCGCAGCAGGGATCAACAACGCAGCAGACATGACCGGTCAGACCGCAGCAGAAACAACCCTGACCGAAGCAGAGAGGAACAGCCACACCGCAGCGTACAGGCAACCATTAGTTTCCCTGTAAGTATAAAGACCTGAAAGCTTATTATGATCCTTTGTATACTAGCTTAACAAGTGTCTTTATACTTGCAGATCACTTCAAGCACTAACAGCAATGCCGCAGCAGAAAGGGTCGCAGCAGAGAGAGCAGCAGCAGAGAGGGCCAGCCAGGCTGCAGCAGAGAGGGCCAGCCAGACCGCAACAGAGACTGCCAGCCAGGCCGAAGCAGAGACTGCCAGCCAGGCCGAAGCAGAGACTGCCAGCCAAACACTGTTTTCCCTGTAAGTATAAAAGCCTGAAAGCTTATTATGATACTTTGTATAGTAGCTTAACAAGTGTGTTTATACTTGCAGATCAGTTCAGGAAGCAACGCAGCTGCCCCAAGCCGTAATGTCTTCTCCTGAAAGCTCCCCCTCACATCATCAGCGAGCTGAGGTAAAAAAAATTTTTTTTTTTTTTTTATTTAACATAATTTTTTTGTGGTTAAAAACACTATCCTATTATGTTTTAACAGGAAGCTGATTCAGAGGAGCTTCCAGGAGGAGACGTGCAGGGTGGAGAGACACACGGAGGGGGTGCGCAGATTGTAAGTTTACCACATACACAGATACATAATGCTACACCCAACACAAACATTCATCACAGTGCACACACCATAACTACGCATCCATCCAAAAATTATTTTTTTCTTCCCCACAGTCTTCAGAATCCGGTGCCCGCACTAGAGTGACTCCCAGGACATCCCAGGGTCGTCAAGGTGATGCCTCTGGTGGTCGGCAAACGGTAAGTAACCCTATTTTGATAATTGTTTAAATGAACATCATGTGTTTGAATATAATGTAATTTTTTGCTTTTTGTTTTGTTTTTTATCTTCACAGGTTTCACAGCGTGCTCCCCGCAGACATCAGGAGGAGGGTGTCATTATTGATAGTGATGACCTCATCCATGAGGTGGAAATCCGGGAGCCGCTGTGGAACATGGCAAACCGTCTTCATGCCGACCAACCAACCACCCGACGGCTCTGGGATGAAGTCTGTTCTTCAGTTATTGACAACTGGGAGGAACTCAATGCGAGGGCCAGAGATTTTGTGCGTAAGTATTACAACTTCAGTAACTTATATTTCCAGCATGTGAAGTGTGTTGAATACTAAACCTTTTTTTTTTTTTTGCTTCACAGGTGACAGGGTTATCACACGGTGGCGGTCGCTCCGGGATCGCTTCAAGAGGGACTACAACAAAGAGATTCAGACCCCGAGTGGATCGTCGGGAGGACGCCGGGGACCCCAGTACAAAAACTACAAAGCCCTGGCGTTCCTGCGATCTACAATGGCGTGCAGAAGGTAAATATTCCCCAAACAATTCCTGTAGTAGAAATGTTTAACCAATTTTTTTTTCAGCAGACTTAAATTAAATATCAATATTTTTAATATACATTTTTTTTTCTTTTTTTTTAGCACCATCTGCAGCACTCGGGAGTCTGCATCAGAGTTGCATCCCTCTGGAGTGATCCCTAGTGAGACCGCCCCCGATGACCACATCGAGGTATCCGACCCTTCTGTACCTACCCTCTTGTCTGATCCCTCTATCCCCTCCACCAGCACTGGAGCAGCAGGGCAGACTTCATCACATGAAGCTGCTGGTGACGACTTGTTCCCTGTTCCCCACCCCTCAGACACTGCCGCAACATCTCGACCAACTTTTGGTTCTGGCCGGCAGCGTCTGAGGAGTCAGGAAAGGCTGACCTTGTCTGACTGTTTGAGTCTAAACTCAACTGTTCAACACGGTTTCCACACTTATGGACAACGGTTATCTTCTGGGTTGACCATGATCAATCAAAGTATCATGGAACTCAGAAGATACATGGAACAGATGAGTTTAGAATCAAACCAGACACCGAGACATACCTTTTTTCAATCTGTTGTCCGGCAAATGGAAGGTTTAAGTACTCACCAGCAGATGCGTGTGATGCAAGCCTGTCAGAATGCTCTAATGGAAGTGCTTGCTGAAGCATCTCATCCTCCCCCTGTCCATCCTCCCCCTGTTCATCCTCCCCCTGTCTATCCTTCCACAGTCCATCCTCCCCCTGTCTATCCATCCACAGTCCATCCTTCCCCCGTCCATCCTTCCACCACCATCCATCACACAGCCGTCCCTCCTCCTACCACTCCCTCTCCTTTCTCTAGTTCCCCATTCCATTCTTCCCGGTACCTACCTTCCCCATTGCATTATACCCCAATGCCCTCGCCATACCCACCCCCACATACACCTTCAATGTACCCACAAACCTCGTCTGTCCATCCACTCCCGTCCCAACCACATGTGTTAAACCCCCCTTCCACTTCTGGTCCTCACCAACTCCCTCCCCAGTCCCCTACCCCCCCCCCCCTCGATGTGGTCAACCCTGTTAACCCCTCCAATACTATCTCCACCCAACATTATCATAGTTTGTAATTTACCAAAAAAAAAATTAAAAAAAGGTAATATACCAAAAAAATTAAAAAAAGGTAATATACCAAAAAAAAAGTTACCAAAAAGGTAATATACCAAAAAAAGTTACAAAAAAGTTAATAAAAAAATTAAAAAAAAAAAAAAAAATACAGTTAATACAAATTGTCAGAAATAAACTGTTTTTTTTCAAAAAACTTTATTGTGATGTTTATTTTTTGCTTCTTTATTCAAATTACACCAGTGGTGTAAAAGGTAAAAACAACACTTGGTAACACAACACTTGTTAACACAACACTGGGTAATATTTCACAGTACACCGGTGGTGTACAAGGTACAAAAAAACACTTGGTAGCACAACATTTGATAACCAACACTTGTGAACATTTCAAAGTGTAAAACGCTTGGTACACAACACTTGGTAACTTTACGCTTGGTACCCAACAATTGGTAACACTGCAAAGTGTAAAACTAACCAAATCACATGGTAAAACACAATGCTTGTGCAAAGCAAACACTTGGTAAAATTTCAGATAAAAAAAAAAAAAAATTACTCACAATTGGTATGAAGAAAATTATATCATGTCATCTTGCCAGTCCACTTGTCCCTCTGGTGTAACAAAATAATCTGCAAAGGTATCCCTAATTCTTGCCACTGAACCAGTACTCCGAAAAGTTTGCTGCTCATAATCCCACAAGGTGGTTTCATACACATTTTCATCGATGGAAACTGGTTCCTTTGAAAGGACAAAATTGTGCAGGATTACACAGGACTTTACCACCTCATCCACAGTCTCTGTTTTCATTTTCATGGCCGTTAACAGTACTCTCCATTTGGCAGTTAAAATTCCAAACGCGCACTCCACCACTCTGCGCGCTCTGGTTAACCGATAGTTATAGATTCTTTTCTGGTGTGTTAATCCACGACTACCATATGGCTTCAGTAGGTGTTTTGAAAGTTGAAAAGCATTGTCGCCAACGCACACAAAAGGCATTGGTGGGCCTGTTGTTCCAGGGAGTGGTCTTGGAGGTGGGAAGTTAAAATTGTCTCCATACAAGCGACGGCCCATGGTGGAAATCTTGAACACCTGAGAGTCATTAGAACGACCGTATGCACCAATGTCCACGGCAATGAATTTGCAGTTTGCATCCGAAATGGCCATAAGCACAATAGAAAAGTATTTTTTATAGTTGTAAAACTGTGAACCAGATCCCATGGGTTTCACAATCCTGATATGCTTGCCATCCACGGCACCGATGCAGTTTGGAAACTGGCAGATTTCTTGAAACTTCTCTGCAATCTCCAGCCAACTCTCCTGTGTTGGCTCTGGGATGTATTCCTCCTGTAGAGAATCCCATAATGCCCGGCAGGTCTGTTGTACAATTCCAGTAATAGTGGAAATCCCAATCCGGAACTGGAAATGGAGGGAGGTGAAGGATTCTCCAGTTGCCAGGAATCTTAAAAAAAGGGAAAAAAAGTAAAATTAATACAAACTACAAGCCATAACATAATAAAAGCCTGCAGAATCTGAAACATTTTAAAAGGTAGATAACTTACCGAAGGGTCACCATCAAACGCTCCGCCGGTGATATAGAAAACCGCATTTGTGTGTCCCTTCTCCGGATTTGTTCTCAAACACGATCCACCAATATCTCAAAGAATTCCATCCGCATGCGCATCCCTCAATTCCAGGTACAGTGTGGAAAAAACGCCACGGGTGAACCTCTGCGCATTAATGGGATGAATCCACTGGCGCCGTCTCCTCATACGCAGGATTCGCAGTCTTCTTTTCTCCCTCTCGATAGCAATAATTGCCAACCGATTCAAGTGAAGATCCAATTCCACACAGAAGCTGTCAATACTCGCAATAACTCCTTCCAGACTCGCACTAACTCCTTCCATCGCTGCCACTAGCTCTAAAACCTTTCAAAGAAATTGTATCACAACACCCTAGATATATTTCTCCCTAGTTTCCAGCATCCAATCACATTTGAGAGCATTTTCCAAGAGCCAATCATATTTGGGAGCATCCCATTTTGGAGGTGTGGAAAAACGGATCCGCAAGAAAACGGATCCAACGGATGCAAACTGATGGAACGGATCCGTTTTGTTGAGGATCCGCCGTAAAATCGGTATGGCGGATCCTCAACAAAACGGATCCGTTCCATCAGTTTGCATCCGTTTTGTTTTCATTTTTGCGGATCCGCCAATTTCAAATTTTGGCGGATTTTGACTGATGGCAAAAAACTGAAGTGTGAAAGAGGCCTTAGCGACAGAGCCAGTTTGCAGCTTAATGACCAGGCCAATTTTTACAATTCTGACCACTGTCCCTTTATGAGGTTATAACTCTGGAACGCTTTAATGGATCCTGCTGATTCTGAGAATGTTTTTTCGTGACATATTGTACTTCATGTCAGTGGTAAAATTTCTTCGATAAGTCTTGTGTTTATTTATGAAAAAAACAGAAATATGGCAAAAAATTTTAAAATTTTGCAATTTTAAAACTTTAAATTTTTATGCCCTTAAATCAGAGAGATGTGTCACATTAATTTCTTAATAAATAACATTTCCCACATGTCTACTTTACATCAGCACAATTTTGGAAGCAAAATTTTTTTTTGTTAGGAAGTTATAAGGGTTAAAAGTTGACCAGCGATTTCTCATTTTTACAACAAAATTTACAAAGCCATTTTTTTTAGGGACCACATCATATTTAAAGTCATTTTGAAGGGTGTACATGACAGAAAATACCCAAAAGTGGCACCATTCTAAAAACTAGACCCCACAAGGTGCTCAAAACCACATTCAAGAAGTTTATTAACCCTTTAAGTGCTTCACAGGAACGAAAGCAATGTGGATGGAAAAAATTAACATTTAACTTTTTTTTGGAAAAAAATTACTTCAGAACCAATTTTTTTTATTTTCACAAGTGTTAAAAGAGAAAATCAACCACAAAATTTGTTGTACAATTTCTCCTGAATACGCCGATACCCCATATGTGGGGGTAAACCCATTTTTCAGCACACGGCAGAGCTCGCAAGGGATGGAGCACCGTTTGACTTTTTCAACGCAGAATTGGCTGGAATTAAGATCGGATGCCATGTTGCGTTCGGAGAGCCCTTAATGTGCCTAAACAGTGGAAAACTCCAATAAGTGACCCCATTTTGGAAACTAGACCCATTAAGGAACTTATCTAGATGTGTGGTGAGCACTTTGAACCTTCAAGTGCTTCACAGAAGTTTATAACGTAGAGCCGTGAAAATAAGAAATCCATTTTTTTTCCACAAAAATGATCTTTTCGCCCCCAAATTTTTATTTTTACAAGGGTAACAGGAGAAATCATACCCCCACAGTTATTATGCGATTTCCCCTGAGTACGCTGATACCCCATATGTGGGGAGGAACCACTGTTTGGGTGCATGGGAGAGCTTGGAAGGGAAGGAGTGCCATTTTGGAATGCAGACTTTGATGGAATGGTCTGCGGGCATCATGTTGCGTTTGCAGAGCCCCTGATGGGCCTAAACAGTGGAAACCCCCAACAAGTGACTCCATTTTGGAAACTAGACCCATGAAGGAACTTATCTAGATGTGTGGTGAGCACTTTGAACCTTCAAGTGCTTCACAGAAGTTTATAACGTAGAGCCGTGAAAATAAGAAATCCATTTTTTTTTCCACAAAAATGATCTTTTCGCGCCCAAATTTTTATTTTTACAAAGGTAACAGGAGAAATCATACCCCCACAGTTATTATGCGATTTGTCCTGAGTACACTGATACCCCATATGTGGGGGGGAACCACTGTTTGGGCGCATGGGAGAGCTCGGAAGGGAAGGAGTGCCATTTTGGAATGCAAACTTTGATGGAATGGTCTGCGGGCATCATGTTGCGTTTGCAGAGCCCCTGATGGGCCTAAACAGTGGAAACCCCCAACAAGTGACTCCATTTTGGAAACTAGACCCATGAAGGAACTTATCTAGATGTGTGGTGAGCACTTTGAACCTTCAAGTGCTTCACAGAAGTTTATAACGTAGAGCCGTGAAAATAAGAAATCCATTTTTTTTTCCACAAAAATGATCTTTTCGCGCCCAAATTTTTATTTTTACAAAGGTAACAGGAGAAATCATACCCCCACAGTTATTATGCGATTTGTCCTGAGTACACTGATACCCCATATGTGGGGGGGAACCACTGTTTGGGCGCATGGGAGAGCTCGGAAGGGAAGGAGTGCCATTTTGGAATGCAAACTTTGATGGAATGGTCTGCGGGCATCATGTTGCGTTTGCAGAGCCCCTGATGGGCCTAAACAGTGGAAACCCCCCACAAGTGACCCCATTTTGGAAATTAGACCCCCTAAGGAACTTATCTAGATGTGTGGTGAGCACTTTGAACCCCCAAGCGCGTCACAGAAGTTTATAAACGCAGAGCCATGAAAATAAGTCTTTTTTATTTCCACAAAAGTGATTTTTTTAGACCCCAATTTTTAGACCCCCAAAGTTGGTAAATAGTGGAAACCCCTCAATTCTTGCTCCAACCCTAACCCCAACACACCCCTAACCCCAACCCTAATCCCTAATCTTAATTCTAACCCTAATCCTAGTTCGCCCTAACCCTAGCCCAACCCTAGCCCAACCCTAACCCAACCCTAACCCTTAACCCTAGCCCAACCCTAACCCTAGCCCTAACCCTAGCCTAACCCTAACCCTAGCCTAACCCTAGCCCTAGCCTAACCCTAACCCTTATGGAAAACTGAAAAAAAAAATATTTTTTTTATTTCATTATGTGTGCCTATATAAGGGGGTGATAAACGGGGGGGTTATGTACTATTTTTATTATTTTGATCACTATGATCGTTTATCATAGTGATCAAAATAATGAATGGAATCTGCCAGCCGGAGCCAGCAGATTCCCGGCGGGCGCACTGCGCATGCGCCCGCCATTTTCAAGATGGCGGCGCCTATCGGATGACGCCGGCGGGAGCGGGACCACCGGGAGGGGACGGAGGACAAGGGAGAGGTACCGGGAGGGGACCGGGGACCCTATTTCTCTATCCTCTGATGTGCGATCACATCAGAGGAAAGAGAAATTAAATGTAAAATCGCGGCTTTTTTTTTTTTTTTTTTGCGGTCGCCGTTATAGGGTTAATAACGGCGATCGCAAAAGCAGGGGTCGGTAAAAACCGACCGATTCATGTTCTCTCGGGTCTCGGCTACCCCTTGCAGCCGAGACCCCGGAGAAAATCCGACACTGGGGGGAGCTATTCACTTAAATCACAGCGCCGTGAATTAACGGCGCTGTGGTTTTAGTACCCTTAATTACCGCTGTTAAAAGGCGTATCGGCGGTCGTTAAGGGGTTAAACTTGGAGAAAAAAAATAAATAAATAAAAAAAATTAATGTGTTTCCCATACTGCTGTACATGCTTTTTTCCCCTTTTATAAACTAAAAACACAGCAAAACCTGATACCTGCATTTTTTGCACTTACTTACAGTTGTGGCCAAAAATATTGACACCCCTGCAATTCTGACAGATAATACTCAGTTTCTTCCTGAAAATGATTGCAAACACAAATTCTTTGGTATTATCTTCATTTAATTTGTGTTAAATGAAAAAACACAAAGAATTGTCCTAAAGCCAAATTGGATATAATTCCACACCAAACATAAAAAGAGGGTGGACAAAAGTATTAGCACTGTTCGAAAAATCATGTGATGCTTCTCTAATTTGTGTAATTAACAGCACCTGTAACTTACCTGTGGCACCTAACAGGTGTTGGCAATAACTAAATCACACTTGCAGCCAGTTGACATGGATTAAAGTTGACTCAACCTCTGTCCTGTGTCCTTGTGTGTACCACATTGAGCATGGAGAAAAGAAAGAAGACCAAAGAACTGTCTGAAAACTTGAGAAACCAAATTGTGAGGAAGCATGAGCAATCTCAAGGCTACAAGTTCATCTCCAAAGACCAGAATGTTCCTGTGTCTACCGTGCGCAGTGTCATCAAGAAGTTTAAAGCCCATGGCACTGTGGCTAACCTCCCTAGATGTGGACGGAAAAGAAAAATTAACAAGAGATTTCAACGCAAGATTGTGCGGATGTTGGATAAAGAACCTCCACTAACATCCAAACAAACTCAAGCTGCCCTGCAGTCCGAGGGTACAACAGTGTCAACCCGTACTATCCGTCGGCATCTGAATGAAAAGGGACTGTATGGTAGGAGACCCAGGAAGACCCCACTTCTTACCCCGAGACATAAAATAGCCAGGCTGGAGTTTGCCAAAACTTACCTGAAAAAGCCTAAAACGTTTTGGAAGAATGTTCTCTGGTCAGATGACAAAAGTAGAGCTTTTTGGGCAAAGGCATCAACATAGAGTTTACAGGAGAAAAAAAGAGGCATTCAAAGAAAAGAACACGGTCCCTACAGTCAAACATGGCGGAGGTTCCCTGATGTTTTGGGGTTGCTTTGCTGCCTCTGGCACTGGATTGCTTGACCGTGTGCATGGCATTATGAAGTCTGAAGACTACCAACAAATTTTGCAGCTTAATGTAGGACCCAGTGTGAGAAAGCTTGGTCTCCCTCAGAGGTCATGGGTCTTCCAGCAGGACAATGACCCAAAACACACTTCAAAAAGCACTAGTAAATGATTTGAGAGAAAGCACTGGAGACTTCTAAGGTGGCCAGCAATGAGTCCAGACCTGAATCCCATAGAACACCTGTGGAGAGATCTAAAAATGGCAGTTTGGAGAAGGCACCCTTCAAATATCAGGGACCTGGAGCAGTTTGCCAAAGAAGAATGGTCTAAAATTCCAGCAGAGCATTGTAAGAAACTCATTGATGGTTACCGGAAGCGGTTGGTCGCAGTTATTTTGGCTAAAGGTTGTGCAACCAAGTATTAGGCTGAGGATGCCAATACTTTTGTCTGGCCCATTTTTGGAGTTGTGTGTGAAATGATCAATGTTTTGCTTTTTGCTTCATTCTCTTTTGTGTTTTTTCATTTAAGACAAATTAAATGAAGATAATAATACCAAAGAATTTGTGTTTGCAATCATTTTCAGGAAGAAACTGAGTATTATCTGACAGAATTGCAGGGGTGTCAATACTTTTGGCCACAACTGTATAGCTTTCTATTGGTGAAAAACCGCTCAAAGAAGTGACAAGCTGCAGTTTTAAAAAAACTCAGTAGTTTTCCAATTCAGTCAGGGGGAAAAAAAACAGTGTGTGCATGAGATATCTGAAATCTCATAGCTTTTGCTGGTACTGCAAAATGCAGCTTTTAATTTGCATAAAAAAGCAATGTGTGAACATAGCCTTAATATGCGGATATCAAACTCCGGTTTCACCTTTAGAACATTAGAAAACGCAGCAAAATTTAAAGCGGATTTTGCAACTGTGTGATGTACCCTTACTATACATTACATGCCATCTACAGACAGGGAAAGTTGCAGATATCTAATGGATTTGGGTGAATAAAACCATTGTTCACACTGAATTTATGGAGAGCTGCTTCTACCCCTTTTAATTCAGTCGATTATTTTGGGGACTCAAGTCTAACTTATTAAGAGCTTGCAACCACCTATAAAAAGGAACTTATAGTGCAGCTTTACCTACGTAATTACACACCATCTAGGTACTAGATCAGTGGTCCCCAACCTTTCTTACCTTGAGAGCAAGATTCAGCTATGAGAGTTAGGCTGAGTTCACACATTGCATCTTTTTCGCGTTTCTGCAGCGGTTTTAACCGCGAAAACACGAAAAATAAGCATCCCATGCAATCCTATGGGATTCCGCAATGCTGTGCTAATGCTGCGGTTTTTACTGCGGCGGAATCGCTTCGCGGTAAAAACCGCAGAATGCTCATTATTTTGCGGAATCGCGGCAATACCGCACCCATAAGAATGCATTGTTCTGCTTACTTTCCGCATGTGGCTGTGCCCACCATGCGAAAAGCAAGCAGAACAATTGCGGATGATACCCACGGTCCGGAGGAGAGGAGACTGACCTCCAGGCTTTGGGTACCATATCCCTGTAAAAAATAGAATTTAAAATAAAAAATATTGTTATTCTCACCTTCTGACGTCCCGCGCAGCCTTCCCGCCTTTCTCCACGCTCTCGTTCCCAGTAATCCTTTGCGAAAATGCCCGCGATGGCGTCTGCTCTCGCGGGATCGCGAAGTCTCGCGGTCATCGCGAATCACCGTGAGACGTCGCGATCCCACGAGAACGTACATCATCGCGGGCATTTTCACAAAGGATTACTGGGAATGGCTGCGGGGGACGTCGGCTGCATAGGCGGCCTCAGTAGTAAAAAGTTAGTCACACTTGTCAAACACTGTTTGATGAGTGTGACCAACCTGTCACTCAGTTCTCCAAGCGATGCTCCAGATCGCTTGGAAAACGCTAGTATTCTGCAAGCTAATTACGCTTGCAAAATGCTAGTTTTTCCGCGGGAATTTAAAATGCAATTTTCCTGCGGAATGGAATTCCGGAATTCTTGCGGTAATTTCCGCGAGAGTTCCGCTACGTGTTAACTTAGCCTTAGTGTTTAGCCACCTCCAGTGACCCCTATCCCCACTGTAGTGACATCCAGAGCCCCCATTATTGGTATAATGACAGCCAAAGAATACGTAAAGGACCTTTTGACCGCCTCACCTACAGACATTATACTTACATCTAGGAGTTCAATCTTTCCCCTCCCATTTGGTGCTCTCGCATCAAGCACCCCCACCACACTATTTGATCTAGTTTCAAGCATCCCTTTAACTGGCAATATTTGCGATCTCCCCCACCAGTATATTCTCAAGCAGATCTGCTGCTATTCTATGAGACTTACTCACAAAAGCCACCATCTGGGGACCTGCTCTTCATAGCTGTTTGCTAGTCATGGTGCTAATGGGTGGAGGACAGCCACAAGCAGCGAATCTTAGGCTCACAAGCCACAGGTTGAGGACCCCTGTAGTAGATAATTACTATACAGTTACCATAGTATAAGTTGTGCATCTACAAACAGTGTTGATAAATACAAAGTTCTATCTATATAAAGCTCAATGTGTGTATATGTGTATGTCCGGGATTGGCATCTGCACCGTCGCAGCTACAGCCACAAAATTTGGCACAGTCACAAGTCTGGACCCCGAGAGCATCATAGGCTGTGTTGTGAGGCAAAATTTTAACCCCGCGCGTTACAATTCACCAAACAATTTTGCCCCTATCTACATAATGGGGAAAAAGTGAAAGGAAAAGTGTTGGAGGCAAATTGACAGCTGCCAGATGTGAACAAGGGGGACTGAAAGAATGAGAGCAATGGCGCCAAAGAGTATATACCGTAAAGTTGCTAAGGTGGGGCCCTGACATGGGATACTCACCACACATGGGGATATGAACACACACACAAAATGCGCCACACACTACCACGTGCTCCAACACATATACCACCCTCAGCACACATTTCACCACACATACACCAACCTCGCCACATAAAAGTCGCCACTCAAAACTTGCCACGCTGTCCCAGAGCTGTTTAAAAGATGAAAAATGAGCTGTGATTGGTTGCTATCAGCAACAGTTTTCTTTGTAGACAGTTGTGGTAACTGAGGCCTATTATTCTTATCATTTCTATGGTGTTATCGTCTATTAGATACACGGCTCAGCAGTCAGTATCACACAGGATAGGATTAGATACACGGCTGAGCAGTCAGTATCACACAGGATAGGATTAGGCTACTTTCACACTAGCGTTGTGCAACGGCCGTGGCCTGTGTCGGGGCAACGTACCGTCGCACGTTGTGAAAGTTGTGCAAAACGGGGGCAGCGGATGCAGTTTTACAACGCATCCACTGCCCCATTGCAATGTCCAAGGAGGAGGGGTCGGAGTTTCAGCCGCGCATGCGCAGTCGAAAATGGCGGAGACGACGCACAAAGTTACATGTAACGTTTGTGTGCGTCGCGGCCGCCAAAACACGACGCATCCGTCTCATGACGGATGCGACGCGTGTCCATACGTCGCAATGCGTCGCTAACACAAGTCTATGGAGAAAAAACGCATCCTGCGGGCAACTTTGCAGGATGCGTTTTTTCTCCAAAACGACGCATTGCGACGTACGTCGGCCGACGCTAGTGTGAAAGTAGCCTAAGATACAGAGCTCAGCAGTCAGTATCACACAGGATAGGGTTAGATACACGGATCAGCAGTCAGTAATCACACAGGATAGGATTAGATACACGGCTGAGCAGTCGGTAACACACGATAGGATTAGATACACAGCTCAGCAGAAAGTATCACACAGGAGAGGATACTTGGGTAATCGTTTAGTTAATTTGTGTTGCAAATCTGTAATGTTGAATATATGATGTGAAATGGTTTTATGTGGAATATAATCATTATAATTTGTTATAACTAACCACAGTTAGTTACTATGCCCGGGCAACGCCGGGCTCTTCAGCTAGTATTTAATAAAATTACTTGGAACTTTCTGTTTTTATACTGAACATAAACACATCGAGGATGCAATGGAAAGCTATAGATGGATATATATAAAAAAACAACCTGTTTAGCGTTGTAATCCCATGCATGCGCTATTCACGCGTGCAGTTATGCAAACGCTTTCCGGCCTCCTATGGGGAGTGTGTGCATTGGACTTCTGCGAAGGCAAGTCTTTACTACTGCGCAGAATATGAATGCAGACACTGCTCATAGGAGGGCGGAAAGGGTTTGTGTAACCTAGAGGATTCATAGCACATGTGCAGGATTACAAAGTGACGCTGATGGGAGAGGGGATACCATTATAATGAAATCAGGAGGCAGGGATTTCTTCCAGGCGTATATATTTATTTTTTTCTTTTTAGTAATGTTTAATGTTTTTCCCCACACAGAACCTGGAGCAGCACAACACAACCTGGATTTTTTTCACTAAATGTTTTTCTCTTTTCCACGCAGAACCTGGTGCAGCACAACACAACCCGGATCATCCTCTGTTGAAGGGGTCCCTCATCTACCAGCCACTGAACAGATGCAGTCCCAGACATTCACCAGCATAGGAGCAACCTTGCAGGCTTCACAGGCTGGGGAAGAGGCAGAAAACCTTACGCCTCAACTCCAGCTGAACGTCATTCAGGCCTGCCTGGTTGCTAACAGCCATACATTACAGCAGCAGCAAAAGCAGTCCCAAACCTACAATCAACAGGCCAGAGGATATTACCAGCAGCCAGTCTACTTTCCAGCTCCCACAGCACCAAACTATCCGCCACTACCACCGCCTCCAGTTTACCGAGCGACCACGCTGCCAAGTTCATCAACCCTGCTCCAGAGTCCAGCACCCATGCAACCAGCAGTATCAACGATGCTTCCCAGTCCAGCCCCCTTGCCCAGTCCAGCACCATGCCAGATGACTGCTACAGAGACCACCACTCCCACTCGGCCAACAAAAGGGAGGTCCAAAAAAAAAAAAAAAGTTTTGCCAACAGGACAAAAACCAGGAGCCAAAAAAACTATGCCCACATTGAACCCACCACATCCACCCTCACCTACCAATTTGTCAATACCTTCCCTTGTGTCTCTGTCTATTCCTTCCAGTTTGTCTATCGATTCCCATGATTCCACTTTGTCATCTATCCCCAATGTCTCCACTGCCATCCCTGATCGAATCCTTCAATTTGTTATCCCTTCCCCTGTAACCCCTTCCTCATCAACTACCACCCAATACTCACAGCTCCACACCCCCAAGGTCCACCCCATCTCACCCTCACGTAAACCCCGAAGAAAAACCAATCACCCCAACCTTAACCCTTCTTTTTAGTTAAAGCTTTGAAAATATAAGTTGTATTTTGTTAGCACTATAACTTGTGTTATTTGTATCTTTATGCGCCGCCGCCGACACAAACACTTTATTTTTGAGGGAAGGTAGTTTATTAATTAACTCAGCAAACATTAGGGTAAATTTTTACATTACATGTACATTTTAACATCACAGGTACATTTCCAAATATTTTTCTATCCACTGGCTAACACGGTACAAAGATATATATCTTTCTGGCACATTTAAACATAACAGGTATGTTTTAAACATAACAGGTACATTTTTATTAGCGGCTTAAATCATTTTGTCTTGCCATGCCACACGTCCATTATCTGAAACAAAGTAAGTGGCAAACTTATCGCTCATCTGGGCAACTTCCACTGTGTTTCTCAGAGGGCGAAAATAGTAATCATGCAATTTAACGGGTTCTTCAGCTTGTAAGCTTAGGCCTCTTTCACACATCAGGTTTTCGGCGTCAGGCGCGATCCGGCGCTTTTGACTAAAACCGGATCCGGCGAAATGCAATGCCGGATCCGGTTTCCCCCCCATTGACTTGCATTAGAGCCGGATCGAGCCGGATGGCCATGCGTTTCATCAGATTTTCGCCGGATCCAGCAATGTGACGCGATCCGGCGTCTGGAAAAAACGGCTACTGTAACGTTTTTTGTCTCCGGCGAAAAAGCCGGACACGCCGGATCCGGCGTGTCCGGCTTTTTCATACAATGAAAGCCTATGAGCGCCGCAATGCGCCTGATCCGGCGACGGCCGGATCCGGTTTCTTTGGTCTGAGCATGCTCAGTAGCTCTGCCCACAGGACATATATAAAAGCAAGACAATGGGACCCTCAGCCACACCCAACATGCCACCCAAGCCAAGAACCAGGAGCAGGAGAAGGCAGCAGACATCTGCAGCAGCAGCACCACCCCAAATGGAGCAGCATGCTGAACAACGGGAGGGGAGTCCAGCAGCAGATGAGAGACGGTAATTATCAAATCCCCCATTCCTCCAAACTAGGGCTATGGAATATCAAGATATTCATTGGCCCTTTGTTTCTCTTTATTCAACAGCCGCCCAATAGATGCAGCAGCAGCAGCAATGGCAGCAGCAGAAACACCACCCACAGCCATGGAGTCTGGCCATGAGGAAGACAGCACATCTTCTGGGAGCCCTCCCTCGCATCGTCAGCGTTTGACGGTAAGTTTTTATTTCCAAAATCCATCATCTCTGTAATATATGTGTATTCATTGCCTTTTATTTCAAAACAGGAATCACAAGATGAAGAGGAGCTCCCAGAAGAAGAAGGAAGGGGTGGACAGACACTTGGAGTGGGCTCACAATTGGTAAGTTTTTTGCATCAAACGCAGAAACACAACATCACACTACACACAACACATAGAAAACAATGTTCTGCAGACCACACACAGCAAACAAATGCCTACATCCAAAGACATAACATTTTTTGTTTTCTTCTCTAGTCTTCCCAATCTGGTGCTCGGCCAAGAGGTCCTCGCAGTGCCTCCCAGGGTCGTCGGCGACAGCAACGCGGCGGTCACCAGCGTGTAAGTATAAATATTTTTGCTTTGTTTTTTTGGAACTTTTTATTTCATTTCTTTTGTGGAGGCTAATTATGTTATTTTTGTCTTTTTCTTTAACAGCCTTCACAGCGTGCTCCCGACTCTGACGGTGAGGATGGAGGGATTGATGTGGACCGCCTCATCGATCTCGTCAGAGAAAGGGAGCCGCTCTGGAATATGGCTGACCGCCGCCACGCTGACCTGATCGTTACCCGACGACTCTGGGAGGAAATCTGTTCGCTCCTTGTGGACCGCTGGGAGGACCTCGAAGCTCGGGCCCAGATTAAAGAGCGTAAGTATATACAGTACCGGTTGCTTGATTTAAACCAGTGTTTCCCGAACTCCAGTCCTCGTGGTCCCCACGGATCATGTGTTCAGGATTTCTATTTACTTTGGAAATCCTGAAAACATGACCCCTGGGGACCATGAGGACTGGAGTTTGGGAAACACTGATGTTGTATACTAACCACTTTGTCCTTTCTCGTTTCAGGGGAGAGAATTGTGAAGCGGTGGCGGTCTGTGAGGGATCGTTTCAAGAAGGAGTTCAATAAAGAGATGCGGGCCCCGAGTGGATCTGGAGGACGCAGGAGCAAGTACAAGTACGCACGAGCCCTGTCGTTCCTCCGGGAGACAATGCTCACCAGAAGGTAAATATTACACACCACATGTGACAAAAAAATGTTTAGATGTAACTTTTTTTTTTCAGCCAGGGCCATACCATGTCACTATTTTAATTGTTTTTTTTTCTCTTTATTCCACAGCACGGTGAGCAGCACTCGGGAGCCTGCACGATTGGACCCTTCTGAGGCGATCCCTGAGGAGACCGGCACCGAGGGACACTTCGACCGCCCCGGTACATCTGCACCTTCCCAGCCTTCCCACACATTCGACCCATCTGTCCCATCCACCAGCACAGGAGCATCGTGGCCGCCTACATTACATGAAGCTGCTGGTGAGGAGATCGCTTTCCCTTTACCCCACCCTTCTGCCCCTGCCACCTCTAGTACACCTGCGGGTACTGGGCGGCAGCGGCAGAGGGGTCAGGAAAAGACTTATGCGCCAGAGTTCTTGCATCTGAATGCATCTTTCCAGAACTGTCTAAAAGTCTTGTCAGAGCAAATCTCCGCAGGCTATCAGCATATCAACTCCAGCATTCTGGAGGTGAAGACACTTCTGCAAACCATGCATTCAGAAGCAAGATCTTCGCGAAACCACACCTTTTTCAGGTCTGTTGTGGAGCGCATGGAAACGCTCTCTCCTGCCCAGCAGATGCATGTAATGCATTCATGCCACGCTGCTCTCCAGCAAGTTACCTCCCAACCTCCTCCTCCCACCACAGTAGTTCCTCCACCTGCACCCCCTCCAGCCACTTTCCATCCTCCCCTCCTATTACATCTACACCCCCTCCAGCCACTTTCCATCCTCCCCCTCCTATTACATCTACACCCCCTCCAGCCACTTTCCATCCTCCCCCTCCTATTACGCACCAGCAACCTCCCCAGCACCAGCAACCTCCCCAGCACCAGCAACCTCCCCAGCACCAGCAACCTCCCCAGTACCTGCAAACTCCCCAGTACCTGCAAACTCCCCAGTACCTGCAAACTCCCCAGTACCAGACATCTCCCCACTTCCAGCAACCTGCCCCGTACCAGACATCTCCCCACTTCCAGCAACCTGCCCCGTACCAGACATCTCCCCACTTCCAGCAACCTGCCCCGTACCAGACATCTCCCCACTTCCAGCAACCTGCCCCGTTCCAAACTCCTTCCCCATACAACTTGCCATCAACATCATCTGCTCCTACAGTCCCTGCCCAACCCTCCACTCCACCACCCACCACCTCTTCTGCTTCCCACATGTCCACCCATTCTGTAGTTTTTTCCACACCTTCACCTCTAACTGTTCCTTCCCCACCACGATCCCAGTCCTCTCTCCACACTCCCAGTGTCGAAGTGTCCCGCAGCCCCTCCAGCAGTATTTCCACCACACACTACACAGATTTATAATGTGTGCATTTAAATAAAAATGACCAGTTTTATGGTTTCAAAGCTTTATTAAACAAGTTTATTAAAATTTTAAAAAAGTTTACTAAAAAAAACATTTTTCAATAAAAGTTAAATTATTTTACACTGGTTGTCTGTCATTTCTTTCTGTGGCGAAAAAGGTTAAATACAGGGTATTTAAAAGGTGAAATGGTATTCAAAACTAGGTATATAACTGTGGGTAAATTTTAGCTTTTTGCCACAGTTGTGTTCCTGGTTGTGTTTGAAGCAAAGTATTTCACCTAAAAAGTTGTGTTTATTGTTGGTGATTTCCTAACAATGTACACAACTTTTGTTAAAAGGTGAAATACTTTGCATAAAACACAACCAGGTACACACCTGTGGCCTAAAGCTAAAAATAGAGACCATGACAAGATAGCCAACTTTGGTTGGCAAAGGTATATACTTGTTGGTACAGAAGGTACACAAGTTTGGTTAGGGCACAAATCTTTCACACTCTGTCATCCTGCCAGTGTACTCTGCCTTGAGGTGACATAAAGTATAGTGCAAAATTGTCCCTCATTACTGAAACCGTCACAGAACTTCTAGTGGTAATGTCATGGTAATCTTGCAAGGTGGTTTCTTCAGAGGTGTCCTCAATGGAAATGGGTTCCTTGCAGATAACAAAATTGTGGAGTACCACGCACGCTTTGATCACCTCGTCCACAGTTTCTGTCTTGAGGTTGATCGCAGTCAATAGGACCCGCCATTTGGCTGTCAGAATACCAAAGGTACATTCAACCATTCTTCCTGCTCTTGTGAGGCGGTAATTAAAAATGCGTTTTGGTCTTGTCAATCCTCTGCTAGAGTACGGTTTCAAAAGGTGTTCTGACAGCTGGAAGGCTTCATCCCCTACACAGACAAATGGCATAGGTGGACCAGATGTTTGCGGCAGCGGTCTAGGTGGTGGGAACTGGAAGGTGTTTCCATACAGTTTACGCCCCATGGCAGACAGTTTGAAAACTTGAGAGTCATTGGAGCGGCCATAGGCCCCAATATCAACCGCAATAAATTTGTATTCCGCGTCAGCGATGGCCATGAGGACAATTGAAAAATATTTCTTGTAATTGAAATATTCCGATCCCGATCCAGCTGGCTTTACAATGCGGATATGTTTCCCATCCACAGCGCCCAAGCAGTTGGGAAACTGACATATCTGTTGAAACTTGTCAGCAATTTCAATCCACCTCTCTGTTGTGGGCTCTGGTAAAAACTCTTCAGCTATGTAGTCCCACAGTGCACGGCATGTGTACTTCACAATTCCAGATATGGTGGAAATCCCGAGTCTGTACTGGAAATGCAGTGACGAAAGGGATTCTCCAGTTGCAAGAAATCTGTGGGGAATTAAAAAACAATAAATTAGTTTTAAATCACAGCATTACATACCAAAACTGAGCTATAACACTTGGAGATACAAACTACCACCAACAAGATTGCAGTGAAAAGTGTGCTCTGATGCGATCACATCCAATAAATGTGGCTTACCTTAAAGTCACCATCAGACGCTCTGCGGGTGAAACAGAGAAGCGGCAATAGGTGTCCGCTTTTCTTATGAGGTGTGCAATGCGCTCCACCAAGTAATCAAAATTCTTCATTTTCATCCTAACATATCCAAAAAATTTATCCGGGTTTCGTCGAAGGTCCATGCAGAGTGTAGAATAGACCCCACGCGTCATTCTCTTGGCTGTGATGGGGTGGATCCACAAACGTCGTCTACGATGCCTGATGCGCTGCTGTCTCGCTCTCTCCTTCTCCAGATCACCCTCAAACGATTCGCCTCCGCTATAAAATCCGCCAAATTCTTCAAAATATTTCCAATGACAACATCCATCTTCGCCAGTAACTTGCTCTTCTCTCCAACCTGCACTTTCTCCTCTACAACCTG
The DNA here is from genome assembly GCF_039654945.1 of Dendrobates tinctorius. Lineage (NCBI taxonomy): Eukaryota > Metazoa > Chordata > Amphibia > Anura > Dendrobatidae > Dendrobates > Dendrobates tinctorius. Next base: position 17,290,520 of record NW_027361765.1, on the reverse strand, counting down.
TCAAAGAAGGGCTGTAGGAACATGCTATATATAGTTTTCCAGTAGCCAATCCCGTTCGGAAGGCCACAAGGGTCAATTTTAAAAACCGGATCCGGCGTAATCCGTCAAAAAACGGATAGAAAAATGGATGAACCGGATGAGACGGATCCGGTTTTGTCTATCAAGAAAAAGACGGATCCGGCAGAAAACCGGATCCGGCACATCCGGTTTTACTAAACATTTGCCGGATCCGGCGTTCCGGCACGACGCCGGATCGCGCCTGACGCCGAAAACCTGATGTGTGAAAGTAGCCTTAGTCACTCTTACCATGATGTAGTTGTGCAGAACTACACATGCTTTCACAACCTCATCAATAGTGTAATTTTTTAGATTAATGGATATGCACAAAATGCGCCTTTTCGATAGGAGAAATCCAAATGCACACGCCACGGTTCTTTGTGCCTTTGTCAGTCTGTAGTTGAAATTTTTTTTTGTGCGATTTAAGTTCCGACTTGAGTATGGTTAAATGAGGTTGGCACACATTTGGAACGCCTCATCTCCAACAACAACAAAAGGCATTGGCGGCCTATCAGTGTTGGGAAGAGGTCGTGGTGGCGGAAAATTATAATCATTCCCATACAGACGTTGGCCCATGTCAGAGTTTTTGAACGTCTGCAAGTCATTTTCTCGTCCAAATGAGCCAGTGTCCATGGCAACAAATCTACACTCGGCATCCGCAATAGCCATTAGAACAAGGGAAAAGTATTTTTTGATAATTGAAGTACTCTGTTCCACTTCAGGCTGGTTTCGTAATCCTCATGTGTTTGCCATCCACAGCCCCCACACAATTAGGAAAATTTCAAATTTCATGAAATTTGGAAGCATTTTCAAGCCAGAGTTCAGTTGTGGGTTGGGGGAGGAATTCTTGCTGCAGAATGTCAACTAAAGCATGACAAGCGTCTACAATAATCCCAGAAAGCGTGGATACTCCAATCCTGAATTGGAAATGTAACGATGATAATGTTTCTCCAGTAGCGAAAATGAGAAACAAAAATCAGTACACTGCTTAGGGTTAGGGATAGGGTAGGGTTTGGGTTATTTGTGACAGTAGTTTCTTTTTCAACACTACGTACCTCAGGGTGACCAAGAGACATTCCTCAGCAGGAATTACTCGACGGAGCTGTGTGTCCTGCCTGGCAATGGATCCTTGGACACGTAGCAGCAAGTCATGGAAGCTCTGTTGCGACAACCTCATGTAGTCAAAAAACTTCTCCGGGTTTTGCTGCAGCTCGGTGTACAAAGAGTGGTAGGCTCCACAGCTCAAGAATGGGGTGTTGCCAATAGCGACAACGAAGTCTGCTCCGTTTTCTCTTCTTTTTTCTTGACAAGCAAAAGCAAAGGCAGCAGCCAACTTCAATTGCAAATCCAGATCTTATAGGAAGCTGTCCAGGTCAACATCCATCTTGCAATCTTGCAGCTAGATACAGCAGCCAAAGACAAGGATTTACTCAGTGCAGTGTGTCTGTATATAGAAATCCCATGAGACACGCCTACTGGGTGTCTGATGTCAAGGAAAAGCTATTGCAAAACATTGTAATTTTCTAATGAATGCGCATAAACAGCGCAAACGCATGCAAAAACGCATACACACGCATGCAAACGCAGCTTTTTTTGGTGTAATGTGCAAGATGATGTGGAGAGAGCTTGTGCAGCTGATATCGCCTATTAATGGTCTTGATCAGATAAATGATTGGAAATTTGGTGAATCCCTAAGGCTGAGTTCACACGTTGCAGTTTTTTCGCATTTCCGCGGTGGTTTTAACAGCGCGATTTTGCCGCGAAAAGTAAGCATCCCATGCATTCCTATGGGATTCCGCAATGCTGTACTAATGCTGCGGTTTTTACCGCGGCGGAATCGCTTCGTGGTAAAAACCGCAGCATGCTCATTAATTTTGCGGAATCGCGGCGATCCCGCACCCATAGGAATGCATTGTTCTGCTTACTTTCCGCATGTGGCTGTGCACACCATGCGAAAAGTAAGCAGAACCTTTGCGGATGGTACCCACGGTCCGGAGGAGACTGTCCTCCGGGCTTTGGGTACCATATCCCTGTAAAAAATAGAATTTAAAACAAAAAATATTGTTATTCTCACCTTCCTACGTTCCGCGCAGCCTTACCGCCTCTCTCCACGCTCCCGGTCCCAGTAAGCCTTTGCGAGCGATGATGTCCGTTCTCGCGGTCATTCGCGAATGACCGCGAGACGACACGATCCCGTGAGAACGGACGTCATCGCGGTAACTGTCGCAAAGGATTACTGGGACCGGGAGCGTGGAGAGAGGCGGGAAGGCTGCGCGGGACGTCTGAAGGTGAGAATAACAATATTTTTTTGATTATTATTTTTTACATTCTTTTACTATTGATGCCGCATAGGCGGCCTCAATAGTAAAAAGTTGGTCACACTCGTCAAACACTATGTTTGACGAGTGTGACCAACCTATCAGTTCTCCAAGCGATGCTCCAGATCGCTTGGAAAAAGCTAGCAATTCTGCAAGCTAATTACGCTTGCAAAATGCTAGTTTTTCCACGGGAAAATCGCAGGAATTTAAAATGCGATTTTCCCGCGGAATGGAATTCCGGAGTTCTCGTGGTAATTTCCGCAAGAGTTCCAGTACGTGTGAACCCAGCCTAAATAGAATCCAGGGCCGCCAGATAAATTTGTTATGGTCTCCGGATGCTTCTCCAGTTAATTCCTCCATGTAGCATATGTGTGACCTATCTTGCTGCCAATCAGACATAGATGGGGTTGCCATTGATCGCCAGTGCCTGGGAATCACCGAGCGTGCCGCAGTCAGGCAAAAACGTAAGAGACTGTGTTTCTGTGATCTAATGGATCCTGGTAGTACTGAAAGGAGGGCAAAACATCATCATCACTGTCCTCATTGAGGATTGAATTCTAATTTCCGTGGTCCTATGTCTTTGTAGTGTAGTAGTTGTCACAGCTGCTTGCAAACCAAACAAACCCTGTTGTCTGGCATACATGCAAGATATCCATAGATTGAAATTTGGGGCAACGCCACTCCAGAGGTAGAGTTAGCTGAAAACTGTCTCAGCAGCTCAAGTCTATGAGCCCGTGTTCAGCTAACCTCCTCTCTACGAGGAGTGAGTGCAGTGCTCCGTTGAGCACTTCTGTTTTTTTTCCAGTGATCACTGGTTCACCAAGCACCTTGTGTTTGCTCAGTGGGTAGCAGAGCTGGATGCAGCGCTGGGGTCCTGGGTTTAAATCCCACCAAGGACAAGATCTGCAAGGATTATGTATGTTCTCTCTGAGTTTGCATGGGTTTCCTCCCGGTCATCAGGATTCCTCCAACACATGCCGCTAGGGAATTTAGATTGTGAGCCCCAATGGGGAGTGTCTGTAAGCATTTTTTGTAAAGTGCAGTTCCTCTTTATGTTTTGCCACGCTGAAGGCTGTGCATAGTGCAATGTACATTCAGTGCAGAACGCGAGAGAATATTCAGCTACTGAGCAATGGAAACAAGCAAACGATGAATCAATAATACACTTTTATTTATGCTAAAAGCACAGTTTTCTTTTATTATAGCATTTCTCCACACATTTTTTCTAAAAGCTTAATACTTGGTGAACATCGCTATTATTCTGCTTCATGCTATACATTAGCAAACTGTATGAAGGAGAATCCCCAAATTTCTCAGGACTTACAAGCAAGATCCATAAGATTATGGAATAAGCTACGAGGAATCCCCCTCCCATGCCCAGTAAATGAATGAGCACAAAGAATCTGTTCTCCGAAAAAAATGGAGCCTTATGAACAGCAATATCTTATGTGACTGCAAGGTGCCCGTCATCTGTGTACTCAGGATTTCATTTAGTGGTCCGAGTAATTAGCATGTCCCTTTGGCACAATAAGTATGCCACCCCTGCAATGATGTAGACACACAGCACACTGTCCCCCTAAAGACAAAAGGTGCAGCTAGTACTGTATTCCCATTAATAATGTATGCACAGATAGTATGATGTTCTTGGTTTCACCAGTAATGCAGCAGGCACAGATAGTACTGCCCCTCCAAGTGTTCATATAACGATACAGGCAGACTCCGCACCGTTTTCCCATGTTTCCTTGTAATCACGATAGTGCTACAATCCTGTACTTCATTCATCTCTTACCCATTAGTAATGTATGCACAGACAGTACTGTGTTCTAGTTTCTCTCAGAAATGTAATAGGCACAGATAACACACAAGTTCCTGTAATGATGTAGGCTGGGGACACAACTCGGCAATAAGTTACCGACAGAGGAATCGGTAAGAGAGAATTATGACTGCTGGACTCAGTTTTACATTAAAAGCAGAAGATTCCATATCTCACAACTGGCAAATTGTAAGGGCATTCAGAGTTCTTCAAGATTCCTATCGATAGTGGCTAGAAGCTACATCTCAGCATTTACTCCATTACTGTACAATAAGACGGAAATTTACTAGGTGTAGTGCTGCAGCTATAATAAACGTATATACCGGAGCACGAATACGGCAGAGTATTGGCAGAGAAAGGGCATTAATCAAAATGTAATCTTATCCCTGGTGAGCGCTGCCAGACAGTCCCTGGTACATGATTTAGCACATAGCTGTATTATCCATAATGCGAAGGAAATGGTCATCAGAAACTGCTCATTCATGGGCACTGATCCCACAAATTACTCCTGCCTAGACCGAGATCAGCAGGGCTGCAACCAGGATCACTCTGACATGGCAGCAATGTGTTTTGCGCTCAGGGAGCTAAGAAACGGAAGCCCAAAGCCTCAAAAGCAGCTTGAGAAACCGGCTGCTTGGTTATATCAAGTGCTGTCCTACACGTCTCCAGCCATGATAACTCTCTAACCCATATGTAGACTGTTCCTTGAAGCAGGGCATGTGCATAGACCATGACCATTCTGTGGCTCTATTCCCCACCTTCCTCTGTCTGCCTAACAGGGATGAACCATTCTGACAAAAAAAAGGCTCTCCATGCATGTGTCTTGACTGTCACACAGCCGGGACACATGCAGCTGCGGAGTCGAACAGCTGAAGCGATCCAGGAAGCCGGGTTCCTTCTGCAGCTTATTCTGCAAGCGCTATAAGCAAATAAGCAAATTCGCTCGACTCTATTAGTGATGCACTTCCGGTAAGTGCAAGTTAAATGCAGAGATTGACAGCAGCACTTAACTGGTTAACAGCAGCAGGTGGATCGCAATTCCAACCACTGCTGTTGTGGGCATATGTCAGCTGTATAATCCAGGAGCATATTTTCCTTTCTACAAACTGACCACAAACCACAGAACTTCTTTCATAGGGGTGAAGACGCCCACAGGGAAATTTTCAATTCAGTTGGTTGAAAGAAATTATTTTGACATTTATTACTAGAGGGCATAACTTTGCACAGAAGGGCACCAAAAAAGATAAGAAAAACAAACAGCAGCAACTGGAGGAAGTACACAGGTTAAAGTGAAACTGTCAGCATTGTCAACAGGCATTGTCATGTTGCCATTGTTACACTGATTAAAATAATAGCTGTGCTAAAGAAATCTGTCTTGTGGTTCTTGTGTAATCGGTGATAGAAGTTTTCAGTTAATGATATATGCCCGTGCTCTGGGGAGGGACTGTAGGCAGAGTCTTATCTTCCTGCTCTAGGCCAGAGAAACCAAGGAAAGACCTGCCCACAGGCCACACCAAAGCACAAAGAGTCTGTCTCTATGACCAGGAACATGTTTCTGCTTTGGGGCGGCCTGTGGCAGGTCTTTCCTTGGTTTCTCTGGTCTAAAGAAGGAAGATAAGACTACCTACAATCATGCCCTGGAGGACAACCCTTACTATTTGCTGGTCAAGACACCACAAGAAATTATAGTAATAATTGCATAGAATTAAAATGACCATGTATTAAAATTATCCCTGCTTAGGTGAGAATACAATCTGCACACAGAAAAGGTTAGAAATATGACAAAGTCATGAGGAAACGTGCAAGATGACAACACTGGGGAGAAGAACATCTCATTCCATGTGATGGACTGTTTTTGTATGGAGCATTTGTTTAGAAAGGGCATTAGAGTGCTGGTGGATAAGAGGAAAAGTCCAGAGAATAGATGAAACATGAGAGAAATCTTGAAGGCAATCATGTGGAGAAGTGATCAGAGAGGAAGGCAGAAGGTCATGTGCTGGAACCAGCCTCCGTAGGCGAGATAACCTAAAGATGTGCAAGAGTGTAAGATGTAAGATTTTGTCGCAAGATGAGAAATCTTTTTATGTTAACACCAGAATATTCAATGTAAAAGATGCAGCTGAAGAAAACATAAAAGATAAAAGGAAGGAAAAGTCATGCCACAAAACTAGCAGATTTGAGCAGGGTAAATTGGGGACAATGAGGAAGTAGTCATGCGGTGAAATGGGGAGCACATGCACTAGTAGTTTTATTAAAAGGAATCTGTGCCCCATATAAAGTAAAAGCGATATCTTTAAGCCCTATTGCAGGGTTCCTCAACTCCAATCCTCAAGGCCCACCGACAGGTCATGTTTTCAGAATTTCCTTAGTATTGCTCAGGTGATAATTGCTTCACCTGTGCAATACAAAGGAAATCCTGAAAACATGATCTGCTGATGGGCCTTGAGGACTGGAGTTGGGGAACCCTGCCCTATTGGACAGCAGTCCAGCATCATGTGTATAAGCCCTCCGCACACCAAAGAAGATAGCTTTTATAATCCTCTTGCACCATATAACAACCGTCGCGATTCGATGGGCATCGCTGGACTGTGCTTGGTGACTGCTGTCTCCACGCAAAAGCCAGCCTTCCTGCTGATGGATGTGGGACAGCTCTTACATCATCCGCCTAACACTGCAAATTTTGAGTCTGTGCAGCTGAAGCACAGACCTCCGCAGGAGCACTTCGCTCTGTCCTGAGGGGGCCGATGACTCGTAAGTGAAGCTGGCGAATGCACATTTCTGCTTTGAGGGCAGAGCAAAGCCTTGTAAGGCTGGCTATTGGGGGAAGAGAGGAGGCACCGAGGACAGACCAGCAAACCAGACGGCATCGATTAGCATACTGTGCGGGAGGTTTATAAAGGGCATTTTCTTTCATCTGCTGGGCAGATTAAGGCTGTGTGCCCACGTTGAATTTTTTAAGCGTTTTTGTCGCAGTGGAAACGCTAACAAAATGCATCCCATGCAATCCTATGGGTTTCCGCAGTTGTGCCCATGCTGTGGATTTTACCGCTGCGGAATCGCATAGCGGAAAAATCTGCAGCATGTACATTAATTTTGTGTAATCGCGGCGATTAGGATTGCATTGAAACGCTCACTTTATGCATGTGGCTATGCCCACCAGGTGTAAAGTGAGCGCTTCATGTGCAGATGGTACCCAGGGTCTGGAGGAGGGGAGACTTTCCTCCATGCCCTGGGTACCATATTCCTGTAAAAAATAGAATTAAAATAAAAAATTGTGATATACTCACCTCTCAGCCACACTGCCGGCATCTTCCGTTCACAGGGATGCATTACGCGAATCACCTGAGAGGACGTCGTTGTCTCGCAAGCGTGACGTCACAAATGTCCTTCGTGCAAAGCATCCCTGGGAACGGAACGTACTGGGAGTGCTGCTGAGGAGATCGGGGGCCGTCGGAAGGTGAGAATAACCATATTTTTTTACAGTTATATTTAACATTCTATCTTTTACTATTGATGCTGCATAGGCAGCACCAATAGTAAAAAGTTGGTCACACTTGTCAAGCTCTATGCTTGACAAGTGTGACCAACCTGACAATCACCTTTCCAAGTGATGCTTCAAATCGCTTGGAAAATGCAAGCATTCTGCAAGCTAAAAACGCTTGCAAAACGCTTGTGTTTTCGGGAAAACGCATGCGAATTCCGCATGCGTTTTACCCGCAGCAGGGACTTGTGGAAATGCTGCAGACAATTTCGCAGCATTTCTGCAACGTGGGCACTTAGCTGAAGGCTTGCGAATGTATAAGCACAAACAAACCTTGGCATTTTTTGTGTTTTGCTTCTTCACAACCTGGAATTCCTCTTTTTTTTTTTTTTTAGGCTTCGCATCAGTTCTTGCAAAGAACATACCTACAACTATGAACATTTGGTTTTCTTATTGTGAAGCAAACAGCAAATAGGACAGGACAAAATAACTGGAAACTTCAGTGTGCATAACTATTCACTCCCCTAAAGTCAGTGCTGCATAATGAGGCTCTGCAAAGCAATTACAATTCCATTTCTCAAGGCAAAACTGCTCCAGCTCCTTGAAGTTACATGGTTTCCTCTGGTGAACAGCAATCTTCAAGTCTGACCACAGACTCTGAATTGGATTAAGGTCTGGGCTTTGACTAGGCAACTCCAAAACATTTACACGTTTCCCCTTAAGTCACTCGATTGTTGCTTTAGCAGTAAGCTTTGCATCATTGTCTTGTTGGAAGATGAACCTCTATCCGAGTCTCAACTCACTAACAGACTGAAACAAGTTTTGCTCAAGAATATCCCTGTATTTCGCACCATCCATCTTCCCCCTCAACAAAGGGCCATTTTTTATGTCCCTGCTACTGAAAAACATTCACAGCATGGTGCTGCCACCATGTTTCACTGTGGGTATAGTGTTATTGGGGTGATGAGCTGTGTTGGTTTGGGGCACGGCACAACATGCACTTTGGTGGCCAAAAAGTTCAATTTTTGTCTCATGTGAAGGCAGCACGCACCTTCCTCTGTACATTTGGGGAGTCTCTAATGTCTTTTGGAAAACAATCTGTGTAAGTAAAGGCTTTTTTTCTGGCCACTCTTCCATAAAGGCTACCTCTATGGAGTGTACGGCTTTTTGCGGTTGTAAGGACAGATACTCCAGTCTCTGTTTGGAAACTCTGTAGCTCCTTCAGGGTTACCTTTGGTCTCTGTGCTGCCTCTCTGATTAATGCCCTCCTTACCCACGCTGAATGTTTTGATGGGCAGTCCTATTTTTTTGTCATAACCCAATCCTTACTTTTTCTTCTCAACAACTTTGTCCCTGACTTGTTTGGCGATCTCCTTGGTCTACATGGTGTTGTTTGGTTAGTGGTGCCTCTTACTTAATGGTGCTTTCAGAAAAGATGTGAATATAATAAAAGACTATGTGACACTTAAATTGCACACAGGTAGACTTCCTGTCACTAAGCATGTGACTTATGAAGGTAATCGTATGCACCAGAAATATTTTTAATTGCTTCATACCAAAAGAGGTGATTACATATGCACATGCCAAGTTTTAGTTATTAGATCGCATAATTTAAATTATATCTATATTTTTCTCACTTCACCTACTTAGACTATTTAGTGCTGATGTACCACACACACAAATCGGATTACAAAAATATTTAGACACAGGTTGTAATGTAACAAAATAGGTAAAAAAAACCATGGTGGTGAATAGTTTTGCAAGCCACTGAATATGTAGCTGGAGTTCTATGTAAGAGGGTGTAGAGGTTAATTTGGGGAAAGCCATGGTGACAAGTTCCCATGCCATGCCGGAGTAGTAGATGAAAGCCGATCCATGTTACTATAACAGGGATGCAAGACAGGAGTAAAAAAAAGACTTCCAGAAGCTAAGAGATAAACGGGCAGATGTGTTTCAGAAATTAGAAGTAAAAGGGAAAAGTTCACAAGAAAATGACTGACCCTTTGTTTAAATCAGATTTTTGTGATAGTGGTTTTTTTTTTTTTTTACATATCGAGATCTTTACTCAAAATAAATTGAAGAAAAAAAAACAATACTCCTGCAATTTTAACACTGGCCACTGGGGCTATTTCTAGTCTCATACTTCATGCCCTTTCAGTAAGAGTTTTCTGAAGGCTCCTTATCATCAGAGGCAGGATTACAATGACAGGTAACACCTCTATACATAGCTGGTAACACAAGATCCTCCAATCACAATAGGTGATGGCACAGATGACCCTGTTGATCCCTCCCTTCACAAAGACCTCTGTGCATGCTCAGCAGATGCATTAATAAATAAAAAAAAAAAAATAATAAGGTCAGAGGCTGCTCATTGCGGCTAATGTTTATGTAGATTTTCTTAAAGGGACTGTCCACTACTTGGACAACCCTTCCGAATCCCCCCGACAAGTACAATAACAACACTTATACTCATTTCCGGTTATGCTCCAATGGTCTTGTGTTATGAATGAGTCACCGAAGGAGGAAAAAACAAAAATACAAGCTAAGTCCAGAAAACCGGAGAGGTTGGTAGCTATCTGATTGCAGACCCCTGATCCTATTCACACAACAGTAGCCGTGGGGGGTTCCTATGGTGCCCTAGACCCCTCGTTCACAGCCGGAGAACTAAATAAGCCTAAAGAAAGAAAGGGGAAATCTAAACTGCCCCAGAGCAGACCCCAAAGCAATAGACAGTCCCCAACATGTATTGTCGGTGAAAAGCAGATGAAAACACAAACACAGACAGAAAGACAGGTTGAGCAAACGATGGGGCCCAAATAACTAAATAGGAAAGGACAGAAAGGATGCTGGCTGCAATCCGCAAAAATACTGCCAAAATAATGTCCAACACGTCTGATAGAAAAAAGGCCCTGAAGTCACTAGACTTCAAAAACACTATATCAGCACTCAGGTATATTCTGAAGACTGAGCAAAAGATCAACTTGACCAGAGACAAAAATGGAGCTCAGCCTGTACCAACAAGGGCAGGCAGAACACAAACACTAAGTAAACAGACAATAGCTCATGGAAAAATAAGAGAGCAAATACTTAGCTTTCAGAAGACAGGTACTGAACTGGTTTGCAAGAGCTCAGAGCAGAAAGGATCACCAGCACCCCTGTAGGGCATCAGCTGCCTTATATCCACTCAGTGATTCCGGGTGTCCAATCAGGCTCCACCTGTTCAGATGACAGGTTCTTCCCAACCCAATCAATTTCACTACCTCTCTTCACCAGCAGAGGGAGTTCATCAGACATCAACGGTGAAGGGGAAAATGAACTCACAACAGTACCTCCCCCTTGAGGAGGGGTCACCGAACCCTCATCCATGCCACCAGGACGATCAGGATGGGCCCGATGAAAAGCACGAACCAATCTTTCGGCATGAATATCGGATGCAGGGACCCAAGAATTATCCTCCTGGCCATAACCCTTCCATTTACCCAAATACTGGAGTCTCCTTCTAGCCAGGCGAGAATCCAGTATCTTCTCAACCTCATATTCCACATTACCTTCCACCAATACAGGGTCAGGAGGTGCCACCACAGGAACTACTGGCTCAACAAACCTCTTTGACAGAGACTTACGAAACAAGTTATGGATCTTAAATGTAACAGGAAGAGCCAATCGGAAAGAGACAGGATTAAGAATCTCCAAAATCTTGTAAGGTCCAGTAAATCTAGGTTTAAACTTTGGAGAAGCCACCTTCATAGAGATATTCTTTGATGACAACCAAACCATATCACCCACCTTAAACTGGGGACCAATGGTCCTATGACGGTTGGAAAACCGCTGGGCCTTTTACTGGGAGAGAGACAACCTATCCACCACTTGGTCCCAGATCTGGTGCATTCTTTCCACCACAGTGTCAACACCTGGGCAGGCAGAAGACTCCACCTGCCCTGAAGAGAATCGAGGATGAAACCCAAAGTTACAAAAAAAGGTGACAACTAAGTAGCAGAACTATCTCTATTATTTAAAGCAAATTCGGCCAAGGGCAAAAATGAAACCCAATCATCCTGATCAGCAGAAATAAAACATCTCAAATACGACTCCAAAGTCTGGTTTGTTCTCTCCGTCTGCCAATTGGTCTGAGGGTGAAACGCAGAGGAGAAGGACAACTGAATTCCCAGCTTGGAACAGAAAGTCCTCCAAAATCTAGAAATAAACTGAACTCCTCTGTCAGATACAATGTTCTCAGGAATCCCGTGCAAGCGAACCACCTGTTGCAAAAACAAGGGCACCAACTCTGAGGAAGATGGCAACTTAGGGAGTGGTACAAGATGGACCATCTTAGAGAATCTATCACAAATCACCCAAATAACAGTCATTCTCTGAGAGACAGGCATATCAGAGATAAAATCCATTGAAATATGGGTCCATGGCCTCCTGTGCACCGGCAAAGGTATCAGCAACCCACTAGAGCGAGAACAAGGTTTAGACCGGGAGCAAGTCCCACAGGACTGCACAAAACTCCTGACATCACGAGACAAGGTGGGCCACCAAAAAGACCGACTCACCAAATCTATAGTACCAAAAATACCTGGATGACCAGCCAATGCAGAGCAATGAACTTCAGACATCACTCTCTTCCTCCACTGGTCAGGAACATACAATTTTCCACTGGGACAACGCTCAGGTTTGTCCTCCTGAAACTCTTCCAGAGCACGTCTCAAACCGGGCGAGATGGCAGAAAGAACTACCTAAAAACAAACAAAAGCCAGCTCACCAAATGTAGACCGCAGACCTCGGAGCTCCGTCTGGACTGACGTGTGATCAATAGGAAAAAGCAATTAGTTCCAGCTGCGTGTAAAAAAATTTCTTCTTTATTTCAACATTAAAATTATGTCATCTTCATAGTATGCCATACACACGGACACGGCAACGCGTTTCGATCTGTAAGATCTTTGTCAGAGCCATAGAGATACACTGATCTCAGCTGCATATATACTGCATTTGATCCAATGACATGCACAAAAACAATCACATGACAATTAACTCATTAAAATTACATAGCAATGTACAAAATAAATTAAAATACATGTTGCAAAAGAAAAATATTTATCTTTTCATTGGTAACTTTACAAGATTTGGACACAGAAAAAAATAGAGACATGGAATATGTTAACCAGTCATCAAATTTTTCCACAAAAAATCCCTATTTTTATCCGGTCCACGCGAGATCTGAGTGTATGGACCGATTTCAAGATATAGTGGAGAAGGAATTGCAAATTTTGTTTAATCAAAAAAATAGTAAATTTAAAAATCTATCCGGCAAGCAATTTATAGCCCTAAGAGAATTAAAATCAATGACAGATATTGTTATAAAAATGTCAGATAAAGGTGGGGTAGTTGTGGTTCTAGATTCTAGAGATTATTATGATAAAATGATTGAGTTATTGTCAGATGAATTGACATACAGGAAACTGGATTATAACCCTTTAGAACAATTTAGGGATAAAACTAATCAAATTATCATGGAAGGTTTGGAGATAGGAGTTATTACTAAAAAACAGGCAGAATATCTGCAAGTGAAAAAACCGGTGCTTCCAATCATATATGGAGTACCCAAAATACACAAAGGCTGCGGCATTCCTCCTATGCGACCGATTGTTTCAGGCATCGGTTCAGCACATGAGCATTTGTCACAATGGGTCGACACATTGTTGCAACCCCTTGTACAGAGGATGCCTGGCTATATTAGAGATTCCAAACAGGTGTTACAAATGTTCTCTAATAAGATGTGGTTGTCATCATATTCATGGCTGAGTTGCGATGTAGTATCATTATATACATGTATCCCTCATGATTTAGCAATAAGAGCTTTGCAATTTCATTTAAAAAGGTTTAGTAACTACTCTATGGATTTAATCAATTATATCTTGCAAGTAGTAATATTTTTGATGTCACATAATTTTTTCTCCTTCAACCAGTGTTATTATTTACAGTTGAAGGGAGTAGCCATGGGAGCAAAATTTTCACCGTCCCTTGCAAATCTGGTTATGTCGTTTTGGGAATATGAATTCATTTTCTCAGATTCCAATCCTTTTTATGGACAGGTGGCATGGTATGGCAGATATATCGATGATACCCTATTAATTTGGGATGGAGATGTACCTGCCATACCTGCCTTTATGTCATATGTAAATTCTAACCAATATAATATTAAATTTACGCATGAACATAATATGGAACATATATCTTTTTTGGATTTGGATTTATTTGGTGTTGAGGGGGAAATAATCTCTACGAAAACACATCATAAACCCTATAGTGGGAATACTATTTTACATGCAGCCAGCAGTCACAATAAACATACCCTTAAAGCAATACCAGTAGGAGAACTCACAAGGGTTAAACGTAATTGTAGTGAAGAGAGTAATCTAGATAGTGAACTGGAACATGTAAAGAAAAAATTAAAAAAAATCGCATGTATCCGGATTGGTCTTTGAATCGAGCACAACAAATAGTAAAAAATAAAAAACGTAATGAAATGATTTTTTCTGGTGGCAACGCAAATGAGACAGTTATTGGAAAGAAACCGTATATTTGTTTTCAGTTCAGTCGCCAATTTCCACAAATCAAGGGAATCATTAATAGATATTTGCCCATTTTATATGAAGATAGTAAATTGGCAGATATATTAAAGCCAGGTATTAATATAGTATCGAGAAGAGCACCTACATTGGGAGACAAATTATCACCTAATTTATTTTCTCTTAAAAATACAACTAATAAAACCTGGTTAACCTGTAATGGTTTTTTCAGATGTGGAGCTACAAAATGTAAAACATGTAGATATGCAAATGTTACAAAAAAATTTTCTGATGCGGCAAATAAAGTGCAATATACCATAAAACAATATATTAATTGTAATTCAACTAATGTAATATACAAGATAGATTGCACCATTTGCAAATTATCATATATAGGGTGTACATCTAGAAAAATGAAGATGCGCATTAGGGAACATCTACATGATATTGAAAATACAAATAACATGAATCGTAATATATCAGCTGTGTCGCAGCATTTCATTAGGCACCATGCTAGAAACATCTCGAGTTTTAAAGTGCAAGGAATAGAACAGGTTAAAATTCCTTTCCGCGGCGGAGATTCAAAGCGACGCCTGTTAACAAGAGAGGCTTTTTGGATTTATCACCTAGATGTCCGATCCCCGAATGATTTAAATAAACGAAATGACCTAATGCTTCATTATTGTTGAAAAGATAAATATTTTTCTTTTGCAACATGTATTTCAATTTATTTTGTACATTGCTATGTAATTTTAATGAGTTAATTGTCATGTGATTGTTTTTGTGCATGTCATTGGATCAAATGCAGTATATATGCAGCTGAGATCAGTGTATCTCTATGGCTCTGACAAAGATCTTACAGATCGAAACGCGTTGCCGTGTCCGTGTGTATGGCATACTATGAAGATGACATAATTTTAATGTTGAAATAAAGAAGAAATTTTTTTACACGCAGCTGGAACTAATTGCTTTTTCCAGAAAGAACTACCCCCTCACCTAAGATGGTAGCAGGCTTGGTCACAACAGCAGAATCAGCAAAGAAACTCCTAGAGAGGGCGTCTGCCTTGACATTCTTAGTGCCCGGAAGAAAAGAGACCACAAAATCAAAACGTGTGAAAAACAAGGCCCACCTAGCCTGTCTAGGATTCAAGCGTTTGGCCGACTCCAGGTAAATCAAATTCTTGTGGTCAGTAAGGACCACGACTTGATGTTTAGCTCCCTCCAACCAATGTCTCCACTCTTCAAATGCCTATTTCATGGCCAACAGTTCCCGATTCCCCACATCATAGTTATGTTCAGATGGGGAGAACTTTCGGGAAATGAAAGCACAGGGATTCATTTTAGATGTTACCGGATCTTTTTGGGACAAAACAGCTCCTGCACCAATCTCAGAAGCGTCCACCTCTACCTGAAAAGGCAGTGAGACATCAGGTTGCCGCAAAACCGGAGCAGAAGTGAACCTTCGCTTCAGCTCCTGAAAGGAAGAAACAGCCTCCGGAAACCAATTCAGCACATCAGCACGCTTCTTCGTCAAATCAGTCAATGGTTTGGCAATACCAGAAAAATTAGCTATAAATTTACGATAAAAATTAGCAAAACACAAAAACTTCTGGAGGGCCTTCAAAGAAGTGGGCTGAACCCAATCATAAATGGCCTGTACCTTGGCCGGGTCCATTTCAATATTTGACGGAGACAAAATAAATCCCAAAAATGAAATCCTCTGGACCCCAAAAAGGCATTTCGATCCCTTGACATACAGGGAATTCTCCCTCAAAATCCGGAACACAGTCCGAACATGTTCCACATGAGAGTCCCAATCCTTGGAAAAGATCAAAATAGCATCCAGATACATAATCAAAAATTTATCCACAAAGTCTCGGAAAATATCATTCATGAAGCACTGGAAGACAGAAGGGACATTAGTGAGCCCAAAAGGCATCACCAGGTACTCAAAATGTCCCTCTGGAGTATTAAACGCCGTCTTCCATTCATCCCCATGCTTAATGCGAATAAGATTATACGCCCCACTGAGGTCAAGCTTGGTAAACCAGCAAGCACCTTTAACTCTGGAGAATAGATCAGAAATCAGGGGTAACGGATACTGATATTTAACAGTAATTTTGTTGCGGGAACGATAGTCAATACAAGGCCTTAATGAACCATCCTTCTTGGCCACGAAAAAAAAAAAACAGCACCTAAGGGTGAAGAGGATGGCCTAATATGACCCTTCTCCAATGACACCTTAATATAGGATCGCATGGCCTCGTGCTCGGGTACAGATAAATTGAAAAGTCGACCCTTGGGAAATTTACACCCAGGGCTCAGCTCAATTGCACAGTCATAACTCCTATGAGGAGGCAAAGACGCAGACTCATTCTCACTAAATACATCATAAAAATCAGCCAAATAGTCAGGAACATCATGCGACTGGGGAGAGGTGGAGAAAACAGGAGCGTCGCCAAGGGCACACCGACAACCCCAACTCACCACAGACAGAGATTTCCAATCCAAAACTGGATTATGGATTTGTAACCAGGGAAACCCCAGAACAATGGTATCATGCAGATTATGCAACACCAAGAATCTGCAATTTTCTTGATGATCTGGGGCGACCCGCATTACCACCTGGGTCCAAAACTGAGGTTTATTCTTCGCCAAAGGAGTAGCATCAATACCCCTCAAAGGGATAGGCGTCTGCAGAGGTGTCATAGGAAATCCACAACGTTTAGCAAAATCCAAGTCCATCAGGTTCAGAGCTGCTCCCGAATCCACGAAAGCCTTAGCGGAAAATGTGGACAGGGAGCAGATAAGAGTAATTGCCAGAAGAAACTTAGGTTGAACACCGCCCACAGCAAATGTGTGTGCAAAACGTTTCTCTCGTTTAGGGCAGACAGAAATAATATGCGAGGCATCTCCACAGAAAAAACACAGCTTATTACGCCTTCTGAACTCCTGACGCTGCTCTCTGGAAAAAACTCTATCACATTGCATAGGTTCAGACATTTGTTCAACAGGTGGCAACACTTCTCGTGCAGTTTTGAGTTCGCGCAAACGCCGATCAACCTGAATGGCTAATGACATAGAATCGTCAAGACCAGAGGGAACAGGAAATCCCACCATAGTATCTTTTACGGTTTCTGACAAACCCTTCCGAAAGGGGGCTGCCAAGGCACCATCATTCCAAGTAGTAAGGACCGCCCACTTTCGGAATTTTTGACAGTACAACTCTGCAAAATCCTGACCCTGGCTCAATGCCAACAGGGCCTTTTCAGCCTGATCAATAGCATTAGGTTCATCATACAACAGCCCGAAGGCTTGAAAAAATGCGTTCACATTAGCTAGAATAGGATCATCAGGTTTCAAAGAAAATGCCCAATCCTGAAGATCGCCGCGCAGCAAAGAGATGACAATTTTAACCTGCTGCGCGGAGCTCCCTGATGAGTTAGGCTTCAAGGCAAAAAATAATTTACAAGTATTCTTAAAGTTCAAAAATTTAGACCGATCCCCAAAAAACACATCAGGAGTAGGGATCTTTGGTTCAGCAACATGTGAATGAGCAAGATAGGCGGAAATTCCCTGTACTTCAGCAGCGAGCTGCTCCACACGATCAGACAATTGCTTCATCTCCATTGAGAAGAAAAAAATTCCCACTACGGCCTCAAAGACATTGAGGAAAAAATATACACAAAAAAAAAAAAATTCTGACACTTTTTTTTTTTTTTTACAATTCTTTCCTGCTATTGAGTACCCTAGAATCTGCAGTATGGCTGGTGATTCTGTTATGAATGAGTCACCGAAGGAGGAAAAAACAAAAATACAAGCTAAGTCCAGAAAACCGGAGAGGTTGGTAGCTATCGGATTGCAGACCCCTGATCCTATTCACACAACTAACAGTAGCCGTGGGGGGTTCCTACGGTGCCCTAGACCCCTCGTTCACAGCCGGATAACTAAATAAGCCTAAAGAAAGAAAGGGGAAATCTAAACTGCCCCAGAGCAGACCCCAAAGCAATAGACAGCCCCCAACAAGTATTGTCGGTGAAAAGCAGATGAAAACACAAACACAGACAGAAAGACAGGTTGAGCAAACGATGGGGCCCAACTAACTAAATAGGAAAGGACAGAAAAGATGCTGGCTGCAATCCGCAAAAATACTGCCAAAATAATGTCCAACACGTCTGATAGAAAAAAGGCCCTGAAGTCACTAGACTTCAAAAACACGATATACTCAGGTATATTCTGAAGACTGAGCAAAAGATCAACTTGACCAGAGACAAAAATGGAGCTCAGCCTGTACCAACAAGGGCAGGCAGAACACAAACACTAAGTAAACAGACAATATCTCATGGAAAAATAAGAGAGCAAATACTTAGCTTTCAGAAGACAGGTACTGAACTGGTTTGCAAGAGCTCAGAGCAGAAAGGATCACCAGCACCCATGTAGGGCGTCGGCTGCCTTATATCCACTCAGTGATTCCGGGTGTCCAATCAGGCTCCACCTGTTCAGATGACAGGTTCTTCCCAACCCAATCAATTTCACTACCTCTCTTCACCAGCAGAGGGAGTTCATCAGACATCAACGGTGAAGGGGAAAATGAACTCACAACAGTCTTGGCACTGGGTCATGATCCATGCTGGATCAGGACTGATAAAAAGCACAGGTAACCTTTTTTATTTCTTAAGCTGTGCTTATGTGGTTTTTGCCCCCGGTGGCCATTAGGATTATTGCACTGTGGTGTCTTTTGTTCTAAGTTTGCCCCCGGGGGGGGGGGGGGGGTGAGCGTCATTTCACTCTGGTTTCTTTAGTTAAGTGCACATTATAATGCAGGTGTGATTGCTGGCTCTGCTATAAAAGAGTCACAGGTGTTGCAATCAGTGTTGGTGATAGTGTTTATTTTAACCATCCTTGGTGGAGGAAGGAGCTGGAGAGCGTTCCTTGCAGCACTGTCTTAGCCCTGGTGTGGAAGGGGTCATAGGGGATTTCCTTGTAGCTCTGACAGAGCTAGGTGGCAGCGATTCAGGAGGAGAGCTGCATTCTGGTGGTGGACTCTGTTGCCAGGAGCAAGTGCAACAGAGTAAAGCTAAGTGGTGTTTCCCTGTTTGTGTTTTAACTTAGTGTGTATTAGTACAGCGGTGGGGCCACCCAGCTCCATAGCAAGGGATAGGTGTAGGGTGTGTTAGGAAGACCGGATCCTAATCGGCGCCCGGTGCGGATCCGGCATAGGGAACGTTAGGAACGTTAGGGACACTGACTCAGGGGAGTGCAGGAGGTCTCCACGTCCTCCCCTTTCCCAATCGCAGGCCCCACCGTTGTAACTGTTTCCCCTTTCCCCGTGTCTTGTTGTTTTAGTTATCGGCCTACGGGCCGTGTCACACAGGACAGTATCACGTGTCGCATCTTGTTGTTTTAGTTACCGGCCTGCGGGTCGCATCACACAGGACAGGTCATCATGACACACTGGCTCTCCCGAGGCTCGCATGACAATATACCATGCGATCCCTGCAGCCAATTAGTATAGCTGTTATTATTTATTTACTTGGGGGAAACCTAAGGCTTGAGAAAGGGTTTTCCAAACAGTGGACAACCCCGTTAAACAACAAGAAGTTAGAGTTTAAAAAAGCCCCAGTGGCTGCTTGGAAAATTGCAAGATGTCTCATTTATACAGATTTTCATTTATGAACACACTGCAAAAAAGGTTCAAATTTAACACAAAAACGTGATTTAATCATGAAGTCACTTTGTGTTGACAGCTTCCCTTTAAGGTTCCCATATAATGGATCTACCGCTATTCCTCCTGACACCCCAAATTCATGCACACTCGGCCAGGCGCACGTTTTTAATAGGGAAAGTGAAGTAAGCGGCTCCCTGCACCACTGGGGGCTACAAACTGTATATCCCCAGGAACAAAAATATTGGGAGCTTAATTCAATGTGCTTCTTTTCCTAGACCTCATCTGTGGAAGAACAGTTTGGAGGTCCTCATACACATCAGATGGTGGGCCTGTCCTGCCAGAATGGTCAATAACCTAATGTGTATGGGGACTTTTATAGATCCTTGCTGCATCTAAAGGGTTGTGCACTCTTCTGCCCTCCAAACTTAAAGGGAATCTGTCAGCAGGATTGTGCTCAGTAACCTACAGACAGTGTCAGGTCGGAGCTGTTATACTGATTACAATGACATCTGGTGATGAAATCCGTCTTGGTGCTTAATCTTTATTTTCAATTTTGAATTAATTATATGCTTTATGCTTGCGCTGCGGGACGGCCTGTGGGGGGGGGGTCTTCATGCGGTGCTCATCAACCAAGGTATCATTGTGATCAGTATAACGGCGCCAACCTGACACTGTCTGCAGGATACTGTGCACAATCCTACAGATACATAAGGGCGGCACCTCTCCCACGCATCAGTTGGTTTCCTGTTCCTGGAGGACAGGATTCCCTACAGATCATGCCATCATGGATGAAGGAATCCCCAGGCCGGCTGTCCGACTTAGGTAGTGGGGGGGGGCAATGCAGAGTCCCCTAGAAACGCCACGGTGGCCCGGGTAGGGTTCCACGTCAGTGTGCAGGGCAGCTGGGTGTGGGGTCCGGCGGATGCCCGTCTCCTGGGCCGGCGGGTAAGTATGGGTCCTCTCCCCGGACCTGCTGGTGCGGTCTCCCTTCGCCCAGGCCGCGGCGTGCGTCTGTGCCTCGGTGGCGTGCGGGGAGCGCTGTGCGGGGTTGGGCACCGCCGGCCTGCGCGTCCCCGCGCATTCGCTCAGACCGGAAGTGACGCGGTTGGTGGGGAGCGGGGCCGTTGGCGCCGACCCGGAAGTCGGATGCCGGCTGGCTTTTATCTTGAAAATCCTACCTACCATCCAGGATGCGGCAGCCTTTTTAGCCGACGCTTCGGCAGATTCCGCAAGAATGGCGGCCAAGGCCGCAGGGCTATCAAATGCAGCCCGACGGGCTATATGGCTGAAATGCTGGCCCGGGTATATCCAGGCCAGATCCCGGCTTTGCTCCATCCCGTGTGAGGGGGAATATCTATTCGGACCAGTCCTAGATGAACTCCTGGAGAAGGCTGGCGATGATAAAAAGAAATTCCCTTCCCTGCCCACCCCTTCCTATAGACGTCCCTTTGCTAGGAAGAGATGTTTTCGGAGGAGGTCATCCAGGGACTGGGGCAGATGGGAAGATAAAAAGAAAAAAGGTACCGGGTTTATGTTTGAAGGGGGACGCCAGGAAGCATCCCGTGAGACCAAGAAACCCCACCAATGACTAGAGGCCCCAATGGAAGGTAGACTATCAGCCTTCTGCCAAGCCTGGTCGCGGATTTCAAACATTAACTGGATCCTGGGGTTGGTAGCCTCAGGCTTAAAGCTAGAATTTGCCTGTGTCCTCTAGAACAGTTTTAGGGTCACCCCGCTCAGGTCTTCCTTGGCGGAACATACTGCCCTAGAAACCGAAGTTGTTGACCTATGTCAAAAAGGAGTACTTATAAAGGTACCAGAGGCGGAGAAGGGCGAAGGCTTCTACTCCCCCCTATTTTTAGTCCGTAAACCAGATAATTCTTACAGGACCATAATCAATCTGAAGGCACTCAACAGATACCTGGTTAATTACTGTTTGAAAATTGTTTTATGGTGGTGTTGGATTTAAAAGACGCTTATTACCATATACCCATCTATGCGTCTCAACAGCGTTTCCTTAGAGTGGCAGTTCATTTACAGGAGTCGTTACAGCATTTTCAATATGTCGCACTTCCCTTTAGTATAGCAGTCGCCACCCGGGTGTTCACTAAAGTTATAGCTGAGGTTATGGCCCATCTGCGGGAAGCAAACATGCTAGTAATCCCTTACGTGGATGACTTCCTTATTGTAGGCAAAACAGCAGTCCATTGTCTGGAGCAATTGCAAAAAGCAAAATCAGCTTTGGAGCAGTTAGGGTGGCTATTAAACATTAAGAAGTCCCGCATACAGCCCATGAAAGTCAAGCAGTTCTTGGGCTTAACCCTAGACTCTCAGAATCAGGAGTGTTGTCTTCCACCCGAAAAATTAGTTCGCCTACATCAGCAGGTCTTGAACGCCTCAAATAGCCCTACCATGTCTCTCAGGAAAGCAATGTCCCTCCTGGGTTCTCTCTCATCCTGCATCCCCGTGGTCCGATGGGCCCAGTTCCATACAAGGGTGCTACAGGGCGAGGTTTTACGCCATCAAAAGATCCTGGGCGGTTATCTAGGAAGCCAGTTGACTCTGTCCCAACATACCTTGAGATCCCTTGAGTGGTGGCTAGCCGAGAACAATCTAGCCAGAGGGGTGCCCTGAGAATATAACGTAACCCGGGTAGTCACCACAGACGCAAGCCCTACGGGTTGGGGGGCCCACATGGGAGAAATCTTGATCCAGGATCTGTGGGAATGCCACCAGTTGGAAATGTCCTCCAACCTGAAAGAGCTAACAGCCGTAGAGCAGGCAGTCAAAAACCTTTTTGTTTATCTACAGGGTCACCATGTTCGAATATTCTCCGACAATCAGGTCACCATGGCTTACATCAACCACCAAGGTGGGACTCGTTCCAGGCCCCTGATGGAGGTAGCAGAACGGCTGTTCCAATGGGCAGAGCAACATCTCCTGTCTTTAACAGCTCTGCACATAAAAGGAAAAGAAACCACCACAGCAGACTTCCTTAGCCGCAACCTTCTAAAGCAGGGGGAATGGTCCTTAAAAACGTCCATCTTCGACCGAATCGTACAAAAATGGGGGCAGCCAGAAGTGGACCTCTTCGCCACCAGAGAGAACAGGAAGGTGCCTCGGTTCTTCTCTCTAAATCCCAGGGAGAACCCTCTGGCAGTAGATGCTCTTCTAATCAATTGGGACTTCGGGCTAGCATACGCCTTCCCTCCCCTGGCTCTACTACCCCTGGTGATGAGGAATGTCAGGAAGGACAAAGCAAGTATTATAGTGATTGCCCCGTTTTGGCCCAGGAGGGCATGGTTCTCGTGCCTCAGGACCATGTCGGTGTCCGACCCTTAGGTCCTACCAAACATCCCAGACCTCCTATCCCAGGGCCCAGTTTACCATCCTCAGGTAGCTGGCCTACATCTGACGGCGTGGATTTTGAACAGGCACTACTAAAGGAGAAAGGCTTCTCTCCGGCCCTAATTAACACCCTGCTCAAAAGCAGAAAACCGATTACAACCAAAATCTACGTTAGGATCTGGAAAAGATTCCTTCAGGGCTCAGGGGTAGTAGCTGGGCAGTCTACTCCCATAGCACAGATCTTAGAGTTCTTACAAAGAGGTCTGGACATGGGACTCTCCACAAGCACCCTTAAGGTACAGGTGTCGGCTCTAGGGGCGCTTTTCAACTGCAACATCGCCAGTAACTATTGGATCAATAGATTTATTAAAGCAACAGGCTGGTCCAGACCGGTAGTGAGAAATAAATTTATGCCATGGGATCTAAACCTAGTCCTTACGGCAATGACAGAGGCCCCGTCTGAGCCGATTTCATCAGCTTCACAAAAAACCTGTCCCTTAAAGTGGCTCTCCTGGTAGAGCTGACATCAGCCCGGAGAGTTAGTGACATTCAGGCGCTGTCTAGACTTCCTCCTTACATACAATTCAGGGACGACAGGGTAATTCTTACACCTGATCCAGCATACCTGCCTAAAGTAGCCTCCAGTTTCCATAGAACTCAGTTGATATTTCTTCCATCCTTCCTCCCTAATCCCACGAACGATAAGGAAAGGAAATTACACACGCTAGACGTTAGATGTCTCCTAGAGTACCTGGCAGTTACCGACCCCTGGAAAAAAGATAATGCCTTGTTTATTTACTATCAAGGCACTAAAAAAGGGCCTTAGGGCTTCAAAAAGCTCGCTAGCAAGATGGATTAGGGAGGCCATTTCATTAGCATACACCTCAAAAGGCAAACCGGCCCCTGGCAAGCTGAGGGCGCATTCCACCAGAGCCATGGCAACCTCTTGGGCAGAGAGATCAGAGGTCTCGATTGACCAGATATGTAAGGCAGCTACTTGGTTCTCCCCGAGCACCTTCTACAACCATTATAGACTATACCTGGGTGCTTCCTCAGACCTCTCCTTTGGTGTCAGGGTTCTGCAGGCTGTAGTCCCACCCTAAAGTAATTATTACTCTCTGTAATTCTCTCAGGTGGTGCTGTCATGGACGACCGAATAAAATCGTAGTTACTCACCGGTTAACGGTATTTTTCGGAGTCCATGACAGCACCCGTATATTCCCTCCCTTTAGTTTAATTTGGGTGTGCACTTCTTCCTCTTATATGTACACGGGTAATTAATAGTCGTGTAAGAGTATTGTATATAAATTATGCTATTAACCTTTGTCGTTCTCTTGTGCTCTATAAACCAACTGATGCGTGGGAGAGGTGCCGCCCTTTTGTATCTGTAGGATTTCCTGTTCCTGGAGGGCGGATCCCCTCTCTCAGGTGGTGCTGTCATGGACTCCGAAAAATACCGTTAACCGGTGAGTAACTACGACTTTTCCTCCAGGCTGACAGATGGGGACATGTCTGTGACTTGTGAGCGCCACATGCCCTACACACTGCAGGATCCGCAGCCACATTTTGAGGATGGAATTATCTATCACTCACTACAGTGTGCCATCTGGCTGCCAACATTCATTGTACATACACAACCCAAAAAACTGATCAGCACCTCAAAACAGAATAAAGCTAGTGTGAACAGGTCCAAGCTGCCACGACGGCATAATATACAAATATAAGAATATAGTCGCCTCTGTAAGCGCCAAGATGCATACAAACACTAAATATAGGGCATTTTACTGCTATATAGATTATCCTTATAAAAAATAACGGTACTTAGCCCACAATATTGAAAAAAACAGGTACTGTAGGAATAACTAATACAAAGAGTGAACTATAAAAACTATTTTAATTCATTTAAATATAAAAACACCAATTTCCCAGTGAAAAAAATGGCAAATGCCACAATAAAAGACCTGAACTGAGATGCTGCAAAGCCCTAAAATGAGCCTGATACCTTTCTATCCGTGGAGGTTGGCACCCTAGGGATCCCGATTTTGTGGCGCCCCCACTCAGCGAGGACTGTCCCTTGCTGCCCTGCCGGTCCCTAATATCGCAGGTATGAAAACAATGACCGATAGTGCAGAGATGAATGGCAAAAATGCCCTATAGCTACTGCAAGCAATCCCAGAAAGATTAGAAAACAATTACCACATCATGACATCAAGGTCCACCATATTGCAATAAATGTACCCTAGCAATGGAGCATACAGATAAATTAAAGATGTGGCCACTTATCATTTGTGGAGTCACTCCAACGCGTTTCTCCGCACCAGCGGTTCATCAGGAGGCAAAAACGATATAAGCGATGTCCATCATGTCAGATATCAAGATCATCTCATCAGGGGGCGCCAAAAAATCAGGATCCCTAGGGTGCTAACCTCCACGGATAAGAAGGTATCAGGAAGGCTCATTTTAGGGCTTTGCAGTATCTCAGTTCAGGTCTTTTATTGTGGCATTTGACATTTTTTTTCACTGGGAAAGTGGTGTTTTTATATTTAAATGAATTAAAATAGTTTTTATAGGACTATATGTTCACTCTTTGTACTTAGCCCACAATCCATGTGTTCCCTGGAGAGCCATGTTTGGTAACTATTAGGTTTAGGGTCCCATCAAAGAAAGGTCACCTTGCCATGGCCGATGGGCACAAGTGAATTGGGCAATTTATGCGCTACGTACTTTCATTTCTATATATATATCAGTGATGCCGTTAAAATATATACTTATAAAAATGAAGGTAACTTGGCCAATTCATATGTGCCCATCCGCCATGGCAAGGTGACCTTTCTTTGATGGGACCCTAAACCTAATAGTTACCAAACATTTTTCTCCTGGGAACACATGGATTGGAAAATTAGCGCACTAGGTATCTTCATTTTCATAAGGATATTCTATTTAGTAGTAATGCAGGTAGAGTGGCATATATTCTATGTTGGTGGCCATCTTCGTGCATTATGCATAGGTATTGCTGCTAATATTACCGTGGCCCGGATACATGAGCCCCCTTTATTGTATGACACCGCCTGTGTTATATGCCAGTGTGAATGGTAGCACAGCATGAGGCTGGCACAGGGTTAGTGGGAAGCATGGGCGCACTCCACACACAGCTGGCCGCCAGGGCCTCACCTGCTCGGCCTCCGTAGTCCGCGGCCTGGCCTGGCTCTCCTGCAGCCGCCCCCGCTCGGCCTCCAGGCTGCGGTGCAGATGTGCTACGCGGTACTTGAGCTTCTCGTTCTCGGCCCTCAGCTGCTCCAGCTCCGGGCCCGGCTTCTCCTGCACGGTGCCCTGCGTGCCCAGGTCCACAAGGCGGCCGATCTCATCGCTCAGCCGGCGGATCTCCTGCTCCTGTGCGCTCAGGCGATCTGCAATGTGCGCAGCCATGATCCTTCCCTTGTGGACGGAGAGCGATAGGGACAGCTGCAGGGACTGGTGCGATGCGCTGCAGCCAGGAACAGCCGTGCTCCGTTATGGGCTGGAAATGGTTAATAATAGTACTAATGTGCACGAGCCACAATGGAAGAAGTCAGTGCTGCATAATGGCGGGATCCTGGAGACGCGGTTATAGTGATCGACATTTTGCGGTGGATTTCCAGGACTGTTTCCAAAACTGCGCCTTTGTGTTAATAGTCACACCACACAAAATAGTTAATAATATTTCCCACATGTCCACCTTACATATCAATCATTTTCTAACCATATTTTTTTTCGTTCGGAAGTTATAAGGGTTAAACATTGACCGGCGATTTTTCATTTTTCCTACGAAATTTACAAAACCATTTTTTTAGGGACCACCTCACATTTGAAGTGACTTTGGTGGGCCCTAAAACCTGCACCCCCTCAAGGTGCTCAAAACCACATTCATGAAGCTTATTAACCCTTCAGGTGCTTTACAGCAATGAGGAAGGATAAAATGAAAATGTAACTTTTTCCCTCTAAAATCTTGATTTAGCCCCAATTTTTTCATTTTTACAAAGGTAACAGGAGAAAATGGAACATACAATTTGTTGTGCAGTTTCTCCTGAACATGACGATACCCCACATGTGGGGGAAAACCACTGTTTGGGCGCACGGCAGGGCTTGGAAGGGAAGGAGCGTCATTTGTCTTTTGGAATGCAAATTTGGCTAGAATCGACAGCAGATGCCATGTCACGTTTGGAGAGCCCCTGATGTGCCTAAACAGTGGAAACCCCCCACAAGCGACACCATTTAGGAAACTAGACCCCTTTGGGACCTTACCTAGATGTGTGGTGAGCATCTTGAACCCTCAGGTAATTCAATGAAGCTTATAAAATTGAGCTGTGAAAATGAAAAAAAAAGATAATTTTACAGCAAAAATATTGATTCAGCCCCAATTTTTTCATTTTCACAAGTGTAACAGGAGACAGTGCACCACATAATTTGTTGTGCGATTTCTCCTGAATATGCCGATGTGTTTGGGCGTTTAGGGATGTGGACTGTCTTACCCTGTTCTTATCCCGAAGACAACAAGTGGGAATACCGCTGTGCGGTTTTATTTAGGTTTAGATGTATGTGACGTAACGCGAGTCCAATGTAATGTGATATAATGTATTATGGAGATGTTCAGTATATAAAGTGTTGGAGCGTAATATGAATATAGCATAAGGATAAACTTAGGACAGCATAGGTTATACAACAGGTTAGCATGTAGTCTAAGATGAGGTAAAGGTATAGTGATTAAAAGTATTCAAAATTTATTACTCATTAAATACATAAAATAGACAAGGGATATACACAAAAACACCATGAACATGACAAAAACCAGAGACCATATCAAAAATGCAAAAGGAGTGCACCATAAGACTAAGGCTGGTTTCACATTCGCGTTAAAACAACGCTGCGCCCTGCGTCGTTAAGCCCCGCCCCGATCCGGCTCCCTGCCCGCCCCATCCGGGATCACCGCCTACTTTCACACTGGCAGCGCATGATCTGCGCACCCTATGCTAAAGATAGGGTGCGCCGATCGCATGCGTGCAAATGCGAAAGTAGGCGGTGATCCCGGATGGGGCGGGCAGGGAGCCGGATCGGGGCGGGGCTTAACGACGCAGGGCGCAGCGTTGTTTTAACGCGAATGTGAAACCAGCCTTACATGATCAAAATTATTCCATAAATGGTATCAAATAAAGTGCTTAATGGAATAATTTAATTCTGTGCAAAATTACAATGAAAAAAGTGCCTCATGCAAAAAGGTGCCAATAATTGCCTGCTGCATATAAAACGCTAGCCACCCTATTGAAAAAAGCACAATCTAATATTCAATGTAAAAAATCACTGCTAAAGAAATGGTGCTTAATGCCACAAGGCATGATCATCCACTTGCTGCATATGAAAGCGCTAGCCACCTATATCTTATTCATTTGCTGCATATAAAAACGCTAGCCACCTATAAGGCATTATAGTGTCCCGAACTTACATGTCCCCCACAGCCACCCCTATATTGGCCATTAAAAATAAAAAGATAACGAGCCAAATGTATAACAAATAAATAAGTGAAAAGGTAAAAATAAATACATATGTACAGCCTATATAAAAAATATGCATACATAATTATACAGATACTAGATGGTGGCCTCATTCTAACACATCGGGTATTCTAGAATACTGAAGGCTCCACTAACGTAATGCTGTAATCAGTTTGTGACGGGCTTGTGGGAGGTGCTGACAAAACAGGCCCTACGGGAGCACTTGAGGGTGAGTCCCCTCCTGACCTTTTCTGAGATAGGGAGTGAAGCCCACACCTGGGAACAAGAACAGGGGGTGACAGTCCCGTTAGGGAAAGTCCAGAGGGAAGAGATATCCGTAAATAATATCATCGAACCTCGATGGGTGGAAGAACTGTGGAAAGATCTTCAGGATATAAGAGGGGAGTTGGCTGAAGTAAAGAAGTCTGGAAACCCCCAAATCCGTCAGGGAGCAGAGATAGTCCGGACCTCCGACGAAAAACTAGAATTTTCTGTCGACAGAGACCGCCCACATGTTTCAGTTGTGGGGAGATTGTACATTTGGCTAGAGAGTGTCCATGTCGGGGGAGAACCCAACAACGTCTGTTAAACTAGTAGGCTCCGAGCCTGAGGGCCGCTGCCCGGAGCCTGAACAGTCGCGAGGGAATAGTCGTAGTCCTGCAAATTTAGTCTCAACGTCCTCTTTTGTCTGAGCCGAAATGAATGGTCGAGCAGTGCGTTTTCTGGTAGACACAGGCTCACAGGTGATCACGATGCTGGAAGCCTATTTCAGTCGACATTATCCGGAAGCTATGCGGCCCAATGGAGCCGGGTGATAAAGTTGACAGCCACCAATCACTTGCCCATTTTGGTTGCAGGAGTGGTATAGATGCAGATAACCATCTGTGGTAAGGACTTGAGACGATAGGGGGTGGTGTTGACACATGGAGAAGTGAGTAGAGGACATGCTGTCACTCTGGGAATGAATGTCCTCAAGTAGTTCGGAAGCCTCATTAATGAACCCTCGGGAGGGGTTCTGAAACAGTGGAGCCAGCACACTCCCCAGAGAAGAATGTTCCAACAGCTGGTCCGCGGGTCGTATGCCCAAGAGTCCTCTAGTGTCAGGGGGACGTTGGGGAAAGTGACCGTACCAGCTTCGGCCGAGCTTGTCCTGACGCCAGGACAGATTGTACTTATGCTGCCTGTTCAGGCTCGCACACCGCATGAAGGAGTAGAGGTCTAAATTGAACCATCGGGTTCGGAATGAGCCTCAGGGGCTCCTGGTAGCCACTGTCCATGATGGAATGGTTCCTGTACGTTGCCTCAACTTAGGAGTACGAAACATCGCGATCTCCTCTAGAAGTGAAGTAGCCCGGATTGTGGGCATGCCCGAAGAAGTGATACCACCTCAGGCTGTACAGCTGACGGTAGCTCAGGGAGACCCTTGGACCGTGACGGTGGATGCTTACCCCTTCACAGGTACAGCAGGTGGAGGCTCTACTGGGGTGATATCGTGAAATATTTGCTTGTTATGAGGATGGCTTTGGCTGCACTACCGCCATATCGCCTGCAGGGCAATGGAGCATGCGAACAGTTCAACCGGATGTTGATTCATGGACCGTGACGGTGGATGCTTCTCCGGCACCAGAGCCTCAGCATATTCAGGAAGGGCGACAGATACTGGAACAGATGCGAACTGAGCTGTCCGAACTTACCCCGTCACAGGTACAGCAGGTGGAGGCTCTACTGGGGTGATATCGGTAAATATTTGCTTGTTATGAGGATGGCTTTGGCTGCACTACCGTCATATCGCCTGCAGGGCAATGGAGCATGCGAACAGTTCAACCGGATGTTGATTCAAATGCTAAGAACTCTGGAGGAAGACCGAAAGGCCCAGCGGCCGGAGTATGTTGCAGAATTAGAGTGGGTGTACAATAATTGGGTGCACTGAACCACCGGGTACACCCCTTACACCTTATTATTTGGTCGAGAAGGAAAAGGGATCACCGAACTGTAGCTGGACCGAGAGGAGGACTACCCACGGATGGGGGTGTCCACCTGGGTTCGAGGAGAACATCGCCATCGGTAAAAGACTTTACATCATCTGGTGCAGACCAAATTCCAGCAGTTGCAGCCTGCAGAATGGGTGACCGTGTACTAGTGCACAGCGTCGGACTGGAACACCTTGGGCCCACCAGAGAAAATCATTCTTGGGGCCCACTACGTAGCTGCATAGAGTTAAATACCAGACCACCAATTATGCGGTAAAACACGCTAATATCCGGGTATAATATAAGGTTGTACATGTCTTAATTATGTAGCAGGAGTTGGGGTAGCCCCCTCATATAATATAAAGCAGCCCCCTCACATAGTATAATGAAGCCATCTAATAGAATATAATGCAGCCATCTCATAGAATATAATACTGCCCCCCTCATAGGGTATAATACTGCCCCCCTCATAGGGTATAATGCACCCCCTCATAGGGTATAATACTGCCCCCCTCATAGGGTATAATACTGCCCCCCTCATAGGGTATAATACTGCCCCCCTCATAGGGTATAATGCACCCCCTCATAGGGTATAATACTGCCCCCCTCATAGGGTATAATACTGCCCCCCTCATAGGGTATAATGCACCCCCTCATAGGGAATAATGCACCCCCTCATAGGGTATAATGCTGCCCCCTCATAGGGTATAATACTGCCCCCTCATAGGGTATAATACTGCCCCCTCATAGGGTATAATACTGCCCCCCTCATAGGGAATAATGCACCCCCTCATAGGGAATAATGCTGCCCTCCTCATAGGGTATAATGCTGCCTCCTCATAGGGTATAATGCTGCCCTCCTCATAGGGTATAATGCTGCCTCCTCATAGGGTATAATACTGCCCCCCTCATAGGGTATAATGCTGCCCCCTCATAGGGTATAATGCTGCCTCCTCATAGGGAATAATGCTGCCCTCCTCATAGGGTATAATGCTGCCTCCTCATAGGGTATAATGCTGCCTCCTCATAGGGTATAATGCTGCCTCCTCATAGGGTATAATGCTGCCTCCTCATAGGGTATAATGCTGCCCCCTCATAGGGTATAATGCTGCCCCCTCATAGGGTATAATGCTGCCCCCTCATAGGGTATAATACTGCCCCCTCATAGGGTATAATACTGCCCCCCTCATAGGGTATAATGCTACAACGCAGACACAATGCAGACGGCGACAACCCTGGCACACGGTGCAAACACGTTTCCTGCAGCGGTGCTCCAGGTGCGCCGAACGTCTGTGGAGAAAATCCAATCTACCCGAAGATTTCATCCATTTTAAGTTTATGCTTAGAACATACAACACTGCCCTTCACCTCTCCAAACAAACCTATTTCAACACCCTCATCACCTCACTGTCCAATAACCCGAAACGTCTCTTTGACACTTTTCATTCTCTACTCAATCCAAGAGTACAGGCCCCAACCACGGAGCTCCGAGCTGACGATCTGGCCAATTACTTCAAAGAAAAAATTGACCAGATCCGACAGGAAATTATCTCCCAATCACCTCATACCATGCAATGTCCTCCCTCCCCCACTGCATCGAACTCACTCTCTGATTTTGAACCAGTCACAGAAGAAGAAGTAAGCAGGCTCCTTGCATCTTCTCGCCCAACTACTTGCACCAGTGACCCATTTCCGTCACAGCTCCTTCAGTCCCTTTCCCCTGCTGTCACCCCTCACCTAACTAAAATATTTAACCTCTCTCTCTCTTCTGGTATTTTTCCCTTCTCATTTAAGCATGCCATCATACATCCACTACTTAAAAAACCATCCCTCGACCAAAACTGTGCCGCTAACTATAGACCTGTCTCTAATCTTCCCTTCATCTCTAAACTCCTGGAACGCCTGGTCCACTCCCGTCTTATCAGCTATCTCTCAGAAAACTCTCTTCTCGACCCTCTCCAATCCGGTTTCCGCTCTTTACACTCCACTGAAACTGCCCTCACTAAAGTCTCTAATGATCTGCTAACAGCTAAATCAAATGGTCACTACTCCATGCTAATTCTCTTGGATCTCTCTGCAGCATTCGACACTGTGGATCATCAGCTCCTCCTCACTATGCTCCGTTCCATTGGCCTCAAGGATACCGTTCTCTCCTGGTTCTCCTCCTATCTCTCCGACCGCTCCTTTACTGTATCTTTTGCCAGTTCCTCCTCCTCTCATCTTCCCCTTACTGTTGGGGTCCCCCAAGGATCGGTTCTAGGTCCCCTCCTCTTCTCCTTGTACACTGCCCCTATTGGTCAAACAATCAGTAGATTTGATTTCCAGTACCATCTCTATGCTGATGACACCCAATTATACGCTTCTTCTCCTGACATCACGCCAGCCTTTCTAGAAAACACCGGCGATTGTCTAAACGCTGTGTCTAATATCATGTCCTCACTATATCTGAAACTGAACCTGTCAAAGACTGAACTCCTGGTGTTTCCTCCCTCTACTAATGTACCTATACCCGACATTGCCATTTCTGTGTGTGGTTCCACTATTACTCCCCAGCAACAGGCCCGCTGTCTTGGGGTCATATTTGATTCCGAGCTTTCCTTTGCCCCCCACATTCGATCACTGGCTCGCTCTTGTCATCTGCACCTCAAAAACATTTCTAGAATTCGACCTTTTCTTACCTTTGACTCTGCAAAAACTCTTACTGTTTCTCTTATTCATTCTCGTCTCGACTATTGTAACTCTCTTCTAATCGGTCTCCCTCTTACCAAACTCTCCCCCCTCCAATCTGTCTTGAATGCTGCAGCCAGGATCATATTCCTCACCAATCGTTACACCGATGCCTCTACCTTGTGCCAGTCATTACACTGGCTACCCATCCACTCCAGAATTCAGTATAAACTTATTACCCTCACTCACAAAGCCCTCCATGGCTCATCACCACCCTACATCTCCTCCCTTGTTTCAGTATACCACCCTACCCGCGCCCTCCGTTCTGCTGATGACCTGAGATTAGCATCCTCAATAGTCAGAACCTCCCACTCCCGTCTCCAAGACTTTACACGTGCCGCGCCAATTCTTTGGAATGCACTTCCCAGGTCAATACGATTAGTCCCCAATCCCCACAATTTTAAGCGTGTCCTGAAAACGCATTTATTCAGACTGGCCTACCACCCCAACACATTAACCTAATCTATCCCTGTGTGGCAGAGCCAAAAGTTTTACCATAACCAGGTTCCCCGCATCATGTTCCCACATGCTTTATGCCTCCATTAGCCCTCTGTGTCTGTACTGTTACACACTTAACATTATGACTGGTCCATACAATCAGGGTAACTGTTACCACCCACCTTTCGTGTCTCCCTCTTTCCTCATAGACTGTAAGCTTGCGAGCAGGGCCCTCTTTCCTCTTGGTATTTGTTATAATCTACTGTATGTGATTATTGTTATGCTGTAATGTCTATTGTCTGTACAAATCCCCTCTGAAATGTAAAGTGCTGCGGAATATGTCGGCGCTATAAAAATAAAATTTATTATTATTATTATTATTATATAGATATATAGATATAGAGTTAGATAGATATAGATAGAAAGATAGATGTAGAAATAGATAGATATAGAGATAGATAGTAGATAATGGATAGAAAGTAGATAATGGATAGATATAGATAGAAAGATTCATAGAGATAGAGATAGATAGAGATAGATATAAAGATAGATATAGAAAGAAAGATAGATCGATAGGTAGATAGATATATAGACAGATAGAAAATAGATAATGGATAGATAGATATAGAGATAGATAGCTATAGATAGAAAGATATAGAGATAGATAGATATATAGATAGAGATAGATAATAGATAGAGATATACAGATATAATAATAATAATAATATAGACATATATAGATAGATATAGAGATAAATATATATAGATAGATGGCTATAAATAAAAATAGATATAGAGATATACAGTATATAGAGATAATAGATATAGAGATAATAGATATAGAGATATAGAGACAGATAGCTATAGAAAGATAGATATAGAGATAGATATAGAGATAATATCTAGATATAGAGATATGTATAGAGATAGATAGATATAGAGTTAGAAAGATAGATAGATATAGAGAGAGATAGAGATAGATAGAGATAGCTAGATAGATAGATATAAATAATAGAGATAATAGATAGATATAATAGATAGATATAGAGATAGATGGATAGATCAATAGATAGATAAAGAGAGAGATATAGATAGATAATGAGATATAGAGATAGATATAGAGATATAGTGTTAGATAGAAAGATAGATATAGAGATAGATAGATATAGAGATAGATATGGATATAGAGATAACAGATAGATATAGAGATAGATAGATAGATAGATATAGAGATAGATAGATAGATATAGAGATAATATATAGATAGATAGATATAGAGATAGCTATAGAGAGAGATATAGAGATAGATATAGAGAGAAACAGATATAGATATAGAGATAGATATAGAGATAGATAGGTAGATAGATATAGAGATAATAGATAGATATAGATATAAAGATAGATAGAGATAGAGAGAGCGGTAGATAGAGAGATAGAGAGAGAGATAGATACAGAGATCGATAAATAGATAGATAGATAAAGATAGATAATAAATATAGAGATAACAGATAGATATAGAGATAGAGTAAGATAGAAAGATATAGAGATAGGTAGATATAGATAATAGAGATAGCTAGATAGATAGACATAATAGATAGATAGAAAGATAGATATAGAGATAGATGTAGAGATAGAAAGATAGATATAGAGATAGAGCGATAGATAGATAGAGATAGATATAGATAATAGAGATAAATAGATAGATAGATAAAGATAGATAGATATAGAGATAGATATAGAGATAGAAAGAAAGAAAGATAGATAGATATACAGAGAGATAGATAGAGATAGAGATAAATAGATAGATAGATATAGAGAGAGATATAGAGAGAAATAGATATAGAGATAATAGATATATATAGAGATAGATAGATATAGATATAGAGAGAGATAGATACAGAGAAAAGATATAGAGATAAATAGATAGAGAAAGATAGATAGATAGAAAGATAGATATAGAGATAGAGCGATAGATAGATATACAGAGAGATAGATATAGAGATAGATAGAGATATATAGATAGATAGCTATAGAGAGAGATAGATATAGATATAGAGATAGATAGAGATAGATATATAGATATAGATATAAAGATAGATATAGAGATAGAGCGATAGATAGCGAGAGATATAGATATAGAGATAGATAGATACAGAGAAAAGATATAGAGATAGATAACGGATAGATAAATAGATAGATAGGTATAGAGATAGATAGATATAGATATTAGATAGAGATATATATAGATAAAGATAGATAGATATAGATGGTAGCTAGATAGATAATAAATATAGAGATAATAGATATAGAGATAGAGTAAGATAGATAGATATAGAGATAGATAGATAGATATAGAGATAGATGTAGAGATAGAAAGATAGATATAAAGATAGAGCGATAGATAGAGATATATATAGAAATAGATAGATATAGATAATAGATAGAGATAGATATAGAGATAGATAATAGATAGAGATAGATATAGAGATAGATAGATATAGATAATAGATAGAGATAGATATAGATAATAGATAGAGATATAAAGATAGATAGATATAAGAGAGGTAGAGAGAGATATATAGAGATATAGAGATAGATAGAGAGAGACAGATAGAGAGAGCGAGAGAGATATAAAAAACAAAACACAATACTCACCTCTCCTCCTCGCTCCCACGCTGATCCCGGCTTCAGTGTCAGGAGCTGCCCCCTCTGCCAGACACACAGCGGGTGCGCGATGTAGTGACGTCATCGCGCACTGGCTGTGAGCCAGGAGCAGAGAGGACTGAGGGCGGCGCTGGCCCTGATTTACAGGTGCAGAGCGGCTTACTGGGCTGGGGGCGGGGCCTCTGGGGGTGGAGACCTGAAATGATATTCACTGCTTCGCAGTGAATATTCATTTCTCTTTAGCAGCGGGGACAGGGGCTCCTGCCTCCTGACACCCGCTGCTGCTCCGCTGGCAGGGGCCCCCATAGCAGCTGCATAGTGTGCGACACACCACTGGCTGGGGGCCCCTGGAGCAGCGGGGGCCCTAGGCAACTGCTGGCCCTGTATGCCAGCAGGTGCCAGGGCCCACCAGATGCCAGGGCCCACCGGAGAATCCTCCGGTTCTCCGGTGGGCCAGTCCGACGCTGCTAGTGCAGGAAAAACGCCCTTGGGACAAACTGGAGCCGCGGTGGGAGAAAAATCCATATCAGATAAGATGGCGAATTAGTGCTGAAGGCCAGTATATGAAATTCAATCCGAGGACAAGGAGAATGCCACTATTCGAGTGGTTGACCATAATATTCTTTGACCCGGTCTGTCAAAGGATCCCGTTCAACAGGAGGAAACTCCAGATACCCCCGAAGTTTCGCCATCAGCTGTAGAAGAATGTGAAGAGGAGGATGATTTCCAATTTACAGAAAAGATAAGTACCAGAAGTTCTCGAAGAAATTACCCCAGTGGAAACTGATACACCCTCACCTGCTGTTATGCAACCAGACTCAACCACTCTAGGAGACTCATTCCTTCTGACTTACGGCGCTCTGAGCGAACTACAGCTGAAATACCTCCCAATCGCTACAATCAAGATCAATTTGTTAGGCGGCAGACTGTTCAAGAGAAAGAATTTTCTGTCCTCACTAAATGTAGCAGAATTCATGGAGCTAAACAGACAACTAAACCGCTATACCGTGTCCAATAAGGAGACTGTGGTTGAATCTGGACTTTTATTGAACGTGATGGTATATTGATGCATGGTGAAACTACAATAAAAACATATACATACAATCAAGACTGGGTTCAGCAGGAATAAATATTACACATGGTACGTAATAAATCAACATCTGCACACTGTGAGACTGGACATCTCCGAGGAGTTGAACCCTCAGGACCGCGACGACGAACCTCCCTCGGGCGAGCTGGCCAGGTGTACCACCCTCTATACAGGGAGCATTAGAGGCAGACCCAGGGGAGACTATCGCCGCAGAAGCTGATACCTGGGAACAGCCGGGAGGAGACGTAGGCAGGGGACGTACAGGCGACCAGATGGGAGATGGTGACGACCACAGGGGAGACTGCTGAAGCCGTGAAGACGGAGGTGGACAGCAAAGGAGGACGGCAGGAACGGGTACAGGGAGAGACACTAGAACAGGCAGACGAAGGCAGGAAAGGACTGGACCTGGAAGGGAACACAGGAAGTTCACAAGTAGTGAACCTAGTGGAGGACCAGGAAATGCACAAAGCGCAGAGACAGAGGGAACGCAGGCAGCGTGGACCTGATATCAAACGTGAACCACAATTGATAGTCAGGCAGAGAGCATAGGGTGAGGCTGCCTGATATAGGGCACGCTGCATAACTTCCAGGTCAGGGTGCGGCAGTGTCATGGGGCCAAGGGATAGGGCGCCTAGTCTAGGGGGGCATACCTATATGTGCGCCTGCTTACCTGTGAAGGAGCAGTGGCCGGCTGCAGGAAAGGATGGGAGGCAGTTGATGGACAGGCGCCAGCAGTGGGGGAGGGCCGAGAGGACCGGAAGCGCTGGAGACCCCTGGGCGGCGTGGAGGCACGGGAGGCGGCGGGAGCCGTGCAGCAAGGTGCGGTAAGCGTGACAGTACCCCCCTCACGCCCCCTCTTCTTAAGGCCGGAAAGGAATCTGACGAGGAGCCTGAATGGTTTTCCCGGGGTTCCCAAGATCTCTCCTCGGGGCCGAAACCCTTCCAATCGATCAAGAAGAGGCTCTTACCTCTGGATCTTTTCATTGCAAGAATGTCTTTAACTTCAAAGACATCCTTTGCGGACACAGGCGGGGTGAGCGGCCAGTGGAAGGATGAAAGCGGTTAAGTACAACCGGCTTTAAGAGAGAAGCATGGAAAGAATTAGGAATCTTTAGCGAGGCGGGAAGCTTTAACTTGTAGGCCACATCCTTGATACGAGCCAAGACCTCAAACGGACCTATATACCGAGGACCCAGTTTTTACGAGGGTTGCTTCAGACGGACAAATTTTGAAGACAGTCATACTTTATCTCCGGGTTGGTACAGTGGAGAATCCAGGCGTCTTTTATTGGCATGTCTCTTGATCTGGCCTTGGGCACGATCAAGCGCGGTTTTGGTATCCTGCCAGACCCTGGAGAACTCCTTGGTCAGAAGATCGGCCGCCGGCACACCCGAGACAGGAGGTACCGGCAGAGGAACACCTGGATGTTGCCCGTAGACAATAAAGAAGGCTGATTTGGAGGAGGACTCACTGGTATGGTTGTTGTAGGTGAATTCGGCCCACGGGAGCAGGCTGGACCAGTCGTTCTGGTGGGCGTTGGAAAAATGCCGGAGATAAGTCACAAGGATTTGATTTGTACGTTCTGCCTGGCCGTTGGTCTGGGGATGGTAGGAAGGGGAGAAGTCCAACGTTACTTCCATCAAACTGCACAGGGCCGTCCAAAACCGCGAGGTGAACTGAACCCCTCTGTCGGAAACGATATGCTTGGGGAAGCCGTGAATCCGGAAAATATGGGTGACGAAAATCCTCACCAACTCGGGCGCAGAAAGTAAACCTGGCAGAGCAATAAAATGGGCCATCTTGGAAAATCGATCCACCACGACCAAGATGACTGTGTGGCCAGAAGACCGAGGCAGATCAGTAATAAAGTCCATTGCGACATACTGCCAGGGGGCCGAAGGAACTGGAAGCGGGTGTAAGAGTAACAGAGGGTAGGTGCCGAGGGACTTTGTTTCTGGCACACGACGGGCAGGAGGCGATAAAACCTCGGACATCTTGAAGAAGAGATGGCCACCAATTGAAATGAGAAGGAGCGTTTTCTTGAGACCCACGTGGCCGGCTAGCTTGGAGGCATGACCCCAGTGTAACACCCGCTTCCTCTCGCTTTCTTGCACAAAGGTCTTACCTGGCGGCAACGAAGTCAAGCTAATGGGTGCAACCATGATGACTTTACTGGGGTCTACAATGTGTGATGGCTCCTCTGCTTTGAGATTCTTGTCACCGGGACGGAAATGAAGCTCAAAATCGAACCGGGCAAAGAACAGCGACCACCTGGCTTGCCGGGGATTAAGTCTTTGTGCTGACTGAATGTATGCCAGGTTTTTGTGGTCGGTGTAGATTTTAAACGGATATACAGCTCCTTCCAGAAGATACTGCCACTCCTCCAAGGCCAATTTGATGGCAAACAGCTCTCTGTCACCAATGGCGTAGTTTCTCTCTGCGGTGGAGAACATCCTTAGAGAAGAAACTGCAGGTGAGCAGTCGACCGGAGGAGATCTCTGGGAAAGAACTGCCCCGGCTCCGATGGCCGATGCATCTACCTCGAGGATAAAGGGTTTGTTAACTTCAGGACGATGGAGTACGGGCGCTGTAGCGAAAGCTTGTCTCAAGGTTTGAAAGGCATTTTCGGCCTCCGGGGACCAGAGGTGAGGGTTGACTCCCTTACGGGTTAAGGCGGAGATAGGAGCGGTCAAGGTAGAAAAGTATGGCCTGGCTTGAAGGTTGGAGCCACTGCTGAAACTGGTGTTGAACTCTGTCTGCCCGGTGTCCGCAGCAGAGTGAGATGGTGAAGGTGGCTGCTGGCTCTGAGGTGTCGAGCCACTGCGAAAAGTTAATCCGGTGATGCACTCTGCTGCCTGGTGCTGCAGCAGAGCAAGATAAGTGTTTTTGGTGTTTCCATTGTTTGTATTTTTCCCTGGTGTGTCTTAGTACAGCGGTGGGGCCAGTGCCTGCACCACCCAACTCCCTAGCAAGGGATAGGTGTAGGGTGTGCTAGGGTGACAGGTATCCGGCTCGGCGACAGGTGAGGAGCCTGTATAGGGAACGTTAGGAGTGTGAGGGACACTGAATCAGGGAAGTGCAGGAGGTCTCCACGTCCCCGTTCCCTATCGCAGGGCCCCCAGTTGTAACTTTCCCCTTCCGCCGTGTCTTGTTGTTTCAGTTACCGGCCTGCGAGTCGTGTCACACAGGACAGTTACACGTGAAAGTTTTGTTGTTTTAGTTACCGATCTGCAGGTCATGTCACACAGGACGGGTCCACATAACAGTATCCCAGGACTACTTTGCTGTCTGAGTAGAACTTGGCTTGTGTCAGGTCGATATCCATCTTGGATGCGATGAACCCTGCTAACTCAACGGCTAAGACTGCAGCACAAAGCTCAAACCTTGGTATAGTGTGCTCTGGTTGTGGAGCAAGTTTGGCCTTCCCCATAACGAACCCAATGTGACTCTGACATTTGGAGTCTACAATTGCTTTGACAGAATCATCTGCAAATACGTACAATCTTTGGCTCTGTATTGCTGTAGACGGCACAGGGGTGTATGGACTTGGAACATTCAGGTTGGAGAGGGCTGCTAAAGAGTTCTTCCATACTTCCCACTGGATATCAGGTGGCAGAGGTGCATCCCAGTCAGATGTTTCCTTAAAATAAGTCTCTTAGTAAGGCTTTGCCTTGTATAGTAACAGGAGCTGCAAACCCTATGGGATCATACAGACTGTTGATGGTAGATAGGACACCTCTGCGTGTGAAAGGCTTTTCTTCCTGGCTGACCTGAATGGTGAAAGTGTCTGACTGTAGATTCCTGAGAAGCCCGATTCTGCGTTGCATTGGTGTGGGGTCTGACCCCAGATCTCTGAGACCGTTACACAAGCCTTGTGAAGGGAATGCTTTCATGAGTTCTTGGTTGTTCAAGGCTATTTTGTGAAGCCTGAGGTTAGAGCAAGCAAGCATCTCTTGGGCTCTCCTGAGAAGACTGATGGCAGTCTCATTTGAAGGCATGGCTTTCAGACAGTCGTCAACATAATTCATAGAAAAAGGCTTTTGTCTGACATCTGATCCGTATTCTGTTTCTCCTTCTTGAGCCAACTTTTTGAGTCTATAAATGGCGACTGCAGGTGAAGGACTATAGCCAAAGATGTGCACTCTCATGCGATACTCTGCGACCTCTTTAGTAGGATCATTGTCTCTATACCAGTAGAATCTTAGGAAGTTCCTGTCTCTCTCTCTCTCACAAGGAAACAATGGAACATTTGCTGGATGTCAGCGATGAAGGCAATGGAATCCTTGCGGAAGCGCATAAGTACTCCCAGCAGTTTGTTATTGAGGTCTGGTCCTGTCAATAGAACATCATTCAGGGAGATATCATCAAACTTAGCACTGGAGTCAAACACCACTCTAATCTGGCCTGGTTTCTTAGGGTGGTATACGCCAAACATTGGTAGGA
Source organism: Dendrobates tinctorius (assembly GCF_039654945.1). Classification (NCBI taxonomy): domain Eukaryota; kingdom Metazoa; phylum Chordata; class Amphibia; order Anura; family Dendrobatidae; genus Dendrobates; species Dendrobates tinctorius. The sequence goes on along the minus strand of NW_027361765.1, from coordinate 17,248,406 downwards.
ACCAGCATTCTTCAGAGTCTTTGAGAGTGGGAGCTATATCTGCATGACAATTCTTAAAAATCTTTGACATGAAGGAGAAAAAGTGATCTTTCATCTCTGGCTTATTTTGCAGATTATGTTTAAGAGACGAGAAACGTTTTAATGTCTGATTTCTGTTGTTCAGTAGACGTGGTCTGTGAGTTCTGAAGGGAAGAGGTGCAACCTAGCTGTTGATCTCATCTTTTACAAGTCTCTTGTCCATTACCTCTAAGAACAACTTGTCCTCTACCTATATTGCTACTTGGTTGTCTTGCTTAGTTCTCTGGAAGACTGTGCACCCCAACTGATCCTCATAGCCTTCTGACACCATACTGCTGTCATGAGTAAAGTCTATTAGATGATTGGGTAGTTGGATGCTGTGTGGTAGTTCCTTGACATGGAACTCGTTTTTGCAAGGTTGAAACAGAGATGTGCATCCTTTCTCCAATGTATTTGTCAGCATGCTTGTCACAGAAGATGGGGCGTGCATGCGTCCCAAGCATACGTTTCCTATTATTACCCACCCTAGGTCTAGCTTTTGGGCATAGGGAGCATTGTGGAGTCCATTGATATGACTTCTCACTTTATGAACCTGTAGGATATGTCTTCCCAACAGCAGAATTATCTGGGCCTGATGGTCGAGATCCGCTATAAGGTGTGCTATGCATTTCAAGTGAATGTTATGGATTGCCACATCTGGCGTAGGTATTTTAAATCTGTTGTCTGGGATCTGGTTACACTCGATGATTGTAGTAGGTAGTGGTAGGCAGAATTGTCCGTCTAAGGACTCAATTTGGTAGTCAGTGGCTTTCCTGCCTGCTGTTGTCACAGTGCCTGCACACGTCTTTAATGAGTAGGGGGTGCTTGGCCCTTTGATGTTGAATAGGTCAAAGAATGTTGATCTAGCCAAGGATCGATTACTTTGATCATCCAAGATAGCATACAGTCTTACAGCTTTGTCTCTATGACCCTTTGGGTACACTCTGACGAGGCATATCTTTGAACAGGACCTACTGTCTATTGCTCCTTTACAGACGTCAGTACATTGTAAAGTGATCTCTGGCGTAGCTGCATCAGTGTTCCTTTCCTTCCCGCCATACTCACTGTCAACTGGCGTATTTTGTGTACTTCATGGAGATGGGCCAGGGTGTAGAGCAGTGTTATGATCTGTGGTGCCAAACTCTGAGCATTTTACACTGACCTTGCAATCCTTGGCGAGATGAGTTGTGGATGAGCAGCACTTGCAGCAGATACCGTTCTCTTTCAGGAAGCTTCTGCGATCCGGCATAGATTTTCCTCTGAAGGCTCTGCATTTCAGGAAAGGATGAGGCTTCTGATGGTGCGGGCACTGCTTGTCAGGTTCTTGTACTTTGTCTCTGATTGGGAGCAGCCAGCAGACCTGTAATTGGAACTTGGAGAAGAAACATAAGTCTTGTGCACTGCCACAGATGTTCTGCATGGATTTGCAGCTGGTGACAATGTGGCAAATGACATTGCAAAGTCAAAGTTGGGATTGTTTCTAATTATCGCTTGTTTATGTATAAAGTCTACAAAAACGGAGAAGGGCGGGAATGGAACACTGTGTTTGTATTTGTACGTGGAACCATGTGTGAGCCACCTCTCTTGTAGATTGTAGAACAACTTTTGGACTATAGGGTTAATACCTTTGGCTGTGTCAAGGAATGCAAGTCCTTGTAGGTCACCCTCACATTTGGCAGCTAGGACTTCCTTTAGCAGGTCACTTAGATCTCTAAGTTTCTGGAGACCTTTGTTAGATATTTTAGGAAAGTCATCGATTCTTTTGAACAAAGCTCTTTCTGCTGAGCCATAACACTCATCTAGCCTCTTCCAGATCTCTTTGAGGCCAATTTTAGGGTGGTTTATATTAATGTCTCTGATCCTTACCGCATGTTTGACTGACTCTTCTCCCAGGTATTTGACTAAAAGGTCTATCTCTTCCCTTTGTTATAGCCCCAAGTGTTGTGAGTTCATTTTTCCCTTCACCATTGAGGTCTGATGAATTCCCTCCTCTAGTGAAGGAAGGTAGTGAGACTGATTACCAAACACCTGGGCAGCTAGATGATGACTGGGTGGCTGGAATTGAGGACTGGATATAAGGCTGCCGACGTCCTTCTTCCTGGCTGGTGATTTTCCTTCTGGATTCTTGGAGACCAGTCTGATTCCTGCATCTCAAAGCTAAGTTTTTCTGCTCTGCTTTGTACTCTTCAGTTTTGTTTTTGTTTTGCCTTGTTTTTTGGGAGTTCTGCCATCCCCGGCCGGGGGTGAGCTGAATTCCATTTTTGTCTCTGATCTGTTGTTCTTTTGCTCTGTCTTCAGAATATACCTGAGTGCTGATATAGTCTTTTGAAGCCTAGCGACTTCAGGGCCTGTTTTTCCTATCAGTCGGTTGGCTCCTTTTGATAGGGTTTTTGCAGATGGCAGACAGCAGCTTTCCTATCCTGTCCTATGTAGTTAGCTTGGGCCCCATCATTTGCACAACCTATCTTTCTATCTGTGTTAGTGTTTTCATCTTGCTTCACCGTCATTATATGTTGGGGGCTGTGTTATGAATGAGTCACCGTAGGAGGCAAAAGCAGAAATACAAGCTAAGTCCAGAAAACCAGAGAAGTTGGCAACTATCAGATTGCTGACCCCTGAACCTATCAACACAACTAGCAGTAGCCGTGGGGGGTTCCTACGATGCCCTAGACCCCTCGATCACAGCCGGAGAATTACATAGGCCTAAAGAAAGAAAGGGGAAATCTAAACTGCCCCAGAGCAGACCCCAAAGCAATAGGCAGCCCCCAACATATAATGACGGTGAAGCAAGATGAAAACACAAACACAGACAGAAAGATAGACTGAGCAAAGACGGGGCCCAAAACTACCTAGATAGGAAAGGACAGGAAGGCTGCTGTCTGCAATCTGCCAAAACCCTATCCAAGACATAAGTCAACAAGCTGATATGAAAAAGGCCCTGAAGCAGCTAGGCTTCAAAAACTAAATCAGCACTCAGGTATTTTCAGAAGACAGAGCTAAAGGAATTCAGCACACCCCAGCAGGGAATGGCAGAAATCCAGAAAAACAAAGCAAAACAAAGTCAAAGCACCAAAGCAAAAGGCCGAGCAGCAAACTTAGCTTTAGAGGAGCAGGAATTCAGACTGGTCTCCAAGGATCCCACAGAGAAATCACCCACAGGGCAGAAGGGCGTCGGCAGCCTTATATCCAGTCAGTAACTCCACTCAGCCAGTCATCATCATCAGCCTCAGGTGTTTGATAATCAGGCTCACTACCTTTCTTTACCAGAAGAGGGAGTTCCTCGGGCCTCAGTAATGAAGGGGAAAATGAACTCACAACAGTACCTCCCCCTTGAGGAGGGGTCACCGAACCCTCAACTATGCCCCCAGGGCGATCAGGGTGAGCCCGATGAAAGGCATGCACCAATCATTTGGCATGAATATCAGAGGCAGGGACCCAGGAATTATCCTCCTGACCATAACCCTTCCACTTAACCAAATACTGGGGTCTCCGTCTAGCCAGACGGGAATCCAGTACTTTCTCTACCTCATATTCCATGTTACCTTCAACCAATACAGGGTCTGGAGGTGCCACCCCCGGAACAACAGGTTCAACAAACCTCTTCAACAAAGATTTATGGAACACATTATGGATTTTAAATGTGACAGGAAGAGCCAAACGAAAAGAGACCGGATTAATAATCTCCACAATCTTGTAAGGTCCAATAAATCTAGGCTTAAACTTAGGAGAAGCCACCTTCATAGCAATATTTTTTGATGATAACCACACCATATCACCAAGCTTAAACTGGAGACCAATGGTCCTATGTCGGTTGGAAAACCGCTGGGCCTTTTCCTGGGAGAGAGATAACTTATCCACCACTTGGTCCCAGATCTGGTGCATTCTCTCCACCACCGTGTCAACACCTGGGCAGGCAGAGGGCTCCACCTGCCCTGAAGAAAATCGAGGATGAAACCCAAAGTTACAAAAAAAAGGTGACATCAAAGTGGCAGAACTAGCTCTATTATTTAAAGCAAATTCGGCCAAGGGCAAAAATGAAACCCAATCATCCTGATCAGCAGAAATAAAACATCTCAAATATGACTCCAAGGTCTGGTTTGTTCTCTCCGTCTGCCCATTGGTCTGAGGGTGAAAAGCAGAGGAGAAGGACAACTGAATTCCCAGCCTGGAACAGAAAGTTCTCCAAAATCTAGACACAAACTGGACTCCTCTGTCAGACACAATGTTCTCAGGAATCCCGTGCAAACGAACCACCTGTTGTAAAAACAGGGACACCAACTCAGAGGAAGACGGCAACTTAGGGAGTGGTACAAGATGAACCATCTTGGGGGGCGTGGTCTGGATCGCTTGTGGGGAGGACGTGTGTTGCTGTTGCTCCCGCTGCCAGCCACGAAATGAGCCCTATTTTGACCCCAACGGGGGTGTCTGTGTGCCCCCCGGAGAGAGCTGGACCAGGAGAGAGTGGTGGAGGGCTGCGTGAAGGAAACCGCGGCTCTCTGGGAGGAGAGCGGTCGCGGGGAACGGGCCTTGGTGCCGGAGGAAGACAGGCGCCATCTTTGCTGCGTCTTCCTGTTTCTTCCTGAGCGGCGTGGGCCAGAAGACTGCAGAGAGCCGTTGGAGGGGGTGGAGGGCCGCGGCCTATGCTGGAGGAGAGACCGCTGACCGCTACAGGAGGGAAGGAGAAGGTCTGCTTACCGGAAGAGAGGGAGGTGAGCAGGACGCAGGAGCCTGGCTGGTGATCAGAGGGTGGCCGCAGTGCTGGATGCTCCTGGTGGCTGGGACGGGCACTCCTGCTGTATATAGTGACTGGGGGTACTGCTCCCCCTTTCCAGAGACGCTAAGACCGGCCTGATCCCATACCACAGCAGTGAGAAACACTTTATATAGGGCACCATATCAGGGCCTTATTTACTAATGCCAGCGCTCCACCTTTTAAGACGCATGAGGTCATCTTCACCTATGAACATGCATTAATAGACTTTCCCTAAATGCACGAGGAGTGATTTAAATGCACGCTTTAATTCAACATTATGGTCAAATCTAATAAAGAGCGTGCAAAACCGCTGGATACTGGGGTGCATCAGGGCAGGCAAAGCGAAATGGAGACATTTTTGAAAAATAAACCTGGGTCGGCTAGGCCCACACCAAAAAAGCTACATACAGATGCTGAGGTAGAGGAACGGGTCGAGGACTTGGACTCAAGTGAAGATATATCAGGCAGCGACATTACCCACTCAGACTCTGGGAAGTTCTCTAGATCAGTATTTAAAATCTTCTGACCCAAGCATTAAAACCTTTGGTTACAGAGATATCTGGTATGAGAGCTGATCTGTCACATATTGGTAACAGAGTGGAGTCCCTTGAAGCATCTCAGTCCTCTCTCATTAGCCACTCTAATGCCATGAGGGACCATTTGGACTACCACAGAGCACAGCTTAATAACTCTCTTCTGGCCTTGGAAGATCAAGAGAACAGAAGCCGCAGAAAAAATATAAGGATTAAAGGATTGCCTGAAAGTGTTTCTGCAGAAATATTGGAAAAATCCACAAAAGAAATCTTTGCCCTCCTAATTCCGCAAGAAAAATGCGACCAAATTGTAATTGAGAGGGTCCATAGATCGCTCAGACCCAGGCCTAAGCCCTCTGAACCCCCGAGGGATGTGATCTGCGGCTTGTTGAGTTATGTGGACACCAATGCTATTTTGTCTGCTTCAAGGGATGTTAAAAATCTCGCCTACGAAGGAACTGCCATACAACTCTACCAGGACATTGCGCCGTCGACCCTTGCAAAGAGAAGAATCCTGAGACCCTTATTGGAAATACTACGCTCGCGTAAAATTCTCTATAAATGGCTGTTTCCGTTTGGAATATCGGTAAATGGAGACGGCAAACAAGTAACAGTGAGAAGTCCCGAAGACTTAAGCAAAATATGGGACACTTTTGACATTGCTTCTATTGATATTCCTTCATGGCTACCTTTGGATATGGATCTTCGCACACCCCCTCCTATCAACGCTTATACAGGAGGTCAGGGGGATTGGGCCTCAGTGAAGAGATGCATGCCCCCTAAGTGAGGGAAATCTGGGGCAAGAAAAGAGATGCCCCCCTGAATTTTGTTTTATTGGGTCTAGCCGCATTTTCTTAAATTTGGACCCAGTAGTTTTGGTTTAACTTTGCAATGTTTTGGATCGCTTTAGTTTGCCTTGATTGGCACCTGCCTAGGTGTTGACGCTTTCATTTAATTGCCGTACACGCTAACATGTGCTACTCGTGTGTTGGGGATGTGATTTCCTGCTCTGTCATGGGGGGCATGTTGGTCCCCCTGCTCCTGCCGCAGGCAGGTAGTTGGTTATTGTTATCTATTGGTTACTGTTATTTTACCTTGCATTTTGTATTTTTTGTGGTCTGTCGGCATGGGACACTTTATCATTTATTTTTTCTTTTGCTACATCTAATTAACTATGGGTGACAAGGAAAAATTTGCCACTATAGTAGTGGCTTCGTATAATGTAAAGGGGCTACGCTCCCCGTGTAAGAGAAATCAGGTATTGAACCTTCTGCATGCAAAAAAGGCTAGTGTGATCTTCCTACAGGAGACACATTTTAAAGCGGGGAGAGTACCAGACATGTCCAGATCTCGTACAGGTGGGTCGGCATCTAGAGGAGTGAGTATTGCTATTAAAAAAAATGTTCCTTTTGTCTTGCATGATTGCCTTTCGGATTCTGAAGGAAGGTATATTATACTGAAGGGCCTTATTGCTAACACTAAAGTTACCCTATGTAACTTATATGCCCCAAACAAGAATCAGATTGGATGGCTGTGCAGGACAATGAATACCTTAAAACTATTTACTGAAGGTTTATTGCTGATGGGGGGAGACTTTAATGTACCACTTAATCCATCTTTGGATACTTCCACGGGCAAGTCTACCCTTTCTCAAAGGGCACTGAGAAAATTACACCTTTCTTTTCAAGAATTACACTTGATAGACCCCTGGAGGACACTCTCTCCTTCGGGTAGAGACTACACTTTTTATTCCCAGCCGTGTGGCAGCTATCATAGAATTGACTATATATTGACACAAACAACTAACCTCTCATTAGTCAAAAATGCAACCATAGACGCTATCACACTATCGGACCATGCTCCTATTTTTCTCGACATGGGCATAGAAACCCTTCCGCGACCAGCCAGGTCTTGGTCGCTTAATGAGACATTATTAGATTCAGATTCCCACATCACAAGACTGACTGACATTCTGGAATTTTTTTTCCAGACAAATCTGCACTCTGGCCCATCCATACCTGTGGTGTGGGAGTCACATAAAGCGGTAATGAGGGGAGAATTTATAGCTTTGAGTTCCCACCTCAAAAAAGAAAGGACAAAACAGGTTGTGTCTATTTTGCACCAAATTAATTCCTTAGAAAGATTACATAAGAGAGAGATCTCAAGTAACTAAGACACTATCTGAACTGACAGACCTAAGAAATTCGCTAAAAAATCTTTTAAATATCCAATCGGCCAAAACCTATATGAGATGTAAACAGAGGTTCTATCTCCATGGCAATAAAAGCAGCAAGCTTATGTCTTCATTGCTTAAAAAGCAGCAAGAAAGGACGTTTATTAGGCAGCTCAAAACTCTGGATGGCTCCTCAATTGTCGAGACCGCTGATATTGCTAAGGAGTTTAGATCCTTTTATGACAGCTTATATAATCATAGAATCATAGAATCGTAGAGTTGGAAGGGACCTCCTGGGCCATCTGGTCCAACCCCCTGCTCAAAGCAGGATTCGCTAAATCATCCCAGTTAGATGTCTGTCCAGCCTCTGTTTGAAGACTTCCATTGAAGGAGAACTCACCACTTCTCATGGCAGCCTGTTCCACTCATTGATCACTCTAACTGTCAAAAAGTTTTTTCTAATATCTAATCTGTGTTTCCTCCCATTCAGCTTCATCCCATTGCTTCTAGTCTTTCCTTGTGCAAATGAGAATAAAGTTGATCCTTCTACAATGTGACAGCCCTTTAGATATTTGTAGACAGCTATTAAGTCTCCTCTCAGTCTTCTCTTTTGCAAACTAAACATTCCCAAATCCTGCAACCTTTCCTCATAAGACAGGGTTTGCAGACCGGTCACCATTCTGGTCGCTCTTTTCTGAACTTGCTCCAGTTTGTTGATGTCTTTTTTAAAATGTGGTGCCCAAAATTGGACACAATATTCCAGATGAGGTCTGACCAAAGAGGAGTAGAGGGAAATAATTACTTCACGTGATCTAGACTGTATGCTTCTGTTAATACATCCTAGAATTGCATTTGCCTTTTTTGCTGCTGCATCACACTGTTGACTCATATTCAGTCTGTGATCTATTAGTATACCCAAGTCTTTTTCACATGTGCTGTCACTTAGCCCTATTCCTCCCATTCTATATATGCTTTTTTCATTTTTATTGCCCAGATGTAGTACTTTGCATTTCTCCCTGTTAAAAACCATTCTGTTAGTTGCTGCCCACTTCTCCAGTTTATTTAAATCTTTTTGAATCCTCTCTCTCTCTTCTCTAGTATTAGCTATCCCTCCTAGCTTTGTGTCATCAGCAAATTTAATCAGTTTACCCTCAATTCCTTCATCTAAATCGTTGATAAAGATGTTGAACAATACAGGGCCCAGGACAGAGCCCTGTGGTACCCCACTTGAGACATTCTTCCAACTGGATGTGCAGCCATTTACGACCACTCTTTGGGTCCGATCACTAAGCCAGTTATGAATCCACCTAACAGTTGCCTTGTCCATTCTATACTTAGTCATTTTTTCAATAAGGATTGTATGAGAGACTTTGTCAAATGCTTTGCTGAAGTCAAGATATACTATATCTACAGCATTTCCTTGATCCACCCAATCAGTGATACCATCATAGAAGGAAATTAAGTTAGTCTGACATGACTTATTAGTTACAAACCCATGCTGACTCTGTTTAATCACTTCATTCTTATCCAGGTATTGACATACATGTTGTTTAATAATTTGTTCAAAGATCTTTCCTGGTATAGAAGTCAGACTCACCGGCCTATAGTTGCCTGGGTCCACCTTCTTCCCCTTTTTGAAGATAGGAACAACATTTGCTCTTCTCCAGTCTTCTGGCACTTCTCCTATTCTCCAAGAATTTTCAAAGATTATGGAGAGGGGTTCAAAAATTTCTTCTGCTATCTCCTTCAGTACTCTGGGGTGTAATTCATCTGGACCTGGAGACTTGAATTCATTTAGGTTAGCTAAGTGTTTCCTCACTATCTTTCTGTTTATAGATATCCTGGATTCTTCTATTCCCTTAATAGGACAGTGAATAACAGTTGATGTTACATTTCCTTTCTGACAGAAAACAGATGCAAAATAGGAATTTAAAAGTTCAGCCTTCTCAACATCCTGTCTTACCATTTTATCATTTTCATCCTGTAAAAATCCTATAGCATCTTTGACTTTTCTTTTACTTTTGACATATCCCCAAAATCCTTTATTATTGCTTTTGACATCTCTTGCAAGCCTCAATTCATTTTCAGCTTTAGTAATCTGATTTGTGCCCTGCAGGTTCTGCAGACAGCATTATATTCTTCTTTAGATATGCCTCCTTCTTTCCATTTTATAAACATTTTTTTCTTCCTTTTTAGCATGTGCTTAAGTTCTGTGTTCATCCATCCTGGTTTCCTTAAATGCTTCCTATTCTTCCCTCTTTTCGGAATTGTTAACAACTGTGCTTTTAGAATTTCATTTTTCAAGATTTCCCATCCTTCCTGGACATTTTTGTCTTTAAGGATATCCAGCCATTGGATCCCTCCAATTCTCTTTCTGAATCCCTTAAAATCTGCCTTTCTGAAATCTAACCTTGACGTCTGAGTCTTCACAGGTCTTCCGCCTCTAGTTATCCAAAATTCTAAATTCTACCAGATAGTATGCAAGACCCAATAAAAGCTATAGAAAAAATTAGAGAGTTCCTGACTCCACTAGTTTTACCTAAAATAACCCCAGAAGGCCAAACTTTGTTAATTGCTTCGGTTACCCCTAAAGAAATTTTGGATACTCTTTCCACCATTCCAAATGGAAAGGCCCCAGGCCCGGATGGTCTCCCCATTATATATTATAAAAAGTTTATAAAATCACTCTTACCTCAATTAGTGACCTTGTTTAATTCCTATTTGAAAGGCCAGCTTCCCCCTAAGCAATCACTGGAGGCATATATTACGGTTCTCCCGAAGGAGGGTAAGGACCCAAACTTGTGCGCCAGCTATAGACCAATTTCATTACTTAATGCGGACATGAAACTGTGGGCTAAAATACTAGCGGGTAGAATAAGCAACTTTTTACCCAAATTGATTCATGCGGATCAGGCGGGGTTTGTGAGGGGTAGGGAAGGGAAAGATAACTCCACTAGGGTCATACAGTCTATAATGTTTGCCAAAACCCGGCAGGTCCCATTGGTACTCTTGTCAACGGATGCCGAGAAGGCTTTTGACAGAGTGTGCTGGAGATTCATGGAACAGGTGTTAATTAAATTCGGTTTTCCTACTCAATATATAACAGCAGTCCTCTCTCTCTACTCCCAACCGACGGCCAGGGTCAGGATAAATGGCACCCTATCAAAAAGTCTGGAGATTCACAATGGGACTAGGCAGGGATGCCCTCTGTCCCCATCTTTGTTCATTTTGGTTATAGAAACTTTGATACAAAGCATCAGACAAGAACAACGCATAAAGGGGTTGTCGGTGGGCTTGGGGACATTTAAAACGCTAGCTTTCGCAGATGATCTGCTTTTCCTCATATCCAACCCATCTCAGGCATTTCCGATCATCCTCCGAATTTTTCAACAGTTTGGCTCCCTTTCCAATTTTAAAATTAACCTAGCCAAATCTGAAGCGTTAAATATCACTCTCCCTCATTCCCAACTTTCCATTCTTCGTACGCAGACTCTCTTCTCTTGGGCTAATGGCTCTATTAAATATTTAGGAATATTCATAACTAGGGACCCCACTAACTTATTTCAAAGTAATTTCATGCCCTTATTGAAGAAAGTTACCAATCTGATGCATAAATATAATCTACCCACTTTATCTTGGTTGGGTCGCATCAATGTTTTTAAGGCATATATCATGCCTATCATTTTGTATACCATGAATATGGTACCGATTCAGATACCCCTGACCTTTTTCGGGTCATTAAAGTCACTAATAGGAAAATTTATCTGGAAATCTAAACCGGCTAGGTTGCCTTATAGGCTTCTTACTTACCCAGTCGCCTCTGGTGGATTGGGAGTTCCAGACCCTCTTTTATATTACAAGGCAATCCACCTTGGCAGATGGTTAAAAGTGGTGTCTTGCACTGAGGGTGGGGAGGGAGCTTGTGTTGACCTGGCTTTACTGGGCCCGAGGGGTTTGCCTTATCTCTGGACTAGGGCTAAACCACCGGTTACTCTTAGACTGGACGAGATAACTTCTACTACACTACGTATCAAAAGATCGATGTTGGGGGAATTACCGGAGGACACTTTTCCTTCGACATTAACGCCGATTAGCTCAATACCGTTTCTATTGGATTTTGATTTTAAGGATCCTTATAATCTATGGTCTACCCTCCCTAGAGATACATTGAATAGCTTTTACGGTAATAAAATATTACAGGGAGGAGTTTGGCCAACAAATGCAATGAATCAACCAACTAATTTTCTTCAGTGCCAGCACATTCAACGTACGCTTCTGCAATTTAGGAAGAAATTCCCGACCAAATCGAGTTGGTCCTGGTTAGATATCATGATCAAACTCCCGCTTCCACGGCTAAAAATCTTGTCTCGAATTTACTCACATCTGATCTCTCCGGGAGTACATTTTAAGCCCTCATTTATTTACTCCTGGGAAATGGAACTTAATACTACGTTCACAGAAAAACAAGTATCTAGAATGCTATCTAGTGCACGGGGATTCTCCAGGTGTGTTCTATTGCAAGAAAATTCTTATAAAATATTGACCAGGTGGCATTAGACTCTTTCTTTCAGAGGGGTCTTGCTGATAATGATGCTTGTTGGAGATGCCTCAACTCTGGAGGACATCATACACACATATTCTGGGATTGTCCCAAATTGAGACATTTTTGGGACGGTGTCGAGCTAGTTCTCAAGAAATTGCAATTAATAAAGACCAATCTCAGGGCTACGGAAGTTCTTCTTTCGTGCCCATCAAAGGATTTCTTACCAAAAAAACATGGCCTACTCCCATTGATGCTAAGTGCTGCAAAACAACTGATAGCTGTACACTGGAAAGATGTCGCTCCCCCCACATTGGAGGAGTGGCATGGTAAGATAAATCAGATTTCTCGTCTGGAGGAGCTGTCTAGCTGGGAGGTCTTCAATCACAAATCTTATGTGTTGACCTGGGCCCCGTGGACTAGATATCTGGGGGATAATTCTCGAGGTGAGAGATCGGATAATACATGAGTCTTATTTAGACCTGATGGCCTTTATTTTGGGGTCGCTGGTTCCAAGGTTACTTATAGAATTGTTCACCCACTCTATTTTCATAATACACTCATTTATTGCTAGTGTCGATGCCGACGACTGTTGATGTTATTGTTATTGTTTGCTATTATGTATCCCTCTTTTCCCTTCCCTTCTTCTTCTTCCTTTTCCCCACCCACTTTTCCCTCCCCCCCTTCTTTTTCCCCCCTTTTTTTTTTTATTTTTTTTAACACCTTGGACCGACGTCTAAGCAATAATTAACCATCTGTATTTGTAAAACGGTGTTCTGTCTTACGGTGTGGTTTAAACTTGTAAATAAAGAATTAAAAAAAAAAAAAAAAATTATTCTGTATTTAACAAATCTATGTATAGCAAGTACACCTTCCACCATTGAGGGAAACGATCTGATAGTCTGTGGAGTTTTGAATTAGCCAATTTACATGGTGGATTCCTATAGATTTTTACACTTGGAGAGTATACCCTTTCATATATTTTTTTTTCTTCTCTCCCCTTTGTTAACTTACTGTTTTGATGTCCCTGTTCTTTCCCCTACCCCAAGCGAGAGGAAAGGTTCAACATTTTCAGTTTATCCTCTCTCATTCCCTTGTTCATTACTTCAGTGTAATTTTTGATGTATTATTTTTCAATGTATCAATACTGTACACTTTATTGCACTTATGATAAACCTGTTAATCTACCCCCCCCCCTTTGTTATACCTGTTATTTCCAAAAATCCTTAATAGAAAACTATTGGATAAAAAAAAAAGAAAAAAGATGAACCATCTTAGAGAACCTATCACAAATCACCCAAATAACAGTCATCCTTTGAGAGACAGGCATATCAGAGATGAAATCCATTGAAATATGGGTCCATGGCCTCTTGGGGACAGGCAAAGGCATCAACAACCCACTAGAGCGAGAACACGATTTAGACCGGGAGCACGTCCCACAGGACTGCACAAAATTCCTGACATCACGAGACAAGGAGGGCCACCAAAAAAAATGACTCACCAGATCTCTAGTACCAAAAATACCTGGATGACCAGCCAAAGCAGAGCAATGAACTTCAGACATCACTCTCTTCTTCCACTGGTCAGGAACATACAACTTTCCACTGGGACAATGCTCATTTTTGTCCTCCTGGAACTCTTCCAGAGCACGTCTCAAATCGGGCGAGATGGCAGAAAGAACTACCCCTTCGCCTAAGATGGTAGCAGGCTTGGTCAAAACAGGAGAATCAGCAAAGAAGCTCCTAGAGAGGGCGTCTGCCTTGACATTCTTCGTTCCAGGAAGAAAAGAAACCACAAAATCAAAACGTGTAAAAAACAAGGCCCACCTAGCCTGTCTAGGGTTCAAGCGCTTAGCCGACTCTAGGTAAATCAAATTCTTGTGGTCAGTGAGGACCACGACTTGATGCTTAGCTCCCTCCAACCAATGTCTCCACTCCTCAAATGCCCATTTCATGGCCAACAGTTTCCTATTCCCCACATCACAGTTACGTTCAGATGGAGAGAACTTTCGGGAAAAGAAAGCACAGGGATTCATTTTAGATGTTACAGGATCCTTTTGGGACAAAACAGCTCCTGCACCAATCTCAGAAGCATCCACCTCTACCTGGAATGGAAGTGAGACATCAGGTTGCTTCAAAACCGGGGCGGAGGTGAATCTTTGCTTCAGCTCCTGAAAGGAAGAAACAGCCTCCGGAGACCAATTTAACACATCAGCACCCTTCTTAGTCAAATCAGTCAATGGCTTGGCAATACTAGAAAATTTTGCTATAAATTTCCGATAAAAATTAGCAAAACCCAAAAACTTCTGGAGGGCCTTCAAAGAAGTGGGCTGAACCCAATCGTAAATGGCCTGTACCTTGGCCGGGTCCATTTCAATAATTGACGGGGACAAAATAAATCCCAAAAAAGAAATCCTCTGTACTCCAAAAAGGCATTTAGATCCTTTGACATACAGGGAATTCTCCCTCAAGATCCGGAACACAGTCCGAATATGTTCCACATGAGAATCCCAATCCTTGGAGAAGATCAAAATATCATCCAGATAGATAATCAAAAATGTATCGACAAAATCTCGGAAAATATCGTTCATGAAGCACTGGAAGACAGAAGGGGCATTAGTGAGCCCAAAAGGCATCACCAGGTACTGAAAATGTCCCTCCGGAGTATTAAACGCCGTCTTCCATTCATCCCCATGCTTAATGCGAATAAGATTATACGCCCCCCTGAGGTCAAGCTTGGTAAACCAGCAAGCACCTTTAACTCTGGAGAATAGAAATCAGGGGTAACGGATACTGATATTTAACAGTAATTTTGTTGAGGGCACGATAATCAATACAAGGTCTTAATGATCCATCCTTTTTGGCTACAAAAAAAACCGGCACCTAAGGGTGACGAGGATGGTCTAATATGACCCTTCTCCAACGCCTCCTTAATATAGGATCGCATAGCCTCGTGCTCGGGTACAGATAAATTGAAGAGCCGACCCTTGGGAAATTTACACCCCGGGCTCAGTTCAATTGCACAGTCATAACTCCTATGAGGAGGCAGAGACGCAGACTCATTCTCACTAAATACATCATAAAAGTCCGCCAAATAATCAGGAACATCATGCGACTGAGGAGAGGTGGAAAACACCGGAGCCTCACTAAAGGCACACCGACAACTCCAACTCACCACAGACACAGATTTCCAATCCAAAACTGGATTATGAATTTGTAACCAGGGAAACCCCAGAACAATAGTATCATGCAGATTATGCAACACCAAAAATCTGCAATTTTCTTGATGGTCTGGGGCGACCCGCATTACCACCTGGGTCCAAAACTGAGGTTTATTTTTAGCCAAAGGAGTAGCATCAATCCCCCTCAAAGGGATAGGCGTCTGCAGAGGTGTCATCGGAAATCCACAACGTTTAGCAAAATCCAAGTCCATTAGGTTTAGGGCTGCTCCCGAATCCACAAAAGCCTTGGCGGAAAATGTGGACAGGGAGCAGATCAGACTAATAGCCAGAAGAAACTTAGGTTGAACACCCCCAACAGAAAACGTGTGTGCAAAGCGTTTCTCTCGTTTAGGACAGGCAGAAATAATATGCGAGGCATCTCCACAGAAAAAACACAACTTATTTCGCCTTCTCCTGACGCTGCTCTCTGGAAAAAAACTCTATCACATTGCATAGGTTCAGACATTTGTTCAACAGGTGGCAACACCTCTCGTGCAGCTTTGCGTTCGCGCAAACGCTGATCAACCTGAATGGCTAATGACATAGAATCGTCAAGACCAGAGGGAACAGGAAATCCCACCATAGTATCTTTTACGGCTTCTGACAACCCCTTCCGAAAGAGAGCAGCCAAGGCATTATCATTCCAGGTAGTAAGTACTGCCCACTTTCGGAATTTTTGACAGTACAATTCTGCAGAATCACGACCCTGGTTCAATGCCAGCAGGGTCTTTTCAGCCTGATCAATGGCATTAGGTTCGTCATACAACAACCCCAAGGCCTGAAAAAATGCGTTCACATTAGTCAGAATAGGATCATCTGGTTTCAAAGAAAACGCCCAATCCTGGGGATCGCCACGCAGCAAAGAGATGACAATTTTAACCTGCTGCGCGGAGCTCCCTGACGAGTTAGACTTCAAGGCAAAAAATAATTTACAATTATTTTTGAAATTCAAAAATTTAGACCGATCCCCAAAAAATACATCAGGTGTAGGAATCTTTGGTTCAGCAGCATGTGAATGAGCAAGGTAGGCGGAAATTCCGCGCACATCCGCAGCGAGCTGCTCCACACGATCAGACAATTGCTTTATCTCCATTGAGAGAAAAAAAAAATTCCCCCTACGGCCTCAGAGATATAGAGGAAAAAATATACACACACTTTTTTTTTTTTTTTTTTTACAATTCTTTCCTGCTATTGAGTACCCTAGGATCTGCGGTATGGCGGGTGATTCTGTTATGAATGAGTCACCGTAGGAGGCAAAAGCAGAAATACAAGCTAAGTCCAGAAAACCAGAGAAGTTGGCAACTATCAGATTGCAGACCCCTGAACCTATCAACACAACTAGCAGTAGCCGTGGGGGGTTCCTACGATGCCCTAGACCCCTCGATCACAGCCGGAGAATTACATAGGCCTAAAGAAAGAAAGGGGAAATCTAAACTGCCCCAGAGCAGACCCCAAAGCAATAGGCAGGCCCCAACATATAATGACGGTGAAGCAAGATGAAAACACTAACACAGACAGAAAGATAGACTGAGCAAAGACGGGGCCCAAAACTACCTAGATAGGAAAGGACAGGAAGGCTGCTGTCTGCAATCTGCCAAAACCCTATCAAAGACATAAGCCAACAAGCTGATATGAAAAAGGCCCTGAAGCAGCTAGGCTTCAAAAACTAAATCAGCACTCAGGTATTTTCAGAAGACAGAGCTAAAGGAATTCAGCACACCCCAGCAGGGAATGGCAGAAATCCAAAAAAACAAAGCAAAACAAAGTCAAAGCACCAATACAAAAGGCCGAGCAGCAAACTTAGCTTTAGAGGAGCAGGAATTCAGACTGGTCTCCAAGGATCCCACAGAGAAATCACCCGCAGGGCAGAAAGGCGTCGGCAGCCTTATATCCAGTCAGTAACTCCACTCAGCCAGTCATCATCATCAGCCTCAGGTGTTTGATAATCAGGCTTACTACCTTTCTTTACCAGAAGAGGGAGTTCCTCGGGCCTCAGTAATGAAGGGGAAAATGAACTCACAACAGGGCTGCCTATTGCTTTGGGGTCTACTCTGGGGCAGTTTAGTTTTTCCCCTTTCTGTCTTTAGGCTATGTAGTTCTCCGGCTGTGATCGAGAGGTCTAGGGCACCGTAGGAACCCCCCACGGCTACTGCTAGTTGCTGTGGATAGGTTCAGGGATCTGCAATCCGATAGCTGCCAACCTCTCTGGTTTTTCTGGACTTAGCTGGTATTTTGTTTTTTCCTCCTTCGGTGACTCATCATAACACCCAAGTCTCTAGTGACATTTTGGAAGGAAGCTTTCTAAGTCCTGTAACCTTCAGCTTGGTCAGTAAATTCCATCAGTCCCTTGGCAACCTGATCACGTCGTGTGAAGAACTTAGCAAATTCTGTTGTGAACCGCTTGTCAGCAGAGTATACTGGTGATGGGTCACCGTGATAGTGATGGGGGTGCGTTCATACCTGTTAGTATCACCAGGGTGGCGCCAGCCGGTGTCATATTGCTTCGATCTGACGTGCGATGTGTCAGCAAGGTGATTCACGTTGGTTACCTGGTGAGGGGCAAGGTAGTCATTCGCAGAATTGTTTTGCTCCACGTTTTCCTGGAGCTGAGCCTCATGATGACTCTCACTTGCTTCACTGGATGTGTCGTGCTCATGTTTATAATTTGTATCAGGAAGTTCATTAACATACTGAGATGTGCGTTGTGGTGAATCTTGCAGCGGCAACTTCAGACTTGACGTACTGCTTCGGCTATGCAGCTCAGGATTTTGCACGGCTTCTAGCGATTCTGCTGTAGCTAGGGCTGCGGCAGCTTCTCTTTTTGCTGCTAGGCTCTCTAAGGTAGCATCCACGCGTGCCTTCTCTAACTGCGTCTTTCTCTCTTGCTCATGTCTTTCTAAGCGTAACCTTCTCTCTTGGTCTTCTAGGAATGCTTTCGCTAATTTAAGTTCCATCTCTTCTACAGCAAAGCTTGCTCGCATTTTGGCGGCTTCGGCATTTGCACGGGCAATGGCGACCGCGCTTCTAATGGATACAGTCTTTGAGGAGATGGAAGTAACAGACTTTGTTCTGTGTGATTTGTGGGACATGGTGTCTTGGGGGAAATGCTTGGCTGTGCAGAGATTGCTGCAGCTGTATTAAGTCTCTGTGTAGCCGGTGACTTGAATCTCACTAGGTGGGTGGCTGCAGCTTCACTAGTTCTTGCAGGATGGAAGGCTGTCTTTTCCCTGAATTCCCACTAGCTGGATGGTCGCTGTTTCACTGGCCCCTGCAGGGTGGAAGACTGTCTTCTCTCTGAATTCCCACTAGCTGGATGGCAGCTGTTTCACTGTTCTGTCCTCACTAAATGAAGCAGAATTCATGGAGCAAAACGGGCAGCTAAACCGCTATACCGGGTCCAATAAGGAGACTGTGGTTGACTCTGTGCTTTTATTGAACATGATGGTATATTGATGCACGGTTAAACTACAATACAAACATATATACATACAATCAATACTGAGTTCAGCAGGAATAAATATTACACATGGTACATCATAAATCAACATCTGCACTAATAGCTAACCAGGAGAAAACTAACTAAGCAGGCTAATATGGGACAGGAATTGGATACCGGAAACATGACTACATACCAGCGATGCTATCACAAGAGGAGAAGAGAAATGAGATGCTTCCTGAATGCAGGCTGAAGGAAAAAGGAGAACTGGAGGGAAATGGAGGCTGAACTAACCATAATTTTTTGCAAAAGGCTACCAGGATGAATTGCAACCTTACCAGAATGCACTGCAAAGGCTTACCAGAATGCACTGCAACAGAGGGAAAAAGTACAAGCATCAAAAGTGAAAGTAAAACTACACAATAACATTGTGGTTATGACTCTGGTCACTAGATGGAGCCAAAAAACACTGAAAACAATACAGTCTATGTACATTTAGATTTCTCCATATTCTCACCAGTAATTACTGTAAATATAAACAGAGAGTCAAAGATCATGAATTAAATGTCGGAGACAGAACAAAGACTGTTCATGTTTTTCATCAAAACACTCACCCGTGGAATAGCGAGCAAAAGGGGAGGGGGAGTGTAGGGAGATGGACCGGGTCAGTAACATCCCCAGCAATACAGCTGGCAGTGCTTCTCTCAGCAACCTCCCTGGTAATACATCTGGCAGTGCTTCTCTCGTTTCAGGGCCGGAACTACTGGGGCTGTCACCCTTGTTGCCAGGAGGGAGACTTTCTGACAGGGACATGACTGGGTACCTCACTGCACGGAGAGGGTCAGGGATAAGGAACTCTCAGCGTGGGAACATGGGGTCTTTGGTGGGAAGGCAGCGTGCACAGCAGGGGAAGGTTTGCTTACTCCCCAGCACAATATCCGAAGGCCAGGCCGTTTTGCTTATTGCCATGCCAGATGCCGACAGACCACAAACAGCCTATGATTGTGGGCTCGCTCACATCCGAGACCGAAGTGACGTCTCGTACCACTCCGCTGACTGTATGCGGAGTGCACTGCAGGCCTGACCAGGGGGTTCACACGGGGTCGTACAGTGTACTCCCGACCTCACCGTTAAACTTTATCCATCAAAAAAGCCCTGCAGGCTACTTCTCCATTGACATCTTGTTACGGGACTGCGAAGCCACGTACAGGAGAGTCAGGAGACACATCACGGCTGTCAGGAGACAGTGTCTCTCGTTACTCCAGGACCAGGCAAGAGACTTCACGCGTCTTCTGCGACGCCACCATGGGATCTTCAAGCCTCCAACCTCTGAAAACATGAGACTGCTAAGTTTACCTTTTTGTTGAATATTTACCCCTGTGCTGAATCCCAAATTCCCTCTTTCACTTATCTATCTCCCTGCCTGGAGTAACACCTGTAATAAACACCCATTAACCCTTGATCTGCCTCCTGCTTGTCACTGCATCCCGCGTTCCTGCTGTTTGCTCACAGTCAAATTCAAATTCAAAGAGGCTTTATTGGCAGGACTAAATACACATTAGTTTTGCCAAAGCAAGTGCACAAAAGGATATAGGGATGTTGGGTAGGGGCTGTAGGAAAGGTGGATGGGGAAAGATCCAGGATGGGGCTATAGAAGTCTATGGCATATGGAAGGTGGATGGGGGGATGGGGGCAGATCCAGGATGGGGCTATAGAAGTCCATGGCATAGGGAAGGTGGATGACGGGGAAGGGGGCAGATCCAGGATAGGGCTATAGAAGTCTCCTACTAATTTAATAAGCCTGTGCCAAATGGGCAAATTGCTGGTTCAAGTATAAAAAAAAAAAGAGGAGCAGACCATGCAATATGTTGAATTGTAGAAGAAAGACATGAACAACACATCCAAAAATCATTAATTGATCTAATGCTGCTAGGCAAACATTTAGGCTATGTGCACACGCAGTTTTAGGTCCTGCGGATTTGGAAAAATCCGCAGATCAATTCTCAGGTCAAAAGACCTGCGGTTTACCTGCGGATTAGCCTGCAGTTTAGCCCTGCGGTTTCACACTTCTACAATGGAGAAGGTGTGAAACCGCTGCGGATTCCGCACAAAGAATTGACATGCTGTGGATTGGAACCCGCAGCAAATCCTCACGGAAAAATCAGCATGTGCACAGCGTTTTTCAGTTTACCATTGAAGAGAAAGGTACTGTACAACGCAACTAAATCTGCTGCAGACCCGCAGAGCCTGAAACACTGATGATCCGCAGCAGAATCCGCAACGTGTGCACATGGCCTTACTGAACTGAACATGAGGTTCTTAGTTTAACATACTGTATGAAGCCCACTGCCACATAACTATAGTAGTAGTAGGTAATAGTAGTAAATCTTTATTTCCTCCAGGGAGGGGTACTATTAGTTATAGACACCCCGTTCTGGTGAAGGTGTTGGGGGAGGCAGCATGAGCCTGTGCTTTTTGAAATGCCAGGACTGAATTTTAGTCCCTGTCTGTCACTGCATGCAATGTACGCCTTAAAATCGAAACACAAAAGACAATAGCTGAATTGTTATTTTTTTTCCCCATTTCATTCCACCTAGAATTTGTTTTCCCATTTTGCAATATAATATATGGTAAATTGAATTCAAAACTACAATTATTCCTGCAGAAAAAAAATCCATCTTATGGCTAAATTGACGGAAAAATAAAAAAAAGTTATGGTTCTTGGAAGAAAGAATTGATAAAACACAAAAACATAAATGGAAAATAGCCCAAGATTGAAGGGGTGAAGGTAAAGCTCAGCCAATGAAGAAACCTGACATGCCCAACAGTTTGCCAATAATGGTCTCCACTCCAGTTCTGCCTTCTGTTTGCTTTGTGACTGGCCAGCTAAATTCTCGATGCTACTAAAGCCTGTTTCACACATCAGGTTTTTTCAAATCAGTCAAAATCTGCCAAAAAGTGAAAATGGCGGATCCGCTAAAAATGTGTAAAAACGGATGCCAGTGGATGTTACGGATCCATTTTTTGATGGATCCGCTATATGGATTTGTGTACAGAGCCGTCAAAAACCGGATCTGTACCATCCGCTTGCATCCGTTTTTGCAATCTGTTGGGTCCGTTTTCTGACGGATCCGTTTTTTCACACCTTCCAAATGGGATGCTCCCAAATATGATTGGCTCTTGGAAAATGCTCCCAAATGTGATTTGGATCCTGGAAACTAGGGAAAACTATATCTATGGTGTTGTAAAACAATATCTTTTAAAGGTTGTAGAGCTATTGGCAGAGATGGAAGGAGTAATAGCGAATATTAACACCCTCTGTGGAATTTGATTTTCAATGCAATCGTTTGGCAATTATTGCTCTGCAGAGGGCGAAAAGAAGACTGCGAATCCTGCGCCGGATGAAGAGACGGCAGTGGATTCATCCTATCAATGCACAGAGGTTTACCCTTGGCGTGTTTTCAACACTTTATCTGGAATTGAGGGATAACCCTGACAAGTTCTTTAATTATGTGCGGATGAGACAGGGCCTGTTTGAGATTTTGGTGGAGCGTTTTGGAGCGCAAATTCAGAGAAGGGACACCTACATGCGCTTTTCTATATCACCGGCGGAGCGTTTGATGGTTACCCTTCGGTAAGTTATCTATTTTTTTTTAAGTTTTCTGATTCTGCAGACTTTTATTGTCATTTTATGGCTTGAAGTTTGTATTAATTTTACTTTTTATCCTTTTTTTCACAGATTCCTGGCAACTGGAGAATCCTTCACCTCCCTCCATTAACAGTTCCGGCTTGGGATATCGACAATCTCTGGAATAGTCCAACAGACCTGCTGGGCATTGTGGGATTGGGAGGATTTGGATACTGCAGTCACTAGAGCATTGTGACAGGATTGCATCACATGCATCTGCAGGTGAGTATTTAAACCTTCCTTTTGCCGGACAACTGATTGAAAAAAAATATGTCTCGGCGTCTGATTTGACTCTGCATTCATCGGTTCCATGTAACTTCTGAGTTCCATGATACTTTGATTTATCATGTTCAACCCAGAAGTTAACTGTTGCCCCAAAATACGGAATGCATTCTGAACGGTTGAATTCAGATTCAAACAGACAAGGTCATCCTTTCCTGATCTCTCAGACGCTGCCGTCCAGAACCAAAAGTTGGTCGAGATGTTGCGGCAGTGTCAGAGGGTTGGGGTAAAGGGAACTCTAAATAGTCACCTGCAGCTTCATGTGATGAAGACTGCCCTGCTGCTCCAGTGCTGGTGGAGGGGATAGAGGGACGAGACAAGAGAAAAGGTACAGATGGGTCGGATACCTCGATGTGGTCCCTGGTGGCGGTCTCCGAAGGGATCACTCCAGAGGGAGGCAACTCAGAAGCAGGCTCCAGAGTGCTGCAGATGGTGCTAGAAAAGAGAAAAAAAATATATTAATATATTTGCATTTCATTTAGCATTGCTGAGAAAAAAAATTAGGTTAAACATGGAAACATTTGTACTACAGAAATGGTGTGTGGAATATTTACCTTCTGCTCACCATCGTCGACCGGAGGAATGACAGGGCCCTGTAGTGTTTATACTGGGTTCTCCTGCGTCCTCTCGATCCACTCGGGGCCTGCATCTCCTTGTTGAAGTCCCTCTTGAAGCGATCCCTGAGTGACCGCCACCGTATGATAACCCTGTCACCTGTGAAGATAAAAAAAAAGTGTTTAGTATTCAACAATTCACACGCTGAAATATTAAGTTACTGACATTGGAATACTTCCGCACAAAATCCCTGGCCCTTGTGTAGAGTCGTGGGCCGGACTTGGGGGGCGGTCCCTCTGTATACCGTGCAGTGACGTATACACACAAGATGAGGCAGGTTTCGGGTTCAACAGGTCCAAGTTTATTCTCTCACCGTCCGACTGACGGCCCTCACAGTACACCACAATATCTCCTTCACTGCCATCCATATCCAGGGCCGCTTCACGCATACCGTACTTTACACCGGGGACGTGCACGTACACACCGTCCCCTCTTCATTCTTCGACGCTACTGTCTGATCCGTCACTGTGGCCGCCTTAGGCCCGTAAACCAACAGTACTTTTGCTGATCAGTCGTCTCTCTCAATACGGTATGCTTTACCTCAGTGCCTCGTCTATACTGCGGTACTTTTGTGTCAGGACCACCCCCCTGACTTTCTCTCTCCTCAGTCCCCCTGGTTTGGTTCTCTCACAGTGCACAAACTGTCGTAGTCTTCCTGTCACTTGAGCTCCCCCTGGGGACTGGAACTTTCTGGAACCCTCCTGTCAAATTTATATCTTTCCCGGTTCCCTCTAACTCCGCCCCCCATGACCAACGGTTTCTTAAGCCCTAAGCTGATGTCAAGTCCTATGCTCACACTCCTCCCTGCCCTCTAATGGTCAACCCAAGGTACTGGACGTCCACTACACTTTCCTAGTTGTTTCCCCACTGTAATAACTGACACCTGTCTAAACTGTGCAAACCTTCCTTTCTCTATTCTGACAAATCCGTCCGTCCGTCAGGTCACCTTCCCTACACTTGCATCGAGCTCCTCCCAGTTTTCTACAACTTCCGAACACACTTCGTCCCATAGCCGTCGGGTGGTTGGTTGGTTGGTCGGCATGGTAGCAGTTTGCCATGTTCCACAGGGGCTCCCGCGGTTGTACATCCTTGATGAGGGAGTCCACCTCGATGCTGATTCCCTCTTCTACTGCTATGTGGGAAGCACGCTGTGAAACCTGTGAAAAAAAAAAATATTTAAATTCATACACATGAGGTTCAATCACCCAAATAAAGGGTCACTTACTGTTCGCCGACCTCCAGAAGCATCACCTCGACGACGCTGGGATGTCCTGGGAGTCGCTCTAGTGCGGGCACCGGATTGTGAAGACTGTAAAAAAAAAAAAAAAAAAATGGTATGTGGTTGGATGGATGTGGAGTTATTGTGTGTGCTGTTATGAATGTTTGTGTTGGGTGTAGCATTATGTATGTATGTGAGTTTTTGTATGTGCTAAACTTACACTCTGCGTGCCCCCTCCTTGCATTTCTCCACCCTGCATGTCTCCTCCTGGAAGCTCCTCAGATTCAGCTTCCTGTGAAAACATAATACATACATATATTGTAAAAAAACAAGAATTTGGAAAATAACATTAAAAACATTTTTTTTATTTATATTACCTCAGTTCGCTGATGCTGTGAGGGGGAGCTCCCAGAAGAAGACATATTAAACTGCTGCAGTTTTGCTGGCGGGTCTGCCGCGGAATTGCTGGCGGTTCTGCTGCAACCTTGCAGGCTGGATCTGTAAGTATAAGGACTCTTGTTTAGCTACTATACAAAGGATTAAATAAGCTTTCAGGCCTTTATACTTACTTGGAAAACTGAAGTGTTTTCCTAGGATGCTCTGCTGCAGTCTTGCTGGCGGCTCTGCTGCGGTATTCCTGGATGATCTGAAATTATAAACATAGTTTTAATAATATAAAAAAAAAATTGTGAGCTTGTTTTGGTATTGCATGTGTGTAATTCTCTATTACAGAGTTAACTGATAATCTCTCATTGAGAGTATACCCACACTTTAAAGTGAACTTGTTTTGGTGTATTGCATGTGTAATTCCCTGAAGTAGAGTTAACTGAGAATCTCTCAGTGAGTATACCCACATTTTAAAATTGCCTTGTTTTGGTGTATTGCATGTGTAATTCCCTAAGCATATTTAACTGAGAATCTCTCAGTGATACCCAATACCAACACTTAATGTGAGATTTTAACACATATACCCACACTTATTTTTAAAATGATACTACGAACAGTTTTTGGAAAACAGTTTATTTATAATTTCTTTTTTGTTTTAATTTTTTTTTTTTAACAGGCAGGAGCTGCTCTGCTATTTATTTTAAATACCACAGTACATTAAAAATAAAAAAAAATTCTGAACACATAATACAGTTACACCACACACAATACCAGCTACACCACATACAATACACACAGAACACAATCACAGCATACTTGCAAATATTAAAATAAAATTACAGTAGTATGAAAATAAAATGCAGTACACATGCAACAGAAAAAATTAAAGTATGAAAAAAAAACATAATAAAAATACACACACACATGCAACACTGGGAGACCACACACACACAGGCAGGCTGCACACAAGCAGGCCATACACACACACACACACACACACACACACAGAAATGTCACACACAAATAGGTTATACTCACACTTGCAGGCGTCTTTGCTGGCAGGCTGTTGGTGCTGGTGCTGGCACTGGCAGACCTCTCGGTCCTGGCTCGGTGGTGGCAGGCCTCTTGGTCCTGACTTGCTGTTGGCAGGTGTTGGCTTCTGGTGGCAGGCCTCTTGATGCTGGCAGATGCTGGCTGGCTGGCTGTGTCTGGTCTGGTATGTTCTCTTCTGTCTTGGTGCTGGTACTGCATGTCTGGGTCTAATTAGCCCACCTTATATAGTTTTTGGACTGTCTGGAAAAGTATCTTTTTTTCTGAGCATGCTCAGTGCGAAAAAGCGGATTCCACCGGCGGATTCCGCTAAATAGTGGATCCCGACGGATCCACCGCCCATAGGCGGCCATTCTATCAAATGGCGGACGACGGCGAATCGGTCGTCTCCCGCCATTTTGACGGCGCCAAAAAAGTTGCCAAGTCCATTCACCTCATACAGAATCCGCCAAATATCTGGCGGATCCGCCGAATATCGGACGTAACGGACGACCATCCGCCAAAATCCGCCACTAATGTATCTCAATGGAAAAAACGGCGGATCCGCCAAAAGAAAAGCAGATCCACCATTTTCACTTTTTGGCGGATTTTGACTGATTTGAAAAAACTGATGTGTGAAACAGGCCTAAGGAGCGTAATGTTGGAATCACATCCTGTCGGACAGCACACAGCTAGATTTGCTCTACAGGTCAGCAGACGGTCATCATAAGAATGCAAAAGAAAACGGTCAAGTGACATAAAGCTATTATGTTCTTCCCCTACACACTGCTGCCATCAATGTGACCAGATGGTATGTGGTGTTAAGGGAAGCTACAGATGTTTCCTAGACCTGACATCTGTCACTTAGGAGAAATAACATAAACGCTATCCCTGCTGATGGATTACTAATGGCAGAATAATTCTTGTAGGATTGTAATAATCTCTATTGTTAATCCTGTTTCATTAAGTAGAAGCATTTCAGGGCTTTATAGCACCAGGAAAACAAGTTTCATGAGATTTCCAATTACTAAAAGGCTGGTAATGTCCTGTGGTCAATACCGTGACAACCTCTAGAAATGGGTCTTATGATTATCCATATGTACAGTACACACCATTTGTTAAAGTTAGTATTAATGCTAAAGAAATGAATGCATTTTCCTTTATACTGTAGAAATTATGGGGTATAGCATCTATTGATTTATCTATTTGCCTATTCAAGTTGATTTTCTTTTATATTGGAATAAAGCATAATGCACACAGATATATGATGGTTTTCATTTATAATGGTGCATAGTTTTCATTTATACTGTCACCAGGTTGACCACTAATACCCTTTGGCGGCTTTTTATCCCATTTATTCCTCCGTTCTATTATCTGGTGGCTGTGGTATGTACTTCTGATACGTCCTTCACATTATGGTCTAAGGCTAGTTTCACACTAGCGTTCTCAGGCGCAGCGCAGTGCCGCCGCTTAGCTCCGCCCCCCGCCGCACTCCCTCCGGTCAGCACCTCCTAGGATCGCATGACACTGCATGCGATCAGCATACCGTATATTTAGCGTTGGATACGCTGACCGTGCGCTGATCATGTGCTGGTATGATTTTGCTGGCCAGCGCACAAAAATGCAACACAGCGCGTTTTTGTGCGCTGGGCGCAGCGTCAGCAAAATCATACCAGCGCACGACCAGTGCATGGTCAGCGTATCCAATGCTAAATATACGGTATGCTGATCACATGCAGTGTCATGCGATCCTAGGAGGAGCTGACCGGAGGGGGCGCGGCCGGGGGTGCATCTAAGCTGCGGCCCAGCGCTGCGCCGGAGAACGCTAGTGTGAAACTGGCCTAATACATTTTTTTTTGTCTCGGAATTTGGCAAAAAGCAACAGTTCTTCTGAACTAGCTTGTGGCTAGTGTGGCTGCACTCTTTAGGATAAATAATAATAATGCAAGCAAGAAGGGTTAAAAGACATTACTGAATCTGTCTCTGTAAAAAACGAGGCTCTCCCACTACCACAGATCATTCAAAAAGAAAGCAAAGAAAGGAAACATACACTATGTCCTTATGCAAATAAAAAATATACATTCACATCTATGAAATGCTTCAAGCAATAAAGCGCTAGACATAGAAAACTGGTACATTCACGATATGTTCAAGAATGGCCCAACAACAATAAATTTTCCAAAGGAATCAAGAGCAAACAAATAGCGTTGCCAGCTTGGTAGTTAACATGGCCACAAGCACTCCTGCCATGATTTGGGGAACCAGTACATTTTTCTATCATGTGTATGGTATACCTTATATAAACTATAAAGAACCAAGTTCTCACAATACAGAACTAACCACTAATAGCTTAAAAATATATATACACTCACTGGCCACTTTATTAGGTACACCATGCTAGTAACGGGTTGGACCCCCTTTTGCCTTCAGAACTGCCTCAATTCTTCGTGGCAGAGATTCAACAAGGTGCTGGAAGCATTCCTCAGAGATTTTGGACCATATTGACATGATGGCATCACACAGTTGGCGCAGATTTGTCGGCTGCACATCCCTGATGCGAATCTCCCGTTCCACCACATCCCAAAGATGCTCTATTGGATTGAGATCTGGTGACTGAGGAGGCCATTTGAGTACAGTGAACTCATTGTCATGTTCAAGAAACCAATCTGAGATGATTCGAGCTTTATGACATGGCGCATTATCCTGCTGAAAGTAGCCATCAGATGTTGGGTACATTGTGGTCATAAAGGGATGGACATGGTCAGCAACAATACTCAGGTAGGCTGTGGCGTTGCAACGATGCTCAATTGGTACCAAGGGGCCCAAAGAGTGCCAAGAAAAAATTCCCCACACCATGACACCACCACCACCAGCCTGAACCGTTGATACAAGGCAGGATGGATCCATGCTTTCATGTTGTTTACGCCAAATTCTGACCCTACCATCCGAATGTCGCAGCAGAAATCGAGACTCATCAGACCAGGCAACGTTTTTCCAATCTTCTACTGTCCAATTTCGATGAGCTTGTGCAAATTGTAGCCTCAGTTTCCTGTTCTTAGCTGAGAGGAGTGGTACCCGGTGTGGTCTTCTGCTGCTGTAGCCCATCTGCCTCAAAGTTCGACGCACTGTGCGTTCAGAGATGCTCTTCTGCCTACCTTGGTTGTAACGGGTGGCAATTTGAGTCACTGTTGCCTTTCTATCAGCTCGAACCAGTCTGCCCATTCTCCTCTGACCTCTGGCATCAACAAGGCATTTCCGGCCACAGAACTGCCACTCACTGGATTTTTTTTCTTTTTCGGACCATTCTCTGTAAACCCTAGAGATGGTTGTGCGTGAAAATCCCAGTAGATCAGCAGTTTCTGAAATACTCAGACCAGCCCTTCTGGCACCAACAATCATGCCACGTTCAAAGGCACTCAAATCACCTTTCTTCCCCATACTGATGCTCGGTTTGAACTGCAGGAGATTGTCTTGACCATGTCTACATGCCTAAATGCACTGAGTTGCCGCCATGTGATTGGCTGATTAGAAATTAAGTCTTAACACACAGTTGGACAGGTGTACCTAATAAAGTGGCCAGTGAGTGTATATTACAGAAATGCAAAATAAAAAATACATACTAACAACAATATAGGGGGTAGCGTTTCTCCTTGTGGAGAGGGACAAGCCAGGCCTAACATGTGAGGAGACTTACATGCCATGCAATGCTCCTCTGGGAAATTAAAATGAAATGTAGCACCACCAAGGTAGGGTAACTGCCCAGAGAGAATGTGCGCAGTTACCCTACCTTTGTGGCGCTGCATTTCATTTGCTCCACATCTCAGCAATCAGTCTGATGAAGGTCTATGTTTGAGAGCAAAACGTTACATTTTTTAGGATTGCTGATGCTAAATAAATCACACTTTTCATCTCACAAGAGATCCAGATTTTATTTTAGGTTACTTAAGAGTATTTGGTCCGCCAGTTTTCTGAGCCCTTACTGTAGCGGAGTGATGTATATCTATACCCATTGTGACCATAGACTCTGACATATAAACACTAAACACAACTGATTGCTTCAATTTCTGTATCAAAAAGATCGAAATACAATGCAAAATTCATTTCTCACATAGCTTTATTAGTTTTGTCCTTCATGTCATATACAGATAGGAAGGCAATGTAGGTGTGCCGGGGGTATAATGATAGGGATTGCAGAGGTTTGGAACCTAAGAGGCCATAAAGTCAACCTGTCATTTAATACAGCATCAATAAAAGTAATCCTTCAAGCTACCATTGCCTAAATGTAATTTTTTCTTTATTACATACAATGGTTGATTGCAATTTGATTTCAAATTATACATATTATGCCACTGGTTACTCGTCAGCATGGAAAATTCAAGTAAAGAATTAACAAAGCAACATTTTAAGGATGCAGCAAACCCCTTTTATAAAGACGGAGGCAACACGTGCTAAATAGTGATCAGACAACCACTTACAACCTACCAGTTAATGGATGGAGTGATTGCTTTTTATTAAAATTGCATACAAGAAAAGACTTGTATTGGGCGCTGTTCACACACATCTAGTGCACAGTATCTGGCTTATAGCCTATTAGTGATGCCCATACTATTAGATTAGGCGGGCTGCCCAGCACTATAGAAGTGTACCCCACTAGAACAGACACCCTACTTTGCAAGGCCAACATTGATGTGCTTGGCTGCACCCTGCATAAAAATGAAATGTGCAACAAAAAAAGTATATATGATATATATAGATTTTTATTTTGGCCAAAATTGGCAAACTCGCAATTGGCATTTTACTGATAAAACTCCTGTATTTCTGACACGCAAGCACTGATGTGCTGTCTAGTATAACCTCTCTCCAGCACAGTACAGAGCACTACATGGCTTGCACTTCTGTTCTGTTCTTCTCCTAACCTGATCATTTAGATACCAAGTGAAGGCAGCTTCATTTTACTTTTTTGGTACACTGTGGGCTATTTACTCCACTTTTGCATCATGAGTTATGATGAATTCGTAGGACTTGCTCAGCTATGTCCCCTCCCGCCCAAGCTTTGCTCACTTTTTAAAATTATGTCGGAGTTGGCCAGCACAGGCATAAAAAAACAAACATTGCACCCCAAAATTTTGTGACATTCTAAACAGTTTTACACTGTTATAAACTGCTTGATGAATCAGCCTCTCTGTTTTCCGTACTATGTTATTGAATATCGGACACTTAAAGTGGATGTCCCCTTTCAAAATTTATCACTAAAATGGCCAGAAAAAAATGGAGCAGTTACTCAATTTCTTGGTGTAGTGCTGCTCCTCATCGGTACTCCAATGATTATGTAAATATCAAGCCGACTGCGCTGCAGCCAATCATTGAGCTCAGCAGCCCTGCCAATGAACTGAGCTCAGTGATTGGCTGCAGCACTATCGATGTGATGTCATTGATGCAGCCTGTACACAATCAAAAAAACAGGATCAATAAGCCATGCTGGACAACCACTTTAATATATTATCAAAATATAGGAATGTAGTATATAGTGATGAGTGACTATACTTGTTGCTCGGGTCTCTTTGAGCATGCTTGGGTGTCCTCCGAGTATTTTAGCGTGCTTGGAGATTTAGTTTTCGTCGTCTTAGGCCGGTTTCACATTTGCGTTAAAGGCCGCAGCGTCGGCCTGCGCATGGCCGCCGCTAAGCCCCGTCCCTGCCGCGTCTCCACCAGTAGCTCCGCCTCCGGGTGCATGACGCTGCATGCTTCATGCGTCCCCTATCTTTATTACTAAGGACGCAGGCCGTGCGCAGTATGCATTTTGGCGGCGCCGGCGTCCTTTTGACGGTGCACCGACCAGCGCCAAACGCAACCTGTTGCAATTTGGTTGCGCTCGGCTACTAGTAGTATACAATATACAAAATTTACAGAAAACTTTTTTATTCAAATGCTTGATTGATGTTAACATTTTTTTAAAGTATAAAGTTTATTTTTGCAAGCTATGTACATTGACTTTAGTGTTTTGATGACATTTCACCAAATTTTTTTATTTTGAACTTGACCCGAGATGTAGTAATGGCTGCAGAGCAGAATAAAACTTTTTTTTAATTTTTTTATTTTGCCTGCACATTGCGGAGTTATTTTCTACATTTGTCATCTAATGAGTTAACTTTAAATGGGTGTTATGGATTGCAAGTCATATGGGGAGAAATACACGAATACAGTGAAAATACCCACTTGGACTTAAGTAAAGTTAAGGTGCCAAATACTGTAATGGCTAATATCTCTAATATTTTTTTCTTTAATCTATTCATGAATTGTTTACAAGGCATATAAAAGAGTTTTACCTTATGGTTCAGAAGGCGATAGCCTTTGTAAGGAACTTATTAGTGTGAAGTAATCCTCTTAAGTAACTGCACGCAGTGAACCTGTGTTCAGCCTGGCCTGGAGAAGGCCTTCCCGCTGCAGAAGAATTACATTAATTACTGGAGCAGAATGCAGTTACGTTCCGTCTCCTTACATTATGGGCATACTACATCATGAGGATCACTGTTTGGAACAAGCAGCATTGGAATTCCACATCTTCCGGTGTAAACTCAAAATGCTGGGCAGGTCTGCAAAGTCTTGGATTTCCAACATTGCATGCCCGGTAAAAAGAGAGGATGAAGATGGGAAGAAATGGCCGTCTGTCATTCTGAATAATCACCGAGAGAAGATACTCGGGGAGTTGGATGTGAATAAAGTTCTGTCCTATCTAGTCTGTGAAAAAGTTTTCTCTTTGGATGAGTACAGAGACGTTCTTTCTTATGAAAATAGTAAGAAAAGAGCTGAAGTTTTCCTCGAGAAACTTGCCGTCAAAGGTCCTTGTGCATTTTGTGCATTTTGTTCCATATTGGAGGAGATTTCACCTCATTTGCTGTCAGGATTAATCAGAGATTGTCAAGGTAAGACAACAAATACACCAACACATATTCAAATCGCAGAAGTAGCCACTAATCTTTTGGGTTATTCCGGTGCCGTTCACTGCTGGGGCAGGTGTACAGTATGTAAGACCTGTCATCAGTGCCACTCACCTCCCGATGCACCACCAGTAAAACCTTATAAATTCTTTACAAACAGGAAATACTATTTTTTCCTATTGCTTACATAGTGCCATCATACGCCACAGTGCTTCAGAGAGATATTGTCACTATTCACATTCGTTTCTGTCCCAATCAGGGCTAATAATCTAGTTTCCCTAACTCCGTCATACACCTGATAGGGTCAATTTTATAGGAAGCCAATTAAATATATAGGAATGTCAGACACTGTGGACAATATACAGTGGCACGTAAAAGTTTGGGCACCCCTGTTTAAAATTACTGTTATTGTGAATAGTTAAACAAGTTGAAGATGAAATGATCTTTAAAGGGTCTAACGTTAAAGATGACACTTTTCCTTTGTATTTTAGGCAAAAAAATATATATTTTCATCTTTTACATTAAAAAAATTACTAATAGGATAATGGGCTGATGCAAAGGTTTAGCAACCCTGCAAGGTTAGTAACTAGTAGCACCCCCTTTTGCAAGTATCACAGCTTGTAAACGCTTTTTTGTAGCCCCATAAGAGTCTTTCAATTCTTGTTGGGGGAATTCCATCAATTCTTGCTCAAAAATTCTTCCAGTTCTGTGAGATTCCTGGGTCCTCTTCCATGCACTGCTATTTTGAGGTCTAGCCCCAGATTTTCAATGATACTCAGATCAGGGGACTGTGATGGCCATTGTAAAACCTTCAGATTGTGTCTTTTGAGATAGTCTATTATGGGCTTTGATATGTGTTTAGGATCTTTATCCATTTGTAGAAACCACCTGTCATGGTCACATGTGGCTGGACACAGCGCCTCCAGCAGGGCGGATTTAGATGACACGCGTGACCCTGGATATACTGCCTCCATTTGGGCGAATTTAAATAATAAAACATGCAGCTGGATACACCGCCTCCAACAGGTGAATTTCTGAAATACACGTATGTCTGGAAACCCTGCCTCCAGTAAGGAGAATTTAAACAATAAAATGGAAAACCTGGGTAACAATAACAATGGTGGCCCTGCGATAGGGAATGGAGACATGGAGACCTCCTGCGCTCCCCTGAGTCAGTGTCTCTACACTCCTAACGTTCCCTAGGCCGGTTCCGCACCGGTCGCCGATCAGGAACCTAAAAACCCTGACTTGCCCTGCACCTAAACCCTCACTAGTGAAGTGGACGGTGCAAAAACTAATCCCACCACTGCACTAAAACACACATAAGGAAAAGAGACAAAGCAATGAAACACCACTTAGCTTTGCTCTGTTGCTTATGCTCCCAGCAACAGAGCCCACCACCTGCGTGCATCTTTTCCTCCGACCGGATCCAACACCATAGTGCAGCCTTGGAGCAAACAGAGTCCACCACCTGCGTGCAGCTGTCCGGAAACAGAGTCCAGCATATGAGTCCAGCTTTCCAGCAAAAGAGTCCAGCATCTTGAGTCCAGCTTTCCAGCAACCAAGTCCAGCATCATGAGTGCAGCTCTACCCCATAGCTGCCACTCCACCAAGCCATGCAAGAACTCCTTGCTGACACCATAGCTGCAACTCCACCAAGCCATGCCAGCCCTCCTCGCAGACACCATAGCTGCCACTCCAGGACTCTCACTGAGCTGCCCGGGACTCTCCTTCAGCTCCATCCTACACCCAGGCTTGCTTGTAACTGAGGACTATCACCAACAGTGATTACCACACCTGACACTCTTTTATAGAGCAATCACACCTGTTTTATAATTACGTGCACAAAACTAAAGAAACAGAGTGCAATGACGCTCACCACCACCGGGGGGCAAATTTAGAACAAAACACACCACAGTGCAATAATCCTAATGGCCACCTGGGGCAAAAACCAAACCTAGGCACAGAAAAAAATAGGTTACCTGTGCTTTTATCTGTCCTGATCCCGCATGGATCATGACACCACCCTCTTTTCAGCTTCAGCTTTTTTTCCCGATGGTGTTATGTCTGCATCAAGAATTGGTTGAAATTTCATTGAATTCATTCTTCCCTCTATCCATGAAATGTACCCTGTGCCATTGGCTGCAATACAACCGCAAAGCATGATTGATCCACCCCCAGCTTAATGGTTGGCAATATGTTCTTTTCCTGAAATTCTGTGCCCTTTTTTCTGCACACATACCTTTGATCATTGTGGTCAAAGAGTTCTATTTTAACCTCATCAGTCCATAGGACTTATTTCCAAAATGCATCAAGCATGTTTAGATGTTCTTTTGCATACTTCTCTAGCTGAATTTTATGTTGAGGATGCAGGAGAGTTTTTTTCTGATGACTCTTCCATGAAGGCCATATTTGTGCAGGTGTCTCTGAACAATAGAGCAATGTACCTCCAGACTGCTAAATCTTTTGGAAGGTCTTTTGCAGTCAAGCAGTGGTTCTGATTTGCCTCTCTAGCAATCCTAAGAGCAGCTCTCACTGAAATTTTACTTGGTCTTCTAGACCTTATCTCGACCTATACTGTTCCTGTTAACTGCCATTTCTTAATTACATTTCAAACTGAGGAATGGACAACTTGAAAATGCTTTGCTATCTTCTTAAAGTCTTCTGCTTTGTTGGCCTCCACCATTTTCAGTTTCAGACTGCTAGGCAGCTGCATAGAAGAACCCATGGCTGCTGTTTTCGGCACAAGGTTAGAGGAGGTTGGGGTTTTATAAAGCCGGGAAATTTGCATCACCTTATGATGATAGTGAACAAACCATAACACTAACAGGCTAATTAAGGTCTGAAACCTTGATCAAAGTTATCTTGACACACAAATCTCCAAGGGTGCCCAAACTTTTGCATCAGCCCATTTTCCTTTTATGTATATACTGTAAAAATTTTATATAAATGCATCAGTATATTTAAACATGGTCTTGTGAATCTAGAAATATGGATAAGTCTAACCATGGTTGTAAAGCAAAATTAATAACCCATCAAATATATTACAATGTTGCGTCAAATTAAATGAATGTGAAATTAAATAACAATTGATGACCCATTCGAGTTTCCAGGTATCCGCACAAAGTTTTTGTCACAATCCATTTTCGGATCTGTGGCAAAGTCTGGACTCTCTTATATGAACCTTTTTCCTTTCTGGCCTCGGGGTTTAATATGGAGTTTTGCCCCCGGTGGCCGCTGGTGTTACTACAACTATAGTTGGTCGGCTGCTGGGTTTTTGCCCCCGGTGGCCGCTGGTGTTACTACATGTTTAATTAGTCTGTAGGTGGTGACCTCCCCCCTCCTTCCTATAAAAGGTCATCAGCTGCTGCTGCTCCCTGTTGGTAATACTGGTCATTCACTAACCAACCTTTGAGAAGCTATTTGGAGCAATGCTTTTTGCAGCCTATCTGGAGCAGTGGTGTTTCTGCTGAAAGCTGAGTTCGGATGCCATACTCTGCTGCCTCAGGAGCATTGGCAGCAAAGAAAGCTAAGTTCTTTGTTTTTCCCTGTCCGCTATTTTTCCTTGTTTTACTAGTACAGCGGTGAGGACCAGTGTCCGCACTTTCCAGTTCCCTAGTAAGGGATAGGTGCAGGGCAAGTGAGGGACTGAGGTATCTTGGTCGGCGACAGGTTGAAAGAACCTGTATAGGGAACATGAGGAGAGTTCAGGGCTCTTCCTTAGGGAGTGCAGGAGGTGTCCACATCCCCGTTCCCTATTATAGGGCCCACCGTTGTAACTGTTTCCCTGGTGTCCCCTTGTCTGTCTTGTGGTTTTGTGACCGATCGTTGGGTCGCGTCACGCAGAGCCGGACATACCGTGACAATACCGTGACAGTTTTGTTGAGGGTAGAGCAATGAACCATGGTCAGGAGGGCGCCAAGGACAAGAGGGGAATCTGTTTGATGTCTTTATTCCACCAGTGGATTAAAGACATCAAACAGATTCCCCTCTTGTCCTTGGCGCCCTCCTGACCGCAGTTCATTGCTCTACAGTTACTGTCCCTCAACGAGGGTCTGCGGCTGGTGCTGTCTTGGGCTTGTCATCTACCGTCCTCCCCACTGGTGTGGCTCACGCCAGCGCTCCATGGAGACCACTTTTCATTTTCTCCTTTAGTTTTGTTAAGGGGGATTATATTCTGTTGTTTAAGTGTTACCTTTATTTTTTTGAACAGTGTATATATAGTATATATATATTAGTCATTTTCTACATTTTAAAAATTACAAAAAAGAAAATGGGCTGATGCAAAATTTTGGGAATATAATAGAAAAAGGAAATGTGTCATCTTTAACTTTTGGCCTTTTATAGTTCATTTCATATTTAACTTGATTAACTGTTCACATCACAGTAATTTTGAGTAGGGGTGCCCAAACGTTTACATGCCATTGTATTAGTCGGCAATCAAAAACAAAGGCCAATAGAGTTCTATGGCCATAGATGTTCTCTTTGGCTGAACTCATATGGTTTCCAGGTGTTGCAGCTGGAATATTGTCCATGCTATACAGTCATATTATTGTCCTTAGAGTCTTAAAGATGTTGTTCGTTAAAGGGTTATTCTCATCTTTTATCTTCAGGAGCTAACTTTTCCTCTGTCGTCTTGGATTTCTGCTTGCCAGGGACTGTGCGCTCTTGAAGACTCAGTGCAAACCAGCGGCATAGTCAACCTGCCGTTCCTGTTCCAAACTATGCTTACTCCAGTTCTCCTAGCAGAGGCAGGTTTGCCTCTGCAGAATCAGAGGAGCATCGCGAGAGCACTGAAGCTTGGCCAGACCCAGCAATCTGACCAGTTTCAGACCAATGCTTTCAAGCCTGTGCTTCTTGCCTTGATGACTTACCACCTCTGATAGACTGCAAAGGTGGTCAGTAAACTTGGATATGTGCAAAAAAAATAAAGCGGAATTGCAAAATTTCTCGTTTTTACATGCACTTCTTAATTTTCCCATGTATGATAAAGAAATAACCATTTTTACGTGATTAAAGTGAATCTGTCACCCCTTGGGACTTATATCACCTATTAATAAGGGCATACAGGTAATAGAAATGTTAAACTAATCCTGTATGCCTCATATTAGCAGTCAGGTTGTTGAGAAATCTTATATAATTTCCTTATGCTAATGATTTCTTCCTGGCTCCAGGGCGCGCCTCCTGTCTTCATTATAATACTACCCCCTCCCATGCACGTCAGTTCTAATGCTGGAATCTAGCGCCCTGCACTTCCTTCACAATACGTACCTTTACCTCCCTTCTATGGGCACTGCATTCATGGATCTTTTGCACAGGCGCCGGCGAGTCACAGAGACCTTCAGCGTGTTCACCAATAAGGTGCTCTCCCCACTTCCACATGCATAATTATTGCTAGGAACCATGTTTACATGGCGAGGACTATGCAGGAAGGATGTGGGGAGAGCACCTTATCGTCGCACATGCCGGAGGTCACTGGAGCTGAAGTTGCCGGTGCCTGTGGAGAGGATCCCTGAAAGCAGTGCGCATAGAGGGGAGGAAAAGGTATGTGTTGTGGAGGGAGTGCAGGGCGCAGGCGCCCGATTCCAGAACTGATGTTGATGGGAGGGTAGTATTATAATGAAGACAGGAGGCAGGGATTTCTTCCAGGCACGCCGCCTGAGCCTGGAAGAAATCATTAACATAAAGAAAGTATATAAGATTTCTCAACAACAAGACCATTAATATGAGGCATACAGGTAGGACTAGTGTAACATTCCTATTACCTGTATGCCCATATTAATAGGTCATATACATCCTGGGGGATGACAAATTGCCTTTAATCTCTAACCATAAGGTATATGGAAATCATAGACCGGTACATTATACCCTATTTTGGATTTATGTTTATAAGCCATAGCAGAAAGTCGCTATTAAACAGCTCACACTTTGGTTGAAACTGGTCCATCATGTGAATTGCCTCCATGTAGTACTGCAACAACTTCTGTAGCAGAAATTGATGGCTGCCTGAATTGTTCCCTGGGAAAACGAGCTGTTTGCATGTAGAAGGTTAGACTTTTTGTTAGGAGTCAGATTTCTGCCTCTCCTATGCTGAAATCTAGATCCTCACATGCTGCAGTCTCCTGCTCTTCAGCTGCTGCAGAGGAGATTGCCCTGCGGCAACTATCTCTAGAGGCTAAGTCCTTTACTCCCTCATCTGAGCATGCTCATGGGACGAACTCCCATTGGAGTTCGGGAGTCAGGTGCTCAGGTCCTGTGTCGGATCCCATTGGCTCCTCTTGGAGACCTGGAGATTTCCGGAAGGTCCCGTTTGCTATAAAAAGCGCACATGGCTGTTCCGCCATGCGCTAGTATATTCATACTTGCTGCTGTATGTTTGTGGATGGATGCATGGACTGGTGAATGACTCATTTGAAACCCCCTTTCCTCTGATACTACGTTTGTGAGAGTGATTGAGTTATTGCCAGCATCTGCGCCAGCGCGCCATTGCTCCATTGCCTCAGCAGCTTAGCGTCTGACATCGCGCCTGCTTTACCAGTGGTGTCACTGGGCGGCACTATCTACGCCACGCTGCAGTAGCAGCTTATTTGCGCATTTGCAACGCTGTGCACACTTGTTTTCACGGTAGGTCTCTTCGGGTGTAGTGCTGTTTATTTAACTACTCCGGTGACCGTCTACCGTGTGTGTGCCGCTGAGTACCTGTGCTGCCAACAGGCTCAGCGTACTTTATTCATTAAGTTGTTTCAGCAGCTCTGTGCTATTAACAGAGACTGCTTGGTGCACCTGGGTGATATTGAACCCCGTGCACATTACCGCCAGATTGCTCTGTCGTCACCTAGCTGCGGTTTTTCCATCCGCCGCACGGTGGACCCCGAGTGGCGAAGGCACTTTATTTATATTTTTATTTAGTGCCTTCCGCCACTCCTAACACTTTCCTTATCTTTGCAGTTAATATTAATTACAACACGCAACAGGTTTGTGGTTCTTCTGGTGCCACAGGTCAATGACCGTGTACCAGAGTAAACCATCTGTTGGTTAAGGGAGCGTGCTGCTGAGTAGGAAATACAGCTCGAGGCTGAGAAGCTAGAAGTACATCATCATGCCCCAATGCACTTTCAGACAAGACTTCAAAACACGATTTCCTGAAGCAGTGTTTTAGGGTCATAAAGACATCAATTGGCTTTTCTTTTAAAGGGCTACACAATCATACTAATGGTGGGGAAGGAGTAAAAGTTTCTGACAAGTTCTGTTTATTGATTCAGGTAAAATACTGCAGTTGTGTACATTAGAAGACAGGTGGCGATGTCGTCTTTCAGTTACTACAGTGTTCTTCACTATATATGTGAGAAAATGTCAAGAATTTCTGTCATTAAAAAGAGTTGTCATCTTATTATAAGAGTAAAATTGCAGAGTGCCTGTAAAAAAAAAAAAAAAGAAAAAAAAACACTTATTACAAATCCTCTCTGTTCTCAGAAAGAGAATGATTTTTAATTGTGTAGTGTACTGCTCATTGCCAATGTTGATGACTTCCTAGGCAAGAAGAACTTGTGCTTGAAAACTGTTTAATATATACAGTCATGGTCGAAAGTGTTGGCACCCTTGAAGTTGTTCCAGAAAATGAAGTATTTCTCCCAGATTATTGCAACTACACATGTTCTGTTATACACATGTTTATCTAATTTAGCGTATATTGGAAAAACGCAAAAAAAAAACATAGAAAAAAATTTAAATTGGACATAAGATAGTTTCACACTAAACCCAAAAAATGGGTCGGACAAAATTGTTGACACCCTCCACTTGGCCACTCTCCAATGTTTTGTTTCCATCCATTTCAGGGTGCTTCTTGAAGTATGTTTGTAA
The DNA here is from genome assembly GCF_039654945.1 of Dendrobates tinctorius. Lineage (NCBI taxonomy): Eukaryota > Metazoa > Chordata > Amphibia > Anura > Dendrobatidae > Dendrobates > Dendrobates tinctorius. The sequence goes on along the minus strand of NW_027361765.1, from coordinate 17,207,676 downwards.
AGAAATGCAAGAGCACAATAGGGTGTTACCTACATTAAAGGGTTGGTATTTATAAGTAGGACTACTTATCTTGCGTGGTTATGTGAGACACAACACCTATAGAGCCCTGAATACCAGATGCATCAGCCTCCAAGAAACAGTAGATACAAATAGCGAGTTAGAAAGTATTTCTGACATCCATACAGTATGGTTGATGTATGGTTGTCCTGAAGAAGGAGTCAGTGGACTCTGAAATGCGTTGACAATAAACCTACAATTCTATTACCAATATTTGTGTAGTAATCCTGGAGAGCGCAGAAATACTTCCTATTCTGTTATTTAGATCTTGTAGTATGTTTGTGGTCATTATCCTGCTGGAAGACCCATGACCTAGGCTGCATGTTGCAATCACTGCATGGCTTCCCATCTCCCATCTTACTCACCACTCCGGGCCATGCTGTGAGTTCTGTCCTCTGCCTGCTCCATGCTGTGAACCTCATGTCCTTGCCTGCGACATACTTCCTGGCTGTATGCTTAGGGTGGCGGCGCCGGCACTTCCTGAGTCTTGTAGAAACAGTGTGCACACTCCTAATTTGTCCCCGGCCTATTGCCAAGAGGTATCGGGTACTTAAGGCATCTCTACCCATAGCGAGTTGCCTGATCAACACACTCCGTCAGTCTGTACTTTGCTACTGAGTTGCCAGGTCCTGTCCGTTTTCTGCCTTCCTGGGGGCTGCATACCCAGACCCATTTCTGTGCTCTTAGTGTCTTGTTTCTGCCTTCCTGGGGGTGCATACCCAGGCCCATATCCTTCATCCTGTTCCTGTTCCCGTGTCCATCCTTGTCTGTACTAAGTTTGTTTCTTGTACCGGTTCGTATCCTTGCCTGTTTCCTTCCTTACTCAGCTGTGTGTAGCCTTGTGTCTACTCCTTCTGCTCTGCTCTCTGCTCCGTACCCTGCGGCTCTGCTCTGCTCTCTGCTCCGCACCCTGTGTCTCTGCTCTCTGCTCTGTGCTCTGCGGCTCTGCTCTCCACTCTGCGCCCTGTGGCTCTGCTGTACTCTCTGCTCTTCGCCCTGCGTCTCTGCTCTGCGCTCCGCACCCTGCAGCTCTGCTCTGCTATCTGCTCCACACCCTGCGGCTCTGCCCTGCTCTCCTCTCTGCACCCTGCGGCTCTGCTCTCCGCTCCACAACCTGCAGCTCTGCTTTGCTCTCTGCTCCACATCTTGCGGTTCTGCTCCTCTACCGTCCCGCAACTTGCGGTTCTGCTCTGCTCTTGTTCCGCATCCTGTGGTTTTTGTCCTTCTAGTCTGAACTGGTTCATAACAGGTGAGGGTGTTGTCTGGTAATGGCCGAGCCCTAATTAAGAACAGTCTAGTCTTGCAGGGACAACTACAGCTCCAAGTCGGAGCATTATACATGGAGAAGAAAGTCTTCAGCATGCTGTCTGGTATGCCCATAGGTCATTCAGAGCCGAGAACTCTACTGCCCGTTCTGGTCTTGAGACCTAGCGTGGTGCTTCGTATGGAACAGCCAAATCACGAGAGGTGTCTAGTTCCCATACGTCAAGCTCAGTCAGCTGTGTCGTCTTCTTCTCCACCTGGTTTGCTAGTCATCGAGTCATGGTGTGCTGACGTCACCAAAGAAAGGGAAGCGGTGGCGTTTTTTCCACACACATCCAAGAATTGTACCAATGATCAATTCCCAAGGACATTCCTGCCTGTAGGATGTCTTTCTCTGGATAATGGGCAGAAGATGGATCCTGTGAAGGTGCCTTCAGCTTCCATATGGCTGGTTGATGAGGATATCAAAACAGAAGTTTTCATGTGCCAGCTTTCCACTGACCAGGAGGAAGAGGATCAGATTGTTGGATCTTCCATGGTGGGATCTGACCTCGTCGGGCAGAGAGAGACTTGGATTCCTGATATCACGCCTGCCTCATTCTACCCCAAGTATGTCTTGATGGACTGGACGGTGTGTGGTTGTCATGATCCAGGACGGGATTTCGCTTTGACCCGTCCTGGTTAGACTATGGGTTAATTGTGCTGCCTCTCTCTGGCAGCAGGAGGCTATTTAGTGCTCACTGGACCTGGGTCCGGTGTCAGTTATATTCCTGCCCTCGGCTGAGTTAGTTGACCTTGTGCGTACGTGTGCCTTGTGCCTGATATCTTGCTTGCTTGTTCGGTTGTGATCTGGTTCTGTCCCTGTTACGAGTTCTGCCTGCCCCTCTTGTACTGCGCTACCTCTCGTGTATGACTCTCTGCTTGTGACCCGACTTCTCTCTGCTCGTCCCCTTGGTACCACGTCGTCCTCTTGTGTATGACCTTTGGCTTTGTCTGACTACCCGTCTGTTTGTCCCTCCTGTACCTCGTTTGCCCGTACTGTGTGTGACCTCCGTTTTGCCTGACTCTAAGTTGTTGTATGGTGTCCTGTCCTATCTGAATACAGGACGCTAAGCCCCGCCCCCTTGCAGTCACATGACCATAGGTCCCGTGCAGATTATTCAGTTTCAGTGTCCGCAGGTCCTATGCCTCTTTACTTTCCAGCGCTGACTGGACCCTGACAGTATTAGCCTGGAGCACGCATGGTCACCTCTGCTGCCCTTCTCCACAGGTATCTTTTAGCACTGCTTCTGTACTCAGGACACGCGCACTGGCTCTATGAGCAAGTGCAGTGCGGTGTCTCTGACAGTGGTCCTGAGTAGAGTTGGGATATACTCCTTCTGCAGACTATCCTGGCAGGTTTGAGGAAGAGGGGGCGTAAGGGGGGTTCTGTATTATCCCTGCCGGTATCACTGCATGTCTTCCCATCTCCCATATTACTCACCACTCCGGGCCATGCTGTGAGTTCTGTCCTCTGCCTGCTCCATGCTGTGAACCTCATGTCCTTGCTTGCTGCATACTTCCTGGCTTTATGCTTAGGGCGGCGGCGCCTGCACTTCCTGAGTCTTGTAGAGACAGTGTGCACACTCCTAATTTGTCCCCAGCCTATTGCCAAGAGGTATCGGGTACTTAAGGCATCTCTACCTATAGGGAGATGCCTGAGCAACAAATTCTGTCAGTCTGTACTTTGCTACTCAGTTGCCAGGTCCTGTCCTGTTTCTGCCTTCCTGGGGGAGAATACCCAGGTTTGTATCCTTCGTCCTGATCCTGTTCCCGTGTCCAACCTTGTCTGTACTAAGTTTGTTTCTTGTACCTGTTCATATCCTTGTCTGTTTCCTTCCTTACTCAGCTGTGGGTAGCCTTGTGTCTACTCCTTCTGCTCTGCTCTCTGCTTCACACCCTGCAGCTCTGCTCTGCTCTCCGCTCCGCACCCTGTGGCTCTTCTCTGCTCGCCACTCTGCACCCTGCGGCTCTGCTCTGCTCTCCGCACCCTGCAGCTCTGCTCTTCTCTTTGCACCCTGCGGCTCTACTCTACTCTCTGCTCCGAACTCTGTAGCTCTGCTCTGCTCTCCACTCCGCATCTTGTGCTTCTGCTCCACTCCCTTTCCGCACTTTGTGGTTCTGATCTGTTCTCGTTCTGCATTCTGTGGGTCTTTGTCCTTCTAGTCTGAGCTGGTTCCTAACAGTTCCTCTCCTTCCATTCTGAACTGGTTCCGAACAGTCCCTGTCCCTCCAGTCTGAACTGGTTCCTACCTGTTCTGTTATACTCCTCATACTTTCCTGTGTTCCTGCCCTACCCGTTACGGTTCTGGTTCCTCCAGTCTGATCCGTGCCCACCTGCCTGCCAGAGTGGCAGCCATGCTCGCCTGCCTGCCAGAGTGCCAGCCGTGCCTGCCTGCCAGAGTGCCAACCGTGCCAGTCTTGAACGTCTGTACTTGCCCGCACCTGTGACTAGTGTTAGTCCCTCAGTGGGATCAGCTGCTAGTGCCAGACACAGCCCTGGAGTGGTACCTGGCATCTAACTGCCACACAAGCCTGCCCTTACCACTAGAGGCTCCAGTGAACTCCAAGTTAGCTGCTTAGTCACACACCTCCAGGGTAGTCTTGTTTGTGGCACAGTGGAGCCACAATCCTTGCTCACGCCACCCAGTCTGGGCGCGAGTGTTACACATGTCATGCCAGCAATTGGAGCAAGTGGTTTGTGGACCCACTGTACCACGGGGCCGGGCTTGCCTAGGAGCGGCATAGCTAAGGGGCTACCTGGTGTTCACTGGAGCTCCTGAAGGTGGAGCCAGACTTGAACTGCAGGTAGCCACCAGGTAAAATCACTAAAGGTCAGGTTTCCTGGATGGGGACACCGAACTGGAGACACTGACAGGCAGGACTCGGAGCAATGTGTACTTTGAAGATAGGTTTTCGTTCAGACAACGGTTCATGCACGGCCGACACGGCTTCAGGGTTCTGGTACCGCCGGAACAGCTTCAGGGTTATGAACACACTAAACAAGACTACATGGATGACACTGGGTAATTAAGACACTATAATAGACAAAGGATAAGGGACTTGGAAACATACAGTTGCACAAACACTACCACTAAATAACTATAGGGGTTGCTCAGACATCTCCCTATTGGGGAAAGTGCCTTTTATATAAGAAGCCTCCCAGCAATTTGTATGTGTGCGCGCTGCCCCTTTTAGGAGCAGTTGAGCTCGCGCACTAGTGCCTAGGAGAGAGAGGGAGTAGAGCACGTGGACGCTGATGCAGCTGGGGTGGTGGGTATGTTGGCGTCCCCATATGAAGAGAGCAGGGAAACCATGCGAGGGCATCGGCAATGGATGTTACCGTAGCCTGCCTTTAAACGGCTCTTCAAGCCTGTGATGACTCCCTGCAGAGAAGATGGAGCCAGATTCTTCCTCCTGAACTCCTTCTCATCAGGACCACCTTCTCTCCAAGCCACTGAGAAAAATTAATCTCCCATCTTTTTCTTGGTCAGGATGCTTCACACCAACTGAACATCCTCAGATCAGAAACGAGAGGGTCTGGAAACAGGAGCCTTAAATTGCTGAGTCTCTCATAGCTCAGCAAGACTAACTATCCCCTTTGAAAAATGAAGATGGACTAGAATTCTTCCTACAGGTCTGTTGATAGTAGAGACTTGGAAGATGCCTTAGCCTTGACATTCTCAACCAGCGACCATGTGAAACCTTTTCTGGGTCAATCTTCAAATTGGTATCACCGAGGATAAGTCCGCGAGGTGGGGAGGTTCCTGGGAACAGGTCATTGGAACAATCGCCTGGCGGGGAAGATGGCAACACTGGCGGCCGAGCTGGACGTATAGGGACCAGACACCTCTTGTGACACGACTGTCCCTAATGAAGCACTTCACCAGACCTCCAGTCTAGATCGGGCTCATGAGTTCTGAGCCACGGAAGACCTATGAGAAGTGGATGAAATATATCATGTAGCACAGAGAAGGTGATCGTCTCCAAATGCAATGCTCCTATCTTGAGCTCTACTTGTTCCGTGACAACTTGAACAATTTGGTTAGGTCCTTTCCTTTGACGGATGAAACTCTCAGCGGATTCTGGAGGCTTTTGATAGGAATCTGATACCGATTCATGGTATAGGAGTCAAGATAAGCTGTCTAGGTGAGCTGTATACCTCCACATCACACGGACACGTTCAAAGTCAGTGGTGAAGAATTTCCACTCTCACCGAGGCAAGCTTCACCCAGTAGCCCTAGGCTTAGGAGTTTTTTAGACTTCTCCTGACAGCAACAAATGAAATATTCTGCGCTACTGAAGCCGTAGCACACTCCCTTGGCACATCCATGTTCCAGCTGCTGCACCGCCAGCCTATCACGATCTATCTGCATGGATTCAGAGTAGGTAACAGTCTCTGGAAACTGGGGAACAAGTGGTCTCTGGAAAGACGAAGCCAAACGCGTTGATTTCCTTTTACGCGAAAACCCTTGGTCCGCACCTGGAACTTCAGGTAAATCCAGATTGACAGGGAAATTAATTTGTTAAGAGTAGCAGGGATGTCATGACCGGCAATTAGTCTTTGATACTTCCGTATAGCCCCTCCCACAAGGTGGCTAACAACACTTCATCGCTCCAACCTAGTTCGGGATACAGGGTGCGATATGGGGCAATGTCCTGGCAAACTGATATATCTCCCTGACACAGTCTGAGAAGAGAAGACAGTAGAAGATAGCAGACCAGACTCATTGAAGACCTTTCTGAAGGCCACCTCTCCCTCAAGAGGTTTAACCATGCTAAAGGCCCCGTCACACTAAACGATGCACCAGCGATCCCGACAATGATTCGACCTTGTCAGGATCGCTGGTGCCTCGCTACATGATCGCTGGTGACCTGTCAAACAGGCAGACTCACCAGCGATCAGGACCAGCAAGAATGCTGGTATCCAAGGTAAATATCGGGTAACTAAGCGAGCACTTTGCTTAGTTACCCACTGTGTACCTTAGATACCGGTTAGGGATGGCGGAACGCACTAATAAATAAATAATAATAAGTGCGTTCGCCGCCCGGGGTCCACCGTGCAGTAGGTGTTACATCCCTGCTAGATAATGGCAGACGCACAATATGGCGGTATAGCGCACACGGGTTATTATTATTATTATTTATTGTTCTAGCGCCATTTATTCCATGGCGCTTTACATGTGAGGAGCGGTATACATAAAAACAAGTACAATAATCTTAAACAATACAAGTCATAACTGGTACAGGAGGAGAGAGGACCCTGCCCGCGAGGGCTCACAATCTTCAAGGGATGGGTGATAATACAGTAGGCGAGGGTAGAGCTGGTCGTGCAGCGGTTTGGTCGATCGGTGGTTACTGCAGGTTATAGGCTTGTCGGAAGAGGTGGGTCTTCAGGCTCTTTTTGAAGGTTTTGATGGTAGGTGAGAGTCTGATATGTTGTGGTAGAGAGTTCCAGAGTAGGGGTGATGCGCGAGAGAAATCTTGTATGCGATTGTGGGAAGAGGAGATAAGACGGGAGTAGAGAAGGAGATCTTGTGAGGATCGGAGGTTGCGTGCAGGAAAGTACCGGGAGACGAGGTCACAGATGTATGGAGGAGACAAGTTGTGGATGGCTTTGTATGTCATGGTTAGGGTTTTGTAATGGAGTCTCTGGGCAATTGGGAGCCAGTGAAGAGATTGACAGAGGGGAGAAGCTGGGGAATAGCGGGGGGACAGGTGGATTAGTCGGGTTGAACGTCACCCGGTGTGCATTGAGCGCGTACTCTGTTATCACCACAGAGACGCTTAGAACTTAAAAGTAAATGCTGAGCCTGTTGACCTCACAGGTCTCAGCGGTGTGCACACACGGTATATGGTCACAGGACTAGGCCCAAGACTCAAGGTCAATGTAAGTCTAGTCCTACTGTGCGTGCGGTGTCGCTACCGCGGACGCCAACAAGTGCTGCTGACTGCAGCGCGGCGACCGACCCAGCCACCACACGACAATGCCCAAGAGGAGGCGCACTGTCGGACGCTAGTGCTGTAAGATGTGAACTGTGGCCTGTAGCGCGCCACTGACTAGCGCTGACTCTATGACTAAATCCCTATCCACACGCGTAATATCAGAGGGAGGGGATATTAATGAGTCATTCGCAGGCACATGCATTCATCATCATTCACAGAGATAGCAATAAGAGTCTTTACTAGCGCATGGCCGAGAGGCCATGCGGGCCTTTTATAGCCGTGCGCTTCCGGCACCTTCCAGATCTCTGAGATGGACCAATCAGATCAGGAGAAGGACCTGAGCACATGACTCCTGATCTCCACTGGGAGATCATCTCGTGAGCATGCCCAGTAGCGCGGCGAGAGGACTTAGCCTCTGGAGTGGCTTGCTGCAGAGCAGGCTGCACTACTATTGCTGGACCAGAGGTAGCAGCAATAACCAGACCCAGAGAACTGGTCTGAGCAGGGCATCTGGATCGCCGAGATTGCTGTGCAGGTCCCTGAGAGGTCGGAGGGGAATGAGAGACCGCTGGCTGCGTGGCTCTGGATTCCTGCTGTGCAGCTGCAGGAACCCGACGCCTAACATTACCCCAACCTCCTAGGGCCCCCCCTCTGAGCCTCGCTACGCTCAAAGGCCGCAATCAGGAGCGGAGCGTGGATGTTCGCCACTGGCTCCCAGGCCCGGGCCTCTGGACCGTGACCCTTCCAGTCCACCAAATAAAATTTTTTGGCACGCACAATCCTGCGTCCCACAATGCCGTTAATCTCAAACTCATCCGAAGACAAGTCTGATGAGCCGGCAGATGACTCGGAGAACCGGGCCATGTGAACAGGTTTGAGAAGGGACATGTGGAAGACGTCAGAGGTGGCCAAATGTGGTGGAAGAGCCAGGCGGTTGACCACCGAGCTGATTCGCTCGAGAACCTTAAAAGGTCCAATGTATCGTGGCGCAAACTTGGTAGACTCGGCCCGCAGCTTGATATTTCGAGCAGAGAGCCACACCAAGTCGCCGGGGGAAATGGTTGGAGTGGGACACCGATGTGTGTCGGCTGACTCCCTCATTCTTTCTTTAGAGGTTCGAATAGCATCCTGGGTGCGATCCCAAATGTCCCGAGCCTCCACTGCCGAGTCTGCCACCCTGGAATCAGTGGAGGACACTGGCATCGGGACAGGGACGCGTGGATGCTGGCCGTAATTAAGAAAGAACGGCGTCTGACCAGTGGAATCAGCCACTGCATTATTCAGGGCAAATTCAGCCCATGGTAGCAAGGATGCCCAGTCATCCTGCCTGGCAGAGACCAAATGCCGCAGGTACGTGACCAAGGTTTGGTTGGCTCTCTCAACCAACCCGTTCGTCTCGGGGTGATAAGCGGAGGACAGGTTTAGCTCAATGCTGAGTAGGCTGCAGAGCTCCCTCCAAAACCGGGACGCGAATTGGGGACCTCGGTCACTGACAATTTTGTCCGGCATGCCATGCAAACGGAATACATGTTTTATGAACAGTGTGGCAAGACCACGAGCGGAAGGCAAACGCTCCAGATGCACCATTTAAGAAAAATGGTCGGTGACTACCCAGATGACCGTACTGCCGCCAGACTTGGGCAGGCCAACCACAAAATCCATGCCAACCATCTCCCAAGGTCTGTCTGCCACCGGCAGAGGATACAATAACCCAGCCGGCCTCTGTCTAGAGGATCTGTTCCGCGCACACGAGACGCATGCCTGTATGTATTCCTTCGTGTCTCAAGCCATGTGCGGCCACCAATAAGACCTTGCCAGGAGTTCTGTGGTCCGCTTATTGCCGAAGTGACCACCCACCCTGGACGCGTGTGCCCACACGAGAACCTCCGGCTGTAGCTGAGGAGGAACAAAGGTCTTGCCCGGCGGCACTGACTCGAGAGCAACGGGAGCCACGGTCCTAAAACTCTCAGTATGGGGAATTAGCTGAGGCTCAGCCTCCTCTTCCTCCGCTGAAACCACCGACCGCGAGAGAGCATCCGCACGGACGTTCTTCTCTCCAGAGAGATAGTGCAAGGAGAAGCGGAAGCGGGAGAAGAAGAGCGACCACCTAGCTTGACGAGAGTTCAAGTGCTGGGCCGTTTGTAAATAGACCAGATTTTTATGGTCCGTATACACCTGGAAGGGAAACCGGGCTCCCTCCAGGAGATGTTTCCACTCGGAAAAGGCCAACTTCATTGCCAGCAGCTCCCTGTCCCCGATGGAGTAGTTGTTCTCCGCCGTGAGAAAGTCTTAGAGAAAAAGAAGCAGGGATGCTTCCGACCTTGAGCATCCTTCTGGAAAAGGACTGCTCCTGCACCGATGGAAGAAGCATCTACCTCTGGAATAAAAGGTTTATCCACATTGGGACGATGTAAGATGGGAGCGCCAGCAAAATGGGATTTTAGAGACGAGAAGGCCTTGGAGACTTGTTCAGACCAAACCTTAGGATTAGCTCCTTTCTTTGTGAGAGCAACCAGAGGAGCTACCAGTGTAGAGAAGTGAGGGATGAACTGGCAATAATAGTTGAAGAACCCCAAATAGCGCTGCAGCACTTTGAGTGAATGTGGTTCCTGCCAGTTCATTACCAATTGCAGTTTGGCCGGACCCATAGCCAACCCCTGGGCCGAGATGATGTAGCCCAGGAATGGCAAGGACTCCTGCTCAAACTGGCACTTCTCTAGCTTGGCGAAAAGAGAGTTTGCCCGCAGACGGTCGAAGACCCTGCAGACGTCTCTCCGGTGGGAGGTCAAATCTGGCGAAAAGATGAGGATATCATCCAGATAGACCACTACCGAGGAAGAGAGCATATCATGGAAGACATCGTTAACAAAATCCTGGAAGACAGCAGGCGCATTACAGAGGCCGAAGGGCATGACCAGATATTCATAATGGCCGTCCCTGGTGTTAAATGCTGTCTTCCACTCGTCTCCTTCGCGAATGCGGATCAGGTTGTACGCCCCCGTAGATCTAATTTTGTAAAGATCCGAGACCCTTGCAACCTGTCAAATAACTCAGAGATCAACGGAAGAGGGTACTTATTTTTAACCGTTATGGCGTTGAGACCTCTGTAATCAATGCAGGGACGTAACTCTCCGCTCTTCTTCTGCACGAAGAAGAACCCTGCACCAGCCGGCGACACCGACTTTCTGATAAAACCTCTTGCCAGGTTCTCCCGGATATATTGAGACATAGCCTCCGTCTCGGGGAGTGATAGCGGATACACGCAGCCTCTAGGAGGTTCCGTGCCTGGCAACAGATCTATCGGACAATTGTAATGACGGTGCGGTGGAAGCGTCTCCGCAGATTTTTTAGAGAAGACGTCCGCGTACTGATGGTACGGTTTGGGAAGCACGGAGAGATCCACAGGTAATTCAGTGGAAGCTACCTGAACACCGCCCCTCAGGCACCTTCCTTCACAGTCCTTGCTCCAACCCAGTATATTTCCCGAAGCCAAATCAACATGAGGGGAATGGCAACGGAGCCAGGGAATTCCGAGAAGCACCTGGTCGATGCCATCAGGCAAAATGAACAAGGACAAAATCTCACGGTGGGACGGTGAGATTGAGAGACCGAGTGGTGCTGTCTGGTGGGTCACCTGTGATGGTAAAGTTGCACCATTAACCACCCTGATGGTCAGGGGTTGGGTCAGTAACACCAGAGGAATAGCGTGCTTTAGGGCAAAGGTCGAGGACATAAAGTTCCCTTCTGCCCCAGAATCCACCGTGACCTCTACCTCCCAGGTGGAATCCCCGCTATCTAAGGTCCCTCGCAATACTGGTTTGGGAGAAAACGGTTTCATATTAGTTAGACCACCACCTACGACCACTGGACATGATCGTTTTTTCGACAGCAGATGACACGTGCTAGCCGAGTGACCAAACTGCCAGCACTGGTAACAACTTGCGGAGCTTTGCACCGGACGTGGCTTGGGGCCGGCACGAGACACCTCCATAGGTTCAGAGGGTGTAAGCTCCTGAGCGGGAAATCTTAGCGGCTCGGAGAAGGTGGGAGCCAAGTTAACCCTTCGTCTGGATTGCGCACGTTCCAGCCCGCGCTCCGTAAACCGGAGATCAATGCGGGTAGAGATGGCAATTAATTCCTCCAGACTTGTGGGGACCTCTCTGGTTGCTAGAGCATCTTTGACATGCTCCGCTAACCCTCTCCAAAACACCGGGACGAGTGCTTTATCAGGCCACTCCAGTTCGGAAGCCAATGTCCGGAATCGGATGGCATAATGGCTGACCGAGAGAGACCCCTGGGTTAGGGCCAATAATTGGAGAGAGGTGTCATGAAAGATCCGTGGTCCCAAAAAGACCTGCTTCAAGGCCGTGAGGAACTGAGCAGCACCCTGAACCACGGGGTAATCACACTCCCACAATGGCGTAGCCCACTCTAACGCCCTGCCTGATAGGAGAGAAACAATAAACCCCACCTTAGCCCGCTCTGTAGGAAATCGCGTGGCCAGTAACTCAAGCTGGATAGATCACTGACTCACGAAACCCCTGCAGGCGGTGCTGTCACTGGAAAACTTATCGGGCAACGGGAGGCGGGTTATTGTCAGCATAGGCGTGGGTGTGGACACGCGTGAGACAGCCTCTGTGACTGCCTGAGTAGCGGCCACTGAAGCATTCGCAGCTGATGTAGAGCTCTCAATAACCGCCAACCTGCTCTCCAGCTGCCGAATGTACCGCTGTAGCTGCTGCAGGTCCGCCATTACTAGCCAGACCCTGGCGCTAGTATAATGTTAGGGACGGTGGAACGCACTAATAAATAAATAATAATAAGTGCGTTCGCCGCCCGGGGTCCACCGTGCAGTAGGTGTTACACCGCTGCTAGATAATGGCAGACGCACAATATGATGGTATATCGCACACGGGATGAACGTCACCCGGTGTGCATTGAGCGTACTCTGTTATCACCACAGAGACGCTTAGAACTTAAAGGTAAATGCTGAGCCTGTTGACCTCACAGGTCTCAGCGGTGTGCACACACGGTATATGGTCACAGGACTAGGCCCAAGACTCAGGGTCAATGTCCGTCTAGACGTACCGTGCGTGCGGCGTCGCTACCGCGGACGCCAACAAGTGCTGCTGACTGCAGCGCGGCGACCGACCCAGCCGCCACACGACAATGCCCAAGAGGAGGCGCACTGTCGGACGCTAGTGCTGTAAGATGTGAACTGTGGCCTGTAGCGCGCCACTGACTGATGCTGACTCTATGACTAAGTCCCTATCCACACACGTAATATCAGAGGGAGGGGATCTTAATGAGTCATTCGCAGGCACATGCATTCATTATCATTCACACAGATAGCAATAAGAGTCTATGCTAGCGCATGGCCGAGCGGCCATGCGGGCCTTTTATAGCCATGCGCTTCCGGGTCCTTCCAGATCTTTGAGATGGACCAATCAGATCAGGAGAAGGACCTGAGCACATGACTCCCGATCTCCACTGGGAGATCGTCTCGTGAGCATGCCCAGTAGCGCGGCGAGAGGACTTAGCCTCTGGAGTGGCTTGCTGCAGAGCAGGCTGCGCTACTATTGCTGGATCAGAGGTGGCAGCAACAAGAGGGACCCAGAGAACTGGTCTGAGCAGGGCATCTGGATCGCCGAGATTGCTGTGCAGGTCCCTGAGAGGTCGGAGGGGAATGAGAGACCACTGGCTGCGTGGCTCTGGATTTCTGCTGTGCAGCTGCAGGAACCCGACGCCTAACAATACCTGCGTGCTGGTGCTGGGAGCTGGTATCTAAGGTACACAGTGGGTAACTAAGCGCACATGTCACTTAGTTATCCCCCTGTGTACCTTGGTTACCAGCTCCCTGCGCGAGCACGCAGGTATCTAAGGTACACAGCGGGTAACTAAGTGACGGCACGCGCTTAGTTACCCGATATTTACCTTAGATACCAGCTCCCAGCGTCTGCTTACAGCGCTGGGAGCTCGCTGATCGTTGCTCTCCTGCTGCCACACTTATACAAAATAGGGTCATGCGGGCACCATCATAGGAGAGGCGACAAACATAGATCAAATGATTATTAATCCTATCCCAATATGGATTAAATAGAGAGATACTGGAAGAGGTCTATACGAAAGCTGCTAATCTAAAATGGAGTCACAGCTAGCCAAAGTCTCACCAACAACCAGTCCAGTCAGGGAGAGGGAAGAAAGAACATGTCGCCCCGTCATCCAGAGAGCAGCCAAATAGCCAGAGTGGTGTGTGGAAAAGTTCCGACACTCAAGGTGTCTTTCTCAAGGTGAGTGTCCATGTATTGTGGGTTATACTTTGGATAATTTGTAGGCCCATATTAGCAGCATCTCTATATGATATATTCTTCTGTTATTATTAAATATTTAATGGACAGTGGTTGTGCAATCTTGACTACTATATGCTGTATTGATGTGGAATGCACATGTCCACATCATGCACATGGACAGTGGTTGATGTGGACATGTGCATTCCACATCAATACAGCATATAGTAGTCAAGATTGCACAACCACTGTCCATTAAATATTTAATAATAACAGAAGACATGTGGACATGTTGGGATTTTTTAAATGTTTTTAATTTGTGTGTTGTGCCTTTTTCTGGTTTTGCAAACAATAAAATGAAATATTTTTGCACTTCTTGTATACCTCTTGTGATCCTTATTATATGCATGTCTTCTCTCCTGCTGCCACACACAGCGATGCGTGCTGGCCAGCGGGAGACTAATGATCAAAAAACGGCCCAGGACATTCGTGCACGATCAACGATACCCGGCGGGGTGGTCGGTCGCTGATGCGTGTCACACACAGCGAGATCGCTGATGCATCACAAAATCAGCGATCTCGCTGTGTGTGACAGGGCCTTTAGGCCTCTCCTGCAAGGTAGGATATCAGGAATCCTACTTTAACCTAATCAGATAGAAACTGTTGTGCCAATAGTCCATATTGCAAGGTGCACTGGTTCAGGAATTTACAGCACTGCTTAGGGTCTCAGTTGAATCATGGTGGAGCAGATAAATGAAGATTAACTTCAACAGCATAGGTTGCAGAGTAGACTCAGCCTTAGGTGCTGCAACTTGAGCTGGAGCTGATGAAGCAGCCATGGTCAGAGCATCCAAAAGGGTATTCACAGACCGTAGATAAGACAAAAAAATTTCTTGCTGATCCTGCTGACTGATCAACTCTTGGTACAGCTCCATTGCGTGAAGGGTCTTGGCATCAGCAGGGTCCATGACCTGAGGAAAATGTCACACCCGCAGATGGTAAATATGGTTTGTGTATCCACTGTGCCATAGGGCTGGGCTTTCCTAGGAGGGGCGTAGCTAAGCGAATATCTGGTGTTCACAAGAGCACTGGAAGGTGGAGTTAGGCTTGAGCTGCAGGGAGCCACCAGTTGCCACTTCTAGGTAGTCTCTGGTACAGGGCAATAGAATTTTTTTGAGAGTTGTTAAGGAGATTGTTGCGTGGAGTTTGTTTGCACGCTAATCCTCATCCTCTACTATTTAGTTTCACCTACTTATATCTCCCATGTGTTCCTCTGTTGTATGGTGAGTGTATTTTGAATGATTGTAGATTTAATTTACCTGTCCATCTTCTCTTGTTTGTCAGGTTAGTGTTATTATATGCAATAATAAAAACTTAATTCCAGCTCATCCAGTTGCTCTATGCTCATCCACCTGGGGCTCAGACACCGGACTCGCACTGGCCTCACATCAAGGATAATAGAAAAAATTGGAGTCTGGCTCAACAGGACTGGGTTTTCCTTTTCTTTTTATTTTTCAAAAGAAATTATAATGCATACAAAAGAAAATTTTTATGGTCGACATGACCCAGTCGACGCGTTTCGACTGCACTAAGCAGTTTTACTCAAGACTCATTCTGCGGTTCTACTCTGCTCCGCATCCTGCGGTTCCGCTCTTCTCCGCATCCTGTGGTTCTGCTCTGCTCCACACCCTGTGGTTCTGCTTTGCTCCACATCTTGCGGTTCTGCTTTGCTCCCACTCCGCTCCCTGTGGTTCCCGTCTCTTTAGTCTGTACTGGCTCCTACCGGTTCCTGTCTTTCCAGTCTGAACTGGTTCCTACCTGTTCCCTTATCCCACTCGTACCTGCCTATGTTCTTGTCCTACCCAAACCAGTTCCAGTCCTGCTAGCCGTGCCTGCCTGCCAGAGTACCAGCCGTGCCCACCTGCCTGCCAGAGTGCCCACCTGCCTGCCAGGAGAGCCAGCCGTGCCCACCTGCCTGCCAAGAGTGCCAGCCATGCCCGCGTGCCAAGAGTGCCAGCCGTACCCACCTGCCTGCCAAGTGTGCCAGCCATGCCTGCCTGCCAAGAGTGCCAGCCATGCCCGCCAGCCTGCCAAGAGTGCCAACTGTGCCTGACAGAGTACCAGTCATACCCATCTGTACTTGCCCGCACCTGTTATTAGTGTACAGTCTCTCAGTGGGATCAGCTGTCCACAGCCAGACTACTCCCTGTAGTGGTACCTGGCAGCTACCTGCCGTACAAGCCTGACCTCACCATCAGAGGCTCCAGTGAACTCCAAGGTAGCTGCTTAGTCACGCCCCTTTCAGGGTAATCTGGTTTGTGGCACACTAGGGCCACAATCCCATGCTCGCGCCATCCAGTCTGGGCGCGAGCGTTACCCTACAGGTGACAACTAGTACACCAGAAAGATGGTAAGAAGAGCATTGCAAAAGATGACCCTGGGCGATGACGTTGAGGTCTTCCTGATGGTGTTCGAGAGGGTGGCGGAACAGGAGAAATTGCCTCCGGAGCAGTGGGCGGAGTTCCTGGTGCCCTATTTGACAGGTGAACCGCAGAAGGCCTATTATGACCTGATGCTAAAGGGTATGCCAAATTGAAAGCTGAGATATTAGGAGTGACTCTGACTGTCAGGATGCAATGGGTGCACCAGTGGGCCTATCGCAGTGACAAACCTCCCCGATCCCAAATGTTTGACCTTCTACACCTGGTCCAAAAATAGTTGCAACCTGAATCCTCTCCAGCACAGATGGTGGAGAGGGTCGTTATGGACAGGTTAATACACTCCCTACTGAGGCCGGTGCAATCCTGGGTTGCCCAGGGAGATCCCCATAATGCTGATCACCTAGTCAACCTGGTGGAGAGGTACCAGGCGGTCGAGAGTTCCGTAGGGAAGCAAGGGGTTGTAGTATCCCCATACAGTGGTTCCCAAAGCGGGGAGTTAGAGCCACACCTGGGGGTCGGCCAAGAGAACCGGAGTTAGTGTCCAAGGTCCCTTCCCATAGTGTAATTTGTCGAAGGTGTCATACCAGTTGTCCTATAACCATCGAGCCAATGGACTCCAGCACAGGACGGCACTGCTCGTATTTTGCATATCCGACCTCCAGTGCTGTCCTTCAAACAGGAGAAGGGCCACAAGCATGTCCCGTAACAGTAAATGGGATGAAAGTGACTGGTCTGCTGGACTCAGAGAGTTTAGTAACTCTAGTGAGGGCTACCATTCCTCATTGGCTGATTCCTGGAAAAAGGGTGGGCGTCCGCTGTATCAATGGCGATGCTAAGGACTATCCTGTGGCTCAAGTGGTCATCAACACAAACTGTGGCACAGAGTCCCATGAGGTCGGCGTGGTCAAGGACCTATTGCACCCTATTTGTCACGAAGTGACTGGCCCTGTGTGACCCGACAATTGGTCGATCACTAAACAGCAAGACAAGCAAGGGGACACCGGAGACACAATTACAGCGGTGGGCCCTGCAATAGGGAACGGGGAAAGGGACACCTCCTGCACTCTCCTGAGGCTGTATCCTGGACTATCCTGTCGTCTCTATATGGTTTCTTTCAAACCGTCGCCGAGCAGGATACCTTAGCCCTCACTTGCCCTGCACCTATCCCTCAGTAGGGAATTGGCTAATGCGGACACTGGTCCCACCGCTGCACTAATACAACACCAAGGGAAGAAATAACAGACAATGTAAAACAAAGAATACTTAGCTTTCCCTGCTGCAATGCACCGCACAGCAGAGTAAGGCTCCCGGCAACAGAATTCGACTGCACCAGAAAGCTCCTCTCAACAGCTCGGTTGGTATCCAAAAGGACCTGTATAACCAACAGTCAGCTGATGCACCAGGTGAAATTTTAAAGGAAGGTGGGAGTGGTCACCACCTACATCAGCAAACTCACCAGCCATGTAGTTACACCAGCGGCCACCGGGGGCAAAACTGATATTAACCTCCGATGGCCTGAAAGGAAAAAAGTTAGTATGTGAGAAGCCCAATCTGAAACAGATGCAAAAATGGATTGTGACACTATTATAATAAGGTGGTACTTTGTATTATTTTGGGACTTGTGGGGAAAAGGGAGGACGTCTGGTTGTCGGGACAACAGCCAGCCAGGTTGCTCCCAAAGAAACCTCGTCGCAGGCTGCGGATGACAGGTTTCCATTTTGTGTACTTGTTGGCGATGAGGATGAGGCAGCATCCATTAAGGCCAATGTCCCTGAGCTGGAGTTGTCCGAGGGAAACTTTGGAACTGCCCAACTCAGGGACCTAACTCTTAAAGGGGCATTTAAAAATGTTCCTGTAATAAATGGTGTGCCTCAGGAGCCGGGGGTTGACAATCAATTCCCTCATTTTGTTGTAATTGGGGATCTGCTTTATAGAATAACCAAGCCAAGGGGTGAGGTGATAGAGTAGTTACTGGTGCCAGGGCCCTATAGACGCAGGGTGTTAGATATGGCTCATTCCCATGTGTTGGGTGGTCACCGGGGGGGGGCAGATAAGACCCAAGAGCGCCATCTGTAGAGATTCTACTGGCCTGGGTGTTACAGAGAAATCCTGAACCACTGTTGTTCCCACCCCACGTGCCAGCTGACTCTGAGTAGTAGGCAGGGTGGGCACCCTAGGGTGCTACCTGCTGCCTACCCAAGGGGGCACAGTTTAGAAAACAAATGACATAGCTGAATGTTTGCGGCTGGATAAAAGAACTAGGTAGCCTCAAGTGTTCAGCAAAGTGAAGATGGTAAGTAATGTGCTCTGTGCTGTGTCCCGACTCATTGCTGCAGATTCTGCCTGCTCTGATGCGGAGCAGGAAGGCAGGATGTGGATAATGTTCCCAGCTGCCTTGCCTCTGTTCTACCTTGGACTCCTGACCCTTCTCAGCAGGACTCATTAGGGTTCATTCCTAAGATCAGAAACTAGCAGTGCTGTGGACGCAGCATATACGGTCCAGAAAGCCTCGACGCATGTCCGTGTTCACAGGTGATCTGCAGGTGCACATTCACGCATAGGGGACATGGGATTTATAGAAATCTCATCCACTATGCTATAACATCTGGCCGCTGCGGGTTTGACGCTATGTAAATACGTAGCATCAAGCCCGCAGCAATTACTGATCGTGGGCACATACCCTTAGAAGCTCCGACAAGACAGAGGTGAGCGATGTCTGCAGCAATGGCGAGGCCCCTGTCTTGTGAATGTGTCTGTATATATAATAGCGTATATATATATATATATATATATATATATAATGTGTGTGTGTATATAATAGTATATACATAATGTGTCTGAGTATATAATATTGTATAAATAATTTGTGCAGGACATATCAGAGACTGAAGGTTGTCAGGGGGACCTGATATGAGGGATGACGGGGGACCTGATATGAGGAGCGGCGGGATAACTTGAAATTCAGGATGTCAGGGATGAATATCACTGTGTACCTAATATTGTGTAAATGGTTCACAAGCAATGATCGATTTTACATCTAACTTTGAAATTGAAAAAGATATCTATTCTAGTGGATTTGACCATTGGAGCTTGTTACGTTACCCATGGGTCGGGGGTGCGTTAGTTGTCCTGCTACCTTAGACTCTAATCCATTCCTTTGCTTGGAATGGGGGGGAGGGGGCACTATTTACCTCATTGCCTAGGGCACCAAAATACCTTGCCCCAGCCCTGGATATTAGAATTAACTTTCTGTTAAATAGGATCATAATCAGAAAAATCTCAAGAAAAGCAATACATGAAGTATGACTATTGTAATTGAAACAAATATTGACAGCATTGTTATTAATGTGTCTGATGAAATTCGGTATGGACGCCCCACCGCTGCACCATACCGCACCATATGATTAGAACATCATCAATGAAATGTCCATACCAAAAACATCATTCACAATGGGGTTATTAGTGTTTAGATATATTTTTTCTCCTCACCAATTCATGAATATGTTAGCCAACGAGGGTGATCATTGTGCCCCCATGGAATAACCTTGGCAATGTAAGAAAAATTTTTCAAAAAAAGAAAAATAATTATTAATGATAAAAAAAGTTGCCACGCTGAAAACGCTGTACAGCCTGGGTTATAATAAAACTGACGCACAGTATGTGAAAAATCCACAAGTCGGAGTACTCACTGATTTGTGTGCTTTGTACTCTCTGTGATTCGTCTCTCCATAGAGGCCAGTAGATGATGGCAGACTGTGCTCAATACAGGGAGCGTCCTCCTGTTTGCATAAATTGCCCCCTATGCGGTGAGCTACAGTATGCACAAATCAGTGAATACTCTGACTTGTGAATTTTTCACATACTGTGCGTCAGTTTTATTATAACCCAGGCTGTACAGCGTTTTCAGCGTGGCAACTTTTTTTTATCATTATTGGTTTGTTTGTGTGGCAGAGCAGCACACTTCATCTGCCTGTTTGCCAGCTGCTTTAAACTAAGCTGTTATTGGATTAAGCGCCGGTGTGATCATTTTTTTCATTTTTCAAAAATAATTATTAGTTTAAAGAAAATAAGTAACATATACAATATATGTCTGTAATTCATCAGAGTAACTGGTATATTTTTCGTCATCTGATCTGTGAGGGCTAATAAGGCTAGATCATGCGGTATTGATATACATCAATACAATGCATTTATATATTCTTTAGCCATGTATATTGTTTTGACCACTGAATATTATTCATAACTTTCAATACATGTTTGGAATCACAAATGTAACTAAGTGATAATTGCACCAGTGTATGTAGTATGTCACCAAGCCACTCACAAAGATTTTCCAACAGAGAATCAATGCCGATACAATTGGTCTGAACGGTGGGAAAATGCATAAAGAAAAATTCCCACCACCGTTCAGACCAATTGTATCAGGCATACAATATATATGATATTAATCATTTCATCAATTGTAGTTCAACGCACACCATATATGTTATTACCTGTGATGCATGCAAGCTGCAATAAGCCAACATACACTCACTGGCCACTTTATTAGGTACACCTGTCCAACTGTGTGTTAAGACTTAATTTCTAATCAGCCAATCACATGGCGGCAACTCAGTGCATTTAGGCATGTAGACATGGTCAAGACAATCTCCTGCAGTTCAAACCGAGCATCAGTATGGGGAAGAAAGGTGATTTGAGTGCCTTTGAACGTGGCATGATTGTTGGTGCCAGAAGGGCTGGTCTGAGAATTTCAGAAACTGCTGATCTACTGGGATTTTCACGCACAACCATCTCTAGGGTTTACAGAGAATGGTCCGAAAAAGAAAAAAAATCCAGTGAGCGGCAGTTCTGTGGCCGGGAATGCCATGTTGACGCCAGAGGTCAGAGGAGAATGGGCAGACTGGTTCGAGCTGATAGAAAGGCAACAGTGACTCAAATTGCCACCCGTTACAACCAAGGTAGGCAGAAGAGCATCTCTGAACGCACAGTGCGTCGAACTTTGAGGCAGATGGGCTACAGCAGCAGAAGACCACACTGGGTACCACTCCTCTCAGCTAAGAACAGGAAACTGAGGCTACAATTTGCACAAGCTCATCGAAATTGGACAGTAGAAGATTGGAAAAACGTTGCCTGGTCTGATGAGTCTCGATTTCTGCTGCGACATTCGGATGGTAGGGTCAGAATTTGGCGTAAACAACATGAAAGCATGGATCCATCCTGCCTTGTATCAACGGTTCAGGCTGGTGGTGGTGGTGTCATGGTGTGGGGAATTTTTTCTGGGCACTCTTTGGGCCCCTTGGTACCAATTGAGCATCGTTGCAACGCCACAGCCTACCTGAGTATTGTTGCTGACCATGTCCATCCCTTTATGACCACAATGTACCCAACATATGATGGCTACTTTCAGCAGGATAATGCGCCATGTCATAAAGCTCGAATCATCTCAGATTGGTTTCTTGAACATGACAATGAGTTTACTGTACTCAAATGGCCTCCTCAGTCACCAGATCTCAATCCAATAGAGCATCTTTGGGATGTGGTGGAACGGGAGATTCGCATCAGGGATGTGCAGCCGACAAATCTGCGCCAACTGTGTGATGCCATCATGTCAATATGGTCCAAAATCTCTGAGGAATGCTTCCAGCACCTTGTTGAATCTCTGCCACGAAGAATTGAGGCAGTTCTGAAGGCAAAAGGGGGTCCAACCCCTTACTAGCATGGTGTACCTAATAAAGTGGCCAGTGAGTGTATATCGGATCACATCTATGAGGTAATAACTCTGGAACGCTTCAACGGATCTTGGCGATTCTGAGATTTTTTTCGTGACATATTGTGCTTCACGTTAGTGGTAAAATTTCTTCGATATGACTTCCGTTTATTTATGAAACAAATGGAAATATTTTGCAATTTTCAAACTTTGAATTTTCATGTCCTTAAACCAGAGAAATATGTGACACAATATAGTTAATAAATAACATTTCCCACATGTCTACTTTACATCAGCACAATTTTGGAAACAAAGTCTTTTTCTGTTAGGAAGTTATAAGGGTTAAACCAGCGATTTCTCATTTTTACAACAAAATTTACAAATCCATTTTTTTAGGGACCACCTCACATTTGAAGTCCCTTTGAGGGGTCTATATGGCAGAAAATACCCAAAAGTGACACCATTCTAAAACTGCATCCCTCAAGATGATCAAAACCACATTCAAGAAGTTTATTAACGCTTCAGGTGATTCACAGGAGTAGAAGCAACGTGGAAAGAAAAAATGAACATTTAACTTTTTAGTCACAAAAATGATCTTGTAGCAACAATTTTTCTATTTTCACAAGGGTAACAGGAGAGAAAGAACAGATAAAGTTGTTGTGCAATTTCTCCTGAGTGCGCCGCTACCCGGGGGCAAAACCACTGTTTGGGCGCACGGCAGGGCTCAGAGGGGAAGGAGCGCCATTTGACTTTTTACAAACCAAAATAGGCTGGAATTGAGATCGGACGCCATGTTGCGTTTGGAGAGTCGCGTTTGATGTGCCTAAACAGTGAAACCCCCCACAAGTGACCCCATTTTGGAAACTAGACCCCCAAGGAACTTATCTATATTTGTGGTGAGCACTTTGAGCCCCCAAGTGCTTCATAGAAGTTTACAACGCCCGGGCGTGAAAATAAAAAATCATATTTTTTCCACAAACATGATCTTTTAGTCCCCAATTTTTCTATTTTCCCCAGGATAACAGGAAAAATTAGACCCCAAAAGTTGTTGTCCAATTTGTCTTGAGTACGCTGATACTCCATATGTGGGGGGGACCACTGTTTGGGCGCACGGCAGAGCTCGGAAGTGAAGGAGCACCGTTTGACTTTTTCAAACTAAAATTGGCTGGAATTGAGATCAGACGCCATGTCACGTTTGGAGAGCCCCTGATGTGCCTAAACAGTGGAAATACTCACAAGTGACACAATTTTGGAAATTAGAGCCCCAAGGAACTTATCTAGATGTGTGGTGAGCGCTTTGACCCCCCAAGTGTTTCACTAAAGTTTATATAAAAATAAAAAATCATATTTTTTCCACAAACATGAACTTTTAATTTTCCCAAGAGTAACAGGAGAAATTGGACCCAAAAAGTTGTTGTCCAATTTGTCCTGAGTACGCTGATACCCCATATGTGGGAGAAAACTACTGTTTGGGTACACGTCAGAGCTCGGAAGGGAAGTAATGACGTTTTGTAATGCAGATTTTAATGGAATGGTCTGCGGGCGTCATGTTCCATTTGCAGAGCCCCTGATATGCCTAAACAGTAGAAACCCCCCACAAGTGACCCCATTTTGCAAACTAGACCCCCAAGGAACTTATCTAGATGTGCATAAATAGTGGCAATGCCCAACAAGTGCCCTCTTTTTGGAAACTAGACCCCAATGAACTTATCTAGATATGTCCCCCTTTTTTTAACTAACCTACTGTTTCCTGTTATGTAAATTTAAGTAAATTAGTAGTGCATGGAGGTGTGGTATAGTTTGAAGCAATCTTTCATACACAGGCCAGGTTTTTCAGGGCAGATATCGCATTCATAAATGGTATCCTTGCGTATTCCCCTTTTGTAACACAGTAAGCACCTTTTTTGTGACTTACCTCTTTTTCCAGTTTGAGGGACCACCCATGGGAAATGTTGACCCCGTGCGATATGAGCAATTTCAGTTCTGGAAGTACTGATGCCCGCTCCCTCGAAGTGCCAAATATCAGGGCCTTAACCACTACCTCTTGGAACTGAAGGTACAACATATCGGTGACAGCAGGAAAGTGTTGAGCATTGCCATTTATACGATGTGCACGGCCAGCTTTTTGTACCACACCTTGATCTTTCTCAAAGTACTATATGGTTGGAGGAGTTGATCAGAGAGATCGACGCCCCCCCATGTTTTTGTTGTACCCCAGTTCACAGTACGGTTTGCAGACCTGTGTAGAGGTACCTCGTACAGTGCTGAGGATGCTGCCATGACGTGTATGGTGCTCAAGAGATGGACATCCCTCTTGTACTTGACCATCAGCAGGTGGTAACTATATTGGGCTTTGCTGTTAACCCTTTCTGATCATCTGGCCAAGTAGCGTTTTCGGGAGGCCTCTCTGATTTTTGCAGACAGGACTGCAGGCTGCGGTACCTCGCGCACAGAGAGATTTAAAGAGTGGGATACTGGTATAAAAGTTATCGGTGTAGTGGTGATAATTAGAGTTGAGCGAAACAGGTCGGCCAGATTCATAGGTCGTCGACTTATAGCAAAGTCGGGTTTCGCCGACCGAAACCCGACCACAGTGTGAAGTCGGCCATAAGGTCGGCAAAACGAGCGCCAAAGTTGGATTTCCCAGAAAGCTTGCACATGACTTTTTTCAGCCACTGAGCAAGGACGTACACTGTGGGTAACGAGATGACATGTGCAGCGTCTGGGGAGACAGAGAGAGAGATTTTGCGCACTTTAAAAAAGCGGTCCGGCATGTAGGTGTGTTTACTGTCCTCCACTCCCTGCCGACTTTGCTTCCCCATTGACTTGCATTGGGTTTCGTGTTTCAGTCAGACCTTCGACTTTTCCCGATAGTCAGTCGATTTCATTCGACTCGACTTTTGAGAAAGTCGGGTTTCATGAAACCCGACTCGACCCTAAAAAAGGCAAAGTCGATCATCTCTAGTGATAACCTTTATCCAGTAGTGGGTGTACCAAAACCCACACAATTTTCCCACTCACTCCCAGGACAGGAGGACATTCAGGGGGCTCAATCCTGGTATCCTTTCCTTCATAAACTCACAACCTGTGGATGTACCCTGAGGTACTCTCACAGTTTGTAGAGTTTACTTCCATATCTGGCCCTCTTGCTGGGCAGGTACTGATGGAATCTTCCCTTAAAATGAACTAAGGACTCATCCATGCAGAGGTCCCTTTGGAGTACGTATACTTCAGCAAACTTTTTGTGGAAGTGTTCGATGACCGGCCGAACTTTGAACAGACGGTCAAAGTTGGGGTCATCTCGTGGGGGACACTGTACATTATCAGTATAATGTAGGAATTTGTGGATGGCCTCCAAACGCGTCTGGGCCATGACCTTTCGGAACACTGGATTGTTGTATAAAATATCAACACACCAATATTGCCGAATTTCTGTCTTCATCAGTATCCCCATGTGGAAGACCAGGCCCCAAAACTGCATCATTTCAACTGCATCTACAAGAGACCAGTTAGAAAATGATGAACTGGGGTTTTGTTCCAAAAATTGAAGAGCATATAAATTAGTTTGGCCCACCATGAGGTTAACAAAATTCTCAGAGACTGTGAGGCCAGTGGTGTCAAACTTGATTCCTGATTCTGTCGCAAAATCAGGAATCAGTGGCTCGTAATTTTCGGGGGGCAAGGTCTATATGGGTCCGCAATGGGGTGTGCTGGTTCATCTTCATCTTCTGGAATGGTGGGCGCTGCCTCATCTTCTGTCCTGGGACATCTGCATGGCAGTTCCACAGGACTCGAGGAGGAAGATGAGGAGGAAGAAGAGGAAGAGGATGAGGATGAAGAATCTGAGAAATAAAGAAATGTGTGATCCTCTCCCTCACTATTAGTGTCGGAGGCAAAGAAATCATATGCCTCTTCCACTGAATAGCGCTGTTGAGACGAACGTGACAAGGGGACTTTTTTTTAATGAAATATGGTGCTTGTCTCAAGTACTTTATTTTTAACCTCTTGTGTATGTGTGTGTGCGGGGGGTAGTGCTTGGTGCAAACTTGTCTGAAAAGAAAAAGCTAAAAGAAAAAAAGAACCAGGGAGAAAAACATGTCTGTGAAAAGTAAAGTGTAAACAGCAGGCACGAGCTCTGATAAGTGAATTGTTTCACTTATCAAAGTTCAGCGGCTGCTGGATGTGCATACGGGGGTGGCGCAAGGGGGGTGAAAAAGAAAAATTGAAAACAGAACGCATGAGCACTGATAAGTGAACTGTGTCACTTATCAAAGTTCGGCGGCAGCTGGATGTGTGCACGGAGGTGGCGCAAAGGGGGGTGAGAAAGAAAAGCGAGCACGAGTGTTGATTGTTACCAGGCACATGTCTAGGATCGAGTACATCGGTACTCGATCCTAGGTTCGGACATCACTGTTTCAGCCAATCTGATTGGCTGAAACAATGAGAGAGACTGCGACTGGCTGTTCAGAATTGAATAACCAATCACAGTGATCGTGAGTGCGGGTGGGTGGGGACACCCCACGGGATGCTGACACCATCTTCCCTGAGGTAAGATGGCGCCGTAATTTTAATGCGATCACCGCAACTTCGGTCGTAGTGTCGCATTAAAGGATATGATGGATTATTCCGTCCATGATCAGCCAGTCCCAGGTCACATGGACGGAATAGTACATCGGCTGGCACAGAGGGGTTAACATAGCATCTCTATATAGAGTGCGAGCCCTCACATATCCTCTCTATATACAATATGAGCCTTCACGTAGCCCCCTATTTACAGTATGAGTCACCACATAGCCTCTTATATACAATATGTGTTAGGGACGGTGGAACGCACTAAATATAAATAATAGGAAGTGCGTTCACCGCCCGGGGTCCACCGTGCAGTAGGTGTAACAACCGCTGCTGAGTAATGGCAGACTCGCTATATGGCGGTATACTGCGCTCAGGTTAAACGTCACCCGAGGTGCACAGAGCGGACTCTGTTAAACTCACAGAGGCGCTTTAGTACAAACTCACAGAGGCGCTTTAGTACAAATAAAGCATAAACGCCGAGCATGTTAGCTTCACAGGTCTCAGCTGGCATGCACACATGGTATATGGTCATAGGACACGGCCCAAGGCAGAGGTCGGTGTCCGTCTTGACCTACCGTGCGTGCGGCGTCGCTACCGCAGACGCCAGTAAGTGCTGCTGGGTTGCCCTCACACATCCAGGGCAGCGGGGGTACTCGGTACCGGGCCGGTGTCGAGGCGGGAATGCGTCACAGCAGCGGTGACCCGGTCCGTGGCCCTGGGCGACCAATATCAATGGCGGTGACGTTAATGGTGTTAAAGTTTATATGAATAGTTTGTGACGCCACCCGTGGTGTTTGGCAAGTAAGATGGTAAGCCAACGCTGCATACTGATCCGCTGGGACTGATGGTGTGGTGCAGCAGAGATGGTATAGCTCCCCACAGGTGGAGCTGTAGTCAAGGGCTGTGTAGGTGCAATGGATGAGGAGAGGCGCAGAATGGTATGGAGGCTGGTACCCAGGTGTAGTGGTGCGGGAATAACTGGAGGACACCAGAGTATGCGGTTCCAAAGCTTTACTCACTGTTTGCAGTTCACTCAACTGCCTGCCTGTGCACTGTGTTCTCCAGGTCAGGGTTCCAGCCAACCTCCAGGCAGGATAGGGTTCTCCCCTCCACACTCCGCCAACATGTACCTTACTGAACGACTCCTCCAATGCGCCTTTAGGTGCGAATCACTCCAGTACTTAGTTACCCTGGAATGCCTCTCTCTAGGTGTTCCTAGTCTTTACTTGCATGACAGACAGCTGTAGCCTGCTTCGGGGACTCCTCACTGCGTCCCGGCTCTCTATTCGGTTGCTGTTGTGTCCCAAGTCTATTATGGGAGCAAGGCGTTAGCGGCGCACTACTCCTCCGGTGTCTGTTGCCGGACATAAAGATCCAATCAACCTCGGGGACCGGGCCCCGGCCTTTGCGCTCTCTGAACTGGAAGGGTTATCTCTCTTTCTCAACCTGCTTCCCACCGTCCTTCTATTCTCCTTCGTTCCGATCTGTTCTATCTCTCTCTTATGGAATCTTTAGTCTTCAGTCTATGTCTCTTTCTCCTTCTCTTCCTTCTCTAGGGAGCTCGTTCCACTAAGACCAGTCCTCAGCCTCTCCTGACTGACTGCCTTCCTCCGCCTTGAGCTCCTCTCAGGCTGACCTGCTGTCAGCCTGCTCTCTCTCTCTTGGACTCATCCCAGACTGACCTTCTGTCAGACTGACCTGAAATCCTACACCTTCCCTCTCTTTTATATCTAACTCCACCCGCCTCCCAAGCACCTCTCGTGTTACGAAGCCAGGGACCACAAAAGGCACCCTATGACCTTTCCAGCATAAAGCATGGATGGTCCCTGCTGAACTATCCTGTATGTGGGGTGCCGGTGTTGGAATGCGGAAAGGAGTTCCCAGCCTACCTGGATGGTGGGGCACTACACCTTCGGAGAAGGTGCAGTACCTCTGTTGCAACTGAAGCCTCAGGGGCGCCACATACCCCCCCGTTAAACACAGCACGTCCGTGGGCTGTAAGACAACAAAAGGTGCAATACAGGAACACACAAAAAATTTTAAATGTTATTCAACAATACTTATCTAATCTTCCTAATGTAGGAGGCACATTTCTTAAACGTTACAAACAGGTTAACTTCCTATCTTAGTATCAAAAATTTACTTAAGTGCAATTCTTAATTCAAAGTGCTATACTCAACACATTTTCTGTAGTACATTTTCTATCAATTATTCTCTTTTTCTTTCTGTCTCTTCTACTGGACGCAAGACACTGACCATCTACTCTTGGCCTGTCACCTGTCACTTTCAATTCTTCAGTCTTTATTCAATTCTCACATTCTATCTGAAAACTTTTCTAGTTCTCTGTATCAAACATGCTATAAAAGACATTTACTTTTCATAAGACACAACATTATCAAATACGTTATCATAAAACATTCAAAATTCTTGTAAGGTGCTGAACACTGCTCCCAGCCGGGATTTCTTGCAGTGTCAGTTGAGGTAGACATCATTCTTCGAAAAGTGTCCATGCAAAAACATTATCTTCGCAAAGAGTCTTTATATGTAAAACCAAGAGAGAGCACCCAAAGGGGTGCAAACTATTTACAAGAAAGTTTTGGATCACACAGTGTTCATGATCTCCACAGTTCCATTTGTAGAAAAACACTGCAATCAAAATCAGGCAACAAAAGTGCTACCGGAAAAACATGATAGCAAACAAGGCACAACTGGTGCAAACAAACCCTCCTGGGTAACAAGATTTGTAAGTGTAAATTTTCTTTGTGGCTACCAGATTCAAAGTAGTTATTGGCAATCCGTAGGTACTCCTCTAAGCCATAAAGGTGTCGGACCGTGCGCGCCTGCTCCAGCCGTACCCTTCTTAGTAAAGCCCTTCTCCACTTCCCCATTTCCATCTGACTAGGGCCCCCAGCGGACACTTCCAACTGCCCCAATTCCAGTTGCAGCAAGTCCGCCTCAGACGACGTGATCTCAAAGGGTAACCCATTAGGAGGGCCGGGATAGATACCTGGTGCCTCCTGGCGGTGCGGTCTCGGCTCCGCTGCAGGCGTAGTGACAGCGGGTGCGGGCCGGTGCAACACCGGGGAGGACGGTGGAGCTACCGGCGGCCCCTGGATCCACGGGGGTCGCTGTAGGGACCTGCGCAGCCGCGCCGGGTCCAAGCGGGAGTTCCTCTTCCTCCGCTTCAGCTCCCTGGGCTGTGCGCAACTCCTCGGGTAGTGCCGGCAGCGCGGGCGCAAAGCACGCTGTCGGTGATCTGGCAGCAGCAGTATGTCCCTTTAGATCTGCCCATAAAAGGTCCGGTGCCACAGCGGCGGGTACCGGTGGAGAGGGTACCGCAGGTGTAGGCCCTGCCGGGGCGCGCTGCCGTCTCAGCTTCTCCAGCGCTTCTCTTTGTAGCTGCAGACGGGTAGTCAGTTCAGCGATTTCATCTTCTAATTGCTGGCGGTTCATTCCGGAGTTCGGGTTGGAGCCGTCAGCCATGGCGCCTGGGGTTTGCACTTCCCCGCACTCCACAGGCCTCTTTCCCTCACTCTCCAAAATGGCGTTCTGGAGTTCTTCTTCTTGCTCCACCCTTCTGCTCGCCACTGGCTTTCTCTGCCCCTCCTTCCGGGGGCGGCGTCTTCTTCCCGCGCCTCCATACCAAGCCAGTATACGAACCCCTCGGGGGGGTGGGCCATGCATCGGTCACATAGTAATTCAGGCAGGGATGGCCCAAGACTCTTCGCAGTCTTTTCTTAGGACCTCCCATCTCTTCACGCCCTTCATCTCCGCGCCAGCGGCCATTTCTAATGTCCATTTTACAGTCTATTATATTTGGTCTTCTGCACATTTTCAAAAGTTGTAAATCCAAGGCACACAGAACCCGATGGCATCGGGTCTCGCTATCCTGTTCGTGACGCCAAAATTGGGTCGCCCTCGCACACCCAGGGCAGCGGGGGGTAGTTGGTACCGGGCCGGTGTCGAGGCGGGAATGTGTCACAGCAGCGGTGACCCGGTCCGTGGCCCTGGGCGCCCAATATCAATGGCGGTGACGTTAATGGTGTTAAAGTTTATATGAATAGTTTGTGACGCCACCCGTGGTGTTTGGCAAGTAAGATGGTAAGCCAACGCTGCATACAGATCCGCTGGAACTGATGGTGTGGTGCAGCAGAGATGGTATAGCTCCCCACAGGTGGAGCTGTAGTCCTAGGGCAGTGTAGGTGCAATGGATGAGGAGAGGCGCAGAATGGTATGGAGGCTGGTACCCAGGTGTAGTGGTGCAGGAATAACTGGAGGACACCAGAGTATGCGGTTCCAAAGCTTTACTCACTGTTTGCAGTTCACTTAACTGCCTGCCTCTGCACTGTGTTCTCCAGGTCAGGACTCCAGCCAACCTCCAGGCAGGATAGGGTTCTCCCCTCCACACTCCGCCAACATGTACCTTACTGAACGACTCCTCCAATGCGCCTTTAGGTGCGAAGCACTCCATTACTTAGTTACCCTGGAATGCCTCTCTCTAGGTGTTCCTAGTCTTTACTTGTATGACAGACAGCTGTAGCCTGCTTCGGGGACTTCTCACTGCGTCCCGGCTCTCTATTGGGTTGCTGTTGTGTCCCAAGTCTATGATGGGAGCAAGGCGTTAGCGGCGCACTACTCCTCCGGTGTCTGTTGCCGGACATATAGATCCAATCAACCTCGTTGACCGGGCCCCGGCCTTTGCTCTCTCTCTGGACTGGAAGGGTTATCTCTCTTTCTCAACCTGCTTCCCACCGTCCTTCTCTTCTCCTTCGTTCCGATCTGTTCTGTCTCTCTCTTATGGAATCTTTAGTCTTCAGTCTACGTCTCTTTCTCCTTCTCTTCCTTCTCTAGGGAGCTCGTTCCACTAAGACCAGTCCTCAGCCTCTCCTGACTGACTGCCTTCCTCCGCCTTGAGCTCCTCTCAGGCTAACCTGCTGTCAGCCTGCTCTCTCTCTCTGGGACTCACCCCAGAATGACCTTCTGTCAGACTGACCTGAAAACCTACACCTTCCCTATCTTTTATATCTAACTCCACCCGCCTCCCAAGCACCTCTCGTGTTACGAAGCCAGGGACCACAAAAGGCACCCTATGACCTTTCCAGCATAAAGCATGGATGGGTCCCTGCTGAACTATCCTGTGTGTGGGATGCAGGTGTTGGAATGTGGAAAGGAGTTCCCAGCCTACCTGGATGGTGGGGCACTACACCTTAGGAGAAGGTGCAGTACCTCTGTGGCGACTGAAGCCTCAGGGGCGCCACACTGCTAACTGCAGAGCGGCGGTAACTTCTGCCGCTGTACGACAGTGCCGTGAGGCATCACACTATCGGACGCTAGTGTAGCGGTGCGGTATGCACTGTGGCATATGGCTTGCCACTGACTGGCGCTGACTATAACTCTAATTCCCTATCCACATGCGTAATATCAGAGGGAAGGGGTTTCATAATGAGTCAGTCACCAGAATCATACATCCATCACCATTCACACATAGCAAGTATAGTCTATACTAGCACATGGGCGAGCGGCCATTCGGGCCTTTTATAGCCGTGCACTTCCGGGACCTTCCAGACCTCTGAAGTGGGCCAATCAGACCAGGACAAGGACCTGAGCACGTGACCCCCGATCTCCACTGGGAGATCGTCTCGTGGGCATGCCCTGTAGCGCGGCGAGAGGACTTAGCCTCTGGAGTGGTTTCCTGCAAAGCAGGTTGCGCTACCATTGCTGATCCAGAGGTGGCAGCAACATCCAGACCCAGAGAGCTGGTCTGAGCAGGGCGCCTGGATCACCAAGATTGCTGTGCAGGTCCCTGAGCGGTCGGAAAGGAGTGGGAGACCGCTGGATGTATGGCTCCGGATTCCCGCTGTGCAGCTGCAGGAATCTGACGCCTAACATTATGAGCCACCACGTAGACTCCTATATACTGTATGAGCCCTCATATAGCCCCCTAAATGCAATATGAACTTCTACATAGCCTTCTATATACATTCAAAGCTTCCATAGACATATGAGAAAAAATAAATAAATCAACACATACTCACATTCCCCCGGAACTCTGCTCCTGTCTCCGGTGCACTGACTCTCTGTATAGCAGACGCGACATAATGTCATCATCACATCTGCTGGCTCACCAATTTATTCACCGCTGACTGCATACCGAGGAGCTCATGAGCCACTGTTTTCCGTCCTTTGGGTGTCTCGGTCCGTGGGCCGGACTGGAACAGCTGGAGGAGCGGATGTGGCCCGTGCGCCGCACTTTGTGCAGCTCTACTCTAACAAATTTCTGCAGTCACTTTACATGTGTCTGTCACAATTATCTTGTATTTCCAGCTCAAGTGGACAGATACATGACTGCTGCAAGTATGCAACTTTCATACTTTAGATCACATGCCCACTTGATTCTTATCCCTTTGTCGGATGTCAATTTGACTACAGAATGGAAAACCCTTTTAATACACTTTGTTCACTGTATTGTATGGGTTGTTGTTGTTATTACAAAGATGTTTTTACAGACTACTTAAATTGAATGGTAAATGACATAAAAACTCTTATGATTGTTTTTCACCATGAAATCAATAAAGAAAGAAGTGAAAAGAAATGGAACACCTATATGTGCGTTTTGCAAAATGACAATAAAAAAACTACAACTTGTCTCATAAAAGAACAAAATCTTACACAGTTAAGTGTACAATAAAAAAAGATTTTGGCTGTTACAACTATGAATAAATGGACAAAAAAAATGATCTGGTCATCTGAACATGTACGTTGCAGATACAGATTTGTGTATATGCATTTGTGATCTGTATATGCATGTTTTATATGGGTGGTGTATGTGTGTAATAATTATATGCATAATCTGCAAATGCATGAGAAATGAATTAGTGTATGCTTATTTTATATTTGTGCGCCTGATGGGAATACGCATGTACATGCACAGTGTATAGTAAGGTGGGCCTAATGAAGAGGGGCCCAAATACTAATCCTACAGGATCCCTTTGTGATTAGTGTTCATCTCTGACAGCAGTATTAAAGTATAAGGCGGTGGTCACACTAGAGAGGAATACGGACGAGTGAGATGTGTGACCTGCGAGAAATACGCACCCGGTGTCCTTTAGAAAAGCCGGGAATTCAGTGCGTGATACAGTAAAATCACACTGACAGGTTTTATAATACAAACGAAAGAATAGATATATACACATAGAATACATATATATATATATATATATATATATATACATGTCGTTGAGACACATATATATATATATATATATATATATATATATATTTATATTTCACAGAGTTCTTCATAGCAGAATAGCCACTAATTCAATTGCCGGCTTTTGTCAAATCATTCCCCAACCCGACATGAAGTGACACATGGTTTATATACAGTAAACCATTTCATTTCATGTTTTGTTTTGTATGTCTTTCATTAGTAATTAGATGAGGGTTGATGTGTAAAATTTGGGAGGTGTAGGTGTTAATTTAAGGGGTTAATTCGTTGTAAAAAATTTACAAATTACAGCGGGAGCCCACACATTTTTTACAACGAATTTACCCCTTAAATTAACACCTACACCTCCCAAATTTTACACATCAACCCTCATCTAATTACTAATGAAAGACATACAAAACAAAACATGAAGTGAAATGGTTTACTATGTGTAAACTATGTGTCATTTCATGTCGGGTTGGGGAATGATTTGACAAAAGCCGGCAATTGAATTAGCGGCTATTCTGCTATGAAGAACTCTGTGAAATATAAATATATATATATGTCTCAATGACATGTGTATATATATATTTTGTGGTGCAGTGACCGCTGTGTCCGCTAGGGGGCGCTGTGTGGGTGTCCCAGGACAGCCGTATAAACATTTCCATTGCCCTGATAGGTGTAGGATACTAAAAGATCATAATGATCAGCAGAGGTACTGCTGACTAGTATGTTCTGTTACAATGTGTCAGGGAAGCCTGTGTGTGGTTGTCTGCAATAGGACCTTGGGTGAGGTCATAGCCATGTGATCACCTGTGGGTGTGGTTATGGACCACATAAGGTACCTGAGGTCTGGTCACATGTGGGTGAATGCTGGGACCTGATTGGTCCTGTTTGGAAGGTCCCGTGAGGAGAAGGATCTCCTCACTAACAGCACGTGTGGACGCTGTGACTAATGGCGATGTGTGCCTGACCGTTCCCAGGGAGAGGGAATGAACATTAGCAGTGTAAAGCAGCATGCAAGGTAACCCGGAGACGGGACTGATACTGAGAGACTGTATAGCCTGCTGGCTAGATGAAGCACAGTCTGTGTGACTAGGAGGGCTATAGGGGAGCAGAGCTCCAGTGTGAAGATACTCTGCTGTCTGCTATAAGACTGTTGCATGTTACTGCTGGAGGTTTATGAAGGATGAATAAACCTCATGGACTATGATTTGTTGGAAAATCCTGTGCCAGATGTGTTTTTTATCGCTGCAAGCGAGTGTCCCCCAACCCTGAATGACAGCGCTACCTCACAAATGGTGGAGAATGCGGGCAATATAGTAGCCTTGTTGCCGGGAGCAACGGAAAAGGACTGCCAAAAAAAACAAAAAAAAAAACTTTGCTGCTAAGGGCTGCGGTTCCAACAGCACATGTTGCAGTGCGGCAACGCTGAGCCAGGAGGTCTGACTGTTGTGGAAGCCGTATACTGACAGCAGCTCAGTGAAAGAGACTGGTGATTGCTAGGGTGCCTCTGCGGATAAGAGGTACCCGAGGACCTGTGTAGCCGACACAGGTAACGACAGGTGTTCGTTGTTGTACTGACCTGGGTCAGTGAGCAAGGTCCTGGAGGGTCAGTGTTGGGAGGTTCTGGGAGAGGAATCGGATCCCTGGAACACGTGATATGACCTTGGACCTGGTGAGGCCGGTGTGTTGGGAGACCCTGGGAGGAGGGTCGGCTCCCTGAATAGCACCCGGTGTGCCCTGTGTGTTGTACGGTCTCAGGCGGAGACGGTATGTCCTGAATAGCGCACAGACAGGATACGTGAGTTTTTTGGAGTTTTTCGTGCATGTGTTTTTTTTTTTTCCTCTGCAAAACCTGAAGGTGCTTGCTGTGGCTCAGTGGGGTCACGAGGGTCTCGCAGCACAGGGACCTGGTGTTTTTCTTTTTTGGGATCTCCTCTTTGAGCATTGGTAGCAGACGCTGTCTGTCTACACCATCCTACTGCAGCTGTATTGCATGTGACTAAGCGGATACAGTAGTTGTGGCTTTACACAACTATTAAGGGTGAGTACCCGGTATTATTTCTTTAAACCCATTATACCTGCACTGGTAAGGCCCTATGGGCGCGCTGTTGTGGTTTCTTTTATCTTCGAGGGTGACAAGCGGCTTCCGGTAACCCGGCGGGGTTACGAAGGGGACAAGCGGCTTCCGGTGGATCGGCGGGTCCACGAAGACGGCGCAGCAGGAGCTGCAGTGATACCAGCCGCTCGGTGTGTGAACAGCAGCCGGTGGTGTCGGTGATCGGTGACAGCAGGAGTTGTGGTGGTGCCAACAGACTTGTGTGGTATCGTAAAAAAAAAAAAAGACATAAACTGTACTGTGTGAACTGTGGCATAAGAAGTTCTGCAGAACGGACATGGGGAAATCCCGCAAGGGGGCGGTGACCCAAATTGGGGTGGTAACCCAAAAGGGGTGGTAACCCAAAAGGGGGCAGTAACCCAAATCGGGGTGGTAACCCAAAAAGGGGTGGAGTCCCAAATTGGCACGGTAACCCAAAAAGGGGTGGAGTCCCGGGAGGGGGCGGCAACCCAAAGTGGGGTGGTGGTCCAGAAAAGGGCCAAGTTTGAAGAAATGTCAGCCCTTGATGACTCAGTGGGTATGTCTGGAGTACCGCAGTGTGTGTGTATGACTTGGTCAGAATGTGGGATATCCTTTCCGGATAGTGACGATGGGCCGCAGGTGTGTACCGTGATGCTGCATCGGGAAGGAGTCCCTGGTAGGCTGGACTCAAAGAGTCAGGTGACTCTGACAGGAACTCCACTCGTTTTAGCTCTGACCGAGAAAAACGTCAGAGTTCGCTGCCTCCACGGGGTCATTGTGAATTATAAAGTGGACAGAGTCCTGATTGAGATGACAAAGGGGGAGTGCCAAGGTGGTAGTATGCCACCAAACTTAGTGCATACCTTTGAGAGGCGCCGGGACTTTGTCATATTTAAAGATGTGGGGCAGGACGATAGAGACGTTTCTACGGTAGCGCTAGCAGACACTGAAACGCTGACGCCTCCTAATGTGGACAGGCCAGACGTATGGGCGACCGGAGAAAGAATTGCGTCAGACGAACTTACTGACCTGACGTCACCTGAAGCGTTCCACAGTGTGAATGAGAATGGTGTGGTAAACAAAAAGAGCGGAGCTGACACACGGATAGAGAGTGTCTTGGGGGTTCACCGTACGGTGTGGTGTGACTGTGACTGTGACGTGTTATTGCCAGTTGCCACCACTAGGACAGAATCTAATGCTGTGCTGACTGAAACTCATGACAGGACTGGTGGTAACCTGATCGAGAGGATAGCGGGAATAGAAACACAGTCAGAGGGTAACCGGGGGATTCACTCGACTGATAAGACTGACTCAGTGGTACCCTTTGACGATATAATTAAAGAATTAGTGGTGCGACATGTGCTTGCCAAAAGAGAACAAGATCAGGAGATACAACTAATAAAAGAGACAGTGGAAGAACATGTCAAACAAGAGAGAATCTTGAGACAATTGGCCGAGCACAAGGTGGAGGGGCTCGAGAAAGAAATCTTGGAGCTCAGAAGTCACCTGTCCACCTGGCAAAGTGTGAACAAGAGCCT
Source organism: Dendrobates tinctorius (assembly GCF_039654945.1). Lineage (NCBI taxonomy): Eukaryota > Metazoa > Chordata > Amphibia > Anura > Dendrobatidae > Dendrobates > Dendrobates tinctorius. Next base: position 17,170,536 of record NW_027361765.1, on the reverse strand, counting down.
TAAGGAAGAGATTGAGGAACTCAGAGGAGTAGTAGAAGGTCTTCTGCAGGAGAAGAGCTTGGACAGAGATGTGCAACGGCTGGGTCCGAGTGATAACAAGACAGAACTGCCGGTACCTATCTTGGCAAAGGCTCACGAGGAGATAAAATTTCCTGAAGTTGGTGAGCAAAGAGCCGAAGACAGTCACTCGGTCGGGTCAACTGTAGTGAGGGAAGTGTCCGTGGTAAAGCCAGAGTCTTCTGTCCAGGAAGAGAGCAAGACCACGACCTTCAAATCTGTGATCGAAGTACCCGAAGACATGCAAGAAGCCTGTGCGGAGGAAGGTGTACATGAGGCTTTCAAAGAGGCGGTCAAAGCGTGTGAGGTGCACTGGGCACCTGAGACTCGGCAGTTGGTGATAGTATCAGCCAGGGGAGATACATCAAACCGAGTAGCTGTCCTGAAAGAGATGCATTTGCAGTGTCTACATGTCAAACAATTGGTTAGGCAGAGAAATATGAAGGCTGCTCGACGCCTAGAGATAGCAAGAGAGGCTATGGATCGGTTGGGTTTGAGGAAAGATGTGGTTCCAGTACCCAAAACTCTGATTGGGAGAATCATTGGAAGGTCCGGGAAGGTAATGCAAGACCTTGTGAATATCTCCGGTGTGGTGAGGGTGAGGATCCCTCCTGATGATGACCAGGTATCTAGGGAATTGGATAGGATTTCCATCATGGTGGTTGGCTCCGTGGAAAGCCTGAGAGAATTTCGGATGCTCGTGGAGTGTCGAGTGGGGTACCTGCAAGAAATTGAGCAGTTGAGGTTGGACCGTCGGCGAATTAATAAAGAAATACAGAATACCAGGTGGCGGCCGCCTCCAACCCAAGATGTAAGGCCCCGAACGGTTCCTCCAAGAAGTGACAGGGCAGATGGCAGAAGAGTGTCAGCATGGGGTAGTTCGACTGGCAGGATGACGTTGAAAGACCATAGTTCCTGTGAGATGCTGACTGAGTCAGACTCAGACCAGACAGCAGGCTCTACTAAGACTTATAACCGCACCAACCGAAAGAGACGGTCAGTGAGAGAAAGATCAGGTGACGAAGCGTACTGCAGACAGGTCGAGACTAGAGAGTGTCTGATGACGCAGACAAACCTGTGACTGGGGGGTCAAAGACAATGACCAGTATTATGACCGCTGGGAGCGGGGGAGGCCTAACGTAGAGATGAGGCCGTATGACAAATGGAGACGGTTCTCTCGACCTGGTGGGCAAGGTGTAGTGAGTGCCCAGTCTCGAGAGCCGGGGGTTATGCTGTGTGTTCAACCCCACAGGTTTGAACATAGGGGGGAGGTATGTGGTGCAGTGACCGCTGTGTCCGCTAGGGGGCGCTGTGTGGGTGTCCCAGGACAGCCGTATAAACATTTCCATTGCCCTGATAGGTGTAGGATACTAAAAGATCATAATGATCAGCAGAGGTACTGCTGACTAGTATGTTCTGTTACAATGTGTCAGGGAAGCCTGTGTGTGGTTGTCTGCAATAGGACCTTGGGTGAGGTCATAGCCATGTGATCACCTGTGGGTGTGGTTATGGACCACATAAGGTACCTGAGGTCTGGTCACATGTGGGTGAATGCTGGGACCTGATTGGTCCAGTTTGGAAGGTCCCGTGAGGAGAAGGATCTCCTCACTAACAGCACGTGTGGACGCTGTGACTAATGGCGATGTGTGCCTGACCGTTCCCAGGGAGAGGGAATGAACATTAGCAGTGTAAAGCAGCATGCAAGGTAACCCGGAGACGGGACTGATACTGAGAGACTGTATAGCCTCCTGGCTAGATGAAGCACAGTCTGTGTGACTAGGAGGGCTATAGGGGAGTAGAGCTCCAGTGTGAAGATACCCTGCTGTCTGCTATAAGACTGTTGCATGTTACTGCTGGAGGTTTATGAAGGATGAATAAACCTCATGGACTATGATTTGTTGGAAAATCCTGTGCCGGATGTGTTTTTTATCGCTGCAAGCGAGTGTCCCCCAACCCTGAATGACAGCGCTACCTCACAATATATATATATATATATATATATATATGCATTCTATGTGTCTATATCTATTCTTTCGTTTGTGTTATAAACCCTGTCATAGGGCTCCATTATATGTCCATTTTGCAAGCCGGCGAGAAAATCTCAGCATACGGATGGCATACGGATTACATACGGATGCTTACATGCGCAAAATACGCAACCACACCTTGCTTACGGATGACATACGGAACACTATTTAGGGGTCATTCATCCGTATTACGCCTGTAAACTACGGACCATATTTTGCGTCGGTTAGTGTGACCCTGGACTTACTTAAAAATTAGAACTTTTTACAACTCCTGAGTCCCCAACAGTGTCCTCTGGGCATTTTATTATCAGACAAGTGTCCTGACAAATTGGCATTAATTCACCTATCTAGGTTTCTTTATTTTTTCAAGAGTTCAGTGCATGATGCATTGGGACTTGGAGATGTGAAACGATCCTAGATAGATGGGGCTACCACAGACAAAATGCCCAGTGGACACTTACAATGTCAATTTCATACAGCAAAGAAGTTCTTCAATCTAATGTTCCTAATGTATGGTATTCTTTTTACTATTTCTGGACATGGATTTGTCCTGAAATGCCTATCTAACCCTTATATAGGGAAATTTGCACTTTATATTTGATATATCAATCTCAGAACCGTAGAAATGGATTAGTAGCTACTTTAGGCTTTCATTAGACATTCATAACTAAACTGCAAATGCTAATTTTGGCTATATTTCCTTGGATCCTATCTGAAGAACTACAGGCAACCAAATAAATTAAGCAGCAAATACGTATTATATGGCGATAATGTCTACGATCACAAATGGCCAGTTAATGCTCTTTTTTTATTCCAACTCAATATCAAGCTTTTTTTCTATTTTATTTAATCCATCATATAGTTCCAGACATATGAGGTTTTTATATAGGGCACCCAATGTGCTAATTTTTATGATGAGCTATGTCACAATGGTTAAAACTAATAATAGCTTACAAAGAGCAATAGATAAAAAGCTCCATGTCTCTGGAACATGATGGCATATTTTAACCCCTTTCCGACATGCGCTGTACATATACTGCTCTGCAGGAGATGCATTCCTGCAAAGAGCAGTATATCTACGGTGGCACGATCGCACGGCCTCATGCTGAGCACCGCGGCAATTGTGTGTGGGTGTCAGCTGTATGTGAGCACCGACCATGGGCATTTAACTCCTCTGATGCCGCTGTCAGTAGTGATAGTGACATAGAGAGGCATTGCGCAGGAAGGGGGCTCCCTGTACGCTTCCATCAGGCCAACGCGATCGCGTTGGCTTGGTGGTCTCCATGGAGACCCCTGGCACCAAGATGGCCACGTGGTCCTTCCAGGTCCTGGAGGGAAGGTGGCTTGTGAGCCAGCATGCCTCCTTTCCTGCCTGTCAGATCCCGATCTGATACTCTGCAGTGTCAGATCAGCGATCTGATGCAATATAGTAATGTCCCATCCTGGGACAATATAAAAAGTAAAAAAAAATTACAAATCACGAAGCATCTTTCATTTCACCAGAGCTGTTCAAAAGAAGCTAAGCTGTGATTGGTTGCTATGACCAACAGTTTTCCTTGCAACCAATCACTAAGCATCTCTCATTACACCAGAGCTGGTTAACAGTAGCTGAGCTGTGACTGGTTGCTATGCGCGTTTTCCCACTTGACAACACCTCAACAGATGGTGGGAGAAATCTAGCATCCCCAGGAACATAAGCTCCAGCCATCGTCTGTCCCCCAGAAAGGAGCAGTGAGTACATGACAGAAATGAATCCCCCCCTCCTGTGTGGTATCATTAAGTGACACACATGAATGTAGGAAAGTGCACATATTAAATGTCATGTGGATTTAATATTTTCTCACAGACACTTTTATGCATTATTGATGTGTTACTGTGCTCTGATGCTGTGAGTTTTTTTAAAGTGCTACTTCCTCATAGTTCACCTGAATATAACCATATAACACGTAATGCTTTTCCCATAACAACCCATTAAATATGATACTATACTGCATACAGATGCTGTACATCCATGAGCAACTCAGACGGACAAATACAAGTTGACCTGGGATCTTAGTGAACCATGTTTCTGTGCAATTTCACTATTCTACTTTTACTGGCTTTGACGGGATTTTGTGGGATATTAGGCATAGTAGTCCGGTAGCTCTGGCTGACGGGATAATGTGGGATATTATAGTGAATGTGGCTATGCGGAGTGGGCTGGGCTATACACTCAGCTTTATATATATATAACGATGTGGGATATTAGGAGTAATAGTCCGGTAGCTCTGGCTGACGGAATGATGTGGGATATTAGGGGTAGTAGTCCAGTGGCTTTGGCTGACGGGATGATGTGGGATATTAGGTGTAGTAGTCCAGCGGCTGTGACGGGAAGATGTGGGATATTAGGGGTAGTTGTCCGGTGGCTATGGCTGACGGGATGATGTGGGATATTAGGGGTAGTAGTCTGGCGGCTGTGACAGGATGATGTGGGATATTAGGGATAGTAGTCCGGTGGCTATGGCTGACGGGATGATGTGGGATATTAGTAGTCCAGTGGCTCTGGCTGACGGGACGGTATGGGATATTAGGGGTAGTAGTCCGGTAGCTCTGGCCTACGGGATGATGTGGGATATAATAGTGAATGTGGCTATGCGGCATGGGCGGGGCTATACACTCAGCTTTGCACACTAACACACCGTAACCGTAAACGGAGTTAGTTACTATGCTTGGGCAGCGCCGGGCTCTTCAGCTAGCATATATATACTTTCCAATATATACATTTATTTACGTACCGTAAATAAAAAACAATAGAAGTACATATATTTGGTATTGCCGGGTCCATAATGACCCGCTCCATAAAACTGTCCCACTAGTTAACGCCTTCAGTGAATATCGTAAAAAAATAAATACAAAAGTGACGAAAAACAATGCTATGTCATCATACCGCCAAACAAAAAGTGCAATAAAACGCGATCAAAAAGATGGATGTAAATAAAAATGGTACAGCTGAAAACGTCATCTTGTCTCGCAAAAAAAAAGTCGCCATATATCTCAATCAGCAGAAAAATAAAAAAGTTATAGCTCTCAGAATAAAGCGATGCAAAAATAATTATTTTTTCTATAAAATAGTTTTTATTGTGTAAAAGTGCCAAAACATAAAAAAATATAAATATCAGTGTAGTCATACTGACCCGAAGAATAAAGCTGTCTTACCAATTTTACCACACGCGGAACAGTATAAAAAATAAAAAGTAATTCCTGAATTGCTGGTTTTTGTTCATTCTGTTTCCCAAAAATCAGAATTGAAAGCTATCAAAAAATGTCATGTGCCCGAAAATGGTACTAATAAAAACGTCAGCTCATCCAGCAAAAAACAAGCCCTCACATGCCACAGTCAGCCAATATATAAAAATATTATAGCTCTCAAAATATGGGGATGCAAAAACTAGTTTTCGCAATAAAAAGAGTCTTTTAGTGTGTGACAGCAGCAAAACATAAATACCCAATATAAATCTGGTATCGCTGTTATCGTACCGACCCAAAGAATAAAGTCTCCTAATCACTTATGCCGCACGAGGAACGGTGTAAAAAATAAATAAAACCAATTCTTTACCTACTGTTGATTTTTTCATTCTGCCTCCCAAAGATAGCAGTAAGGCTTGGCGCACATTTATCCTGCGCTCTGTGCTGAGTGCTTACACTGGGGTTTCCGTGTAAATCTCTGAAATATGTGATTCAGACAGAACCTCTGGCTGAAGATTCCCTATAATGAGGCATATGGAGTCACTGTGGATGCCATAGGTAGTGTGATCCAGCGGTGTCACTCTTTTTAGGGTTGCAAAAGGATTGCATAAAAGTGGGTTGGCCAGACAGAGTACAGAGTAAATATGCTGCCTCATAATAGTGAATGGATCCCTCAGGGGTTTCATCTGTCACATCACTCAGAGATTTAGATGGAAACCCCAAAGTAAGTGCTCAGCGTAGAGCGCCAGATAAATGTGATCTCAAACGTTTTGTAAAATGTTCCCAATAAAAGCTTCAACTCAATGCACAAAAAAAGCAAGCCCTCACTCAGGTCTGTCATCTATTAATGGAAATATAGGGGGCTTCCACGTTACTGGTAGCACAAAGGCTCTGGAAAAGCAAAATAGCTTCTCGCTACCCAAAACAAATTCAGCAAATTCTCTGCTACCAAATCCAAATGCCCCCCTCTCTGAGTCCTAGTGTGCCTAAACAATATTTAGCGCCCACATGTTTGGCATTTCTGTAGTGATGAGAGCCCGCCTAATTTACAGGTGCGTGTCTCCAGAAGCATGAGCTGGGCATAACGTACTGGTGACTGCAATGTACTGGCCACAACAGCGTACTGGTCACTACAACTGCAGTTTGCAATTTTCACTCAGCAACATCCAATGCTGCCTGTTTCTGAAAAAATCGTCACTACATCTGTAGATAAATTCCCAAAGGGTTTTAATTTCCGAAATGGGGTTACTTAAGGGGGGATTATGCTTTTATAGCACATAGGGGCTCTTTATATGGAATCCGCAAACTAGTCTAGGAAAATCTGCGCTCCAGGTGGCAAATAGCGCTCTGTCCCCCTCCCCCCACCAAGTCACTCCGTATGGCTAAGTATTACTGTACAGTCACATATGTGTGCTGTTCCATCTAAGGTTATGATTGTATGCTTATATAATTGTGTTATGTTACCTTTCTTTGTATTCAGTTTTGCATTTGGTCTGCTGCCACCTGCTGTCCTTTTCTGTATAGCAGACGGCAGCTAATTAATTCTAGTACATGCCTCCCACTTCCAGGTCAGTGACTCCTTCTCTTCCTGCCGGTGACCATTACTAGTTTCTTTTTCACCCGGGAGAGACACGCTTGCCAGGCTGTGGAAGGCATCAGATTTTTGACCACACACACTCACAATTTGCTAAATTTCCTGAATCATCTTGCTGTACCACCTGGGTTGTTACACCTGCATTTCTGGAGAAGTACTGCATTACCAATCATACGCTGTATGTCCAGATTTCCAATAAACAAGTCTGGACTTCACAATATCTGGTGTGTATCATCTCTCCGGACGCATGAACAGCAAAACAGCAACTATGGTCCTGCCTGCTCTGCATTGAGGAAACGGAAGGTAGGAATCTCTCCCAGCCCCAATCAACTACACCTCCATTCTCCTCATGTGGGGACAGAACAGTCAAAAAACTGCCTTGAAGCCGGGCAAAAAATCACCGTTATATCCTAACCCGTCTGCCCGCTCACATACTGCAGCCCTGCTCTGCTAAAAAACTCTGCAGCGTCACCCCAGACCGCATTGTGCATAGAGACAGTCTGTATATTATACAACATTGCTGCAGATTGTCGGACTGCAAAACCCCACAATTCTCTAAAAACACATTGGGGATCTCGTCAGGACGTCTTAACTAAGCTGCACTGCGATTTCCATTCCCCAATTCAAAAGTTCAGTTTCTTAACCCCTTCACTACCAAGGGTGGTTTGCACGTTAACTCCCGGGCCAATTTTTACAATTCTGACCACTGTCCCTTTATGAGGTAATAACTCTGAAACGCTTCCATGGATCTTGGTGATTCTGACTTTGTTTTCTCGTGACATATTGTACTTCGTGTTAGTGGTAAAATTTCATTCAAATAACTTGTGTTTATTTGTGAAAAAAATGGAAATTTGGCGAAAATTTTGAAAATTTCGCAATTTTCCAACCTTGAATTTTTATGCCCTTAAATCACAGAGATACGGCACACAAAAAACTTAATAAGTAACATTTCCCACATGTTTACTTTACATCAGCACAATTTTGGAACCAAAATTTTTTTTGGTTAGGAAGTTATAAGGGTTAAAATTTGACCAGCGATCACTCATTTTTGCAACACCATTTTATTTTTACGGACCACATCACATTTGAAGCCACTTTGAGGGATCTATATGATAGAAAATACCCAAAAGTGACACCATTCTAAAAACTGTACACCTTAAGGTGCTCAAAACCACATTCAAGAAGTTTATTAACCCTTCAGGTGCGTCACAGGAATTTTTTGAATATTTAAAAAAAAAAATGAACATTTAACTTTTTTTCACAAAAAAAATACTTCAGGTTCAATTTTTTTTATTTTACCAAGGGTAACAGGAGAAATTTGACTGCAAAAGTTATTGTGCAATTTGTCCTGAGTACCTGATATGTGGGGGGGAACCACTGTTTTGGTGCATGGCAGAGCTCAGAAGGGAAGGAGCGCAGTTTGACTTTTTCAATGCAAAATTGACTGTAATTCAGATCGGACGCCATGTCACGTTTGGAGAGCTCCTGATGTACCTAAACAGTGGAAACCTCCCACAAGTGACCCCATTTTGGAAACTAGACCCCCCAAGGAACTTATCTAGGTATGTGGTGAGAACTTTGAACCCCTAAGGGCTTCACAGAAGTTTATAACGTACAGCCATACAATTAAAAAATCATATTTTTTCCACAAAAATGATCTTTTCACCCTCAATTCTTATTTTTCCAAGGGTAACAGGACCCTAAAAGTTATTGTGCAATTTTTCCTGAGTACGCTGATACCCCATATGTGGGTGTAAACGACTATTTGGGCGCATGGCAGAGCTCGGAAGGGAAGCAGCGCCATTTGACGTTTTTGGCTGGAATTGAGATCGGACACTATGTCGCGTTTGGAAAGCCCCTGATGTACCAAAACAGCGGAAACCCCCCCACAAATGACACCCATTTTGGAAACTAAACCCCCTAAGGAACTTATCTAGATGTGTGGTGAGCACTTTGAACCCCCAAGGGCTTCATAGAAGAAATACATGCACGAAACGGCTGTTGTCCGTCTTTTTGCATTTCTCCCGTGCCATTGCCTATGCTTTATTAATATGAAATAAAGTGAATCATTTCAAGAGAACGGTGAGTGCCATCCTGCTGTCTTTTTCTACTATGATATTTCATGTTTTTTCTTCACATGGATAGAGCACCCGTTCAGCAAAGGTTACAGGTGTCACACTGATAGCGGTTATAAGTGACTTTGCGGGTATATCTTTCTCAGGGACAGTGCTGGATGTTTCTTTTTTCTTTGACTGACTTTGATGGAATGGTCTGCGGGTGTCATGTTGCCTTTGGCGAGCCCCTGATGTACCTAAACAGTAGAAACCCCCCACAAATGACCACATTTTGGAAACTAGACCCCCTAAGGAACTTATCTAGATGTGTGGTGAGCACTTTGAACCCACAAGTGCTTCATAGAAGTTTATAACGCCCGGGCATGAAAATAAAAAAATCATATTTTTTTCCACAAAAATGATATTTTTGTCCCCAATTTTTTATTTTCCTAAGGGTAACAGGAGAAATTGGACCCCAAAAGTTGTTTTGCAATTTGTCCTGAGTAGGCTGATACCCCATATGTGGGGGTAAAACACTGTTTGGGCGCATGGCAGAGCTTAGAAGGGAAGGAGCACCATTTGACTCTTTCAACGCAGAATTGGCTGTAATTGAGATCAGATGCCATGTTGCGTTTGGAGAGCACCTGATGTGCCCAAACAGTGGAAACCCCCCCAATTCTAACTCCATCCCTAACCCCAACACACCCCTAACCCTAATCTCAGCCCTAACCATAGCCCTAGCCCTAACCCTAACCCTAACCCTAGCCCTAACCCTAGCCCTAGCCCTAACCCTTGCCCCAACCCTAACCCTAATGGGAAAATGGAAATAAATGCACAGTCTCTCACTGCTGAAACAGAGCAATTACTACCCGATACTGTCCATTATGAAGAGGGGGAAACAGAGCCAGCTTCAGAAACAGACCAAGACTCACGACCAAGACGCTCTGTCAAACCAACCATAAAAGCTGTCGAAAACTATCACAGTACAAAGGATGAGTTTAATGACAACCTGGATGACCTATGGGAACGAGTCACCTCCCTCATGTCAAGCATCCAACGCCACAAAAATGATGCAGTGAGTCTACAAGACACTTTAAAATGGCTAGACACGGCCTACGGAAATACAAGAGACTGTCCGCAAGGTACGTCGCCTTCCTAAAAGACTCCAATATTGATGAAGTCTCATCAGAATTAAGCAACGTAGATTCCACAGAAAGAGAAAGGGACGCCGCCGTGCAAGACGCCAAAGATAAAGCGGAGTTCCTTATTGCTCATCTGCAAGAATCAAGATCCCACAGGTTAGGCTCATCCAGACACTCTTCTCGGTCATACAAATCATCCTGCTCAAGACCTTCAGCCCTCAGCGACAGAATCTTAGAGGCCTGTTTAAATGCAGAGCGATCCAAACTAAGACGTTCCTTTATAGAAAAGAAATACAAAGTGATAAATGCTGTGCCAGGATATGCCTAATCAAAGTTTATCCAGAAGGGCAACCAGAGAAGGCAGTAAAAATGTATGCCATCATTGACGATCAGAGCAATCGATCCCTAGCTGGACCTAAGTTTTTTGAAGCCTTTGGAATCAAGGGACCAGCAACGCCCTATACTCTGAATACTTGTTCAGGCCGCATAGAGACCAGCGGCAGGAGGGCACAAGGTTTCATTGCTTCTCCTGTCAACGGAGGCGTAAAAATACCCTTACCTACGCTAGTCGAATGCGATCAAATACCCGACCAAAGGGATGAGATCCCTACCCCATACCTAAGGCACCTAGTCAGTGTTATCCCACCTATGGACTCAGATGCTGAAATCCTACTTCTGATCGGCAGAGACAATTTAAGGATACATAAGGTCCGCCAACAGTGTAATGGTCCCGACTATGCCCCATACGCACAGAGACTCGACTTGGGGTGGGTAATCATAAGAAAAGTGTGCTTGGACCGAACAAGAGTCGATTCCTTTAAGACCTATGTACGCAGAGACGGATGAGCTACTTTCTGCAAACCATGCCCTCATCACTATGAGGTGAAAGAGAAGCCTCCAGATCCCGTACAGCTGCCTGATGTCATTCCTTTTCCCTATGCAGACGACTTGGGAAGATCAGTGTTTCATACAACTAAGGATGACAACAAAGTAGCCCCGTCTATGGAAGACAAGGAATTTGTCAGGATAATGGACAATGAATTCCTTAAGGACGAGACCAATCACTGGGTTTTTCCCCTACCCTTCCGAGCTACCAGGGTAAGACTCCCGAACAATCGTGAACAAGCATTGTCCAGATTCAACTCTCTCCAGTGCACACTTAACAACAAACCGGAGATGAAAGAACACATTGTCACCTTTATGAGCAAGATATTCCAGAATAACCATGCGGAGCCAGCTCCTCCCTTAAAGGAAAACGAGGAGTGCTGGTACCTACCCGGAGTATATCACCCACGGAAACCTAAGCAAATTAGAGATGTCTTTGATTCAAGCACCAAACATCAAGGTGTATCTCTCAACGATGTCCTCCTCACGGGTTCTAACCTTACAAACAACCTAGTAGGAGTGTTGATGAGGTTCCGGAAAGAGCCCATCGCCATCACCGCCGACATTGAACAGATGTTCCACTGTTTCATAGTCAGAGAGGACCACAGGAATTTCCTCAGGTTCCTATGGCACAAGGACAATGACCTCAGCAAAGAGATGGTGGAGTATCGCATGAGGTTGCACGTATTCGGGAACAGCCCTTCCCCAGCAATGGCAACCTATGGCCTGCGGAGAACCGCTCAAGAAGGAGAGACCGAATATGGAACAGATGTCAGAGACTTTGTAGAGAAAGACTTCTATGTAGATGATGGACTAAAATCTCTACCCACAGAAGAAGCGACTATCGATCTACTCAAGAGGACCCAAGGTATGCTGAACCAAGCTAAGCTTAGATTGCACAAAATTGCTTCAAAAAGCCTGACTGTCATGAGAGCCTTTGATGCAAGTGACCACGCACCAATATTCAAGGACATAGACCTGGGACCAGACTGTCCGCCTGTGCAGAGAAGCTTAGGCTTGAGGTGGAACTTGTCAGTCAATACCTTCAGTTTCCAAATCAATTGTGCAGACAAACCATTCACTAAACGTGGTGTCATGTCAATGGTGAATAGCTTATACGACCCACTGGGGTTCGTAGCACCAATTACCATACAAGGTAAATCCCTTCTGAGACAGCTTTCCGAAACTGTCAAGGACTGGGATGCCCCACTCCCTCCTGAGAAGGAACCGAAATGGGAAACCTGGAAGCAGTCTTTGTGTGCCTTGGATGAAATCCATATACCAAGATGCTACGCCAGAACCTCACTTGCTGCTAGCACTAGGAAGGAACTCCATGTGTTCTTGGATGCATCCACGGAGGCCATTGCAGCAGTTGCCTATCTGAAGGTGACGGGACCCGACAATCAAGATCACGTTGGGTTCATCTTTGGCAAGGCTAAGTTGGCTCCCAAGCCTGATCACACTAATCCCAGGCTTGAACTCTGTGCAACCGTGCTTGCAGTAGAACTCGGAGACTTTATACAGCACGAGATGGACACCAACATAGATGACATGCAATACTACAGTGACAGTAAGGTTGTCTTAGGTTACATCTACAACCAAACAAGGCGCTTCTACGTGTACGTCAGTAACCGCATCGAGAGAATAAGGAGGTCTTCCAAGCCTGAACAATGGCACTATATCCCATCTGAACTTAATCCAGCTGACCATGCCACTAGACCTATGTCTATAAAGTCCTTTGCTAACTCTTCTTGGCTTTCAGGTCCTAAGTTTCTGTTGGAACAGAAGGGAAGTGAACGTGTCCAGGAAGTCTAAAGCATCCAGGATCCGGATGACGATCCAGAAGTCCGCTCCGAGGTCAGTGCCTTGGCGACGAACACTAATTCAACCTCCAGCCTCGGTTGCCAGCGCTTCAAATACTTCTCCAATGGGATGAAACTTCTTAAGACTGTAGCAAGGTTAGTCCACATTGCGAGATCTCACGTGGATACAAAGACTGTCACGGTTGGCACGTTTGCCATAAATCACTACCATTTGAGAATGTTCCGGTAGGATGAACCACGAACAGAACACCATTGGATTACCATTGGGTCGGAGACAGTTTGGCCTAGTGCGGCTTCTCCAATCCGAAGATGGGTACCATTGGATTGTCTCAGGAACTAACTGTCATCTACCTCGTTTTGATGTTGCTATTATTGCATGCATATTTGTGTTTCCTTTCTAGGTTATTGAACTTTACTTAAACAAAAAACATTAATATAGTGAAATTCCTTACGGAATTTCAGACAAAGAGTGTGTTCCATCTAAGGTTATAATTGTATGCATATATAATTGTGTTATGTTACCTTTCTTTGTATTCAGTTTTGCATTTGGTCTGCTGCCACCTGCTGTCCTTTTCTGTATAGCAGACGGCAGCTAATTAATTCTAGTACATGCCTCCCACTTCCAGGTCAGTGACTCCTTCTCTTCCTGCCGGTGGCCATTACTAGTTTCTTTTTCACCCGGGAGAGACACGCTTGCCAGGCTGTGGAAGGCATCAGTTTTTTGACCACACACACACACTCACAATTTGCTAAATTTGCTGAATCATCTTGCTGTACCACCTGGGTTGTTACACCTGCATTTCTGGAGAAGAACTGCATTACCAATCATACGCCTTATGTCCAGATTTCCAATAAACAAGTCTGGACTTCACAATATCTGGTGTGTATCATCTCTCCGGACGCATGAACAGCAAAACAGCAACAATGGTCCTGTCTGCTCTGCATCGAGGAAACGGAAGGTAGGAATCTCTCCCAGCCCCAATCAACTACACCTCCATTCGCCTCATGTGGGGACAGAACAATATGGGGTATATCTACATTCAGCAGAAATTGTGGGACAAATTATGGTGGCATTTTTACACATTTCCCAGTGTGAAACTGTAAAACTTGGGGCTAACGCACAATCTTGATGGTAAAACTGTAAATTATTTTTTCTTCACTGCCCAATGGAATAAAAGTCTGTGACAAACCTGTGGTGTCAATATAATCACTGTACCCCTAGATGAATTCATTGAGAAGTTTAATTGGTAAAATGGAGTAACTTATGGGGAATTTTGCTGTCCTGGCACCTCAGGACATTTGCATTTGGGCCTGTCTGGTTTGTAACTGAATTTTTTGGAGGATTTTTTTTCCTCTTTTTGTGCATGGCACCCTCAAACAAGTGCAGCAAAATCTGCACTGTAATATGCCGATACTTCCGTTCTGAGCTTTGCACTGTGCCTCAAATGTAGTTTTTGGACCACAAATGGGGTATCGGTGAACTCAGGAGAAATTGCACAGCAAACTTTGGGGTCCATTTTCTCCTTTTTTCCCCTTGTGAAAAAACAAAATTTGAAGCTAAAAAAGATTTTTTGGGGAAAAATGTGATTTTTTTTTATTTTCATGGCTTAACGTTATAAACTTCTGTGAAGCACCTGGGGGTTCAAGGTGCTCACTACACATCTAGGTAAGGTACCAAAGGGTTCTAGTTTCCAAAATGGTGTCAGTTGTGGGGGAATCCACTGTTTGGGCACATCAGGTGCTCTTCAAACGCGACATGGTGTCCGCTAATTATTCTATTAAATTTTACATTCAAAAAGTCACATTTCGCTGCTTCCCTTCCATGCCCTGCCGTGCACCCAAACAGTAGTATTCCCCCACATATGGGGTATCGGTGTACTCAGGAGAAATTGCAAAACAAATTGTATGTAGTAATTTCTCCTGTTTCCCTTTTAAAATATGGAGCTAAAAAAGATTTATTTTGGGAAAAATGTGATTTTTTTTTATTTCACCTGCTTAACATTATAATCTTCTGTGAAGCACCTGTGTGTTCAAGATGCTCAATCCACATCTAGGTAAGTTCTCTAAGGGGTCTAGTTTCCAAAATGGCGTCACTTGTGGGGGAGTTTCCACTGTTTAAGCACATCAGGGGCTCTCCAAACGCTAATTATTCCAGCATATTTTACATTAAAAAAGTCAAATGGTGCTCCTTTCCTTCCAAGCCCTGCCATACACCCAAACAGTTGTTTTCCTCCACATATTGGGTATCTGCGCACTCAGGAGAAATTGCCCAACAAATTGAATGGAGCAGTTTCTCTTGTTACCCTTAGGAAAATGCAAAATTTGGAGCTAAAAAGATTTATCTGAGAAAAATGTGATTTTTGTTTTTATCTTCACGGCTCTACATTCTAAACTTCTGTGAAGCACCTGTGAGTTCAAGGTGCTCAATACACATCTAGATAAGTTCCCTTAGCAGTCTAGTTTCCAAAATGTTGTCACTTGTTGGGGGTTTCCACTGTTTAGGCACATCAAAGCTTTGCAAATATGACATCCGCTATTTATGCCAGCAAATTTTACATTCAAAAACTGAAATGGCGCGCCTTCCCTTCTGAGCCCTGCCGTGCGCTTAAACAGTAGATTTCCTCCACATATGGGGTATCGGCATGCTCAGGAGAAATTGCACAACGATTTAGTAAAAAATGTTAAAAAAAATAGGTCTAAAGGAAATTTTTTGTGAAAGAAAACTAAATGTTTATTGTTTAAGTGCATAAAAATTAAAAGTTTGAAAATTGTGAAATTTTCGACAAATTTCCGCTTTTTTCACAAATAAACGCAAGTCATATCAAAACAATTTACTACTATCATAAAGTACAATATGTCACGAGATAACAACCTCAGAATCACTGGGATCCATTGAAGCGTTCCAGAGTTATTACCTCATAGAGTGACAGTGGTCAGAATTGTAAAAATTGGCCTGGTCAAGAAGGTGAAAACAGGCTTCGGGGTGAAGGGGTTAAATTAAATGAAAAAGGTAAAAAACTCACGGGTTGCTGCATAAATAAAAAACGGAAAAAAATGATTATAGGTCCTCCTCATATTCACAAAAACGTTATATAGCATGTACAGTCATGGCCGAAAATGTTAGCACCTTTGAAATTGTTCCAGAAAATAAAGTATTTCTCCTGGAACATTATTGCACCTACGCATGTTTTGTTATACACATTTCCTTTGTGTGTTTTGGAACGAAGCAAAAAAAAAACATATAGAAAAAATTGGCAAATTGCAATAATTTTTCACAAAACCCCCCAAATGGGCTGGACAAAATAGTTCACTCTCAACTTAATATTTGGTTGCACACCCTTTGGAATAAATAACTGCAATCAATACTTTAATCCATATCGCGGTGAGATCCTCGCTAGCAGCGTGAGAGTTTTTCTCACCTGCTAGTGGGGATCTCACCAAGGTCACTGCAGTTCAGCCCGGCTTGGAATGGAGCCTCAGTGACCGGACATAACCTCGATGATGTCAGCGCTAGTCACTGAGGCCGTGCTCGCAGCCGCTCAGTCACCAGTGGTTTTCAACCTGGGCGGTCGCATCTTGGCCCGTCGAGGTTGAAAACAACTAATCCCCAGACATGGATTACAGCGTGGGAAAGAACGACGGACAGGTATGGTATATTGCTGTTTTCTTTATTTTAGTTTTATATTACAGGTGATCTAGGGCTTCGGTGGAATTAGACGAGGTCGTAAGTATGGTTTAGTTAACAGTATTAAAGGAGTCTGTGTCATTCTTTCAATTAAATGACATTTTTCTTGGTGTCTGTGTTTTCTTACAATGTGGCTATGGGATTAGTAATGGATAGGTGTCTTATTGATGCCTCTCCATTACTAACCTTGGGGCTTCATGTCACCTAACAATACAAAGGTGACATCAACTCCCCCAACTATCACTCCACTTGCCACCACTACAGGGCAAATGGAAGAGACGGGCAAAGCACCAGAATTGGCGCATCTAACAGATGTGCCTTTTCTGGGCAGCTGTGGGTTGCTGTTTTTAGGCTGGGGGGGCAATATATATGTGTTCCCCTGAGGAAGAAGTGCTGTATACTTCGAAACGCGTTGGGAAATAAATGGTTACTCCTTCAGCATAACTTGGATGTGGTAATTTGTCAAGCAGCGCACGAAAGTCCATAAATTTATTCCTTATAAAACTAATGTTTTGGCGGCCACGGAGTGGACCCTTGGACGTGCAGCAAGCTGACTAATGACTTTACGTGCTCAAATCTCTCCTGGAAAGGGTGAGTATAATTATCTTATCTTCTTTCAAAGTTTACCCAGATAAGACCCGATTGCGCTCTTTCCTCCTATAGATTATACTTACCTTACCAGCCTGAGAATACCAGACCCCAGCTGCGAGCTTTAGCAAGGCTGGTTTCAAAAATAAGGGGGACCCCACGCCTTTTTTTAACTATTTATAATTAAAAAAAAAGTGTGGGCACCCCTCTATTCTTGATAATTAGCCTTGCTGAAGCTGACAGCTGAGTGTTGCAGCCCCCAGCTGTGAGTTTTGCCTGGCTGGTTAACAAAAATACAGGAGAACCCTCGTCGTTTATTTTTTTCAAATTATTTATTTACAGCACAGGAGGGGCTAATGAATACTCCCATCTGCCGCTCCTGCTCTCACTGTAATTAGCAGCAGCAGGTGTTGGATGATGGGATCAGTATTTCCATCAGCTGACACCAGTGACCGGAGGTAAATATTATACCTCTGATCACAACTGAGCGCTCATGCTGTCTTTTGACAGCGGTGGGAACCACTGCTCTCTGACCGGCGGGGATGATTTCACGCCGATCAGAAGCTGTGTTTTCCGCACTATCATGCACATGACAGCGTGGCAAACACTGGATGTTTGGGCCCCACATTCAAGTGAATGGGGTCCAGGATCGGGTTCAGGTCCGGGTACTGTTCTGATACTCAAACCTGAACTTTTTGTAACTGTTCGGCCGAACCCGCCGGACCTGAACAGCCAGGGGTCCGCCCATCTCTACTCTTGTTACATCTGTCAGAGGTCACAGGCTCAAAAATGCTGCCTTGGGCAAACTTGGCACAAGCCACCTCATCTGGCATATTCTATAGAAACCCTGACCCTCACTCTTTTAACCTTGCACAGGGATCTGGTCTTACAGCAGGGTCCAGTGGATTATTTCCACGGAAGGGCAGCCATCCAGAAGAACTAACCTGAGGCAGAAAAGGTCAATGCCAAGAAGTCATGTCAAGGACAAAATCAAGAGACAAGCAGGTAGTTAAAATTAAAGCTGGAGTCAGAACACAGGAAATACAAATCAGTACACAACATCCAAGTCAGAAAGCCTAGAAACTAGCTAAACAAACTAATAACTGACAGCTAGAAACTTTCTGCTGGGGTTTATATAGAAGAGAGCCCCATCCATAGCGCCCAGCAAAAAGCTAATTATACCTACCAGCTCAGTGCAGACAGACACAATTGAATAGTAAAGGGGCAGCTAGTCTCTGAAACCTAAACACCCACACACTGCCAGCATCCAGCAGTACCAGAAGTGTTAGTGTGATGACGCCTAGTGACCAAGGCAGGGATACAGCAGTCTTCTCAGACACAAATGGAAATGCTCTCTTAGGTTATCCTTTGATGTATTTGTGGATCTACAACCCTAGGATATGAGTGGACTGGAGTCCATTGGCCTTGAGGAACAGGCCAAGATTCCTCAGGAACGTTGCTCGAGGATGGTGTCTGGCTATTCATCATGTTTAGAGCAGGCCACAAGCACCAAAGATGTTCTACTAAGTACTACAGTAAAGATGATTATTATGAAGGGGTTGAAAAATTCTGAAACTGTAGAAGTCTCAGACTACAGTAAAAGTGGCATTATGCTTTGAATTTGGAAAAAAACACTTGTTATACAGTATTAGTTGTGTTGAGTTATTTAAATTGTTTTTGTTTTATTGGTTTACACATTCACAAAGCCACTGATGGTTGTTAAAATTGTTACAAATATCAGGGAAAACTTGGTCAATAAGTTCCATTACGGAAGATGTCATTTCACAAAAATCTTCCTGAAAGGAAATGAGACCAGTAGTGGAATCAGTAGGGAACCTTTCATTTCCAAGGCATAGCAGCTGGTGTGTAAATTTGTCCGCAGTTGTATTTCCCATCAAATGAACCCGCATACATGGCTGGCATTAGGGGTAGGCAGACGAGGCAGCTGCCTAGGGCCCCTGATTCTCCAGGGGCCCCCAGCCAGCGGCACATCACACAGCCGCTATGGGGCCCCTGTGAGGCAGGGGGGCCCGCCTGCCCCCAGCGCCGACTCCCGCCGCCGCCGCATTGAAGGAGGCAGTGATGGAGGAGAGGGCGTCAGCTCACGCTCCCTCTCCCATCATTCCCCGCTCTGCCTCTGACACAGCGGGGGCGCGATGACATCATCGCGCTCTCACTGTGAGCCAGACAGAGCAGGAGGAGACAGGAGCAGCCAGCAGTGCAGGCACGAGGAGAAGGTGAGGAGCTTTTTTTTTTTTTTTTAGTGTTAGTACTGGACTGTGGGGCCACTCTGGGGGGAACATATATATTGCTCAGCTGTATCATACCATGCTGGGGGGCTATATACCATGCTGGGCTGTATTACACCATTCTGGGGAGGCTATATACCATGCTGGGCTGTATTACACCATTCTGGGGGGGCTATATACCTTGCTGTGCTGTATTACACCATTCTGGGAGGGGCTATATACCATGCTGGGCTGTATTACACCATTCTGGGGGGGCTATATACCATGCTGGGCTGTATTACACCATTCTGGGGGGCTATATACCTTTCTGGGCTGTATTACACCATTCTGGGGGAGCTATATACCATGCTGAGCTGTATTATACTATCCTGGGGCGGGCTATATACCATGCTGGGCTGTATTATGCCATGCTCGGCTGTATCATACCATGCTGTGCTGGGCTGTACTATACCATTCTGGGGGGGGCTATATACCATGCTGGGCTGTATTTTACCATTCTGGGGGGCTATATACCATGCTGGGCTGTATTATACCGTGCTGGGCTGTATTATACCATGCTGGGCTGTATTACATCATTCTGGGGGGCTATATACCATGCTGGGCTGTATTATACCGTGCTGGGATGTATTATACCATTCTGGGGGGCTATATACCATACTGGGCTGTACTATACCTTGCGGGGCTGTATTATACCATTCTGGGGGGGCTATATACCATGCTGTGCTGTATTATACCATTCTGGGGGGGCTATATACCATGCTGGGCTGTATTATACCTTGTTGGGCTGTATTATACCATTCTGGGGGGGCTATATACCATGCTGGGCTGTATTATACCATGCTGTGCTGTATTATACCATTCTGGGGGGCTCTATACCATGCTGGGCTGTATTATACCATTCTGGGAGGGATATATACCATGCTGGGCTGTATTATACCATGCTGGGCTGTATTACGCCATTCCATTCTGGGGGGGGCTATATACCTTGCTGGGCTGTATTACACCATCCTTGGGGAGCTATATACCATGCTGGGCTGTATTACACCATTCTGGGGGGCTATATAGCATGCTGGGCTGTATTACACCATTCTGGGGGGGTTATATACCTTGCTGGGCTGTATTACACCATTCTGGGGGGCTATATACCATGCTGGGCTGTATTATACCATTCTGGGGAGCTATATACCATGCTGGGCTGTATTATACCATGCTTGACTGTATCATACCATTTTGGGGGGCTATATACCATGCTGGGCTGTATTATACCGTGCTGGGCTGTATTATACCATTCTAGGGGGGCTATATACCATGCTGGGCTGTATTATACCATTCTGGGGGGCTATATACCATGCTGGGCTGTATTATACCATGCTGGGCTGTATTACGCCATTCTTGGGGGGGGGCTATATACCATGCTGGGCTGTATTATACCGTGCTGGGAGGTATTATACCATTCTGGGGGGCTATATACCATGCTGGGCTGTATTATACCTTGCTGGGCTGTATTATACCATTTTGGGGGGCTCTATACCATGCTGGGCTGTATTATACCATTCTGGGAGGGATATATACCATGCTGGGCTGTATTATACCATGCTGGGCTGTATTACGCCATTCCATTCTGGGGGGGGCTATATACCTTGCTGGGCTGTATTACACCATCCTGGGGGAGCTATATACCATGCTGGGCTGTATTACACCATTCTGGGGGGCTATATAGCATGCTGGGCTGTATTACACCATTCTGGGGGGGTTATATACCATGCTGGGCTGTATTATACCATGCTGGGCTGTATTATACCATGCTCGACTGTATCATACCATTTTGGGGGGGCTATATACCATGCTGGGCTGTATTATACCGTGCTGGGCTGTATTATACCATTCTAGGGGGGGCTATATACCATGCTGGGCTGTATTATACCATTCTGTGGGGCTATATACCATGCTGGGCTGTATTATACCATGCTGGGCTGTATTACACCATTCTGGGGGGGGCTATATACCATGCTGGGCTGTATTATACCGTGCTGGGAGGTATTATACCATTCTGGGGGGCTATATACCATGCTGGGCTGTATTATACCTTGCTGGGCTGTATTATACCATTTTGGGGGGGCTATATACCATGCTGGGCTGTATTATACCGTGCTGTGCTGTATTATACCATTCTGGAGGGGCTATATACCATGTTGGGCTGTATTATACCTTGCTGGGCTGTATTATACTATTCTGGGGGGGCTATATACCATGCTGGGCTGTATTATACCGTGCTGTGCTGTATTATACCATTCTGGGGGGGCTATTTACCATGCTGGGTTGTATTATACCATGCTGGGCTGTATTACACCATTCCATTCTGGGGGGGCTATCTACCATGCTGGGCTGTATTATACCATGCTGGTCTGTATTATACCATTTTGGGGGGGCTATATACCATGCTGCGCTGTATTATACCGTGCTGGGCTGTATTATACAATTCTGGGGGGGGGCTATATATCATGCTGGGCTGTATTATACCATTCTGGGGGGGTTATATACCATGCTGGGCTGTATTATACCATGCTGGGCTGTATTACACCATTCTCGGGGGGGCTATATACCTTGCTGGGCTGTTTTATACCATGCTGGGCTGTATTATACCATGCTGGGGGGGCTATATACCATGCTGGGCTATATTATACCGTGCTGGGCTGTATTATACCATTCTGGGGGGCTATATACCATGCTGGGCTGTATTATACCATTCTGGGCTTATACCATTCTGGGGGGGCTATATACCATGCCGGGCTGTATTATACTATGCTGGGCTGTATTATACCATGGTGGATACCATTCGGGGCTTATACCATTCTGGGGGGGCTATAAACCATGCCGGGCTGTATTATACTATGCTGGGCTGTATTATACCATGGTGGGCTGTATTATACCATCCTGGGCTGTATTATTCCATTCTGGGGGGCTATATACCATGCTGGGCTGTATTATACCATTCTGGGGGGCTATATACCATGCTGGGCTGTATTATACCATGCTGGGCTGTATTATACAGCCCAGCATGGTATACAGCCTGTATACCATGGTGGTCTGTATTATACCATGGTGGGCTGTATACCATGCTGTGCTGTATACCATACATATACAGCCCTCCATGGTATACAGTCTAGCATGGTATACAGGCTGTATTATACCATGCCGGGCTGTATTATACCATGCTGGGCTGTATTATACCATGGTGGGCTGTATTATACCATGCTGGGCTGTATTATTCCATTCTTGGGGGCTATATACCATGCTGGGCTGTATTATACCATTCTGGGGGGCTATATACCATGCTGGGCTGTATTATACCATGCTGGGCTGTATTATACAGCCCAGCATGGTATACAGCCTGTATACCATGGTGGTCTGTATTATACCATGGTGGGCTGTATACCATGCTGTGCTGTATACCATACATATACAGCCCTCCATGGTATACAGCCCAGCATGGTATACAGGCTGTATTATACCATGCTGGGCTGTATTATACCATGCTGGGCTGTATTATACCATGGTGGGCTGTATTATACCATGCTGGGCTGTATTATTCCATTCTGGGGGGCTATATACCATGCTGGGCTGTATTATACCATTCTGGGGAGTTTTGCCTGGCTGGTTAACAAAAATACAGGAGAACCCTCGCCGTTTATTTTTTTCAAATTATTTATTTACAGCACAGGAGGGGCTAATGAATACTCCCATCTGCCGCTCCTGCTCTCACTGTAATTAGCAGCAGCAGGTGTTGGATGATGGGATCAGTATTTCCATCAGCTGACACCAGTGACCGGAGGTAAATATTATACCTCTGATCACAACTGAGCGCTCATGCTGTCTTTTGACAGCGGTGGGAACCACTGCTCTCTGACCGGCGGGGATGATTTCACGCCGATCAGAAGCTGTGTTTTCCGCACTATCATGCACATGACAGCGTGGCAAACACTGGATGTTTGGGCCCCACATTCAAGTGAATGGGGTCCAGGATCGGGTTCAGGTCCGGGTACTGTTCTGATACTCAAACCTGAACTTTTTGTAACTGTTCGGCCGAACCCGCCGGACCTGAACAGCCAGGGGTCCGCCCATCTCTACTCTTGTTACATCTGTCAGAGGTCACAGGCTCAAAAATGCTGCCTTGGGCAAACTTGGCACAAGCCACCTCATCTGGCATATTCTATAGAAACCCTGACCCTCACTCTTTTAACCTTGCACAGGGATCTGGTCTTACAGCAGGGTCCAGTGGATTATTTCCACGGAAGGGCAGCCATCCAGAAGAACTAACCTGAGGCAGAAAAGGTCAATGCCAAGAAGTCATGTCAAGGACAAAATCAAGAGACAAGCAGGTAGTTAAAATTAAAGCTGGAGTCAGAACACAGGAAATACAAATCAGTACACAACATCCAAGTCAGAAAGCCTAGAAACTAGCTAAACAAACTAATAACTGACAGCTAGAAACTTTCTGCTGGGGTTTATATAGAAGAGAGCCCCATCCATAGCGCCCAGTAAAAAGCTAATTATACCTACCAGCTCAGTGCAGACAGACACAATTGAATAGTAAAGGGGCAGCTAGTCTCTGAAACCTAAACACCCACACACTGCCAGCATCCAGCAGTACCAGAAGTGTTAGTGTGATGACGCCTAGTGACCAAGGCAGGGATACAGCAGTCTTCTCAGACACAAATGGAAATGCTCTCTTAGGTTATCCTTTGATGTATTTGTGGATCTACAACCCTAGGATATGAGTGGACTGGAGTCCATTGGCCTTGAGGAACAGGCTAAGATTCCTCAGGAACGTTGCTCGAGGATGGTGTCTGGCTATTCATCATGTTTAGAGCAGGCCACAAACACCAAAGATGTTCTACTAAGTACTACAGTAAAGATGATTATTATGAAGGGGTTGAAAAATTCTGAAACTGTAGAAGTCTCAGACTACAGTAAAAGTGGCATTATGCTTTGAATTTGGAAAAAAACACTTGTTATACAGTATTAGTTGTGTTGAGTTATTTAAATTGTTTTTGTTTTATTGGTTTACACATTCACAAAGCCACTGATGGTTGTTAAAATTGTTACAAATATCAGGGAAAACTTGGTCAATAAGTTCCATTACGGAAGATGTCATTTCACAAAAATCTTCCTGAAAGGAAATGAGACCAGTAGTGGAATCAGTAGGGAACCTTTCATTTCCAAGGCATAGCAGCTGGTGTGTAAATTTGTCCGCAGTTGTATTTCCCATCAAATGAACCCGCATACATGGCTGGCATTAGGGGTAGGCAGACGAGGCAGCTGCCTAGGGCCCCTGATTCTCCAGGGGCCCCCAGCCAGCGGCACATCACACAGCCGCTATGGGGCCCCTGTGAGGCAGGGGGGCCCGCCTGCCCCCAGCGCCGACTCCCGCCGCTGCCGCATTGAAGGAGGCAGTGATGGAGGAGAGGGCGTCAGCTCACGCTCCCTCTCCCATCATTCCCCGCTCTGCCTCTGACACAGCGGGGGTGCGATGACATCATCGCGCTCTCACTGTGAGCCAGACAGAGCAGGAGGAGACAGGAGCAGCCAGCAGTGCAGGCACGAGGAGAAGGTGAGGAGCTTTTTTTTTTTTTTTTAGTGTGAGTACTGGACTGTGGGGCCACTCTGGGGGGAACATATATATTGCTCAGCTGTATCATACCATGCTGGGGGGCTATATACCATGCTGGGCTGTATTACACCATTCTGGGGAGGCTATATACCATGCTGGGCTGTATTACACCATTCTGGGGGGGCTATATACCTTGCTGTGCTGTATTACACCATTCTGGGAGGGGCTATATACCATGCTGGGCATTATTACACCTTTCTGGGGGGGCTATATACCATGCTGGGCTGTATTACACCATTCTGGGGGGCTATATACCTTTCTGGGCTGTATTACACCATTCTGGGGAGCTATATACCATGCTGAGCTGTATTATACTATCCTGGGGCGGGCTATATACCATGCTGGGCTGTATTATGCCATGCTCGGCTGTATCATACCATGCTGTGCTGGGCTGTATTATACCATTCTGGGGGGGGCTATATACCATGCTGGGCTGTATTTTACCATTCTGGGGGGCTATATACCATGCTGGGCTGTATTATACCGTGCTGGGCTGTAATATACCATGCTGGGCTGTATTACATCATTCTGGGGGGCTATATACCATGCTGGGCTGTATTATACCGTGCTGGGATGTATTATACCATTCTGGGGGGCTATATACCATACTGGGCTGTACTATACCTTGCGGGGCTGTATTATACCATTCTGGGGGGGCTATATACCATGCTGGGCTGTATTATGCCATGCTCGGCTGTATCATACCATGCTGTGCTGGGCTGTATTATACCATTCTGGGGGGGGCTATATACCATGCTGGGCTGTATTTTACCATTCTGGGGGGGGCTATATACCATGCTGGGCTGTATTTTACCATTCTGGGGGGCATTATACCATGCTCGACTGTATCATACCATTTTGGGGGGCTATATACCATGCTGGGCTGTATTATACCGTGCTGGGCTGTATTATACCATTCTAGGGGGGCTATATACCATGCTGGGCTGTATTATACCATTCTGGGGGCTATATACCATGCTGGGCTGTATTATACCATGCTGGGCTGTATTACGCCATTCTTGGGGGGGGCTATATACCATGCTGGGCTGTATTATACCGTGCTGGGAGGTATTATACCATTCTGGGGGGCTATATACCATGCTGGGCTGTATTATACCTTGCTGGGCTGTATTATACCATTTTGGGGGGGCTCTATACCATGCTGGGCTGTATTATACCATTCTGGGAGGGATATATACCATGCTGGGCTGTATTATACCATGCTGGGCTGTATTACGCCATTCCATTCTGGGGGGGGCTATATACCTTGCTGGGCTGTATTACACCATCCTGGGGGAGCTATACACCATGCTGGGCTGTATTACACCATTCTGGGGGGCTATATAGCATGCTGGGCTGTATTACACCATTCTGGGGGGGTTATATACCATGCTGGGCTGTATTATACCATGCTGGGCTGTATTATACCATGCTCGACTGTATCATACCATTTTGGGGGGGCTATATACCATGCTGGGCTGTATTATACCATGCTGGGCTGTATTACACCATTCTGGGGGGGGCTATATACCATGCTGGGCTGTATTATACCGTGCTGGGAGGTATTATACCATTCTGGGGGGCTATATACCATGCTGGGCTGTATTATACCTTGCTGGGCTGTATTATACCATTTTGGGGGGGGCTATATACCATGCTGGGCTGTATTATACCGTGCTGTGCTGTATTATACCATTCTGGAGGGGCTATATACCATGTTGGGCTGTATTATACCTTGCTGGGCTGTATTATACTATTCTGGGGGGGCTATATACCATGCTGGGCTGTATTATACCGTGCTGTGCTGTATTATACCATTCTGGGGGGGGCTATTTACCATGCTGGGTTGTATTATACCATGCTGGGCTGTATTACACCATTCCATTCTGGGGGGGCTATCTACCATGCTGGGCTGTATTATACCATGCTGGTCTGTATTATACCATTTTGGGGGGGGGCTATATACCATGCTGCGCTGTATTATACCGTGCTGGGCTGTATTATACAATTCTGGGGGGGGCTATATATCATGCTGGGCTGTATTATACCATTCTGGGGGGGTTATATACCATGCTGGGCTGTATTATACCATGCTGGGCTGTATTACACCATTCTCGGGGGGGCTATATACCTTGCTGGGCTGTTTTATACCATGCTGGGGGGCTATATACCATGCTGGGCTATATTATACCGTGCTGGGCTGTATTATACCATTCTAGGGGGCTATATACCATGCTGGGCTGTATTATACCATTCTGGGCTTATACCATTCTGGGGGGGCTATATACCATGCCGGGCTGTATTATACTATGCTGGGCTGTATTATACCATGGTGGATACCATTCGGGGCTTATACCATTCTGGGGGGGCTATAAACCATGCCGGGCTGTATTATACTATGCTGGGCTGTATTATACCATGGTGGGCTGTATTATACCATCCTGGGCTGTATTATTCCATTCTGGGGGGCTATATACCATGCTGGGCTGTATTATACCATTCTGGGGGGCTATATACCATGCTGGGCTGTATTATACCATGCTGGGCTGTATTATACAGCCCAGCATGGTATACAGCCTGTATACCATGGTGGTCTGTATTATACCATGGTGGGCTGTATACCATGCTGTGCTGTATACCATACATATACAGCCCTCCATGGTATACAGTCTAGCATGGTATACAGGCTGTATTATACCATGCCGGGCTGTATTATACCATGCTGGGCTGTATTATACCATGGTGGGCTGTATTATACCATGCTGGGCTGTATTATTCCATTCTTGGGGGCTATATACCATGCTGGGCTGTATTATACCATTCTGGGGGGCTATATACCATGCTGGGCTGTATTATACCATGCTGGGCTGTATTATACAGCCCAGCATGGTATACAGCCTGTATACCATGGTGGTCTGTATTATACCATGGTGGGCTGTATACCATGCTGTGCTGTATACCATACATATACAGCCCTCCATGGTATACAGCCCAGCATGGTATACAGGCTGTATTATACCATGCTGGGCTGTATTATACCATGCTGGGCTGTATTATACCATGGTGGGCTGTATTATACCATGCTGGGCTGTATTATTCCATTCTGGGGGGCTATATACCATGCTGGGCTGTATTATACCATTCTGGGGGGCTATATACCATGCTGGGCTGTATTATACCATGCTGGGCTGTATTATACAGCCCAGCATGGGCTCCATACTCCATACTCCATACTATATGGAGGACTATGGGGCAGATTATATTATATGGAGGACTATGGGGTGTAAACTATAGATGTGCTGCTGATAACATGATATTGTATGGTGACCTGTTAGGGTGTGTGCATACGTTGCGGATTAGTCTGCGGCTTTTTCTGCAGAGAATCCATATCTTTTGGCAGAAACCTCAGGGTAAAACACACGCATTTTTCCTGCGGATTCCTAGCATGTGTACAGCGGATTTGATGCAGGTTCTAGTGCGGTTTGGCAGTACGGATGAGAGAGTGATTGATTTTTATGTCCTGGAACGTACACTGCAGCTGCGGTTTCGCAAAAAAGAAGTACATGCTGCGGAAAATAAACTCCAGCAAATCTGCGCGGAATTTTCCGCAGCATGTGCACGGCGGATTTGGTTTTCCATAGGTTTACATGGTACTGTAAACTGCATGGAAACTGCTGCGGATCCGCAGGACCAAATCCGCTGCGAATCCGCAGCAAAAACCGCAATGTGTGCACACACCCTTAGTGATCCATTAGGGATCATTCTGTTCCCATCATTCTTTCTCAGACGGTGGAGAGAGGCCAGGAAACAAGTATTGAACGACTTCTTCAATTTTGTCGATCACACTCGTTTAGCGGCCTGAACTCAGCGCATGTAACTACAATCGAAATGCTTCTGTGTGATGTGCAATATGTGAGCATTTGGGGCCCATTTTAAACTTTGCTTAGGGCCCCATTTTGCCTACAACCGGCCCTGCCCGCATATTAGTAGTAAGAGTTTGCTTCTGAACATGTATCCACAGATAAAAAATTTTAGACAGGCATTCAGCTCATCCGCTGGTGTTGCTCCCTTAAGAACAGGTAATGTCTGGCAGAAGTCACCTACAGAAATTACAACAATTTCCCCCATTAAACGATCAGTTCCCAGCAGATCTTTCAAGGTGCGATCAAGGGCCTCCACTGCTTTCTTGTGCGCCATGGTACATTCATCACAAACAATTACTTTGCAAGTTTGTAATACCTTAGCTTTCCCAGAGCCCTTAGTGATATTACAGGCAGGAGTTTCTCACAGCGCTAGATTAAAGGGCAATCCTAGTGCTGAATGAGTCGTGCACCCTCCATCTAAAAGAGTGGTCGCAATCCCAGATGATGCAACAGCCAAGGCAATGTCATTGTTTGAGTGAATTTCTGCAAGCAGCAAATTAATTAACAATGTTTTACCAGTACCTCTTGATGCATCTAGGAAAAATAGTCCCCCATTTCCACTGGAAATCTGATCCATAATTGCCATATAGGCCAATCTTTGGTCATCAGCCAAAAGAGGCTTATATAATATGACAAATTCTTTACATTTTTCCAAATCATAGCTTTTTTTCTTGCAGAATATCTCTGTTCAAAATGTCAAAGTCTGGTCGATTTGGTGCTGGTAAACCTAATTCTATTAGAGTTTTACTATTGATAGATATGCACCTGGGTCGCCCTCCCAGGGCTGTGGGGTACTCGGTATCGGGCCTGTTTCTCAGAGGGGAATGTCACAGCAGCGGTGACCCGGCCTGTGGCCCTGGGCGCCCATTATAAAAAGGGGGAAATGTTCAGTGTGCTTATGATGATTAGAATGAATGAGTCGTGACGCCACCTGTGGTGTTCGGCAATGAAGATGTTAAGCCGAAGCTGCAGACAGATCCTCTGGGACAGATGGTGTGGGGCAGCTGTGATGTTATAGCCCTCCACAGGCAGGGCTGTAGTCCCAGGGCAGAGTAGGTGAAGTGACACTTAGATGGTGTAGTGTCGGGCGCAGGGGATATAGCAGTGCCGGGCAGGTTGACGCAGGAATAAGTGGAGGACACCAGGGCATGTAGTTACAAAGCTTTACTCACAGTCTGTTGTGGCACAAGAGCCCGCATCCGTGCCGTGTCCTCCGGGTCAGGAGCTCAGCCAACTTCCAGCCAAGATGAAGTACTCCTTTCGAACACTCCGCCAACATATGTGCCTTTTCTGAACGTCTCCCTCTTAGCGCCTTTAGTGAAGTACTCACAGTACTGAGTTACACTGGAGTTCCTCCTGTCAGATGTTCCTATGAACTCTACTTGTACGGCAGACAGCTGTAGCCTGCTTTGGGGACTCCTTGCTACCAAGTCCTGGCTCACTATCGTTGCTGTTGTGCCCCCAAGTCTTGTGTGGGAATAAAGTGATGGCAACTTGTATTCCTCCGGTGTCTGTCGCAGGATCATTAGTATTCCAACAACCTCGGGGACCGGACCCCGGCCTTGCGCTTAAAACTTGGGAAGGGTTCTCCTCTAACCCTAATCCTTAGCGCTCTTCTTCTCCTCACGTTCCTTACTAATCCTCTCCTTCTTATGGAGAGTCAGGCTTTCTATCAAAGTTCCTTTCCTGTGCCAGCGGACCCAGATCACTGAGGTCGGCTGCAGCACTCCCTTCATCCATCCCACTCCGGGGATCTCCTCTCACAGACCGACCTCGTCAGACTCCTGTGATAAACTGACTGAATCCTAAACTCTTCCCACTCTTTTGGTGCAAAACTAAACTCCACCCGCCTCACAGCACGCTTCGTGTTCCAAGCAGGGAGCCACCAAAGGGTGCTTTGCTACACTACTATGTTGTGTGGGAAGCAGGTGTTGGAGCGTGGTCAGGTGTCTGCACCTTACCTGGATGGTGGAGTACCACACCTCAGGAGGAGGTGCAGTACCTCTGTGGCGACTGAACCCTCAGGGGTGCCACATACCCCTCGTTAAACACAGCACATGCACAGGCTGTAAAAGAAGCAAAGATGGACAAATACAGGAACATACAAGATTTTTATAATGCTAAATAAACAGTTCTCATCTAAACTTCTCAATGTGGGAGGCACTGAGTCTTGAACGTTACAAACATTTTAACTAACTATCTATATCTTACTACAGTTCCTAATTCAAAAGTGCTATTGGCAGTAACTCACTACCACTTCAAGTATTATCACACATTTCTTCATGATCTCTCCTTTCACATTTTCTACTTTCTATTATTAACCTTAAGTGACAACCGCTGATTCCTGGTTCGTCACCTGCATTTTTTAAATCTTTATTCAAATCCTTCATCTCTTTATTAAAACATTCCAAAAAGGTCTTGCTATTAACTAGATTCTATATAAAAGCTGTTCTCTAACTATTAATACTTTCATAAGGCACATTATAAAATACTTCACATCAAAACCTCAATAATTCTTGTAAGTGCTGGACACCGCTCCCAGCTGCGATCTCTTGCAGTGTCCTTTTGGTGGGAGCCATGCTCCAGGTGAGGAAGTCCTTATTCCAAAAAGGGCTATGTAAAGCCAAGAAAGGGCACCTAAAGAGGTGCAACTATATACATTACAGTTCTGAATCATTCAGTGTCCATGATCTCCAAAGTTCAGTAAGAAAAAACGCTGCCAATTAAAACTGGGCAACAAAACTGGAATCAACAGGGAAACATCATGAAAACAAAAATAGAAAAAACAGGAACAATGGTGCAAATACCCTCCTGGGTAACAGAGTTAGTTTTTGGTATGCTCTTTAATGTTGGTGGTCCCCTCCTGGGGTACTGGAAGCTGATGACTTGGCTGCTTCCAGGGAAGAACTTGTGAACATCCTCTTCCTGCTGACTGGCCACAAATTGCAGATATTCCTTTTCTCCTGGAGTGAGGGTGGCATCTGCCTATATAGGTAGTACATCAACTGCTGCTGGTGATATCTCTGCTGCCAATGATTCCTCAGGGGTTGTAACAGGCACCAATAGATGTTGTTCCCCAGTTTCAGGTGGCACTTCAGTTAGCGGCACTACTATCTGTTACTGCCGGTATAGCGCCATTTGGGTGCTGTCGCTTGATGCCCGAGCAATCACTGGACCGTTTCTGTCCACAGGCGCCGTCCCTAAGACCAGGAACATGGTCGGGGCAGTGACCATACCTGGTGCTTCTCGATGAAGCTCCGGTTCCTGCGCGGGTACAGGGTGGCGAACGATGGCAGCCATACCATAACCCCTGAGGCTTCCTGGTAGACGGACGGCAGCTGGGTCTGTACTGGTGTAGGGTTGACGTCCGCCAAGACCTCCGGGGTGGACATGCGCGGCTGCGCCAGGTCCGGGTAGGGCCTCAGCCCCTGCTCCACCGCTTGCTTCGGGACACACATGTATCTCCTTCTGGCAGGCTGCATCCAGTGGCGGCACCGGTTTGAAGGTGGAGGTTGGCGCTGTAGATGATATCGCAGCAGTCGCATGCCCCGCTGGGGCTGCCTGGGAGCAAATGGTTTTTCTCCATCGCATTCTCCTGGCCTCCGCCCGTCCTCCATTATAGCATTCTCTCTTTCTTCTTCCTGTCTGGACTCTTTTCCCGCCACCGGCCCTCGCTCCTCCTTCTGAGGGCGGCGTCTTCTTCCTACTCCTCCATACCAGGCCAGTATACGAACCCCTCGGGGGGTGGGCCATGTTGCAGTTGCATAGAAGTTCAGACAGGGGAGGCCCAGGACAGTTCGCGGTTTTTCTTAGGACCACCCATATTGTCACGCCCTTCTTCTCCGCGCTGGCGGCCATTTTTAGAGTCCATTTTACAGTCTATTAATTTGGTTATTCTGCACATTCTCAACAATGTTTAATTCCAATAAATCTTCGGCACACAGAACCCGGTGGCACCGGGCTTCATCATCCTGTTCGTGATGCCAAAATGGGTCACCCTCCCAGGGCTATGGGGTACTCGGTACCGGGCCTGTCTCTCAGAGGGGAATGTCACAGCAGCGGTGACCCGGCCTGTGGCCCTGGGCGCCCATTGTAAAAAGGGGGAAATGTTCAGTGTGCTTATGATGATTAGAATGAATGAGTCGTGACGCCACCTGTGGTGTTCGGCAATGAAGATGTTAAGCCGACGCTGCAGACAGATCCTCTGGGACAGATGGTGTGGTGCAGCTGTGATGTTATAGCCCTCCACAGGCAGGGCTGTAGTCCCAGGGCAGAGTAGGTGAAGTGACACTTAGATGGTGTAGTGTCGGGCGCAGGGGATATAGCAGTGCCGGGCAGGTTGACGCAGGAATAAGTGGAGGACACCAGGGCATGTAGTTACAAAACTTTACTCACAGTCTGTTGTGGCACAAGAGCCCGCATCCGTGCCGTGTCCTCCGGGTCAGGAGCTCAGCCAACTTTCAGGCAAGATGAAGTACTCCTTTCCAACACTCCGCCAACATATGTGCCTTTTCTGAACGTCTCCCTCTTAGCGCCTTTAGTGAAGTACTCACAATACTGAGTTACACTGGAGTTCCTGGAGTTCCTCCTGTCAGATGTTCCTATGAACTCTACTTGTATGGCAGACAGCTGTAGCCTGCTTCGGGGACTCCTTGCTACCAAGTCCTGGCTCACTATCGTTGCTGTTGTGCCCCCAAGTCTTGTGTGGGAATAAAGTGGTGACAACTTCTATTCCTCCGGTGTCTGTCGCAGGACCATTAGTATCCAAACAACCTCGGGCACCGGACCCCGGCCTTGCGCTTAGAACTTGGGAAGGGTTCTCCTCTAACCCTAATCCTTAGCGCTCTTCTTCTCCTCACGTTCCTTACTAATCCTCTCCTTCTTATGGAGAGTCAGGCTTTCTATCAAAGATTCTTTCCTGTGCCAGCGGACCCAGATCACTGAGGTCGGCTGCAGCACTCCCTTCATCCATCCACTCCGGGGATCTCCTCTGACAGACCGACCTCGTCAGACTCCTGTGACAAACTGACTGAATCCTAAACTCTTCTTGCTCTTTTGGTGCAAAACTAAACTCCACCCGCCTCCCAGCACGCTTCGTGTTCCAAGCAGGGAGCCACCAAAGGGTGCTTTGCTACACTACTATGTTGTGTGGGATGCAGGTGTTGGAGCGTGGTCAGGTGTCTCCACCTTACCTGGATGGTGGGGTACCACACCTCAGGAGGAGGTGCAGTACCTCTGTGGCGACTGAACCCTCAGGGGTGCCACACACCTTTCTGCTAACATCAAGAGGGCTTTGTTGAATATGTCAGCAGTGAAATTTAAGTCTAAGTTTAACTCTCCTTTGCATTCTAAGAATATCTTCACTAAGATATTCTTTGCATTTGTCCCAAAGCGCACAGGGGTTGGAAGGTGTGCAGGTTGTAATTATTATAGCGAACAGGTCTCTTAGTTGAGGTGGAAAGCGAGCGCGACATGCTTCCTGCAATGTCATGTCCTAGTGTTGATCGTCTTCGATCAGGCCATGCTTTTGGCATGCTTCCCTGTAAGTTTAACACAGCTCCCCATCAACTATTTTCAAATCTGTGAAAGAAGTTGGCCCACAGACAGTGTGAAGCAGTAATCGGAGGTAGTAACACTCTGCGTTATTTGGATGCACTGTATACACACGTCCAAGAGCATCATTGGAACGTCCATCCCATCCTGGGACCCTTGCACCTTATTTCCTCTTGCAAAATACTTTTCTCAATTTATTCCATCTATAATAATAAATGCCCTAAGCAACTTCCGGTTGTAACAACTTCCGTCCACTTGTAACCGGTGACGTCACCGCACACCTCTTTCCATGTTAACCCTCAACACACCACTCCTCCTCAACACACACACTCCTCTCACCTTTCACCATCTCCACTCACGTCCACTCACTCTTTCACTCCACATACGACCCTTTCTCTCACTCCGTCTCTCATACTCACGCCGTCATCGCCGCTGATCCACGATCCCCGACATCTTCTTCCTCCGGTGCCATCCTGGATCCCGACGGCATCCACGCCGGCGACATGTTCCTGCGGCAATGCTATTTTGGATCGGCGAAATCCCGCGATACTCAAGATGGCGTCGCCGGAAGAACATGTTGCCGGCGAGGACGACGTCGGGATCCAAAATGGCGTCGGCGACAACTTGCGAGATTTCGCCGACGCCATTTTGGATCCCGACGTCGTCCACGCCGGCGACATGTTCTTCCGGCGACGCCATCTTGACTATCGCGGGATTTCACGATACTCAAGATGGCGTCGCCGCAAGAACATGTCGCCGGCGTGGACAACGTCTGGATCCAGGATGGCGCCGGCGGAAGAAGATGTCGGGGATCGTGGAGCAGCGGCGATGACGGCGTGAGTATGAGAGACGGAGTGAGAGAAGGGGTCGTATGTGGAGTGAAAGAGTGAGTGGAGATGGTGAAAGGTGAGAGGAGTGTGTGTGTTGAGGGTTAACATGGCAAGAGGTGTGATGCTATCGCATCCTCCCGATGCGATAGCATCGGGCCATAATCTAGTGTATAATATTTTGGAACATCTGAATATAATAGAGTCCTTGCAAATGGATCTGCTTGACATAGGAGAAAGAAAGCTGTCAATGTTGTATTGCGTGGTCGAACAGCTCTTTCCACTGCATTGTTAGAAGTAAAATAGTGTGTGTGGTGTGCATGTGGTACTTATGGGGTGGTGTTGTGGTATTTGTGGGGTGATGTTTGTGTTTTGTGTCAAGAGTGATCTGGTGTTTGTGTGGTGTGTTATGGCATTTGTGTGGTGTGCTTGTGCGTTGGTGTATGTGTGCTGTCTGTGTGATGTTTGTATGGTGTTTGTGAAATGTTTGTGTGTTGTGTGTGGTGGTGCAGTCCCTTTAGCAGTGACTCTTTGGCGCCGTCGCTATAATCTGTCCCAGCTGTTGTTTTCCCCTCGGCACTTTTACTTTCACCTTCACATTTCTCCATTATATGTATAGGGCCTAACTTCTGGGGCCCCAATCTCATGACAGGGGGACGCTAGCGAGATGTAACGTGCGCAGTATTCTGCTCCTGTGGTTGGAGAGGGGGTGTGCCAAATTTCACCCAAATTGGGCGAGAACTGTGAATTTGTAAAGAGCGGGCTACTACAGACTTTGAGTTTAATATACAGTATATTGATTGCAAACAGCAGAAGGTTTGTAAATTTTGCTTAATACTTTTATGCCCAAAAATGATAAAAATATTCACCCCATCCATCACTTCATCTGCACCTTGAGCATGGAGTGATGTACAAGTGTCCTGTTGTCTCTTAGAAGTTGTGCTCTAGTCTCATTAATTCATTTGTAAACCAGCCTGAAGAAGGAGCCTCTGTGCTCTGAAAGCTTGCAAATATAATATTTCTGTTTAGCTAATAAAGGTATCACTCCAGCAATACTTTTGTCATATTGGCACATAAAAGTATTTACATAGATTTTTCTGGCTACAATGGTACACAGTATAATTTTTTTTGCACACCCCAAATTTTGCTAATAAGCCGATTTTGCAGTGAGGGTTGAGTAATTTTGATTTCAAGTGTATGAACATATAAACATGGCTATACATATACTACTTTTTCCTAGTTTCCTAGGGTTTTTTATTTTTTTGCGATCACATTTTCTAGTTAAGTACATGCATTGGATTTATCAAGTATTTATAAGTTATTTTTTGGTTTAGCCTTTGTGCACATGGCTGTACTACAGTTTGGTGAAGACGTACATTTAGTCCTAAGAGTGGCATCTTATCCTGATCTCCAGAACAGGATTCAATCTAATCCTTGGCACTATATACCTCCTGCAGTACAGCTGTGTGCAGGGAGCCTAAGACCATTTGCACATGGCTTTGAGAATATAACATCAAAAGCAACGGCAGGTGCACATTTACACTTTTTGACTATCATAGAGTGTGATTCAAAATAGTTGTATCACACCACAATCACCTAGTGTAAAGCCATCTTTAGATTATAAGCCCCAGCCCCATTCTCTCCTCGCAGTAATCAGGCCAATTCTGAATAGTATACCAAAGCTGATGGGAGAAACTGAACTGATGTCTCCTAAAGGTAATAGGCAGCTTTTTCATTTTTATAGGTTATTATTAATTTTTTACAGATGACTGATAAAAACTTTCTTTTATTGCTCTCCACATATGAAACAGTTAGACTAAATGACGTCCTCATCAGTTTCCATAGATACTAACAAAGGGGTAATGAAAACATCTTTATATCTTGCAGCCGAAGTTTAGTAACCATAGAAAGTCTAAGGAAGTTGAAAGATGTGGGCAGTATACATAATATAAAAGTACAATCCTGTATATGAGAAAGAAGATATGAATATAATGTGAATATGATAGTGTCTATAAAATGCAAAACATAGTTTCATGTAATAAATATGTCACTGTATGTTATATATCAAACACGTACTAGGTTTTTATGGCAGAATGATTTTTTAATTGAGTAGTTCAAAGCTATAGAAATATTGAATTTATTTAGCACACATATGATTAGACCAAGCATTTCCTTCCTGAAACACACCATTGATTACCATAAAATGTCCTTTCACTTTCTAATAAGCAACCATTCTAAAACTAGACATGTAGGTCAATTAGTAAAATATTTGGCACCTGACATTGACCTTCTGTGGCACAAACAAATGTCACAAACACCAACCAAAGAAAGTCAGCTCTGTGAAATAGTGGATCTGCTTAGCTGGATGTTTGTGGAGTGTAATTGTTGGAAATTCTTGCAAAGTATGTAATAAAGAACAGCCTAAATCACAATAATTTGTCATTTTAGAGCATGCAGACCAGGACCTTTACAAACCAACCATGAAGTAAATCAGTAGTGCATGCCCAGCTTTATCCCTTGAGTCTGGCACGAGGTTAAATACGTCATCCCATAATAATCAGTCTGAATAGTTCTGTCAAAGATTAGATAACTTCTTTGCTCATACAATGATCGTTACAGCCCAATTATAGCATTACATTATTGAGCAGCTAAAATATCCACGTAACCCTGACTCCAGGAAATGGGAACAACATGTATCCAACTAACCATGAATGTGTGTATGACTTGGTTACAAGCCTCTGAAATTTTCTGTTTAAAGTATCTAATTCTGTGATGTCTTTTGAGGCCTTAAATTTAGATTAGTTGATTTAAATGAACTATTTGTCTAATTACTGTGCATGAATTTTTCCTTTTTTAATGTGGTGCCTTGATTTGCTGAGAAGATTACATACATTTTATGAATTGCATTGAATGACCAAACCGTAAAAAAAAATTAATATAAAGGAAAATAGGCAATAAAGTAAGAACCTATATGAATACGGTAGCGACATGTCTGACCAGTGATCCGTCACGGACTATAGTTGTACGCTGATGCAGAAGTTACTCCTGAATTATTCTTAGACTTCTAATATGGGGTCACTGGGTGAGGCATGACACCATCATCTATGTCACATCTCTTTCAGTGCCTTTTCTGTTCTTTATATTCTTTATTGGTATACTCTGAGGCTTTCAAATAAAAATAACATTCATATCAAGCACTTCACTTTGTTTAATCACATCTCTCGCTTGGCTATTCATATTCAATCTGACATTAATTTACCCTGGTGTCACAATGATTTCATAAAAGGGTTTTTTTTATATACAGCTTGAGCAGCTGAACACAAAGCAATCAGTACCACGTACTATCTTTAGAGCTCACATCACATCAAAGAGCTCAAACCCTTCAGATGCATTACAGATTATACAGAGCAAACCTCTTGTTCCCCAGATCAGACGCACAAAGGTCTACCTGACTTCCTGGCCGAAGAGAAGATGAGGCCTACCTCTGAGCTACAGGAGCAGGAGCAGAACCAGAACAATGACCTGGGCTGGAACTCTTTTGGGGAGGACGAGATGCAGGAATCATTTGAGGAGTACAGGTATTTAAACATTTTTTTATATTTCTGCTTTGTTTTGATTCTGTGTTACATATACAATCTACAAAATCCAGTAAAACCCAGATATTTCCACGAACACAAAGGGGCCAGCCCAAGCAACAGCTTCTGGGCCCTAAGTCATGATATATCATTAGTAGACTGGCACTTTACGTTCCCCCATTCCTCCAGGTAGCTCACTAGGATTGAAATCAAAAGATTCTCAATCGAGACTTTTTAGAAGCTTATTAATACTTATGAGGGATGTAGTACAATTCTTACAGCAAATAACTTATATTATTAGGTAACCTTCCAACATTTTTGAAGATGCATAAACGTTTTGGTATTAAAAAAAATCTAAAAAAAAAAATAAAAAAAATCATTTTTTGTCCTTTGAACGTTCCAAAGATGTTGTCAATGAATGAAGTTATGCCATATTGTTCTATGAATAGTCAGCATCTAAATCTGCGTTGCATGAGGGACGAGCAGGCAGGTAAATTTATTTATCATTTTTTTATGAGCAGAGGTCAGGGCAAAATTAATGCTTTTATTTGTCAATGTTTATTTTCTTTATTGTTCCTTTTATTCTGTAATTTTATTTTTTACATATGCCCATATTATCTGATATGTCTATCTACTAAGCAGTGTGTATAAGGTACTACTTCAGAGTACAAGCAGGTTTTAATAAATCCGAAAAAATATCTAAAAAATTCTTCCAGCCTGAACTGAAATTTTTTAGGATGTGAATTTAGAAGAAATTATTGTATGAAATTAATTAAATGGTTGAAGGTAACAAATGTTTGAAATAATTATTGACTTATCCTAAAACCTATAGGGCAAGTATGAGCAATGTTCTCCCAATCCAATCAGTGTTACAATATTTTATATTCTATATTAGTAAAGGATCATTTACTAGCAAAGATGAAAATTATGTGAAAAATAATTCTTACTGATGTAAATATTGTTTAGGTTATTTTTTTTCACACATACAATATCTGATTAAAAGCTATGACTGTATGTGGTTACAACTCAGACAACCTATGGTGAAAGGGTAGAAATATGGTAGGGAGAAAGCCCCATCAGTACTGTGATAAAATAACATGTAAATATATGTATTTTGTAGTTAGACCATTGGATATACAGTTTCGACTTTCTATTTTTCTCACTCTAAATGGAAGCTAGTTGTCACGTGTCTATGTCCTACTACCTGATTAAATAAGGTTAAAAACATAATTTCCTGAAGGGATATACCTATTGATGTGTGAAAATATGGGTCATGGGTTTAGGCTAAAAAAGTTTCTATTTTCACCTTAAAAGTCTCTTCAATCTTTTAATAGGTTACACTTTACAAAGGTAAAACCATCAGTATATACAAGCAATAAATCACAGGGTAAAAATATAGTTGGGAATGAAGTGTGAAGTACCTAGGACAGGTGTGATTTCCCAGTGCGGCAGACCTGTGGGGACTTGGAGCCACTTGGTTATCGGAGGGCAGTATAGGTCGCTCAGCACTTTTTAATGCTGTGGCAAACGGGATTATTGTCCAGTTATATAAACTGTAAACAAATATTCAATTCATTTTTCATCTTAAATTGGGACACACAAAATATTTCATCCCTCCTTTGAGGATTACAAAAAGTCTCTATGATTAACTATGCTTT